>NC_143115.1:5056250-5697500 GCF_061535455.1 Colias philodice
AATCGGTTCAGAAACCTCGGAGTAATCGGTGTACATACATAAAAAAAATATATACCGGCCGCATTGATAACCGCATAAAATCGCATGGAGAGTAGTGTCCGACCGAAACTGGTTTCCAGGCCGAAACCGAAACCGAAACCGAATGTTCGGCCGTGGCTTCAGTTTCGGCCGAAACCGAAACCGAAACCGAAACTCACGTGGTCAAGTATGAAATTTCTAAAAATACTGAACTTTGGTGCATTTTACCTATTATTTTGCCTTAATTAGGGCATGAAATGAAAACACAGTATATTAAATTTGTTGTAATCATTTATTTAATATAAAATAAAAAAATAGTATTTTTAAAATATTAATAATAACAATTTTAATTTTTATTATTTTTTCAAATTAAGTTCTCAGTTAAATCAGTCATCTAAATCAAATCAGTAATTGTTACTGTTACTTTTAATACTAAGTTTTGGTATTTTGAGATCTTTCTCTTTATTAAAGAGTCTTTAATACTTTGGATTGGTATTTGTACTTAGAAGAATAATCACTCTCTTTAAGGTACCTCTTATATAAAAATAATAATTATTAATTACTATTACACCCAGTTCCAATCTCAACATAGATAATCAAAAATTGTTTCCACCAGCGTGGGTCAACCAACGCTTTGACAGCGTCCGTCAAAGCGTTGCCGAGGAAAACGAAGTTAGGCGAGCGTGAACGTGTGTCACAACGTGTGTGAACTAAGTTCACTGAACTTGCGAAATAAGTTTCGGTTTCGGCAAAAGTTTCGGCCGATTTTGGCCGAAACCGAAACTGCGGCCGAAACTTGATTTTTGGCCGAAACTCGGCCGAAACCGAAACCGAAACCGAAAGTTCGGTCGGACACTAATGGAGAGCTTAATTTTCATTAAAGGCTCTAATCGCACGGAGAGCTTAATTTTTACAAAAAGCTTTAATCGCACGGAAAGCTTAATTTTCACAAAAAGCTCTAATCGCACGGAGAGCTTAATTTTCGCAAAAAGCTCTAATCGCACGGAAAGCTTAATTTTCACAAAAAGCTCTAATTGCACGGAGAGCTTAATTTTCACAAAAATGAAAAAAGCTCTAATCGCATGGAGAGCTTAATTTTCATAAAAAGCTCTAATCGCACGGAAAGCTTTATATTCACAAAAAGCTCTATTCGCACGGAAAGCTTAATTTTCACAAAAAAGCTCTAATCGCATGGAGAGCTTAATTTTCACAAAAAGCTCTAATCACACGGAAAGCTTAATTTTCACAAGAAGCTCTAATCACATAGAGCTTAATTTTCACAAGAAGCTCTAATCACACGGAGAGCTTAATTTTCATAAAAAGCTCTAATCGCACGGAAAGCTTAATATTCACTAAAAACTAATCGCATGGAGAGCTTAATTTTCATTAAAGGCTCTAATCGCACGGAGCTTAATTTTCACAAAAAGCTCTAATCGCACGGAGAGCTTAATATTCACAAAAAACTAATCGCACGGTAAGCTTAATTTTCATTAAAGGCTCTAATCGTACGGAGCTTAATTTTCACAAAAAGCTCTAATCGCACGGAGAGCTTAATTTTCACAAAAAGCTCATATCGCACGGAAAGCTTAATTTTCACAAAAAAACTAATCGCACGGAGCTTTATTTTCACAAAAAACTCATCGCACGGAGAGCTTAATTTTCACAAAAAACTAATCGCACGGAAAGCTTAATTTTCATAAAAAGCTCTAATCGCACGGAGAGCTTAATTTTCACAAAAAGCTCTAATCGCACGGAGAGCTTAATTTTCACAAAAAGCTCTAATCGCATGGAGAGCTTAATTTTCACAAAAAGCTAATCGCACGGAGAGCTTAATTTTCACAAAAAGCTCTAATCACATGGAGAGCTTAATTTTCACAAAAAGCTCTAATCGCACGGAGAGCTTAATTTTCACAAAAAGCTCTATTCGCACGGAAAGCTAAATTTTCACAAAAAAAGCTCTAATCGCACGGAGAGCTTAATTTTCACAAAAAACTAATCGCACGGAAAGCTTAATTTTCACAAAAAGCTCTAATCGCACGGTGAGCTTAATTTTCACAAAAAGCTCTAATCGCATGGAGAGCTTAATTTTCACAAAAAGCTCTAATCGCACGGAGAGCTTAATTTTCACAAAAATCTCTAATCGCACGGAAAGCTTAATATTCACTAATAAAAATAACTGCGTTAAAAACAACCGACTTCAAAAACGGAAAAGTAAGAAATAAAAAAGATTTGACATTATTATTCACTACATATTATTTATATGTGCTATTTATTAAAAAGGTTTGATGTCGGTGCACGGGCTTAATACTAAGTGCAATGTTCGGCACCAACTTCAAACCTATTTAATAAATAGCACATCCATACTAATATTATAAATGCGAAAGTAACTCTGTCTGTCTGTCTGTTACTCAATCACGCCTTAACTACTGAACCAATTTGCATGAAATTTGGTATAGAGATATTTTGATACCCGAGAAAGGACATAGGCCAATTTTTATTGCGAAATATGTACCACGGGCGAAGCCGGGGCCGACCGCTAGTATTTAAATAATTTTACCTATATATATCCTTATTATCACTAAAACATAGAAACACTTCAATTTTACAACCATTTCAGCACGAATTTTATCTATTGACAGTCCTAGGAAAAAAACTAACAAGTGACAGCCCTACCCATGATATTGGCAAAGATAATCGCGAATATGGCCTGTCAAGACAAAGCGACGTGGGACCGCATTATGCAATTGTGTCTGTCACATGCAATTGTATTATTTAACGCGTAATTGAGTGCGTCTGCGATCTAGACTGCGCTAGGGCTGCCACAACCGAGTTATTAGTTGTAGTAAGTAGTAGTATTAGTTAGAATTTAATTTAAGAGAAATTAGAATGAGTTAGGTTTGTAGTTATATGCTCGGTTTTGTTCCCAATTAACTTGTTTCATGAATTTCTGTCTATAATAGAACTACATGAAATTCTGTGTAGTAGGTTAGTAGTTATGTGAACAGACAGACAGACATCTTAGCATTAAAGCGGTAAGGCTTTGTTTGAAAGGAATCATTATCTTATCACATGCATTTTTATGCCATAATATCACTATACATACATAGTATAAAACAAAGTCGCTTGTCCCTTTGTATGCTTAAATCTTTAAAACTACGCAACGGATTTTGATGCGGTTTTTTTTTAATAGATAGAGTGATTCAAGAGGAAGGTTCTAGTATATAATTTATTAGGTTTTAGACAAAGCGGGCGAAGCCGCGGGCGGTAAGCTAGTTATAACAATAACCTTTTTCTTCAGGTATCAAACATTTTTAATTAACGCAACTCTAGACTCGTACCGCCTCCTTGGTACAGTGGTTGACGCGTGAGCGTAGCACCGAGGGGTCCTGGGTTCGATTCCCGGTGGAGACGAAGAAAATAAAAAGCCCTTGGTCTGGTAGGACACAGAAGGCTGATCACCTACTTGTCCCTAAAGAAAATCGATCAGTGAAACAGATGTATAATGCATCTGCCCCTTACCCCACTTGGGGACATGGGACTTCACACTAGTTTCACACCAAATTTCATCAATAAAGGTTATGAAAACGTAACAGGCAGCCGAAATATCTTTATAGTATTACATACAGATATACTTTATAAAAATATCGCAGTTGACAACCCTATCTGGACCACACATTAGTGTGTGTGAAATTCAAATTTAAAGTGATTTGTTTTCTGTGATTGGATATTAGAATATTAGATGAATAGAAATATCATCATGATCAATTTTTTTTATAAAACAAAGTGACCTCCTATGTAGCTTTAATAATATTATGCCTTGATGTTTAAAAGAAAACTGCGAGTTGTATAGAAAACATTAACTCAGTGATTTTAAAAATAATAGGTATTTATAACTTAGTGTGTTTTTTTTTAATTATACGATAAGTACCAATATCTATTTGGAATCTATACTAATATTATAAAGCTGAAGAGTTTGTATGCTTGAATGTGCTAATCTAGGAACCACGAGTACGATTTCAAAAAAATATTTCACTGTTAGATAGCCCATTCATCGAGGAAGTCTATAGGATAATACTAGCGGTCCGCCCCGGCTTCACCCGTGGTACCTACATGTTTAAACAATCCCATCTCTCAAGTTGGATCGAACTGCACAATGCACATGGTGTTCGAATTTTATTATAATCGGTTAAGTGGTTTAGGAGTCCATTGAGGACAAACATTGTGACACGAGATTTATATATATATTATAAGATAAGATATATCATCACGCTAAGACCAATGCGGGCAAAACCGCAGGACACAGCTAGTAATAAAAATAAGTCTGAAGGAGGTATTGCAAGCTATAAACATAACTTTATATATAAAAACTTACATTTATGAAGTATCTTATTATCTGCCCCTTACCCCACACGGGGGTAAGACCCAATGTCCCCTTGAATGTTTACGCAAATCGTTTTAAACCACTAAATTAGACAAATGTATATAAAATGGTTGCTTATAATTTATTGTAAATTGTCTTTCGGTTACACACCTGAGCGTATACAGCGGGTGGCGCGTTTTGATACTTTCATAATTCATTGTTTTAATTAAATTTATTTTATATCATAGGAAATACTAATGCAATAACTTGCAAACTATGTGTATAAATGTGATGGAGAATGGATGTATAGATGTAGATAATACTGATTACTATTTATATTAATAACTAGGTTTCCGCCCGCGGCTTCGCCCGCGCAGTCAAAGAAAAATCCGCATAGTTCCCGTTCCCGTGGGATTTCTGTGATTGCGTCATTTTCCCGGGATAAAAAGTAGCCTATGTCCTTTCTCGGGTATCAAAATATCTCCATACCAAATTTCATGAAAATTGGTTCAGTAGTTTAGGCGTGATTGAGTAACAGACAGACAGACAGAGTTACTTTCGCATTTATAATATTAGTATGGATGAGAAGAAAGTGAAGAAAAGGCAAAAATTTATGTTTGTTACTCTTAAATGAAAGAACAGCAAAATATATGTGGAATTTAACAAAAATATTGTAGTCGATTAAGAAATATTTTCAAGGACACCTCCATATAAATTCATTTATTTTGTATATCCTAACGTTTATTTCTTTCTTTCTTTAATTTATCAAGTATCAAATAGATTCGAACCCACTACAATACAGTGCGGTGCCCAGGTGTGTTATTAAGACGTTTTTCTTGTCACTGTTAGTGTTGTGCTCAAATATCGATAAAATTTTATCGACTCATTGTCTTATTGGATAGTAATAAAGTGGAAAGTTAATTAAGCTATCAATGTCTTTGTAAAATTTATTGTTTAATATACCGTTTTGGTTAGTAAGTTACAAGTAAGTATAATTACGAAGTTTTTAACGACTTTAAATTCTAGGTTTGTCAAATACATTTCCATTTAGGTATTTAGTTATTACATGAAAGGAAAATAACAATAAAATGTTTGAAATCCACTTTGATAAAATAATTTATTGTTGTAAATATGACTGGGGGATATAAACAATTGAAAATAAGGTCAACGCAACACGAAAAATTTAGTTATATATAACGTTGAAAGAATGTATGAAACCTCTTTAATTGACACAATACACAAACCACACATAAAGACCTATATCATAATATGTATTATCTATACGAATATTATTAAGCTGAAGAGTTTGTTTGGCTACTGGTCCGATTTGAAAAATTCTCTTTCGGTGTTAGATAGCCCATTTATCGATGAAGGCTATAGGGCATAGGCTATATAAAAGAGAAGCCACGCGGGTAAAACCGCGGAGCGCAGCTAGTAATATTTCTTGAAGTGGATAAGAGCTAAGCTAAGATCTTAAAGTTCATTTTAATACAAGACGCGCTTAGTTGCACAAGTAACATGTATCTTGCGATAAAATCAAATATTTTAGTATGTTTATCTGATTATTGCTACACGTTCCCGTAGTTCTGAGACTAGCGATGACCTTTGGCTTCGTACGTGTTTGTGAGTTGTGTGAAATGTATCGTATCTTATTTCGTATTTTGCACGCCTCATAAGCGAAGCGTTGAGGTGGGTACTACTGTCACTTCGCGCAAAACATCTGATTTTTCAAACTTAAAATGTCTTTATGTATCATACATTGCACTTGTAAGATAATACATACACACACATATTAAGAAAAAACACTATTTTTAACGTTCATGATATTTTTGATGTCATTTTTGTTATTTAAACTAGTTAAAAACAGTTTAAAAAAGTTCTGTCTTGGACGTCCGTGTGTCTGTATGTGCGGATCCTTTTTCTTGTTAACACGATAGCGACCGAAATACTTTACTAATCGAGTCTTTTTTTCTCTCTTACGCTTGAGTATGCTCAGGAATAGAACCCTTTCATTTTTCAGGGTCTGATTCGATGTGGTTTAATTGTTATTAAATAAACAAAAATAATAATTAATAAATATTTATTAAAAAAAAATTATGAGGCGTGCACTTTTGGATTTTCCAAATTATTTGTATACTGTATTTAATATTATTATTTTGTATAATATATTGTATTTAATATAAGTCATCATATATATTTATGTAAAGGATCAAACAATTATGAAAAAAATGGAGATACACAGTAAAATATTATATACTTAACTCTGTACATCTTTCTGTGAATGGTTTTTTTCTTAACAATTGATTTTCTCCATAAAAATCTATCGACATGTATCGCACATCACTTTATCGTTTCCGCACTATGGTAGGTATTGTACAAGTCCATAAAGATTTAGGACGTAAAGTGAATTTTAAAGAATACCCTCAAATTTATGAACATTTAACGACGCGGTTGGCGCAGTGGTAAAGTAACTGCCTACTGAGCCGACGGTCCCGGGTTCCATCCCCGGTCAGGGCAAATATTTGTGTGATGAACTCAATTATTTGTTCTTGGGTCTGGGTATTGTGGTTCTTGGTATGGGTCTTCTTCTTCTCTTATATATAAAAATGAATCGCAAAATGTGTTGGTAAGCGCATAACTCGAGAACGGCTGAACCGATTTCGATAATTCTTTTTTTATTATATTCCTTGAAATACGAGGATGGTTCTTATGTAGAGAAAACGTAAATATGTACCACGGGCGAAGCCGGGGCGGACCGCTAGTTATCTATATATATGTATTTATTAAATATTATATTTATCGTCGCCTAGTACCCACAACACAAGCCTTAATTGACCTTACTGTGGGACTAAAGTAACCGTCATGAGAAGCTATAAATTTTGTAAACAAGTGTTCAGGAGTTCACAACATTTGGACCAACAAAAAAAATGAATTTGTTTAAGATTTAATAAATTATTAAGTAACAAATATTACAATTAACAAATATACCAATACACATATATATACAAATATAACAAATATACCAATTAACCTAACCAATTACTTCACAATTTAAAACCTACTTCTAATATTAACCTTAAGTTTCCAAAGATTAGCGCGTTTGAACAAACAACTCTTTCTTTTTACTTATTATATATTTTAGATAAATTGTATTACGCACCTTTTGACGTTTTTTTCGTGGCGAATTTATTTCCTTAGATGTACTGGCTACTGGCTCCATTATACGTAATAACAAATAAAATTAACGCAACAATTAAAGTAACAACAATAAAAAAGTGATAACGAAACAATAACAAAATTAACAATAACAACCAGATCCGCGATATATGCAAAGCAATGAAACAAACTCGTACGCATTCGAAACTCGAATGATGCGTTTATTTCAAAATGGCGTCCCGATAGTTCACAATCCCTGCGACGGACGCGTTCCGGTACCAAGAAACACAAACGATAGCGCTTTGCGTCGTTAAAATATGATCCGACTAAATTAAATAGGTTGTTACTTTCATATAACCCGTCTATATTTCATGTCGATTGAATATGGTCAATTTATTATTATCTCGCAGTATAAAATGTTTACTTAGTAAAAGATGTTTGTTTACATAATTTATAGCTTCTCGTGACGGGTACTTTAGGTCGATTTGTGTAATAATGTCTTATACACAGAACAGTAAAAACATATAGAAGTGCTGTAATGTCTAATTAGTATGAAAACCAGTGTCGTCAAACCCACACATTTAAACCGATAGTTATACAGTACACTACAAGTAAACTATGCCTTTGATTGGACAGCTTAATTTGAGTAAAAACTGACTTAGGTTATAAATTCAGCATTTCAATATGTACCCTAACGCACCATGTTACGGTTTATTTTAGTATAACATCCCTAGGTATATTAGCTGTTTTGTTTCTCATTGCACAGAAATTCCAAATTCGAAAACATTCAGCTACTCCACAACAGAGGGCGTTAGTTTTCGATAGATATAAATTTGAAACGCAACACATAGATATAAGGTTGAAATTTGTGTCACTCAACATTAATGACATTAACTTGATATTTATCTGATGCTATGCTCTGAGGGATGTCAGCCTTGTTATCGATAATTCACAAATAAATATTTTTTGTGTATTTTTTTTCTTTCTTTTATATGAGTATAGTATAATGCGTCACATTTTGGAGTATGTTTATTAGTTATTACTACTAAGTACGTCTTTTTATATTATTATTATTAAATAAAAAACGGAATAGAATAGTATAAATCTATATTTACAAAATACAAACAGAAAATATGCATTATTTTAAATCTTGGAACTGCTGTAGGTTTGATGTATCGGTGGCCTTTGTTAGACCGCTTAGTACTGTTCGGCATCCAGTTAACTCGTCACGTTGCATATATCCATTTCTCTTTTAAATTAGCCTCTTTGGGAAATCTATAAATAAATTAGACAAATGAAAGCTAAGGAAAAATAAAATAAAATTTAATATTTATAATGTTTGTCTTTTCTAAAGTATCGATACTGTCGATATGCACCACAAGCATCACTAAAGCGACATTCGTTTGTTTATTGCAATAATATTCCAGAAAGTCTTGTTTGCTGTTCAATCTATAATAGTACTAATTTCTTATGGATTAAGGTTCATTTTGACTAATTATTTGTATACAATTTTGACAAATTACGACAAGCGAAGTTATAACATAAAATATAATTAAAATAAATTAAAATAAGACTTACCGACGGTATGAAATGCCTTCATTGCTGATATTATTTCGTCTGCTATCATTTTTGCACTCTTTATACCGAACAACACGTCCTAATTAATGAATAAATATGGAAAAAAGGTTTGACAGCTGACAACCGACTCGAATATTTTTCTGCGCACAACTGAGAGCAAGTTAGGTGATCTAAACTTATCATTGACACATGGGCCACGCCCACATCACACTTCTATCTACTTTACTGTTCTGTGGTCTTATAATATTTATAATATTTATTTATTTATAATTTATAAATCCATACAGGATGTTTACAAATTGAATCATTTGGAAAAACTAACTATAGCCCGCGGTTTCACTCATCACTTTTCTTTATAAAAGTTTAAGTTTATATGTATAGATTTTCCTTGTCAAAAATAAGAGATTCATTATATCAATCTTAAAATAACCTACCTATTCCATCGAAACAATAATTTCAAAATAATAGAAATATCACTATCACGACTTAAAAACAGGTACAAACACAACCTTCTTTTTGGAAGTCGGTCAAAAAACAAAATGGCGGGCTCTTAGAACACTTGAAGCATTCTCAGACGGTTTAAGCATCATAAGTAAGTACTTGGAAGGTTTTTATGAAAAATAAAAATATTTTTGATGATGCTTACTTTTAAGGGGTAGGGTTAAGTTAGTTGTGTTAACTTGAAGTTATAGTGCAGTGGTTGACTTATTCTAGAGGGTTGGGGGTTCAATTCCCGTATCAGAGAAATATTTATTTTATATACTATGAACTACAGTATCTTATCGGCTATTTTCTGTATTTCTAAAAATCGTTTATAAAGAAATTGTATGATTTGATTTAATAATTACTTTGACGTGGTTTAGTTATTTTTCTCATCTAGATTATGATTTAGATTAAAACAAAACATTGTAATAATATTATCACAGAATACTTAAATGTAGGTTATAGGTACGTATCTACTAAGTATTAACTAAATGAATACTGAGAATTATTCAATTTCAACAAAACATTAAACACACTAAAAATTGACCCTCTTCTTAAACTTAGAAGCTAAGAGACCCGCCATCTTGGATTTTAGAAAACTTTACGACCACAGATAAGAAATTGGCGGGAAGCCAACTAGTAACTGTCAAATATGATTCAATAATCTTCGTAGTGAGCTTAAATTTTGTGCTTTTGATACTTTTAAGAAAATATATGGTTTACTACAGAATCGGTAGGCTTTAAGTGATGAAATATTCATGTAGAGATAGTTTATCTATTCCAAAGTAGTAAAAAAAAGCGAAGTCCCATGTCGAGTAAGATGCATTATGCATGATACATCTGTTAAAATGATCGATTTTCTTTAGGGACAAGTAGGTGATCAGCCTTCTGTGTCCTGCCAGACCGAGACATTTTTTTCTTCATGTCCACTACACAAATATTTGTGTTTTCTACCAACACAATATATTTAAAAATTATCATTCTTCATATACCAACAACTTCCCAACAAAAAAATCACATCCACGCACCAACTAATATTACTACTTATAAAATCCATATTATTAATACATTATAAATGCGAAAGTAACTCTGTCTGTCTGTCTGTTACTCAATCACGCCTAAACTACTGAACCAATTTGCATGAAATTTGGTATGGAGATATTTTGATACCCGAGAAAGGACATAGGCTATCTTTTATTGCGAAATATGTACCATGGGCGAAGCCGGGGCGGACCACTAGACAACTCTGTGAATAAAACACTAGTCATAACCGCCACAGACAACAAATCGCGTTGACAGCTCGTCAAGTGACATTGACAGGTGACAGTTCGCGCCAAAAGCAATTTGCGCGGGCCACTCGAGAGCTATTGAACCGCCATGTTGATATTGTGTTTCGAAGTATTGTAGTATGATAACTATTATCTATGTCTAGAATCGGTTCACTAGTTTATAGGAAACTACTGAACCGATTCTGATGAAAATTTGTATGTATGTAGGTACGTTATGATCTTCTAGAGAAACGTAATTATAGGCATAGGTTAGCGGAATGCAATTATTTTGTAGCAATAGTTTTAACTTAAAAATTATAGGTATACCTAAAACATCTAAGTTAAACCAGACAGAACGAATAATAAACATATTTATATCCCTATCCCATTCAAAAATTATAATTCTATAAACTTCATACTAAAACAGAAGCAAAACCGCAGGCTCTATCTAGTCAGAAATAAAACGTTCGTAAACACCCGCCCCAGGTTATTCCGACATCATTAATTTAAGAATATTAAATACGTTTCATTATCATAATATTGTGACTTATTCGAACAGTTCTTGAAACGATAAGGCTGTTTACAGACGCAGCGGTTTGTAGGATACGGGAAAAAGCGCTACGTTAATACAGCATAGACTATAAGACATGGTTTGACGGCCTAAAAAAAACGTTACGAGTGTAGTTTTTTTAGTATGAGTGCAGTTTATGTTACTATCTTGGCGAAGTATATAAGGTGAGGCTAAAAATGTTTATATTTTATACTGTTTTCAGGCCTTGAAACATAGATATGAAAATTTTGAACTAACACATATAAGTTAAAATTGATGAAAAACACCCTTCAAACATGTTTCTGTCTCTATTCAATTATTCATACAATAAAAAATCATGTGTACATTTGTGGAATTAATAAAACGCGGCGTTTCAACCGCTCCGTGTACAAAACGCCTTTTCTATTATTGCGTGTTTCATCATTACATTGTGTACATAATACCTCATTGTTTTTTATTCATATTTTTGGAAATTTTACGAAATATAATTAATTGTTTGTCTTGCCCAGTGTTATAAGAATTTATTATTTTATTTTTAGCTTTCTATGAAGTCAGTTTTTCTATTGAAATAAGCTTTTCTTATATAAAAGCAAACAAATATTTAAATGGTGATTAAAGATGTTACAAATATTTACTCTCTCTATTATAATTGGTTTAAAATTTCATTTTTATAGCACAAACATTGATTGTCCTTTTTAAAGTAAATTATAATTTATTATATAAGTTACTTAAAGCGAGAAAAACCGCGGGTATTCGCTAGTTATATGAAATACCAAACAGGAAACGGATGCGGCCGAAATCGCGCGAATCGGCCCTCGATCGAAAACGATTTGTCAATAGTGATTATAGCGCGACTGACAGTATTGATACTTGGATATATGTATATACTTAAATAAGGTGCAGCTTGTTCGTTTGTTTAAACGCGATTCACTTATATAATAGAGCTGTAAAGATTGTTTGTTTGAATTCGATAATATCAAGAATTAGTAGTTCACTTGTAACTGATACTGATAAGCAGAAGAATTTTACTTTTGAATAAATTACTTCAAGAGAAGAGCGAAAAGGTATCTCTAGCGAATCGCGTTCTATCTTAGACCACATCTTCGCTTACCAACAGGCGAGATAGTGGTCAAGCGTTTCCCTATGTCCCGTAAAAAGACTTAGTAAACTACATAATAATAACATATCTTCCTAAATACTTGTTACGGTCACTTTATTTATTCACCACGAACGAACTCAGTACCTATCAGATAGCCACCATTGTAGTGTTTTTGTTTACAATAGACTTAAGTTAAGATAGAATAGAGATATTTCGAAGTTTTACCAGCCACACAATAACACACGTTGAAATTACCTGAAACAATAAAACAAACCAATTAATCAATAAAATAATTCAATTAATAAATATCAATTAAAAGTAATCGAATAGCTTTGTAATAGGCATGACGAAAGATTTTGAAATCCTCTTCCATAATGTGTGTATACGTTTACTATACAAGAAAAACCCTATATTTCGGTAATATACTTAAATTTAACGAAGATAAAAGCCATTTTCCAAAAAATATTTATTAACTGTGCCAAAACAGCTCGCAGGTGTCATGGCGTAGGAGTGACGTCACACTTTGGTAAATACGTAATTATTTGTACGCATTGCGAAGAAAATTAAAAAAATATTTATTTAATATGTGTTATAGAAACGAATTTCTAAGTTTATAAGTGGTGTGCAGTATTGCAGTGTGAATCCACATAAAAATAATGCTAAAAAATGTGTTAGTAATTATTTTAAGCGAGAAAATAATAAGAAATGATTGTATAAAGTTGGCGCGGAGAAACCCGAACCATGTATTCGTGAATTCGCAATTATATTTCTGTTCTGAGTCGATAAAGCATACGTGAAACAATAGAAAATAAATAAAAATGCGTATTCTCAACATATTCATAACAACAAAAAACATCTGACGTGAGTTGTTTACTTAAGCGTGACGTCACGCGTGTTTTAGTCAAAATGGCCAACTGCAGTATTTCAATGTTTTATTTTATTGATAATCTCATTAATCTTAATGTTTTTAAGATTTCTAAGTCACTATATGTAATTTATCTATTATACATTTTCCCTTAAAAACACTAATACGATCATTTATGGATACTGTCGTCATGCCTATTGTATCAATAAATGTGATATTTTAATTATTATACTGTGAAATATTAATTGTAATTGCAGCATAGTAACTATTGCTTTATTATCTCTACAAATTCAATAAATTATATCAACAATTAATTGATATTAACGTTGCATATGATAAAAGCTTTATAAGGTAGTTTTGGTTAATCCCAAGAACCGAAATGGCTGGATTGATTTCGATGAGAATGTTAGATTTCGAAAGTTCAAAGAAATAATATTAACTTACAATAAATAGTTCAATTTCTTCGTATATTTCCAGATTATTAATGTAAATAAATTCAAAGTATCAAAACTGTTAAATCGCAGTACACAAATTTGATCATCGCGTCGTTAAGTGATTGGCTTTTATACAAGAATGGACAAACGACGTTTTATATAAATGTTTTTATATTGTTCAACACTAGGCTTTTCCCTTGGTTTTATTCGTTTCGGAATAAAATTACAGCTTAAGAAAATTTACAACTATTGATAAATTATCGATGATTGTTTTACACTAATATTTAAATGAAAACACGTAAATATAATGTATACTTCATGTTCCCGCTTTAGGCATGGGAACTGGAATTTCTTTAGGGAAACTCAATATTACTTGTATAAAGATTTTATTTTCAACACCAACGCCCCATTTGTACAAAGGTTTCTTTGTGAGTAAAAAAAATACATTCTACCCGGCCAATAAATGATAAATTAATAAAAATGACAATCCATGTCGGTGCGTGCGCGATTGCTATTATAAATTAACAGGCGTAGACATAATCCTCCCCCCGGTGAAAAGCGTAGATTTTCAAGCTTGAAGGTCTTCAGAAGTGGGCAGAGGACACAGTCGAACCAAAGGTCTTCGAACGCAGCCTCTCGTAGTTTCGACGTCCGCAACTCGACAAACGCCGTCTGTTCCATGGAATAATCGAACGATACGCCCCATGCGCCAACAAAGTGGTGGAGAATTATCCTCTTGAAGCAGTACGAGGTCTCCGACGTTTATTTTTGATTTGTCAACCTTCCATTTGGTTCGTAGTTGCATTTCTGAGATATACTCTTTCTGCCATCTCTTCCAGAAGTGTTGGCGAATTTGTTCAAGTCTGCCATATCTATCCAGGGAGCTCTCTTTAGAGTTGTCTTCCGATTTAGAAGTGCCCTGGGGACAAGGAAAGGAAGTCATTGGGGGAAGATGACATGGGACACAGAGGACGGCTATTGAGAATGGCCTCCACTTGAGCAAACAATGTCGAAAGTTCCTCAAATGTGAGATGAGTATTGCCCATGACTCGCTTTATATGAAATTTAGCGGACTTAACCCCGGCCTTCCATATTCCACCAAAGTGAGGAGCGTAAGCGGGGATAAAAGAAAATTTTATTCCCTCCTGAGCAGCAAACTCAGACAGAGGTTCCTGATTAGCCTTTAGAAAACTATTCAATTCTTTCGCGGCAGCTACAAAATTTTTACCGTTGTCGGAAAACATTTCGGTTGGCTTCCCACGGCGTGCCACAAATCTGCGAAGTGTCATAATATAAGCATCTTTTGTCAAATCAGACACGACCTCTAAGTGAATGCATTTGAAACGCAGACACACAAACAAACATAAGTAGCACTTAATTACTCTAGCACCGCGTCCTTTACGATTTAGAATGAAGAAAGGGCCCGCATAGTCCACTCCAACAGACTTGAAGGGAAAGTCAACGTTGACGCGATTTGAAGGTAAGTCAGCCATTTTTGGATTATAGGTCTGACCACGAAGACGAGTGCAGGTAACGCAGTTTTTGAAAAGAATAATTTAATTATTCAATTAATAAAATGCCGGTAAGTTTATTATTTTTATTTTGTTTTTAGAGTTGGGTAAAATCGTAGAATGTAAGTGAAAGTTATTTGAAGTTTTGTAAATTTAGAATATTTTTTAAAATCAAAATTAATTTCAGATTCGACGGCTGTATGGACCTTGACTTCAGGTAAGTCTTCTTCGTGTTTTTTGTTAAGTTGAGCCCATAAGCGCATCGAGATGCATCGCTAAACGAATGCAATTCGATGATTTTTGGTGAATCACAAAGAACTCTACGAGAAATATCGATGTTTGAAAGAAATTTTAGATTATCAACAATGTCCAACCAGTCATTTTTGATATCCTGCGACACAGGTTCATCCCACTCAACACCCTTGAGCCACAATTTTTGGAGCAACATCTTTGGTTGAATAATACACGGGCTCAAAAGACCCAAAGGATCGAAGATTCGAAATGAACTTGAGAGGATATGTCTCTTTGTGATTTTGTCACTATGAAGTGGAATTTCGATTGGAAAATTGAAGGCATCCTTCGATGGATCCCAACAAAGTCCGAGAGTGCTCGACGACTCACTGATTGTCAAATGTTCTGTATTACTTTCGTGTAAATTTTAAAATAAGTTTTTTGAATTAGTTTTGTACTTTCGTAGAGGAAAACAAGCTGAATTTAGAGCGTTTGAAACTGAATTTTGAATGTATTAAAGTTGATCTTCATCATCACAGGGCCCGGTGATTAGATATCATTTCGTCTAAATCTTTTCTCAAGATTTAGGAATCGTTTTTTAGCTTGAGAATATGAATCGCCGAGGCAGTCAGGTGAGTCCTTTAGGGGTAACTTCACACAGAATCTGCCGCTTTCTAAGCGAGTGCTGGTATTTAGAAAGTGTTTTTCGCATGTTATGTCATTTTGACTTCCAACAGTTTTTTGGGGTAGCTCTTCAAGCTCCCAGAATTTTGTGAACATTTTGTGAATTTCGTTAGAAGTAGGGTTTGTATTTATGGCATGATTGCAATGAATTTCGCTACTACGAGAATTATTAATTGGGCCAGCTATTAACCAGCCGAATTTAGAATTTTGCAATTTAGGATTATTAGGACCTAAAGAAAGCTGTTCGCTTTCTAGAATGTCCCAGAAGATATCTGCTCCAATTAAAACTTCAATCGGAGCTGGCTTGTAGAACTCAGGGTCCGCCAAAGTTAAAGAATTAGGTATTTTGAGACCTTGAATGTCAACTGGGGTCTTAGGTAAGCGGCCCGTCAATTCGTTGAGAACAAGACATGAAAGAGTAACGCTATAGTTGCTATTTAGAGATTTTAATTGAGTAAGACAGCTTTCGTGCACTGTATTAGAAGAATTATTGCCAATGCCAATGACATTCATTGCCTGCAATGGGCAAGTTCTTAATGACATTCTTCGTTGCAGGGATTTAGTGACAAATGAAGACTGGCTGCCACAATCCAAGAGAGCACGAACCTTTTCTACTTGCTTATTAATTGGGTTAAAAACTTCTATCAATGCTGTAGATAGGAGAACATGTTTGGACATTTGTCTAGAAAAGGCTGCTACAGATTCGTTTGGTTCAACTTGTTCATCTGTGCTGAAGTTGGCAGTGACGTCATCATTAGAATCATGGAGAAGAGTGTTGTGTTTTTGCTGGCATTGTCGACATGAACCCATGCGGCAGTCACTGACAGGATGCCCTTGTCTGAGGCAATTTCGACATAATTTATATTTATTTACATACGACAGCCTATCTTGAATGTTTTTAGACTTAAATGTTGGACAGTCATAAATTCTGTGATTTTCGTTACAAATTATGCAAAGATAAACGTTTAATTTATTTTGATTAGATGTAGAAAATGAATTAGTATTTCTATTTGTATTAAATTTATTATTTTTTTGTGAATTTAGTTGTGAGGGACGTGACGTGAATTGTGATTTAGAATTATTTTGGGATTCATTATTAGTGCCAACCTTATTACGATTCAAAGATTCCAACACATCTGCACGGTTGATTAAAAATCGTTGAAATTGTTGCAAAGTTGGAATGTCATCAATAGTATTTCGATACTCTTCCCATTTAACAAGAGTACATTTGTCCAATTTAGAAGACAAAATAAATATTATAAGTACATCCCAGTAGTCAGTAGGCTGACCCAGGCTAGACAAGGCGCGAAGATTTTTTGTAACATGATCGACTAAAAAACGTAGTGACTTGTCTGACTCACGAGTTAAAGATTGAATATTAAGTAAAGAATCTAAGTGATGATCAACAAGAAGCCTTTTGTTATTATATCTGTCGCAAAGTAGCGTCCAGGCTGCCTGGTAGTTTGCTGTTGACACTTCGAGATTAGAGACAATCCGTGCCGCATCACCCTCAAGGTAAGAAATTAAATAATGAAATTTATGTATATCTGTAATATTTTTGTTTTTATGAACTAAATTTGAAAATGTATCGCGGAACTCTAGCCAACGGAAGTATGAACCATCAAACTTTGAGATTTCGATTCGTGGTAATTTAACATTTGAGTCTTGATGGAAAGAGTCTTCATTGCCCATCGATTTCCTACGATTTTCGTTGTCATTAAATAAATTATCATATTGTTTAATCATTATTTTAGCAGAAGCAATACCTTGGACGAAATCGTTCTCAATGTCGTCTCTTTCATCAATCTCAGAATCTATATTTTCAGAATTAAGAACCTCAATCTCAGTCTGCAATACATCAAACTTTGTTGACAATGCTTCGAATTTGCCAAGTTTCAATTTAAATTCAGCCATTAATAGTTCATTCATTGAAATGGACTCGCTAATTCTGTCCAAATAATTTTTAAATTTTGTAATTTGGCCCTTAATAGCAGACCTTTTTGAATATAAATCTCTTAATAACTTTGGATTAGGTTCCGTAGACATTTTGTAAAATAGTTTGATTGAATATTGTTATGAAATTAAAATTTAATTGTATGTAATTATTTTGAAATTATTTAATTATTTTTCGATCAATTAATTATTTAAATGCACGTCAACAAGCTTGATAAAATTATGGAAGAAATAAAATGCTTATCTCACGCTCCTCGCCTGGTGGAACCTGCCGCTGGTAGCCGGGCTGCTGCTCACACGCAGCTGCTTCGCAGAAGATCGTGCAAGCGATATTTAGTTGCCTGAGAAGACGGCTCCTGAAATTATTCGGCGAAGTCGAGTTTATAAGCGAGAAGGGCTATGATATTCGAGATTGTTGTTAACAAAAAATGAATTTAATTTGGAACAAATGAATTACGATTTACATGCCAATTCCGCAAGGGAATCTGGCGTGAAGAAATGATAATAGGTATTGATAAACCAATATTACTATAATTTAAATTGTTTTACACAAATGGAAGCGAAATAATAGGTAATTTTTGGATAATTATGAACGTGAATTTTATGTTATAAGGTTAGGTATAGGAATGTGTTATTGGAATTAAGGATTTGCACTTAACTTGGTACTATGAGCTGCACTCCGGCACGACACTTTAGCTGTATCGTTGTTCAGACGAGCAGGTTATCCTTTTCGACAGGAATCAGTCCCAAATTGAAGTCGTCAATTCCAGAAACAATGTTGCGTAGATGTGTAGATATTTTGTAATTAACTCGTATTTTGCGGTGAAATCCGTTTTCGTCCTGTCACGGTCGCCAAATTGTTCCCGCTTTAGGCATGGGAACTGGAATTTCTTTAGGGAAACTCAATATTACTTGTATAAAGATTTTATTTTCAACACCAACGCCCCATTTGTACAAAGGTTTCTTTGTGAGTAAAAAAAATACATTCTACCCGGCCAATAAATGATAAATTAATAAAAATGACAATCCATGTCGGTGCGTGCGCGATTGCTATTATAAATTAACAGGCGTAGACACTTCATATTATAAAACTGAAGAGTTTGTTTGTTTGTGTAAATGCGCTAATTTCAGGAACTACTGGTCCGATTTGAAAAAGAAACATTTCACTGTTAGATAGCCCATTTATCGAGGAAGGCAATAGGCTAAATATCATCACGCTAAGACCAACAGTAGCGGAGCAATGCGGGTAAAACCGCGGGGCTTATCATCATCATCATACAAAGTTTAATCCAGACAAAGTCGCAGTAAATGACTTGTTTAATAGCCTACCTTACCCCATATACCTAAATAAATAAACTACCTACAATTTTACGCAATTTTATCTTCCAAAATAAAATTTCAACAAAATTAAAATTGAATAATATCTCAAAATTGTCCACATTTTTTCTCCATTCCAAGAACGAAAAATTTGCCCCGAATATATTAATTAAAAGGTCCATTAAAGGTATTCCTCACACGGTCCCCGGCGGGGCAGAACATGGGCCGTCCATTTGGCCGGGCCCTCTCCGGGGACGGACCTGGGACTAGGGTTCCTTTTCATATTATTTAGCTTAGATGTTACAACTACATTCATCATAAAGGCAATAAAGTTTTAAAAAAAGAAAATCGTCGCCTTACTCCATGACGTGATGGATGTCATGACGGGACCTTGAAATTTTACTCCCAACGCGCCTAAAGAAGTTTTACTTCACAAACTCTTCAGCTTATATAATAATATTATTGACTAGCTGCGCTTCACGGTTTTACCCGCATAGATCCGTTCCAGTTGGTCTTAACGTAATGATATACACATATAGCCTATAAGCCTTCCTCGATAAATGGGCTATCTAGTACCGAAAGAAATTTTCAAATCGGAACAGTAGTTCCCGAGATTAGCGCGTTCAAACAAACGAACAAACTCTTCAGCTTTACAATATTAGTATAGATTGAAGAAGGAAGAATATTGCCTCTTTTTCCAAGTCGGTTCACAACCAAGCGTGATCCAGTTAATTACTACATCGGGGGTTCGATTCCCGGCGGGCACATATTTATCGTAACATGACCTGATGGAATGGTCGAATTTGTTAATGGAAAAAGGGTTTTTTTGTATTTCTCTTAATTCTTTTATTGTTTAAATGGTGTTGAAAATGTGAAGAATTTTTTTGTAATGGAATAAAATCATTTATTGCCTGTTAATTTATTTATTACTTTCTACATTAAAATGTTTTGAGATTCATTTTGTATTCATATCGAAATTTTTTATTTTTATTTTTTATTCATGAATAGGTAAACATTTGGCCGCTGTTTCACCTGATGGTAAGTGACAACGCGTCCTAAGTTGGAGCATGTTAGTGCTTATTCACATTTGCTTTGAATTTGGATAGATTGTAAGAAGATAGAAAAACTGTATGAGTTATAGAGAGTTCCAATCCTTAGATGTTCGAGAGAGAAATGATGACGCGAATCGCTTTGGGCGAAATTATGAAAAAAATACATTTTTTATCAAACAAGCCTATTTATAGTCAAAACTTGAATCGTAAAAAAAACACAATAAAATTGCCACAATCGAAATAATAAAAAAAGATTTATGAACCTCAATTTCCATTCAAGTTAAGATTTAACTTAAACACAACACAACTTATAAGTGTGAAGAAATACTTTGCTCATACAATACATCGATATGCGTCGAATACCGCAACTTAGTATACTTTAAAGTTATTGTTTAATAAGTTCAATAAGAGTTCAATATACTTGAATCATGTTTATGTTCATTCAATCGTGATTTTTCTGTCTGTCTGTATGTCTGTCACGGCTAAACTTACGCATCGATTTGGATGAAATTTGATAAAAAGATAGTTGACCTGAGAAAGGACATCGGATATCTTTTATCTTGAAAATCTCACGGGAACAGGAACTATACGGTTATTTACTGGTAGTAAGTTAGAAATTTTTCCTTACGAACTACTCTATCTTTTTAACGAAACCGCATCAAAATCTGTTGCGCAGTTTAAACATCTAAGAATACATATCGACAGACAGATGATTACAATATCTTAAAAATATCACAAAAATTACGTATTTTCATACGCATTTTGTGTCTCACAAGGAAAAACACGCTGAAAGGTTTTTCGTGTAACTTTCTATCGATATCACCTGTTGTTGATACGTGACTACTGTAACAAGTGAGGTGCGGTTGTTCAGTGGAAAGTGGAGGTAGTGGGTTCGATAAATTATGAGATAAACATGTTTTTGAATAAAGATGCAGGTTTGAAACACGATCTTGATCGATATTTTTTATAAAAAAAAGACGTGTGTCACTCGGGGACTGCCGCGGTAAAGCTATTGCATGCTATGCCTTCAAGCCACACCTCCGCGCCCGTCCCCGTGGGGAGCGTGAGGTTTTTCGTTACGGAATTTCTGGATTCGGTCCCCGCGCTCAAGGCCCGAGATAGAAGCTATGCAATAGCTTAAAAAATGCAAATTATAGCATTTTAATATCTATTATTTGTACATAAATGCTTGCTATTATTATAGGTAGGTAGATAATAACAATAATAAGTTAATTGCGAAATTACAACAAAAACTAATTTATATACTGAACTTTATATAGATTGTACCTACTATAGCAATTCGGTATCTGAGTTTTAGATCATAACCACAAAAATCGATTTAGGAATTAATGATTTTAACGGATTTTAAACGCGATTTATTCATTATATTATTTTCCCGAGGTTTCGCACTATTTGCGAATAATATAAAACAATGAATAAATCGTGTTTAAAATACGTTAAAATCTTATTTCTAAATGTATAATTCGCGTAAAATTAAACACTAGATAACAAAAATTGTTATTTAAATACGCAGCGCATTCCTCATACAAAAAACCAGACGATTCCGGGAATCATATATTATAGTAACATGTTAAATCCTTACAAGAATATATTATAAGTACACATCACACGTCGACTACAAAGCTGAAGGAAGCTTTGATCAAATTATATAAAAGGGAATAAGTTTACCCCTTGAGTTCAGTGCTTGAGTTTGAGTTCAGTTTAGATTATAAAAAAAGAAAAAATGCCAAAAAAAAATCGAGTAATTTTTTTACAAGAAAATCTAAACTAAAAATTGTCAGAACTGGATAAAACTTAACTTAGACCAAACGAATAGCACTAGCTTTCAAATTAAAAATGTATCATCAAAATCGGTTCACCCAGTCGATAGTTCGAACTTCGAAGCCTCTAAGTTCACTGCAATTCAAAATCTATACTAATATTATAAAGCTGAAGAGTTTGTTTGTTTGATCGCGCTAATCTCGGGAACTACTGGTCCGATTTGAAAAATTCTTTCGGTGTTGGATAGCTCATTTATCGAGGAAGGCTATAGGCTATATATCATCACGCTACGACCAACAGGAGAGGAGCCACGGGGGTGAAACCGGGCGGAGCAGCTAGTAAGGAATATAGCTAAAAATACGCAAACTCATGAAATGCTCTATTGTCATCGATTCTAAATAAGTGTACAAAGTTTGAATTAAATCTGTCCGTTTAAAGTGCGTAAAAATCTAAAGGAGTCGTTTACATACAAACATACAGGTGAAGCTAATATAAGCGTGTTAAAAAGAACAGTCGAAATAAGAACCTTCTTTTTTAAAGTCGGTTGAAAATGAAACAGCAACCTCGCTATCTGTAACTTGACTATAACTCAATTACATTTCTTCTAGAAGCACTTTTGAATCGTCATAACAGTTTTAACATTTACCACCGATTCGGAAAGCAGTATCTATGGAGATGAACCGGCAAGAAACTCCATTGTCGAATATTACATGTTATACTAGCGGTCCGCCCCGGCTTCGCCCGTGGTACATATGAAAAATAGATGTTGGCCGATTCTCAGACTTACCCGATATGCACAGAAAATTTCATGAGAATCGGTCCACCCGTTTCGGAGGAGTATGCAGACTAACATTGTGACACGAGAATTTTATATATATGAAGATTTAGCACTAAGTAGCTTATTAGATATATATTAAGTAAGCTAAGTTAGCTCTCAAAACAAACACTAGATTAAGCTAAAATCACTTATATATTTGCAAGTTATCCCTAAGGTAACTTGCAAGTTAGTTTTGTAGACATTGACTTTGCTAATTAATGGATATTATACTTAGATATAATGGTCAGGTTCTTAACCCCTGAGCAAAGAATGTTATAAATTTAGTAAGTGTGTATGTCTGTAGCTTCGTAGATCCGTAATAAATGGGCCGATTTAAAACCACATTGGTTTCTCAAATCTTACCAATCGATTTCATTCTATTTATGTTACCCTACTAAATATTATAATTTAGAAACGAGATAGTTTGTGAGGATGTATGTGCGTTTGTTACTATTTTACGAAAAAACTGCTGAATGGATTTGGATGAAACTTTACAGGAATATAGGTTATACATCAGAATAACACATGAGCTATAAAAATACTTGATTTTTTACACGCGCGGGTGAAACCGCACGGCACAGCTTATCTATCTCTTTAAAACTACGCAACGGACTTCGATGCGGTTTTTTTAGGTAGAGTGATTCAAGATGAAGCTTTTAGTAGGTATATAATTTATTAGGTTTAAGACAAAGCGGGCGAAGCCGCGGGCGTAAAGCTAGTATAAAGAACAATAATTTATTTGTATGTTTGAATATCAATACCTTTGCATCCATACATCATAAATCGATCAATACGTTGTACCAACAAAGGCGCGTCTAATGATATTGAACAAACACCCGACTCCGCTTGCTTTCCCGTCATTACGGTGAGTTTTTGTTTGTCTGTTTGCGCAATGCTCGTAATCGGTTGAGCAAATTGTGACATCGGTTGATAGAGGGATGTTTTGTTGTACGGTTTAGGGTAGTTTGGTATAATAATATGCGGGTAGAAAAATAGTACCTAATGTAGTTCCAAATCGGTCGTTGAATTGAAAGTGAAACTAAACCGTAACGTCATGGAGTAGATATATATATGTTATACTAGGATTCCGCCCGCGGCTTCGCCCGCGCAGTCAAAGAAAAATCCGCATAGTTCCCGTTCCCGTGGGACTTCCAGGATTGCGTCATTTTCCCGGGATAAAAAGTAGCCTATGTCCTTTCTCGGGTATCAAAATATCTCCATACCAAATTTCATGTAGTTTAGGCGTGATTGAGTAACAGACAGACAGACAGAGTTACTTTCGCATTTATAATATTAGTATGGATTAGTTGTAGTTTGGTTGTAGTATACATATTACATACTAATCACTACATAGTATAAAACAAAGTCGCTTTCTCTGCCCTCTAATAGATAGAGTGATTCAAGAGGAAGGTTTTTTCATATAATTTACTAGCTCACCGCCCGCGGCTTCGCACGCTTTGTCTAAAACCAAATAAACTAAAACCATGCTAAAACCTTCCTCTTCAATCTATCTATTAAAAAAACCGCATCAAAATCCCTTGCGTAGTTTTAAAGATTTAAGCATACATAGGGACAGATAAAGCGACTTTGTTGTATTCAATTGAATACTTCAATAATAAATTTACGTTTCTGTCACGTAGATATTATAATTCAGAACGCTCCTCATATTTGGAACTGTTTTAATTGTATTATAATGAATTATGTGTTTGAATGAATGAATATTCGAAGGAATAATAGATTGTAAGTAGATTATTTTAAATTTTTAAACAATTGTCTGGTGTATTAGCAGAGGTGAATGAAAAGTACCATTATTCAGCGAGGCACGTTATTTTTGTGTTTGTCCGTATTTTCTAGTAATTCTACGAATTGGCTGAAACGATTATGATGTAACTTTTCAGACTGTTAACAGATTTTCGAACAAAAATTAAAAGATCTAACAATGACGTTCTTTTATCGATAGTTTCATACTTTCATGCTTACTACTAGGAAGACATTTTCATCAATACAAATAAATAATAATGAACTAAAAAATTTACCATACCTACTTAAAAAAATCTGTATCTAAATTTATTTTATAGGTACATCTGCTTATTTATTATCGTTTTCTATATACCTAATGTGAAAAACCTAATGTGTAAACTGTGAACCTAATAAAATAATTTTTTCCTATTCTATTTTTTCACACACTTACTAATTATCGAACCCCCGACCCTAACCAATGAGCCACCGCGAATACGAGTACATACAATGCGCAACGGCGTGAATCACAAGTGTTTGTGCGTTTCCATTGTCACACGATACGGGATTATGCGTAACTATTTCCGAACACTAATTTACTTAACAAACAACGAAGCATCTATTCTAACAAACTTTCACGTTTATAATATGTATAAGTGCGATTCAAATTTCAATCTATAATAATATTATAAAGCTGAAGAGTTTGTTTGTTTGAACGCGCTAATCTCGGGAACTACTGGTCCGATTTGAAAAATTATTTCGGTGTTAGATAGCCCATTTATCGAGGAAGGTTATAAGCTATATATCATCTCGCTAAGACCAACAAGAGCGGAGCAATGCGGGTAAAATGGGGCACAGCTAGTGTATAATATTCACGAAAGACAAACAAGAAAAATCTAAAGGAGACGGTTACATACAAACATACAGGTGAAGCTAATAAAAGCGTATTTAAAATGTCGTGTCGTGTGACAATGGACAAACCGGCGCGTGTCCATTATCGACCCGAGCGGGAACTAATTAACGACAGACTAACTGTCTTTTTGTTTGTGATACACGCTTTTGAGGAAAGCCTTTTATTAGGTCATTCAAGTTTTGTTTAATTTCAATGTAAGTTTTTACGGTGGATGAATATTTTTATAACTTTTTTACTTGAATTTTTGAATGGTATGTATATAGATGTTATACTGTACCTATTTATTTTTTACTTTTTACTTCAAATGAAATGTAATGCTGAATGGTTTATATTTTACTAGTATTCTCCGCGGTTTTACCCGCAGTGCTTCGCTCCTGTTGGTCTTATCGAGATGATATATAGCCTATAGCCTTCCTCGATAAATGGGCTATCTAACACCGAAATAATTTTTCAAATCGGAACAGTAGGTACTCCTGAGATTAGCGCGTTCAAACAAACAAACAAAAACAGCTTTATAATATTAGTATAGATAATAGATAAAATCATGATGTAGTGCATCTGCCCCATACCCCACTAGGGGACACGGGACACGGGGCTGTAATCCATTACCTTCCAATTCATGTCATCAGGGCATAGCTGCTCTCTGATTGGATAATCGCCGGATATTGCGATGACGTCACAACTCTCAACTTCCGGAACGTCGATACAGCCTATTTCGATCTGTACTAGGTCGTGTTTGTTATTTTTGTGATCGGGGTTCCGTAGGATATATATCTATACTTAATATTATAAAGCTGAAGAGTTTGTTTGTTTGTTTGAACGCGCTAATCTCAGGAACTACTGGTGCTATATAAAATTCTATACTAAAAATTCTGTCGGTGTTAGATAGCCCATTTATCGAGGAAGGTTTTAGGCTAGAGCGGAGCAATGCGGGTGAAACCGCGGGGCACAGCTGGTAATTTATAAGTCATAAGATAGCAGATAGAATAAAACCTAAATTATCTAACAAGCTTTCTATACAAAAACAACAATACGGAAATAAAATATTTATTTTATTTTTAGATCCACTAAAAGCTCGAATAACGAATCTAATTAGAATACTATACGTAAACACAGTTTTCTAGAAATAAATAAAAATAGAAACAAATAAACATTTCATAGAATTCTTCAATCAATAATAAAATTAAATAAAAACTTCCCCTAACTATTGATATACGCATTCCCAATAAGGTCAGCGTATTTGCTATTTTACATTTTTATTCAATCTATTTCTTGTTATCGGAAAGGTCACAGGTTCGATTCCTTCATTCTTAGAAAGGGGTACAAGGTGCGTTAGATACGTTGGACATTTGTGGTAATACATGTTTATTTTCATGTCATTTTAAGAACATTAAATAATTGAAATTTTAACGGATGTGAAACGATGTACTTTGAAAATACTTACATACTTAGAAATGACAAAAAAGCTTGCACACGGACACTTTTTATATAAGGATAAACATGATTTGTCAGATAAAATGCTTTATAGGTGGATTACCTCCTGTATAGTAATACTAGCTGTCCGCCCCGGCTTCGCCCGTTGTACATATTTCGCAATAAAAGGTAGCCTATGTTCTTTCTCAGGGTCTAAAGATTATCTGTGCCAAATTTCATTAAAATCGGTCCAGTAGTTTATGCGTGAAAACCATACATACATACAAACCTTTCCTCTTTACAATATTAGTATAGACAAGTAATGAAATAAGAATGAAGTTTTACCAGGTAAATGTGGAGGAAGGAAGGTGGCATTCCTCCATCGAAAAAGGGAGGATCCTCGACCAGTCTACTCGACTGGCCGGCCGTGAAGGCCCCGATGGATGATGTCGGAAAGTTGTATATAATATGCCCTGTAGCGAAAACATTTCGCTTGCGCGATTCAGAGCGAGGTGTCGCTACAGTAAAAAAAGCTTATGATAATGATGATGACAATTTAGATTGAGACCATAGATTATTACGAAATTACTTTTTTATATTTAGTTAATAGCATTTATACATGAGAAATTATTAATAAATGTCGTTTTTTTTCTATTCTTAAAAATGTCCTTAAATTACTTTTTGTCCTATTTACTTGCTACTTCTATGTCAAAGTGAAGCATTGTGTGGATGGATGGAATGTATATTTGTTACTCTTTCATCCTAAAACCGCTGTTTAGATCCGTATAAAATTGCTACAGACTAATATGTACAAGACACTTATGCTACCCTGGTACCACACGAGTGAGTCCACGGGCGTTTGCTAGTCTTTATTATAATAAAAACACTTCCATAATGATAAAAGGTTAAATAATAAATATGCAAGAACAGCGTGGGATGGTTTCTTGCTATTATGTTAAATAATATGTTAATTCGCAATCTGCATACGTGGTGCATTCACTTGAGACTGAAATTCAGAGCAAATGAGCTGACAGTAATGCGTCTGCGTTATTTTATAATTATAATAATTTATAGAGACACTAGCGGCCCGCCCCGGCTTCGCCCGTGGTACATATGAAAAATAGATGTTGGCCGATTCTCAGACTTACCCGATATGCACAGAAAATTTCATGAGAATCGGTCCACCCGTTTCGGAGGAGTATGCAGACTAACATTGTGACACGAGAATTTTATATACCTATAAGATGTTTCGAGTCGTCGTTGTTATGAAACGTAAATGCATTTCGCAATGTTAACAAAAAGGCATGAGAAGTAAGATTATAACGTACATTTCTACATCTACACTAATATTATAAAAGGAAAACTTTGTTTGTTTGTTTGATTGTAATGAATAGACTCATAAACTACTGGACCGATTTTGATGAAATTTGGTACACATAATCTTTAGACCCTGAGAAAGAACATAGGCTACCTTTTATTGCGAAATATGTACCACAGGCGAAGCCACTGACTGCTAGTGCAATTTTCATTGGTTTAGTATAGTTACAAAGATTACTTCCACAAACAAAAACAAATTTCTAAGTAGGAATGAATTTTCAAACCGTTCGCGTCGTAATTGCATAGATTAGATACTAGTAATAGTTCCACTAAAAACGCGAGCGAATCCGCGGGCAATGTCATTACCTTTTTTTGGAAATGGGATACACATTTATGGGATTCAATAGGTATATAAATACTGTCAAATACAAAGTCATAAATGAAACTACCCTACAGGCTAATCGAATAGGATCCAGCCAATCGCAAAATTACTTTTAAATTAATAACAAGAACGATTTGGATGTTTTCGTTTATTTGATAGAATAAAATTGATTACTCAAAAACTACTGAACCGTTTTGGATCGATTTTGTATTGGATATAGATAAACCTGAAATAAAATACAGGTATGTATGTACATCTACTGTTTTCTAAGATATACATAGTGCATACAAAGAGACAGACAGAAAAAATGTTTATTTTGTAGGTACTATGTAGTGATATTAACCCATTGAGCCCCGAACGGCCAGATCCGGCCGCGACACAATAGATTTTCTATTGTGTCTGTGATTCCGGGGCCTGATGGATGTTATTTTACAAAAAGTCACAAAAAAAATTAACCAATAAAAATACGAATAGTGATAACAAAGAATTACACACAAAGGAAGTCAAATTAATCATAAAACGCTTACAAAGGATGGAAACCAAATCAATTTGTGTTCAATGAATAAATAGTCCCAATGCAACTCGAAACTGGGTCACACTCATTGCAGTTCATAAGTTACATGTGGTTTTAATCATTTCGTATAATTAACGTGACATACTTACAAAAATATATTATGTAGGCTTTGATTTTTTAACTCACAAATAGGTTTTTTATCATGTCATTGAAGCGGTCAAATGGATGGTCCGATTTCGATAGTTTTGTTCGTTGAGATAGCTTAGCTATGTTTGATTATTTTCCTTATTTAATACAGAAACAGATTTTATTAATCTTAATAATATAATCAAAATGTATATAATAAAAATGAATCGCAAAATGTGTTGGTAAGCGCATTCTAGTTATGCACGGCTGTACCCACTGTACCGATTTCATTAATTGTTTTTTGAAGTGAAAACTTATTTAGCGGCGTTGAGCACCTTTTCTGTAATGGGTATAGGACACGTGACCTGATCGAAAAAGCGTAATGGTTAGGGAGCCAGGTGCAAATTTGGTTCATTATTTCCTCTCAAGAGATAATTCGTCAGACGCATGAGAGTATAGTATTATAAAGCCTCGTGAACGTCAGCTGGCGCTCGGTTGGGGGGGTGAGCGGTTGTAGCCTCCCACGCACATAGGAAAAAAAATACATTCATTCATTCATTTCCTCTCAGCTAAAAATTTGTCAAATTGTAGCTAACCCAATATCTCAACGAAAAAAAATAGTCAGCTGGTTACAACATGGTGTATTATACGTCAGCTGGTGTCTCGAACATGAAAGTTAAATTTAAAGAAAAATTTATTTTCCGTTATTTCCTCTCAAACAAAAATTTACCTGATGATAGCTTATATGTAACTGTGGATAAATATATATGTCAGCTGGCTGTATCTTGGTGGAAAAACCGTCAGCTGATACGGGAGGCTACTACCGCTCTTCCCCCCAACCGAGCTCCAGCTGACGTTCACGAGGCTTCATAATACTATACTTTGATGCATTTTACTAATTACCGCTTGAGAGGAACTTGGTCATAAAATCTGCTGCTGGCTCCCGGACCATAAGACGGATACCATTCCAAAATATCAAACATGCTCAACGTTAATAATCAAGTTTTCACTTCTGCCGGCACTCCCCCAGTGCAACCCGTCTTTTTTTTAATAATATTCCTTGAAGTACGAGGATGGTTCTTATGGAGAGAAAACGTAAACATGTACCACGGGCGAAGCCGGAGCGGACCGCTAGTTATTTAAAATACTAACAAACACGCTTGAACTCTTGAAATGACTGTATTGTCACCGATCCTTGATAAGTGTACAAAGTTTGAATTAAATCTGTATCGAGTCTAAAGGAGTCGGTTACAAACATACAGGTGAAGCTAATAAAAGCGTGTTAAAAACATAACCATTTTTACGCAGTCGGATAATTAATAACACAAAAAAGTATTTTAAATCTACCCTCATTTCTTGTATTGTTATATTTATTCTGCTAAATAGTTGATGTATAAAATTTTGAACTTTTGTTAAAACATTGAGGTCGTGGCTTATATAAATTAAGCATTTGAAATGCTTTTTATTCACTTTAAAGTTAAAACGTTAATGTATTATTTGTGTGAAATTTTATATCAATAATAAGTATTTGTGATTTGCTCGTTGATTCAAATTTATTTTGAGAAAGTTTATGTTATAATGCTGTTTAAATTTATTATATGTGCAATTTGATTAAATTTATTATATGTGCAATTTGATTAAATTTATTATATGTGCAATTTGATTAAATTTATTATATATGTGCAATTTGATTAAATTTATTATATGTGCAATTTGATTAAATTTATTATATGTGCAATTTGATTAAATTTATTATATATGTGCAATTTGATTAAATTTATTATATGTGCAATTTGATTAAATTTATTATTCAATAGAATAGACTACGAATGTATGAGATTGACGTAAGCTGTAGATAAACGTAGCTACAGCTTACGTCAATCTCATACATTCGTAGTCTATTCTATTGAACGCTACGCTAACAGAAAGCCACTTGACTAGGGGGGCAGGTCTAGTACCTAGTTTAGTCGATCGTCGTGTCTTTAATTTATTGTGTAACTATTTTATAATGTGTGTATAAATAAACGTTTTTCATATCATTTCATTTCATTTCATTTACTAAAAGAGGTGTAGGTAATAATTTTATTGAAGAATAAAAGACAAATAGCTTTAGGTAATTATTTGAATGAAGAATAAATAACACGACTCGACAAAAAAATTTTCGTTCTTTGTCCTAAAGTTTATACTATTATTTTCCAGTTAGTTATGCACAAAAACGAAAAGAAAATACCTTTTTTCGGTATAAAGTTTGCTTTTGTGATAGTTATAATAATAATACTCATTTTTCAATTTTTTCATAAATTTTAATTTTTTAAAAAGACCGCGTGGTGAGAGTGGGATATTAACGTTTACACTGTGCCGCTAGATGGCACCCGAGTGATAAACAACCATTTTGTATTATTTACAAGCCCAGAATAATTTAAAATGTCGTCACGAAAGTGCAAATACGATGCTAATGCATTTTGTTTTATATGTGGTCAATTTATTAAAGTTCGAGACGTGAAATATGAACTAAAGACATCTCACGTTCTCTGTGAAGCCTATGAAGCATATTTTGACTGTCCTGTACGGAATCAAGATAAGCCATGGGCTCCACATGTTGCTTGTAGATATTGTAAATGGTGTTTGGAAGGTAAGGCAAATTCCAATTACAAATATTAAAGCCATGGGCTGCAGGATGTCATTAAAAGTACATATGCTGCATGCTCATTTGGATAAATTTAAAAACAATATGGGAGCCTATTCCGAAGAGCAAGGAGAACGTTTCCATCAGGACATCATGAATTTTGAACAACGCTATCAAGGCCAATACAATGAAAACATGATGGGCGACTATATTTGGGGTTTATTGAGAGAAAGTAGCTATGAACATAAAAGAAAAAGCAAAAGTGTGCACTTTTAAGTTATTTTCCACTTTTCTGTAAGCTAATTTGATAGTAAAACTTAATAAAAATAATAAACATTTTTATTTCAATAGTTTTATTTTCAATCAAAAATTAAAATCCGAGATTTTTTAAAATTTCCTTCAATCAGTCTTCTAAGCACAAAAGCAAAGTTTTTCATGCCATATATTTTTTTTCCGTCTAATTACGACCTAAACTACGAAATTTAATGCTTTGCAATCAAAGTCAAATTTCATGGTGACCCGTTGTAATATTATAAATTATAATTATTTGTTTTTAACAAAAAAAACTGAATCGCCTTCAAATTGTCAGAATTGGATTAAATAATAATGGTATTTTGTTAAAAATTGTGATTTTATATTAAATACATTCTTTCACCACTCAAAAGCTACGCTAAGCTGATATGCACATATTCCTTTTATCCCTGTTCATTCCAAGCGAAGCCGGGGCGAACAACTAGTTACAAGTTACAACTTTAACATTAAGCCGTCGACAACATCTTAGATTACTATAACACTATATAACACACTTGTTAAAAATTCATAGCCCCGTTTTATGGGGAATTCACCGTTGAAATGGGGTAAATACAACGCCCCTGGGGAAATTCTGCCCATTACATTAGTAGTCTGTCGATGGTCTGGACAAATGTGGGATCGATTTGTGACGTCATCCCATCTTGTGGGACCATTTCTTACTCTCGTTGTCGTTGCTACTAGCTGCGCCCCGCGGTGTTATCCGCATTGCTCCGCTCGACACATTTATTTATTTATATTGGTTTAAAATTTATACTAATACTAGCTGCGTTCCGCGGTTTCACCCGCAGTGCTCCGCTCCTGTTGGTCTTAGCGAAATGATATATAGCCTATAGTCTTCCTCGATAAATGGGCTATCTCCTGAGATGAGCGCGTTCAAACAAACAAACAAACTCTTCAGCTTTATAATACTAGTATAGATTTTATACCAATAGGGTTAAAAATATGAAAATGTGTCAAGTATGACTGCCCGTTTGCGCCGACCCTTAATGGGAAATTTTGATTCTACTCTTTATAGGACCTACGTTTGACTTACGTCAATGCAATAATTCAAATTCATCCCACCAGATGGCAGCACCTGGGCCATGGGACAAATATAAACCCCGGGGCACACTCATAAACCGTCCCCGTAAATGTCTGGACGTATAATGTATTCCTTCCTATATTTTTTATGGGCCAAAGCGCAATATTACTAAGTGACCGAGACGGTAGGACGGTCGGCAAAAAAGGTGCTGTCAATTTAATTTTTTATTGGTGATAAATTATAATGTTTGGATGTTTATGTTAATACAGGGTACATTATGTATTTGTGTGTCAAATTCAATCTAAAATTCTGCGATGAAATTTGACTAAACGGTTCAATAGTTTTTGCGTGATACAAATTAGCTTATTTTTGTGTAAATTTTGCAATGATTATTTACTTACATAAACATTTTTATGAAATGCTTATGAATTCAAAATTAAAATGCAAAATTAAGAAAAGCACGGAAAGTTGGAAATTTCCAGAAAACTTAACCACAACGCGTTTGACAGCTCACAACCGACAACGCCTGTCAAGTCAACATGTACTTAAAACTTAAAAAGTATTATTAACTATCTGGAAACCCCGGCGTCACTCGTATCGCGGTAAAAAGTTGCTGTAGTGCAATCTCTATACAAAAATTTATACAGATTCAATCAGCTATTTTTGCGTGAAAGAGTAAGTATAGATTTGCCATAAATATTTATCGTTTCTATTTTTTTTATTGCCAATTTGTAGCATTGTGGTATTCACTTTTCAACATACTAAAAAATTAGTAGCTATATAAATAAGCTTACAAATTAAAATTATTAAAGCGTGAATTTTAATAGAACATTGTCCTGTTCTGCTGTCGGTACTGCATTGTGAATAAGGACAAGTCGTTCCAGTGCATACATATGCAGACTGTAACTGCAAGTACATGGGAGAAATAAAACAATTCGCACCGCTTCAAATAAAACACTTTTAACGGGTTTAAAGTGGGGTTTATTTATACATAAGTTTCTAGTGTATTGTTTTACGGATTATTAATTTAAATCTTAACTTAAAAGAAAGTTATTTAAATAATAAATACACAGAGTTTATAGAGCTACAACGGTTGTCTAGAAGAAACAGCTTTTTAGCAAGAAGACCGCCAATTGTTAATTTATTAACTTAGGTTAAGTTTCACAAATTTTTATATCAAAAACAATAAAGCATAAATATTGAAACTTTATCATTTATTTTATGATTTCAAAGCAATAAACAAAACAAGAAAACTCAAACATTTATTTATTCAATTAGACTTCTTCTAGAAGTACTTTTGAAACGTCATTACATATTTTTAACATTTACCGATTTGGAAAGCAGTATCTATGGAGAAGAACCGGCAAGAAACTCGATAGTTGCTCTTTTAAAAATCATATCAAAATTAAAATTATTTTTAATAATGATTTAATTCACTTTATCCAAACAATTAATTTCATAGTTAGATTTTCATTCTTACAATGAAACTGCCCCATACCCCACCCAACAGGGGGACGGATTAGCACCAGGGACAAACAGATTACAATCCGATGAAACTAGATATATTAAAACCTAATAGATACTGACATTACTGAGATTACTGATTTTGTCCCCCTAGGAAATGGGGGGCGTGGACCTATGTTATGTTGAATTATCGATTTTTTGTGTGGTACAAAATCGACTTTAACCCTGAAAAATTGTATGTGTGTGTGATAAATGCATGTGTGTGTCAATTTTTAATGTTTATGCTTTGGCTTTAAAACATATAAGTGCATAGGTACCTATTTACCGCTTAAATTGTAAAGTTTTATTTTTCTATAGATTAAAAATAATTATCAAATTCGAAACCAAATTTTTAACTCTATACAAAAAAACTACCACCAAACACAAAAACCCACCTTTCAGTACAGTCGGTTAAAAAAGTAAAACTAAAACCTAACTCTCCTTTCAGTACAGTCGGTTAAAATGAAAACAAACAAGCTTCATTCCTGACTCGGAACGTGCCGCGGCGCCGCTCGCTCAGATTATGCGCAAATATTGAAGTCACCTGCTACGAAATTACATTGTTTCTGTTTGTCATTTTTTTTAGAGTGGAAATTTTTTATAATGCCACTTTTTTGTTATTGCTGCGACGAGACTTTTCGCTTATCTCAACAGTCTTTTTTAATTCTAACGTTTTTATCACTATAGTCTGTCCACTATAAGAATTGCTTTTTGACAGCTCGACGGGTGAGACCAGAAGTGATGTTCAAAAGATTATCGATTGTGATACCATTTCAATTATAAATTCAAAATATTATCATAAATCGAATCAGATACGTAAATAATAATTACAACGTAAACATACTAATAAGATATATAATAATAAGACCACATATCTATGCACTGTATGTTAAAACTAAACTAAATTAATATTTTATTATTTATTGGTTTCTATCTTACAATTTGGTTGTCTTTACGTTTAAATTATATAACATAATAGAAGAGTTTTTCTGTATCGGATATATTTTACAGAGTATTTCTATCGATTATTATAATCTATCGACCCATCATTGAATAATTATGTGTAAGGCATCACTAAGTGGGCGGGACCTGTCCATGAAGTACGATAATTATTTGTATGACATTTTAACATAGACAATACAATCCTACATAGGCGTGAAGCTGTCAAAAAGCAAATAATATAATGGACAGAGTATAACTTTAGTTTGTGATTATAAATTGTAGGTTTGAAAGGCAGACTTTTCGCGTAAATATGGCTTCTTTTTCGGCTATGGAACGTGAAAGTTTAAAAAAAGAGTTGTGTGGTTTTATGAAACCACGGTAAAAGTGAAACTGTTCGAACGGTTCCGAACACTGCTTTGTGTAGCGCATGTCGCGTGACGGTCGGATGCCGAGTAGGTATACCTACTCGGCAGCCGCGATACACGCGACATGCGCTACACAGACCAAACAGTTTGAAACGATGTAATAAAAGTTTCACTTTAATAATAAATTGTAAAGGTTTTAATTTAAACTATTAACAAAAATTCAACCCCTTTTAATATAATAGTAATTTAATCAAATATTTACAAGTAACACTAAAGTTTTAAAATCAACAAGAATTTAAAACCTGTTTAAAACTCAACGTTATATGTAATTTATAATCATAAATTTCCATCTAATCAAACAACAAAATCCATGAAATACAACCGAAACCACGACAAACAACTAGTCAACAAATACCGTACGAAATGTCGCAGTTAAACATGCGAATTCTGTATTTACGTGGAACGTCCGGGATGTCATACCTCTGATGTAACTTGACATGAATTATTGCAGAATATCTGTTTATTTTGTAGTGAAAAGGCTTTTAAATAACACTAGTTTGAGTTCGCATGTTTGCTTGATAATTGATATTATCATCATCACTACATAGCATACAACAAAGAATAATTCTCTGTCCCTATGTACCAATGCATATTTTAAACTACGAAACGGATTTTGATGCGGTTTTTTTTTTTTCAATAGATAGGGTGATTGAAGAGGAAGGCTTATATGTATTATTTATTAGGTTGTAGACACAGCGGGCGATGCCGCAAGCAAAAACACGCTTTTATATTATAGATCGTATACTAAACGATCCAAATAGGAATAGGATTAAAATAACGTCATATTCTGACGTCATAGCTGTTAATTCATACCAAGATGAATTATAAAATGAAAATTTATCTTTTCCACGCGGGCTACGCTGGCCGCTGCGGGCAAAAGCTAGTTTGTCATAAATTTAAATACAGAATACAATCAATGTAAATTATAAAGCATAATATATTAATACAACATTTATTAACAAATTATCAACACTCTCAAACATAATACTTAACATATTTATTAATTCCTAAAAACCCATCCACCCCCCGACCGGAGCGAAAGTAGCTTAACCTCATTAATCGTAACAATGACGCTGCCAACTGTCACATATTTAACGACATATGCTTGTCCGTTTATACGCCTGTACATATTGCAAGTCATTGTTTTTGATAAGTATATATTTATTTGGGTTTAATAAATGCATAAAAAAAATACATGTGGTACTGGAGGACTGCCGGGGTAAAGCTATTGCATAGCATCGCATCGCGGTGTCGGTTGGAGTGGGGGGTGTTAGGTTTTTTCGTTACGGAATTTATACATTCGGTCTCCGCGCTCAAAGTCTGAGATAAAAGCTATGCAATAGCTTAAAACTTAAAAACACGCTTCAATGATGAAAGCAACTGAGTAAAAATATATTGTGTTTTATTCAGAACTAGCTTCCGCCCGCGACTCCGTCCGCGCGGATGTCGGTCTTTGCGTGGATGGTTTATTTCTCCATTTTGAGTAACTCTGACAATAACATCTTATAAATATCTATTGGACTCAAATACGGCTAGGCCTATAATAAATAATAATACCCAACGTGTGTTCGCTGTTCTACAGAACAACGTCTATGGATAAAACTGAAAAATTAAGATTATTTTTTTTTCTTCGTATTTTTAGGGTTCCGTAGCCAAAATGGCAAAAACGGAAAACCGATTTGGAAAGCAGTATCTATGGAGAAGAACCGGCAAGAAACTCGATAGTTGCTCTTTTAAAAATCATATCAAAATTAAAATTATTTTTAATAATGATTTAATTCACTTTATCCAAACAATTAATTTCATAGTTAGATTTTCATTCTTACAATGAAACTGCCCCATACCCCACCCAACAGGGGGACGGATTAGCACCAGGGACAAACAGATTACAATCCGATGAAACTAGATATATTAAAACCTAATAGATACTGACATTACTGAGATTACTGATTTTGTCCCCCTAGGAAATGGGGGGCGTGGACCTATGTTATGTTGAATTATCGATTTTTTGTGTGGTACAAAATCGACTTTAACCCTGAAAAATTGTATGTGTGTGTGATAAATGCATGTGTGTGTCAATTTTTAATGTTTATGCTTTGGCTTTAAAACATATAAGTGCATAGGTACCTATTTACCGCTTAAATTGTAAAGTTTTATTTTTCTATAGATTAAAAATAATTATCAAATTCGAAACCAAATTTTTAACTCTATACAAAAAAACTACCACCAAACACAAAAACCCACCTTTCAGTACAGTCGGTTAAAAAAGTAAAACTAAAACCTAACTCTCCTTTCAGTACAGTCGGTTAAAATGAAAACAAACAAGCTTCATCCCTGACTCGGAACGTGCCGCGGCGCCGCTCGCTCAGATTATGCGCAAATATTGAAGTCACCTGCTACGAAATTACATTGTTTCTGTTTGTCATTTTTTTTAGAGTGGAAATTTTTTATAATGCCACTTTTTTGTTATTGCTGCGACGAGACTTTTCGCTTATCTCAACAGTCTTTTTTAATTCTAACGTTTTTATCACTATAGTCTGTCCACTATAAGAATTGCTTTTTGACAGCTCGACGGGTGAGACCAGAAGTGATGTTCAAAAGATTATCGATTGTGATACCATTTCAATTATAAATTCAAAATATTATCATAAATCGAATCAGATACGTAAATAATAATTACAACGTAAACATACTAATAAGATATATAATAATAAGACCACATATCTATGCACTGTATGTTAAAACTAAACTAAATTAATATTTTATTATTTATTGGTTTCTATCTTACAATTTGGTTGTCTTTACGTTTAAATTATATAACATAATAGAAGAGTTTTTCTGTATCGGATATATTTTACAGAGTATTTCTATCGATTATTATAATCTATCGACCCATCATTGAATAATTATGTGTAAGGCATCACTAAGTGGGCGGGACCTGTCCATGAAGTACGATAATTATTTGTATGACATTTTAACATAGACAATACAATCCTACATAGGCGTGAAGCTGTCAAAAAGCAAATAATATAATGGACAGAGTATAACTTTAGTTTGTGATTATAAATTGTAGGTTTGAAAGGCAGACTTTTCGCGTAAATATGGCTTCTTTTTCGGCTATGGAACGTGAAAGTTTAAAAAAAGAGTTGTGTGGTTTTATGAAACCACGGTAAAAGTGAAACTGTTCGAACGGTTCCGAACACTGCTTTGTGTAGCGCATGTCGCGTGACGGTCGGATGCCGAGTAGGTATACCTACTCGGCAGCCGCGATACACGCGACATGCGCTACACAGACCAAACAGTTTGAAACGATGTAATAAAAGTTTCACTTTAATAATAAATTGTAAAGGTTTTAATTTAAACTATTAACAAAAATTCAACCCCTTTTAATATAATAGTAATTTAATCAAATATTTACAAGTAACACTAAAGTTTTAAAATCAACAAGAATTTAAAACCTGTTTAAAACTCAACGTTATATGTAATTTATAATCATAAATTTCCATCTAATCAAACAACAAAATCCATGAAATACAACCGAAACCACGACAAACAACTAGTCAACAAATACCGTACGAAATGTCGCAGTTAAACATGCGAATTCTGTATTTACGTGGAACGTCCGGGATGTCATACCTCTGATGTAACTTGACATGAATTATTGCAGAATATCTGTTTATTTTGTAGTGAAAAGGCTTTTAAATAACACTAGTTTGAGTTCGCATGTTTGCTTGATAATTGATATTATCATCATCACTACATAGCATACAACAAAGAATAATTCTCTGTCCCTATGTACCAATGCATATTTTAAACTACGAAACGGATTTTGATGCGGTTTTTTTTTTTTCAATAGATAGGGTGATTGAAGAGGAAGGCTTATATGTATTATTTATTAGGTTGTAGACACAGCGGGCGATGCCGCAAGCAAAAACACGCTTTTATATTATAGATCGTATACTAAACGATCCAAATAGGAATAGGATTAAAATAACGTCATATTCTGACGTCATAGCTGTTAATTCATACCAAGATGAATTATAAAATGAAAATTTATCTTTTCCACGCGGGCTACGCTGGCCGCTGCGGGCAAAAGCTAGTTTGTCATAAATTTAAATACAGAATACAATCAATGTAAATTATAAAGCATAATATATTAATACAACATTTATTAACAAATTATCAACACTCTCAAACATAATACTTAACATATTTATTAATTCCTAAAAACCCATCCACCCCCCGACCGGAGCGAAAGTAGCTTAACCTCATTAATCGTAACAATGACGCTGCCAACTGTCACATATTTAACGACATATGCTTGTCCGTTTATACGCCTGTACATATTGCAAGTCATTGTTTTTGATAAGTATATATTTATTTGGGTTTAATAAATGCATAAAAAAAATACATGTGGTACTGGAGGACTGCCGGGGTAAAGCTATTGCATAGCATCGCATCGCGGTGTCGGTTGGAGTGGGGGGTGTTAGGTTTTTTCGTTACGGAATTTATACATTCGGTCTCCGCGCTCAAAGTCTGAGATAAAAGCTATGCAATAGCTTAAAACTTAAAAACACGCTTCAATGATGAAAGCAACTGAGTAAAAATATATTGTGTTTTATTCAGAACTAGCTTCCGCCCGCGACTCCGTCCGCGCGGATGTCGGTCTTTGCGTGGATGGTTTATTTCTCCATTTTGAGTAACTCTGACAATAACATCTTATAAATATCTATTGGACTCAAATACGGCTAGGCCTATAATAAATAATAATACCCAACGTGTGTTCGCTGTTCTACAGAACAACGTCTATGGATAAAACTGAAAAATTAAGATTATTTTTTTTTCTTCGTATTTTTAGGGTTCCGTAGCCAAAATGGCAAAAACGGAACCCTTATAGTTTCGTCATGTCCGTCTGTCCGTCTGTCCGTCTGTCCGTCTGTCACAGCCGATTTACTCGGAAACTATAAGTACTACAGTGATGAAATTTGATGGGAATATGTGTTGTATGAACCGCTACAAAAATATGACACTAAATAGTAAAAAAAAGAATTGGGGGTGGGGCCCCCCATACATGTAACTGAGGGATGAAATTTTTTTTTTCGATGTACATACCCGTGTGGGGTATCAATGGAAAGGTCTTTTAAAATGATATAAAGTTTTCTAAAAAACATTTTTCTTAAAGTGAACGGTTTTTGAGATATCAGCTCTCAAAGTCGTAAAAAGTATGTCCCCCCCCCTCTATTTTTATAACTACGGGGTATAAAATTCTAAAAAAAATAGAGGTGATGCATGCTAATTAACTCTTTCAACGATTTTTGGTTTGATCAAAGTATCTCTTATAGTTTTTGAGATAGGTTGATTTAACTGTAATTTATTATATTTGCTGCTACGGAACCCTTTGTGCGCGAGCCCGACTCGCACTTGGCCGGTTTTTTCAGGATAAAAAGTATCCTATTTTAGCCCAGGATAATAAGGTATAATTATACCAAGTTTCATCGAAATCGAACCGTTGGTTTTCACGTGATGTCTTCACATACAGACAGACAGACAGACAGACAGACAAACAAAAATTTTTTAAATCACATATTTGGGTTTGGTATCGATCCAGTAACATCCCCTGCTATTTATTTTTTCAATATTTTCAATGTACAGAATTGACCCTTCTACAGATTTATTATATGTATAGATAATAAGGTAAACTCGTGAAATTATTGTATTGTCACCGATCCTTGATATGTGTGCAAAGTTTGGATTAAATCTGTCCGTTTGAAGTGGGTCAAAATCGAATCTAAATACTATTTATACCCCGCAGTTTCAATTGCGAACGAACCCGCGGGCAAATGCATGTACATGTATTTCTATAGCTATGTGTTATTCTGGAACATAAGCTACATCACAGTTATGTATCATCAAATTCCATTCAGTGGTTTTCGCGTGAAGAAGGAACAAACATACATGTTTTAAAATAGTACCATATATTATGTACCTATATTTTATGACAAAATCATTTTTTTAAATATGTATATTCAGAAAAATATATCGTAAAAGCTTCATTTTTATTTATACAATATGGCGGTTAACTTATCTACATATATTTAATCAATCAAAGCAAAGCACACGTTTTTGTGTGTAATTAATAATGATTGTGGGGTCAAAACTGCTGTATCATAATTGGTGAATTGAGTTGTACAATTGTAGGGGACGTGATTGGAAACGGTTGAATAATATAAATAAAACGATTTTATGGTACTTAATAATAATATCTAATATTAAGTGGCGTACATTTCGCGTACGAATAATATTAAAAAAAATAAACAAAAAAAAAGATCGTGTGTGCCGAGCACACGTGTCAAAAGTGAAACTTCCTTGGCAAGATTCGAAGATACCAAAATCGTTGCTTTACTCGGTATTGCCATGACGCTACCCTGCTATACTATAAATTATTTTTCCTACACCTATTTAGCACCTCCTACATAAGATTTACATATCTTATCTTTGACATCTTCCTTTTTACAAAGAAAACCATACCTATCTACTTCATCAATCATAAAAAACACGAATACGATTTACATATATTTCTTATAACATTTTAAAAGTAAACAATTCTAAATATTACCATAATTCAGTTTGAGCGAGTGACGCCGAGTGACAAACTTAGTTACACCCAGACAGAGGTGATATATTTTGTGAATTATTCACGCGAAACATAGAAATATTAACGAAGGGGCGAAACGGATGGTGGCACACTGAGCCTCTAGTGTTGTGTTGTGACGCGTCAGAGAATGACATTCAAAAGAGAAGGTATTTATTATCTATATACTAATATTATAAAGCTGAAGAGTTGTTTGAACGCGCTAATCTCAGGAACTACTGGTCCGATTTTTTCAATCGTATATTTACCGGTTCCGAAAACGGTTTCTGCAGAGTAATAAGAAGTAATAAGAACGTAAAGTATGTGTATACCATTCTTTAAAATATAATTTAAAGCAATCACAAATGCCTTATACCTTATTGGTATTTTAATCCAATGGCAAAGTATATTTAATCGACTGTCAAACCCATTGTACCACTGCCCTAACTTGACGGAAATCATGAATAATGACGTCACAGCATCAAGTTATTAACTCATTATTTATTCACTAAGCTGTCTGATTTGCTACATCCCAATTTTAGTTGAATTATATGAATAGCTAATATTATGATTTTTTTTTTTTTTTTTATAGCTAGCTGTGCCCCGCGGTTTTACCAGCAGTGGTCCGCTCCTATTGGTCTTAGCGTATGCGTAGCCCTCGATAAATAGGCTTAACAGTGAAACAGTTTTTCAAAACGGACCCGTGGTTCCTAAGATAAGCGCGTTCAAGCAAACAAACTCTTCAGATTTATAATACTAGTGTACATTCAAATTAATATTTTTTTCATTCGTTAGGTATATGAATCTACACTGTAAATAAAATTAGAATTAATGTATGAAATGAAACAACCAAATAAGTGTAGGATATCATACCTACATGTTCATCTTATTTAGGTATGTCAATTTTGATTGTTCTGAAATCTTATATTCATCAATATCGATCCAACCGTTCCGGAGATTAATCCGAATACATAATCGAATACACAAATAATTAAACAAATACATAACAATAAGAACTTACTAATTAAATCTTAATCTCGTAACTGGTAGCATTTTCTTTTACATATACTTCGAAATAAGTTACAACTTACCTGAAAATAAATTAAAAATATTTGTTAGACATAGAATAAATAAAAAAAATGTGTGCGTGTACTAGTGTACAACCGCATCAAAATCCGTTGCGTAGTTTTAAAGATTTAAGCATACATATAGGAACAGAGAAAGCGACTTTGTTTTATACTATGTAGTGATTGACAAAAAAAATTCATTAAGTTATTGAATAGGATGAACCCGCGTTTTTCCGCGATAAAATATGCTATATTATTACATCTATCTTTGTACAAATTTGTTTCACCTAAAACCAATCAGCCGATTTGGCGTAAAAAAGGAACAAACTTTCGCATTTATATTTTGTACGAAAACATTATTTTGTCATCTCCACTGAAAAGAAAGGTATCGTATGACCTTTCTTTTCTCTTTAATTGGCCCGTATTTGAATGTATGTTCGCTTGTAACCCGAGAACGGATTGACCCGTTTCTATAGTAATGCAAGAACTGATGAATATAATACGAAATTATATACGTTTCTGAGACAGTACGGTTTATTTTATTTATATGGAAAATAATATAAATACTAGCCACTCAATCTGACGCCGCTTGGTTTATACGGAAAGTGGATAATATGTCATTCATAAAAGAAGTCATTTATAGTGAAACATTATCAAAATTGGTTAAGTAGTTCAAGAGACAGTCACATACCAACACATTGTTAATTCGAATCTCCTAATTAATAAGATAAATAAATCATAAAATTTGATCATTTTTTAAAGAAAATTGTTTGTTTTTTCTTATTCTCTACAATATAAACTAAACCTACCCATAATCACTAAATTACACTAATTGCGTAACTACTTGATAAACTCAAGTAAAACCAGGGGACACAACTATACAAACACTAAACCTAAGGCAATATCCTTCAATACATTTTCAGTACAAGTCCTATAATTAAAATAAGTTTCAGTAATTTTTCTCGGCTCGTCAATTCTAATACTCTAGGGGTAAACCGACTGTAAGAAAGAGGGTTATGTTTTTAGAATGTATGTTCGTAGGTAGGTACGAAATTATAAAAAATAGAATAGAAAACACTTTATTGTACAATGAACACAAAAACAACATTTACAGACACGATAGATAACTTAAAATAAATGTACAATTTGGCGGCCTTATCGCTTAAAAGCGATTTCTTCCAGGCAACATTGGGATATAGAAAAGGTAGATAGTGCAAAAATCTATAGTTACTAATATTATAAAGCTGAAGAGTTTGTTTGTTTGAACGCGCTAATCTCGGGTACTACTGGTCCGATTTGAAAAATTCTTTCGGTATTAGATAGCCCATTTATCGAGGAAGGTTATAGGCTATAATTATATCATCACGCTACGACCAACAGGAGTGGAGCACTGCGGGCAAAACCGCAGGGCACAGCTAGTACAAACATATACAAGAAACTGTGATTAAAAATATAAGAAATTTAACTTAAAATAGCTAAGCATTAAACGAAAATACAGTATGTATAGGATATTATCTGCGGTATAGGTATATAAGACGCCCCTATCACTTAACGGTGATCCCTTCCAGGCAACAATGTAAAATTAAAGATCGTAACAATGTAAAATTATATCTTCACAATATTATAAACAGGAACAGTTTTGTATGTAGGTTTGAATTTGCTTAACTCAAAAATAAGAAAAGGCTTTTGAAAATACTTTCACTAGTAGAAAGCTATTATTCCTGAGTCACATAAACTTTATATTTTAACTTGCTTCCGCCCACGACTTTGTACGTGCATCCCCGTTTTTCCCCGTTCTCTCAAGAATTTCGGGAAATCCTTTCTTAGCGGATGCCTATGTCCTAACTCCTAACATCTACCTGCATGCCAAATTTCAGTTTGGGCTGTGCGTTGATAGATCACTATATCAGTCACCTTTGAGTTTTCTATACATATATATGGATAGATATATAGATTTTATTATAAGCAAAACCAGAGAAAATTACTAGTAGTTAAATACAAAATCGTATTTCCTTAACGTAAGAAAAAACCGATAGATACAGGCATTCTTGCGTGATTGACTCTCATACATACAAATTATTGCCTTAAAATAGTTGTTAATTAATTACCATTTATAGATAGAGTTATTTTCCCACGAGAAACTAGTGCTCTAAGTTATCGTAAATAATTGTCTTAACCAACTTTATCAAAAGAAGGGGTTTGTTTATTGTTTTTTCTTTGTAATCTGTGAGCCATGTAATTAAACAGATGGAAAATTGTTTTTCATTTCAGGCACTTTTTTGGTAAAAAATATTTAAAACAATATAACTAGGTGCTTGTTGTTAAAATTAGTACATATTTTATTGTAAACATTAATAATTGCAAACAATACTACATCAATCAAACTATCGTTCCCACAGAGTTTCACCAAAACCGGTCCATCAGTTCGCTAAACAAACACCAATAATCATACAACCGCGTTATAAAACACTTATCAACCGACAAAACATCCGAACCACTGAAGGAATCAAAGAAATTATCGATCTTTCTTAAAGCCAAATTAATACAAAGCAAACTAATCTTTATCCCTATAACAACAAAGCTCATTTCTCTGTAACAGTATTCAAATAAAAACTATTCAAAAATAGCCCGTATCACAAGCCGTGACGTCACACAGAGGTGACGTCACTTAGGTCGTTATGGTATCGGAGTGTGTCCATGCAATAGTGCACTTTAATGCTATGGATTAGGGTTCAATTTGGCTTGTGTGTATCTGCCGTGAAGTTCCCCTTCAGTTGGCATTGTAAACAAAACGCCCATTATAATGGGATAGATATAGTGATGTTGGGAAGTCGATAATTTTAATCGATTTTATAATTTAATTAATTACAAAAGACTAATTTTATATCAGAAATATTTATATCTAAATTAAATTGAAAGAGTGGCAATAATAAAAGCATTTCTCATGTGATTTTTTAATGTGAATTGCCTTAAATAAAGGATCAATGCAACATCCGGTACTATTAAATACTTTAATATTGAATGTTTTCTTAGTTATCTATACTTTCTTGTTTCTTAATAAAATAAGATGAGCGTTTTACAATTAGGCAGGTAATAATAATAATTACAAAACCTACGTGAACAGTTTTAAAAATATTTCAGCAAAAAAAGTCACATTATTATTATTGAATGGCAGAGCCTGGTCAAATGGCTAGTCTAAAATATTATGAACTAGTGGTCCGCCCCGGCTTCGCCCGTGGTACATATTTCGCAATAAAAGGTAGCCTATGTTCTTTCTCAGGGTCTAAAGATTATCTGTGCCAAATTTCATCAAAATCGGTCCATTTCATCAAATATTTTATGCGTGAACCATACATACATACAAACCTTTCCTCTTTATAATATTAGTATTATAGATACAAACAGTGAGATTATATATGATCCACGTCAAAGATCCTTCATATGTAAGAATATGCTTTTGGTAAAACGTGAATTATTTAAAGGGCAATACACTTAGCTAAACGCTCTTCAAATGTAATATTAATAGATACGAATTTGTTTTATGTTAAATTGGGTATTTCGTTTTAAGTACTTAGGTACTATGGTAAGCATGCGACTTTACCTACGTTTAATATTATTTGCTTGTGTACAACTGTAATTAAATAAGAGTTGAGAACTAGGTAAGGTATGTGTCAGTGTGAAAATTGTCTTTAAATTATGTTTATCCTTAGCATACGAGCTAATAAAACAGGTATTTCTTTTTTGTTTATTGCGTAATCGCTTTAATTTCACTCACTTATAAATATATACGTCGTTTTGTACATGGTGTAAACAATTTACATTATTTGATAAAAAAAAAAACATCGATAAAAACCATCGATACTCGCACACCACTACTATAATCCTAACCGTTGGCCAGCGATGATATATGAACGTCACATTTGATTGCCGAATATCCGATAATTGGTGTTACTGACATATTATTTCCAAAACTACCCGCACATTTGTGTGTTTCTGTTATTTACATAGGTAGTCTATGACCAGAAATACTATCTATGTCTATTGGTTGGAAGAATAAAAACGGCGAGAGCCATTTTGATGTAGTTTCTAAAATAGATAGAGCAATATTTACAACAATTAAGAATTCATGCGATAGAGCACTGTTTAATCAACACACGCTTGACTGTTTTTATTATGACTGAATATATTATTATGACCAGAAATGTCTATATTACTGTTGTGTCTCTGTTATTTGGTTAGACAGGAATGGTTATAGCGATTTTGATGTACTTTCAAATATGGATAATGAAATATTAAGAACTGTTGAATGTCCGTGGCGAGTAGAAAAAAATCGTTCCTAGTCAAATTACATTATTATAATATTTATTAGGTTTTTTAAATATTTTCATAGCTGTAGTTATAGTCCATTGAATGAGTCCCTCCAAGGGGGGTCTAGAGTGCGTGAGTTAGTAACGTAAGATGTTTCTTCGGAAACATGGCAAGAGACCCTAGGTTATAAACATACTAAAACCCCGGGACTCTAGGAGGAGCTCCGGAGTGGGGGGAGGGGGGAAATGGGTCCATTTTTTCATTTTTCGCTTAAATCTCAAAAACGGTACATGTTAGAGAAAAACTTTCAAGGAAAAGTTGAAAGGCCATAAAATTATCTACAAGTTGTACCTTAATCATTTTTTCCTATATCCTACCGTTTCTGAGTTATACGCAGTAAAAAATGATTTTGGCTCAAACAATTTCCCCATACTACACATCAATCGATCAAAAAATATTTCTTTCTTCCAAAAAACTCAAATGTGCAACTTGTGACCGGTACTGATAGATTGCTCATAATTAGGTCTATAATTGGTAAAATAAACACATTCCTCCATGGAAGCCTTTAGGAGAAATCGATTGTCAAAATATTATATTAGGGTAGTTTGAGTTACTGAACTTGATCTTTTTATTTTTTCTTCCAAAAAACTCAAAAGTGCAACTTGTAACCGGTACAGATAGATTGCTCATAATTAGGTCTATCATTGATAAAAATACTAGATTCCACCACGGAGGCGTTTACGGGGAATTGAATTTTATTAGGGTAGTTACGATACTTGAACTTTTTATTTTTTTTCTTCGAAAAAACTCAAAAGTGCAACTTGTGACCGACACCGATAGATTGCTCATAATTAGGTCTATCATTGATAAAAAAACCAGATTCCACCATGGAGGCGTTTAGGAGGTATTGAATTTTATTAGGGTAGTTACGATACTTGAACTTTTTAACTAACTACACTAATAAAATTCAATTCCCCGTAAACGCCTCCATGGTGGAATCTGGTTTTTTTATCAATGATAGACCTAATTATGAGCAATCTATCGGTACCGGTCACAAGTTGCACTTTTGAGTTTTTTGGAAGAAAAAAAATAAAAAGTTCAAGTATCGTAACTACCCTAATAAAATTCAATTCCCCGTAAACGCCTCCGTGGTGGAATCTAGTATTTTTATCACTGATAGACCTAATTATGAGCAATCTACCTGTAATGGTCACAAGTTGCACTTTTGAGTTTTTTGGAAGAAAAAAAAAAAAGATCAAGTTCAGTAACTCAAACTGCCCTAATATAATATTTTGACAGTCGATTCCTCCTAAAGGCTTCCATGGAGGAATGTGTTTATTTTACCAATTATAGACTTAATTAAGAGCAATCTATCAGTACCGGTCACAAGTTGCACTTTTGTGTTTTTTGGAAGAAAAAAATAAAAAGATCAAGTTCAGTAACTCAAACTACCCTAATATAATATTTTAACAATCGATTCCTCCTAAAGGCTTCCATGGAGGAATGTGTTTATTTTACCAATTATAGACCTAATTAAGAGTAATCTATCAGTACCGGTCACAAGTTGCACTTTTGAGTTTTTTGGAAGAAAAAAATAAAAAGATCAAGTTCAGTAACTACCCTAATCAAAATTCAATTCCCCGTAAACGCCTCCGTCGTGGAATCTGGTATTTTTATCAATGATAGACCTAATTATGAGCAATCTATCTGTACCGGTCACAAATTGCACTTTTGAGTTTTTTGGAAGAAAAAAATAAAAAGATCAAGTTCAGTAACTCAAACTACCCTGATATAATATTTTGACAACCGATTCCTCCTAAACGCTTCCATGGAGGAATGTGTTTATTTTACCAATTATAGACCTAATTAAGAGCAATCTATCAGTACCGGTCACAAGTTGCACATTTGAGTTTTTTGGAAGAAAGAAATATTTTTTGATCGATTGATGTGTAGTATGGGGAAATTGTTTGAGCGAAAATCATTTTTTACTGCGTATAACTCAGAAACGGTAGGATATAGGAAAAAATGATTTAGGTACAACTTGTAGATAATTTTATGGCCTTTCAACTTTTCCTTGAAAGTTTTTCTCTAACATGTACCGTTTTTGAGATTTAAGCGAAAAATGAAAAAATGGTCCCATTTCCCCCCTCCCCCCACTCCGGGGCTCCTCCTAGTGTCCCGGGGTTTTAGTATGTTTATTACCTAGGGACTCTTGACATGTTTCCGAAAAAACATCTTACGTTACTAACTCACGCACTCTAGAACTTTTTATTCAATGGACTATTACTCATACACATGTCAGAATAGTTTTAAATATTCTTTATAGATTAACTAGCTTTCCGCCCGCGGCTTCGCCCGCGTTTTCAAAGAAAAACATAGTTCCCGTTGCCGTGGGATTTCCGGGATAAAACCAAGTTAATGTTAATCCAAGTTACCCTCTTTATATGTGCTAAATTGCATTGTAATCGTGCAGTAGTATTTGCGTGAAAGAGTAACAAACACACACACACACACATATATCCTCACAAACTTTCGCATTTATAATATTAAGTAGGATAAATAAAATATATTAGAATTTGACACAATATTCGAATAATCGCCAATATCAATAATTTTAATCACATTATTACATTAAAATTAACATACCTAAATGCTAAGCCATTTTTCATATCACTTTAGCTAAGGGTGACACCCCTATACGGACAAACAGACAGACACAAATATGATTATAAATGATATAGGTATGGTTGGTTAATCAATCTTATTGTTGTTTTTTTTAATATGAAAATGTACAATAATTATTATCTGCTATGAGGGATTATTGTACATACGATATTAAACTATTAAGTGAAGCTAAAATATGAGCTAAATGGTAATATTATGAAGATAAAATATTTGTATGTTTGTAATGGATAAACCCAAAAACTACTAAATCGATTTTGAAAAATTTTCACCATTGGATAGTTAATAATATTATTCCTGTGTCACATAGACATTGTGTTCATATTAGTCTTATGCCGATTCAAATTTAAAAAAAATATTTCCATTGCACCTTGCAAAATTGTATTTAAATATTTTGTTTTCACACCAAAACAGCAGAACCTATTTTGATGCATTTCACAATACTGGTAGATGAAAAGGGTTCAGATTTTAAGGAAATCTTTTAACTTCACTAAATTTTCCCCATATACGAAGATATAAAATGTATGTACCTATCTATACTATAGGTATAGCTACCATACATACATACACTTGTAACCATCCACATACGGTATGCCACGACTGTACACAATTGCACGCCTCATAAGCGAAGCGTTGAGGTGGGTACTACTGTCGCTTCGCGCAAAACATCTGATTTTTCAAACTTAAAATGTCTTTATGTATCATACATTGCACTTGTAAGATAATACATACACACACATATTAAGAAAAAACACTATTTTTAACGTTCATGATATTTTTGATGTCATTTTTGTTATTTAAACTAGTTAAAAAACAGTTTAAAAAAGTTCTGTCTTGGACGTCCGTGTGTCTGTATGTGCGGATCCTTTTTCTTGTTAACACGATAGCGACCGAAATACTTTACTAATCGAGTCTTTTTTTTTCTCTTACGCTTGAGTATGCTCAGGAATAGAACCCTTTCATTTTTCAGGGTCTGATTCGATGTGGTTTATTTGTTATTAAATAAACAAAAATAATAATTATTAAAAAAAAATTATGAGGCGTGCACTTTTGGATTTTCCAAACTATTTACATATTACAGTCGCGGGTTCGGTGCGGGTCAAAGTATACATTGAATGCTTTAAACTGAGAGCTAAGTTTAACTGGGAGCTTACTTAAGTTTCATTATGTAAGTTTTAATATTTAGAAATTAAAGAAATAATTATTGTCATTTTCAACAAAATATAGAAATCCTTTGATTTCTCTTGTTGAAAGACAAAAGATTGCACCATCTTCAACACCTTTGAAAACAAACTATTTAAATAACACTTTTAACGGATTAAAAACAAGATTTATTAATTACTAGCGGTCTGCCCCGGCTTCGCCCGTGGTACATATTTACGTTTTCTCTACGTAAGAACCATCCTCGTACTTCAAGGAATATAATAAAAAAAGGAAGAGACCAAGGAAAACGCGGGTTTCATTTTTATATATTAATTATATTATAATATTATGTCTGACTGACAGCATATATAGGTATACCAAAAACAAATATTTTATATACCTATGCGAAATATAGTTGAAATCACAATACTTCTTCCACAGTCGTTTTAAAAAAAGCATATAAATAAGCAAATAATAACACAACTATATAACAAAAACTCAACCATTAACTAAGAACACAACTTCCAGAGTAATAGAGATACGAACATTCAAACAAAATTATAAACTTCACTACTATAATATCAGTTTTCATATCAATATAAATTCTACATTTCAATAAGCAGAAACCCTCAGAGTCCCAACTTAACGTAACTTGGTAAATCGTTGGAGCAACTTATTTTTGTTAAGTCAAAACTTAGATACCTGCGCTCAAGGGACTGCCAAGTTACTACACAATTTACAAACATACAGATCAGAAAATTGGTGCAAAACGATCGGTTCTTGAAATTACTAAAACTTGATTGTGGTAAAGTTATATACCTACTAGCTGTGCCCCGCGGTTTTACCTGCATCTGCTCCGCTCCTTATCGTGATCATATATAGCCTATGCTATAGCCTTCCCGATAAATGGGCTATCTAACACTGAAATAATTTTTCAAGTCGGATCAGTAGTGCCTGAGATTAGCACGTTCAAACAAACTCTTCAGCTTTATAATATTAGTATAGATTAACGGAATTTAGCAATTACATCATGAAAATTGTATTCAAGATGTAAAATTTATTGCTAAAAGTCCGCCATTGTTTCATTATTTCAATTTTATTAAACAGGTGAAACTCTTAAATTAATAAATAGACTATGCTTAATGCTATACATGTCAAGATGACATCAGTTAAATACAGTCTAGTAAGTCTGTAGGTACGACTACTTTTATATTAAACTAGCTGCGCTTCGCGGATTCACCCGCGTGACTCCGCTCCTGTTGGTCTTAGCGTGATGATATATAGCCTATAGCCTTGCTCGATATCGGCTATCCAACACCGAAATAATTTTTCAAATCGGACCAGTAGTTCTTGAGATTAGCGCGTTCAAACAAACAAACTGTTCAGCTTTATAATATTAAGTATAGATTTATCATTCATTCATATTTAACCTTTGTTACATCGATTTGCAAAAATTGAGGGTTCACAGACACATACACAAAATTCTATTATTTAATATTTATTTATCGTAATTTGCGTTAAAATAATTAAATTCTCACTCAAACAATATTAGGTATAATCCTATAAGCGCTACGTTTCGTAGCAAAATTAATGTCCGTATATTTCAACAAAATATTAAGTTTATAATTACTGTATTACATATGCAAATGGTAATAAAGAGATTACGTACTATGTATTTTGAACTTATTTCGATATTAATTTAACGGTCTTAAATCGCGATTTAATCATTATTTGCATGGTAATTAATAATTATATATTTTAATGGTACCTATTTAAATTGGTATAAAGATGGGATTACTAAATATGGGATGGAGATAGAATAGTGGGATATGGGATTCAATAAATATGAATATAATTATTAAATTATAAAAATCAGCACCAGTATTCAAATTAATAAGAGTAGCGCGGGTTCGAATCCCACCTCATAAAACAATTTTTTTTCTATTCTTTCTTTACTTTTCTTTACTTCTGCAAATAAAGAAATTTGAATTTGAATTTGAATTTAAAACTGTTTGATTTTGAGAACTTCCTTCTTTTTTGAAGTCGGTTATAAAACTAAATGCAACACAATGCAAGCAAATTCGGGAATTGAACCCGTGACTCACGTCAATTAATGCTGTATTGTGCTAATGAATGTTATCCGTCCGTCTGTATGTTTGTACATATATACATACACGGGTATATGTATGGATAGATATACATATCAAAAATTGTATCTAGTGATGTCTGTAATATGAATTTTGAATTTGAATATTTATAGGAGAAAGTTTACTTTTAAAATTCGTATGAAATGAATGTAAATTGAAATGAAATGAACAAGTGTTTGTACAAGTATCTTGCAAAGTTCTAACGGCGTGAAAGTATAATAATTAATAAGTTAATTACTTCAATGTATTGAATAAATATAAGTGATAACTGCGTTAAAAACAACCGACTTCAAACTTGCACTTGCAACATTTACAAATACAGACAAAAATGCTCATAAAATAAAAACTACTGGGCCTATCCGATTAAAATTTTTATGGGACCAATACGACACCATCCCGCATCGAACAAAAAAAGAATCACGTAAATCGGTTCAGAAACCTCGGAGTAATCGGCGTACATACATTAAAAAAAAACATACCGGCCGAATTGATAACCTCCTCCTTTTTTTTGAAGTCGGTTAATAACTAATATTATTAAACTCAATTTGACACAATATGTTGAACTTATTATCTACAACGCAGAAGAAATGGCGTATGCTGTAGCTAATTACCACAAAACGTAAAACAATTTTTAATATCTAAGTATAGTAAAAATAAACATTATTCTCATTTATTTACATTTTACTAAACCATCATCACTATCATCAAATCCAATGGTATTTCTCAAGTCACTTTAATAAATTTATCGACATCGATACATCAGCACATCACTAGCCCAGTCACGTCTCTTCGACGTTAAATTTACGACGCTTCTTCGGTCGGCTGTCGCCATTTTTTCGATATAAAATGCTATTGAATATCGAAACTTTTTGCATCGATCTGAGATGAACTAGAATCTAGAGTGAAATACTTAACACTTGTGGACCACCCCGGCTTCGCCCGTAGTACGTATATATAGCCTACTAGCGGTCCGCCCCGACTTCGCCCGTATTCGCCCTATGTTCTTTCTCAGGGTCTAAAGATTGTCTGTGCCAAATTTCATCAAAATCGGTCCCGTAGTTTATGCGTGAAAACCATACATACACATACATAATTACAAACCTTTCCTCTTTATAATATTATAATAATATAGAAGTGTAGATTTAAATATTTATCCATAACACTTTTTACGTCTTAGAAAAACTATTAAAAAGTGAAATACCTATAGAATCAAACATTAAACTCGTTTTAGATTAATATTGCTTTTGTAGTAATTTAATAGTTTATCTATACAAAAGTTTTTCAGTTGAGAAATGTAAGGAATCTATCTTTCGTACTTAATCTTAGCTAAGAGTTAGGGCTGCCTCTAGATTCTTTATTTTCATACTTACTGAGTGGAAGAAATTGATACCCCGTCTATTCTAAGCTAGAGATAGGGCTGTCACTAAATACTTTCTTACTTTAAAACCCACGTGTGAAGGAAATCTGCTATAATGTAGGTACTTAAATAAATAGGCAGGGTTAGCACGAGATACTTTCTGCCATACCTACTTAGTGCATCAAATTGACAGTTTCTTACTGTTATAGGCATCAATGAACATTGTAAGGCGCATTTTCCCCGAAAAAGTCATAAGTCGTTATGGTGATATCCCATGGCCCCCCAGATCGCCAGACATAACACCTGCGGACGTTTTTTTTTGGCGATTTCTTAAATCTAAAGTCTACGTTAAGTCGTTAACAAACAAATTTATTGCAACTGAAAATAAATATTCGCAACGAAATAAGAAGAATTTCGCAAGAAACTTGCAAAAAAGTTTTCATAAATTGTTTCGTTTAAATGAGTGTGTTCGTCTCCGTGGTAAACATTTAACTTCAATTATTTTCAAGAAATAAATCCGCATTTGTATGTTTTATTTTAAAATAAAAACAATTACATATATAAAAACCTGTGAATCTTTTATTATTTAATTTTAAATTCGAAAATTGTTTCGCGGACACCCTTTACAAATTAAACTCAGCCAGTGACAACCCTATTCAAAGCGTGCGACCAGAACCGCAACTTATTTCATTACAGCACTACGCTGTCGATATTAAATTATCGATATATTGCAATTATTGACGGCACTAGCACTTCACTGCATATGTCTTGGATGCAATTTTGAAAACGTAATGTGATTTTGCCGCGCTTTCGGCGGCCATCTTGGTTTAGTTAGCATTCAGTTGTATTTGAATTTGATATCTAATTTTTTTATTTGATTTACAATTCACTTAAATTATTATTCATTTTATGTGAGGATGTGTGTGTGTTTGTTACTCTTTCACGCTAATACTACTGAACCGATTACAATGAAATTCAGCACACATATAGAGAGTAACTTGGATTAACACATAGGATAGGTTTTATCCCGGAAATTCCACGGGAACGGGAACTATGCGGGTTTATCTTTGAAAACGCGGGCGGAGCCGCGGGCGGAATGCTAGTATGTATATTACAAGAAAAATAAAGAATAGACAAAGAAAAATTACACGTTCATGTCGATAAAAAAGTACAAGATAAAATAAAAATCCATCTCTATATAAATAGGGATTTATAATTTTTTCAACAATCCACGAACAGAATAAGCAATAAAATACAATGGAGTCGCCTCGAGCTAAAATAATATTTATTCAGTTATATCAACTTAATTATGTGCCACGGGTCTTGAGGCACGTTTTTCTGAGCATATAATTTGCCTCCTCCCATGGGGCAGGATTTTAAAGAGGATTTAGAAGGAATTTAGTAAATTTCTTCTTTCCTGTAGAATTATGGCAACTATAGTAATAGTAACTAGAGAAACTAAAAGTTAATTATGATTATAATGTTAACAAGTATTAATATATTTGTATGAATTAAACGGATGAACAGATTTCGATGGAATTTTATTGTGAGATAGATAATACAGGAACATGTTTACATATTTGATATGCTAAATGGATAATCAGATTTTGATGAAATACAACTACAACCTATGTAGGTACATAGCTACCATGTTAATATAAAATCAATACTATCACTACATAGTATAAAACAAAGTCGCTTTCCCTGTCCCTATGTCCCTATGTCCCTATGTCCCTTTGTACGCTTAAATCTTTGAAACTACGCAACGGATTTTGATGCGGTTTTTTTTAATAGATAGAGTGATTCAAGAGGAAGGTTTATATGTATAATAACATCCATTAAATAGTGGAGAAGTACTGTTATTTTTGAGGTTTCTAATGTGATGTCGTAAAAATTACATTTTTTCCGCTTACATTGCAAACGCAGGCTGAACTCTACGAGTTTTATCAAAATAATGTACTAAGTATTATACATATTGAAAAGGTCTATAGAAAAGTCCGCGATGGTATATGTCTATCTCTTATGGATAACCCACAATAACTTTTTTTTGTCATTTACTTTTTACGACAAATAATGGCTAATTTTCGATGCGATTTTAACCAATACAGCATTAATCCTTAACCAATTAAATACCTTGAATACATTGTTCATTACACCATATGATTTAAGTGAATATTTTCGAAGATATTACAGATTTAAAAATTGCGGGACGTAGCGTTTGCGGCGGTACCGGCCGGCCGCTGGGCTATCTATTTTATACCCGTGCGAAGCCGGAGCGGGCTGCTATGTTTTTATATACAACGTTCACAGTTTTTCTGTAGTGTATTTAGTACCAGCATTGCACCCGTGCGAAGCCGGGGCGGGTCGCTAGTAATATTATAAAGCTGAACAGTTTGTTTGTTTGTTTTCTAACAAACAAACAAAACAGGAACTCATCTCAGGAACTACTGGTCCGATTTGAAAAATTCTTTCGGTGTTAGATAGCCTATTTATCGAGGAAGGCTATAGGCTATATATCATCACGCTAAGACCAACAGGAGCGGAGCAATGCGGGTGAAACCGCGGTGAACAGCTAGTGTAGGTATATTGATTGAAAGGGACAGACAGTAACTAATTGCTAATATGACGATATATAGTTCAATAAATAAATGTTTGAGTTTGAACCCAATATAATAGTTTTATCGATATAAAACTTTTACAATTAAAATTATTTAAATTGGCCATATAAAATTACATTAATTGCTATTATTATGTTTAAAAACAAAAAAAATTCGTAAGTATCATTTAACGCATAAAGTCAAGAACTACTGAACCGATTTTGATATATTCTTTCCCAGAAGAAAGCTATATATTATTCTTGATTGATATGGCTATTTAATATAGCTATTCAATTAACGCAGGAAAAGCCGGGACGAGCAGCTACTACACATTCTATCCCACTAACACCTAAATGTGAACATTTTTGAAAATGTATGTTTGTTACTCTTTCACGCTAAAACCACTGAACGGATTTTGATGATACTTGGCAACGATGTAGCTTATGTCTGATATTTAATACATTAACACATAAGCTATAGAAGTACTTGATTTTTCCCTTAGTTTAAATATTATTTAGCTACCTAAAGAAAATCTTGTTTTTGCAGCTAATTTAAATATAAAACATGACCGTTCGTCTCAACTCAGACAGTAAACTAAAAATAACCATCATTAGTATTTACGCGTGTAACAACAATTAATTTAGTTTTTGTCTGTCTGTTTGTTACATGCCTGTCGCGGTATTTGTGGCGCGCTTTATCCGTGCGTGTGTGGCCGGCTTTAATTATCTGAACCACAGACATGTATCAAGATAGACTAAGCGAGTGTATGTACTTCCCGTGTCCAAACTAAGATTATGAAACTTACTTGACGCTGGCCTACACTCAGTCCGCGCTTGCAGTTCGCCAAGGAAAGACGTGAAGCTGAATAAAGTAAAATGCCGAATTACGCCGTTATAAACTGTAGAAACTCCACAGCTGTGAGTGGCCGAGTTAGCAGAGATGTTTCCTTCCACCGGTAAGTAATTTTCTAATCAGAATATGCACTATTTATTTTAAAATCAAATAAAGAATATCTGTGGAAAACGATCGTGACAAACACGGATACCAAATCATACGAAATGATTCGGAATACATTGCGGCTTTTACTTGGCACGGTAAAGATCGAGTCGTATGATAACAAGCAATGAATAGCGTCTTCTCATTTTTCTGTTCTCATTTTTCTGTCCAATTTTGTGGTTAGTGATGTTCATTTGATGCAACAGTTCTCGATTCTAATCGATTTTATAATCGAACAGAAAAATGATAATTTGAAGGAGCAATTTTTCAGAAAAAAAGGCATAGATTTTTTTTGTCAAAACTCCTTATTGCTTAGACTATGTTTGTTTTTTCAGTTTTCCAAGTAACCCGAACATAAAAGAAAAATGGATTGATGCAACGGGACATAAAGATTGATTGATTGACAGTTTCATTACTTTCTTTCGATGGCCTCTCTAGTACGTAGTACACGGTAACTCAATGGGCATATGTAAGAAAAAGCTAAAACACATTAGTTTACTTGTTAGAATATTAAAAGGTTTATAAATTTATTTTATCATTCCTCTGTCTATGGTAATTATCATTTTTCTGTCTTGAATCGATTTAGTAATCGATTACGATTCATTTATTTAATTACCTCTTAGACATAGATCTAATTTGATCTGATTTCTTTCGATTTACTTCGATGGGATAGGACGATACTAGAATCGCCGCGCGAGTGGCGTCCTAATCGATTTAGCGTAAAATGAAATTACCATCACTAAAAAGCGCTCGTGACGTCATAACGCGTCAAGGTCAGTACAAAAAATATGACACGCTTGGTTTTCATACAGATCGCGGTACTTGCGTAGTCTATCTATGTCTGTGATCTGAACGATTCGTTTTTTTAGCAAATTGTTAGAGTGGATAGTGGATTATTCGATGTTTTAGTTTTTAAAATATTTTAAACGGAATGTAAATTTTCTATATCTGCGGTTCTTTCGAGCAAAATTAAGTTAAACATTTTTGATGATGTTTTATGGGAATTATCATTTGTGGAAAATATAATCTTATATATAAAATTCTCGTGTCACAATGTTAGTCTGCATACTCCTCCGAAACGGGTGGACCGATTGTCATGAAATTTTCTGTGCATATCGGGTAAGTCTGAGAATCGGCCAACATCTATTTTTCATATGTACAACGGGCGAAGCCGGGGCGGACCGCTAGTTACCTATATGTATGAATGATAATTACTTCATTACAAATAGGTAAATAAAAGCTAGCTAACATAGAATATACGACCGCAAAGAGGGATTTCTTCCAAGTAGATAGTACATAGTAATTTTATAAAAGATCATCAAATCAATAAAATGTCTAAAACAGAAACAAACAAACACACACAGACACTCATCAAAACTTCAAATGCTAATTACTTCTCTACGCACAATAATACATTAAATTCACATACAAACATATATTTAACACATGAATAATGAATTCGCGTCTGTCTATCCGTGAACAGATGTCCTACAAAAAGCACCACAAGTACGACATTCCAGTCGCTATTTACAGACCCATTGTCGCGCGTGTGTGGCCGGCTTTATTTAGCTTTGCAATGTGCGCATATATTAGTAGGTATGTTTTATAGTATAGTTTATCTTGTATTGTTATATAGTTTTGTCGAAATTGGTTTAGCAGTTGTAATGTGAAACCATACAAACTTCAACACACACGAACTCAAAATTAAAATTTTCTTGAAAAAATTACCCGTTGCGAAATATGTACAATAATATTATGTAGTCTACATCTACACTAATATTATAAAGAGGAAAACTTTGTTTGTTTGTTTGTTTGGTTGTAATGAATAGGCTCATAAACTACTGGACCGATTTTAAAAATTCTTTCACCATTCGAAAGCTACATTATCCACGAGTAACATAGGCTAGGTTTTATCCCGGAAATCCCACGGGAACGGGAACTATGCGGGTTTTTCTTTGAAAATTTAATAATTTAATAATATCAAATCTTTTTTATTTCTTACTTTTCCATTTTTGAAGTCGGTTGTTTTTAACGCAGTTATTTTTATTTAATACTTTTTAGTGAATTTTTCAACACGAATCCATTGAGATAATATTAATAATGGAGCAGACACCACGAACAAAATCTGTGCGCCAAGATGGCGGCGCGGGGCGCGCGAATGACGGCTAGACAATCATAGATTATGCGATGTCACTGACTCACCGCTATAGAGGCGACACTTTGTTTCTTTCTGTTTATTTTATTGGGTGCCACTCCTTACATGCACGTTGACTTGAAATTTTCTTTGTACTTACTTAATATTTATTTTAGATATAAACTGACTTTACTACGCGGGGCTAACAATATCTGGCATAATAATATAGGATGAGGAGGTTCAATATGGGCTATGGGAAGTTTCATTCCTTACAAATTGAGCCTTTTTTAGAAAAAAAATAAAAGCCGTGTAAAAATTGTGTTTATTTATATTTAGTTCATCATCCTCAGAACATGTTCCCGGCTCAGAAATTGCTTGTATTGTTCCAGTACTATTGTAGCACACCTTCGGCTAAAATAAATATAATAATTATAATGTTAGTGATGGCTAAAATAATATTTTATTTGTTGTACAAATCCGTAAAATTTTATTATTATTACTAACATCAATACAAGGAACAGCAGACTTCTTTAGAATACGCCTTCCCGCTTTTGTGGTATATTTATCCTCATCGCGAAAATGCAATGAACAGACGCTAGTTCTATCGGATGGTAACCAGGTTTCTTCACTGCGGTTGTTTTGGACAAATTTTACCCATTTTTCCCTTTCTTCACGACCCAGACATGGAAACCTTGAATAGAAAAAATATTAATCTCTGAACTAGCGGTCCGCCCCGGCTTCGCCCGTGGTACATATTTCGCAATAAAAAGTAGCCTATGTTTTTTCTCAGGGTCTAAAGATTGTCTGTGCCAAATTTCATCAAAATCGGTCCAATAGTTTATGAGTCTATTTATTACAATCAAACAAACAAACAAAGTTTTCCTCTTTATAATATTAGTGCAGATAAATAAATAATAATTCAATTATACGTTCAAGTCAGTAGCTTATACAATATCAATTAAAATTGATTAAAATCAATTAACAAAAAAAAATTGGTGATTAAGTAATTGATTTTCATATTTCATGATTTCACCTTTTTTCAATTAACAACCAGTCTATGCTTTTCTAAATATGTAAAATTATTATTTTATACTATAAAAATATACGCCAGCAAATATTACTAACAACACTTATTTCATGCCCAATGTCATATCTTAAATTTTTAATCTATGACAAATGACGCAAAATGTCGCCCGCCAAAAATTTTGTTCAAACTAAGTTTTAAAAATTATTATCTAGTTACTTACTGATTGAAAAGTTATTCCTTTGCACTTTTCCGTATTATTTGTATTATTTGTGCAATATCGTAACACACACGTAGGCATATTTGATGCGTTTCACTTTAAAACAAATAAAAAATGAGCGTGACGTTCGCGCCAATGAGCGAGCAAGCGACTGAGTGCAGTTACGCCACATGACGTATGTTGAGTGGAACATAAGTGGTGTAGGCGGTATCGACTCCATATTAATATTATCTCAATGCACGAATCAAACGAGCCCAAACTCGATAAAGTTGAGTCAATATATTACTGAGTTCCTATGGCCACCTTCCGATTCCATCATCAAATCAGCTTCATGTCATGATAATGTTTCATCGCTATCAAATTTACATACATATACAAAATTTCAGCTCAATCGGTTACCGGGAAGTGAATCAAAGTTACTTGCTACATATCAACTTAGTCATCGAGTACAGACAAAAATGCTCATAAAATAAAATTATTTTTATTTTTATGGGACCAATTCGACACCATCCCGCATCGAACAAAAAAAGAATCACGTAAATCGGTTCAGAAACCTCGGAGTAATCGGTGTACATACATAAAAAAAATATATATATACTGGCCGAATTAATAACCGCATAAAATCGCATGGAGAGCTTAATTTTCATTAAAGGCTCTAATCGCACGGAAAGCTAAATTTTCACAAAAAAGCTCTAATCGCACGGAGAGCTTAATTTTCACAAAAAACTCTAATCGCATGGAGAGCTTAATTTTTCTCATTAAGCTCTAATCGCACGGAAAGCTTAATTTTCACAAAAAGCTCTAATCGCTCGGAGAGCTTAATTTTCACAAAAAGCTCTAATCGCATGGAGAGCTTAATTTTCACAAAAAGCTCTAATCGCATGGAGAGCTTAATTTTCACAAAAAACTCTAATCGCACGGAGAGCTTAATTTTCACAAAGAGCTCTAATCCCATGGAGAGCTTAATTTTCACAAAAAGCTCTATTCGCACGGAAAGCTTAATTTTCTCAAAAAGCTCTAATCGCACGGTGACCTTAATTTTCACAAAAAGCTCTAATCGCTCGGAGAGCTTAATTTTCACAAAAAGCTCTAATCGCATGGAGAGCTTAATTTTCACAAAAAGCTCTAATCGCATGGAGAGCTTAATTTTCACAAAAAACTCTAATCGCACGGAGAGCTTAATTTTCACAAAGAGCTCTAATCCCATGGAGAGCTTAATTTTCACAAAAAGCTCTATTCGCACGGAAAGCTTAATTTTCTCAAAAAGCTCTAATCGCACGGTGACCTTAATTTTCACAAAAAGCTCTAATCGCATGGAGAGCTTAATTTTTCTCATTAAGCTCTAATCGCACGGAAAGCTTAATTTTCACAAAAAGCTCTAATCGCTCGGAGAGCTTAATTTTCACAAAAAGCTCTAATCGCATGGAGAGCTTAATTTTCACAAAAAGCTCTAATCGCATGGAGAGCTCAATTTTCACAAAAAACTCTAATCGCACGGAGAGCTTAATTTTCACAAAAAACTCATCGCACGGAGAGCTTAATTTTCACAAAAAGCTCTAATCGCATGGAGAGCTTAATTTTTACAAAAAGCTCTAATCGCACGGAGAGCTTAATTTTCACAAAAAGGTCTATTCGCACGGAAAGCTAAATTTTCACAAAAAAGCTCTAATCGCACGGAGAGCTTAATTTTCACAAAAAACTAATTGCACGGAAAGCTTAATTTTCACAAAAAGCTCTAATCGCACGGTGAGCTTAATTTTCACAAAAAGCTCTAATCGCATGGAGAGCTTAATTTTCACAAAAAGCTCTAATCACACGGAGAGTTTAATTTTCACAAAAGCTCTAATCGCACGGAGAGCTTAATTTTCACAAAAAGCTCTAATCGCATGGAGAGCTTAATTTTCACAAAAAGCTCTAATCGCATGGAGAGCTTAATTTTCACAAAAAGCTCTAATCGCATGGAGAGCTCAATTTTCACAAAAAACTCTAATCGCACGGAGAGCTTAATTTTCACAAAAAACTCATCGCACGGAGAGCTTAATTTTCACAAAAAGCTCTAATCGCATGGAGAGCTTAATTTTTACAAAAAGCTCTAATCGCACGGAGAGCTTAATTTTCACAAAAAGGTCTATTCGCACGGAAAGCTAAATTTTCACAAAAAAGCTCTAATCGCACGGAGAGCTTAATTTTCACAAAAAACTAATTGCACGGAAAGCTTAATTTTCACAAAAAGCTCTAATCGCACGGTGAGCTTAATTTTCACAAAAAGCTCTAATCGCATGGAGAGCTTAATTTTCACAAAAAGCTCTAATCACACGGAGAGTTTAATTTTCACAAAAGCTCTAATCGCACGGAGAGCTTAATTTTCATAAAAAGCTCTAATCGCACGGAAAGCTTAATTTTCACTAATAAAAATAACTGCGTTAAAAACAACCGAATTCAAAAACGGAAAAGTAAGAAATAAAAAAGATTTGACATTATTATTTACTACATAAGTATTATTTATATGTGCTATTTATTAAAAAGGTTTGATGTCGGTGCACGGGCTTAATACTAAGTGCTTAATGTTCGGCACCAACTTCAAACCTATTTAATAAATAGCACATCCATACTAATATACTAATATATAATATAAATGCGAAAGTAACTCTGTCTGTCTGTCTGTTACTCAATCACGCCTTAACTACTGAACCAATGATAAAATTTGGTATAGAGATATTTTGATACCCGAGAAAGGACATAGGCCACTTTTTATTGCGAAATATGTACCACGGGCGAAGCCGGGGCGGACCGCTAGTATTAAGTATAGATTGTCAAATGTAAAAACAAAGAGATATTCAAATCCTCCCTTTTCATAATATTAGTTCAAATTTCGTTATTTATTATCCCAAAACTTGAATTCTATAACTAAAACTGATCCTATCATATCGTCTCTTAGGGCCTTAGTTCTTAGACATCTGGTCATAGAATATGTTAACACAGATGCTGTTATTAGTTTGATAGGAATTAGCGATGTAATCGGTTTATGTGCCGTGTGTTACACCGGAGCGTAATATGGGTAATAATAATTATTTAATACTAGTGGTCCGCCCCGGCTTCGCCCGTGGTACATGTTTACGTTTTCTCTACATAAGAACCATCCTCGTACTTCAAGGAATATAATAAAAAAAGAATTATCAAAATCGGTTCAGCCGTTCTCGAGTTATGCGCTTACCAACACATTTTGCGATTCATTTTTGTATATAAGAAGATTTATGAATATGTGAATATTGTGGACACAATTATGTTAGAGTAATGTATAAATTGAAGATTTTAAAGGTATTTTATTTATAATCATATTTGTCATGATGTTTCAGTCAGTCTGTCTGTAACCGCGCACGCTATAAATTTTATTTTTATTTTTATACTATAAAACGTTGGAATCGTCAGGGTTATCAATACATTAATTATCTTAAGTTTCAAAAATGTTAAAAGCCTTCATTTTCTATAATATTCGATTAAAATCACAAACCAAGAATCTTGACAAAATTTTATCTTTAAAGTTGTAAGTTTTTAGAGTTAGGTAGTTACCTAATTCTAAAATAAAGTTTGAAGATACTGAAATCGGGAAATTTTTTGGTGACTTAGTTTTCTAAGTGAAATGTACAACAACAGTAGAATTTTTCTTCATGAAAATTAAAATCAATATTTCATTTCTTGCTCGCTACGGTGTGATGGCCTCCCTCAAATCACCTGAGCACAGATTAAGCAAACTATTAAACAATTCAAAGGATGCTCCCAAAGGCCGTCCGTAAATCGTTTGCAATGTTAATCTTACCCACCCTGTATATTTCAATTTATGTCGGTATTTTTTGTTGGCTTCAAGTTATACTAAGTTATAGTTAAGTTAAGTCATAGTTTAGTTATCTTACAAGTTATAATCCTCTATTTCTACTGATATTACTATCTTGTTATAATGACGGCTTAAAGCAGCATTATTTCCAGTATGGGAAAGTGATGGCGCTATGTGACGTATATAGCGCTGTCACTTTTCCATTCTGGAATTAATACTGATTTATGACATCATGGGGACGTATCCTACTAATATTATAAACGCAAAAGTTTGTATGTCTACACTTTTGCTACTCTTTGACACAAAACAGCTGTTCGGATATGAATTAAAGGTACAGAGATAGATTATAGTCTGGATTAGCACATGGGCTACTTTTTACCTACCACGAGTGCCGCCGCGGGTTCCAGCTAGTATAAAAATATTTTTTTTACAAAACATACTGTAGTATAGCACATTTATACCGGAAACTCGAAAAATACCGATCGTTTTTAAAAAATCTCAATTAATGCGGTATTTTTACGACTTCCGATGGCTGTTGAGTTTATTCGTCACTTCCGGTTATATGTTATTTGGGATTTATTAAGTACAGTCAAAGTTCCTTATTCGCGCTTCCTTCATTCGCGGTTTCACTATTCGCGGGTGGAAAAAATGCGACCTAATTTCTATATTCGCGGCCCAAAATTCTTAATTCGCGGATCGAATCGGTACATCAGTACATACATATAGGTATTTACCTAAATAAAAATCAATTTTTATCCTTAGAAAACGCCTGAACTACAACTACGAATTTATAATGTCGACTAAAAAACGAGTAAAAAGTGCTAAGCCATTGCCTAAACCTGAAGATAATACCTAATTAAATGGTAATTAATGATATGATATGGTATGGTCAAAAATTTCAATAAAACTGATTTCTTTATGTATTTGCTTCCTTATTTCGTCACCTAGGAACGTATCCCCTATAACCCCATACAAATTACCATTTCATATTCACGGTTTCTCTATTCGCGGCACATTTACGGAACCTATTGCCCGCGAATAAAGAACTTTTACTGTAATAGATCGGACATTGATATATTTATCTATGGACCCGCGGAGTAATCACGAACAATATTTCTACTTCATATACAATTTCAACGTTTATTTATACGGATAATACTATATCTTTCCGCCCGCGACTTCACCCGCTTTGCCTAAAACCTAATAAATTATATACCTACTGACCTACGCAACTTCGTCTGCTTTTAAAAGCAATATTTCCCGCATTTTTACAATATTTTTCATTGCTACTCCGTTCCTATTGGTCGTAGCGTGCTGTTACAAAACGCATAGATTTCTTTGTTTACGTTAACGTGTCTATTTTTCCCCTATCCCTAAAACTACTGAACTAAATTGAATGTAATTTTGCACACAGATAGTTCCGTCATACTCGTACAGTTAAGTTACAATTTTAACCAACCAAGTTAAGGTTAAACGCTCTTTAACACAGTATTGGATTTCAAGTAAGGCTTCTTAGATCTATTTTATAAGTTAAGGGTGGAATATAATCCTGGCTACCCCTTGACCGGGGCAAGGGCCAAATGGGACAGAGGGTTGAAACATAAGTTTGTTAAGTTATAGTTAAGTTATATGTAAGTGTATTGTGTATTTTGCTATGAAGGTACCTATTGTTGTTGAGTGATAAAACATGGTATAGTAAGATGTAAGATTCGTATTTTTAGTTTTAATAATAATAATTTAATAATTCATTCATTTATTCAAGTAACCAGGACTCATTTTGATTAGTACAATTAATAACTTAAAAATTATGTTAGTAAAAATACAATTTATTAAGACTGCTAGAAATGCACTCCGCCGCTACAAAGCTATCAAGGAAGCAGACAGTTTGCAGCAGTGGTTAAGGACGCTGTCACAAATCTGCGTTACTCAAATTTAGGTATCTAACGACGTAACTTTGTTCGCGGCAATATCACGCTCACGTAAACATAGCGCATTCCATTTTATAGACCATCTTCATACTTGATATTATTTTTAATTTTTGATATTATGTATTTTTATTGAAATTGATTCCAGAAGATTACTAGGAACTTTAAAAATTCATTTTGTTACTTTTATTAGTAGGTACGATCCTAATAAGTATGTTAGTATATTCAAACAACTTAAAAAAGTGTGACTATTTTACATCATTATTTCATTGAATAATAATCTATGAATTGTATACAATATCAAAGCTTTTTAAGAAATGTAGAATTATTATCATACATATTATGATGTTACCGGCACTGTATTAAATCCGGCATTGTATACAATTCTTAGTAAATGTATGTTATTCCGAAAAATAGTTGGAATGAAATAAATTATAGGTATTCGTCACATAACACATTACCTAGGATACTCTTAAATCTGAACTTTTCCTACATAGCAAACACATTTGCAAGTGTGGGTAGTTTTTGGGGTAGCTATTAACCAATATGAGGTCAAAACTATATATAAAATCGTCTTCTTTATATATAAAAATGAATCGCAAAATGTGTTGGTAAGCGCATAACTCGAGAACGGCTGAACCGATTTCGATAATTCTTTTTTTATTATATTCCTTGAAGTACGAGGATGGTTCTTATGTAAAGAAAACGTAAACATGTACCACGGGCGGAGCCGGGGCGGACCGCTAGTAGTTAATACATACCAGCAGTCGAGCCGACTCGCTATACAGCGCATGATTACATTGGGGCTGTCCCGTACACGGAAGATTTTAATAGGAGATATTATGTATAATGTAAAAATGTGTTTCTTTGCGACGAATATAATGCTATAATTATTTTTTCATACAATTTACATATTACAATTTAAAATACCTTAAGACGATACACAAAAAAAAATCTACTGCTTGGCGGGCGGAGTCTAATAGCTCGCTATCGCGAACGCGGGTGTGCGCGAAGTCATTCTTGCAAACTCGCCGCGCTGCCGCTGGCCGACTCGGGACAAACATGTATGGAGTCGTCATACAGTTATAATATTCTTATACATATATTTAATTGTTGATTTATTGGTTTTATTTTCTTGCTTATAAACAAATAATCTTCTTTTTAACAACTACTTAGACATTATTAATAATTATTATTATTTCGTAATGTTTACTTTATTACAAAATAATACAGGTTATAAATAATCTTTAAAATAACAAAAAATATTGTTACTCTGAAAAAATGAAATGGTACTCAATAACGCGGACTACTGAATGGATTTAGATAGAATTTGATGCTGACGTAGATATTACGTCATGCCCAGAAATGAAAGGTAATATTTCTGAAAGAAGATATAAACCCTAATTCTTCTCAGTCAAAGTCAAGAGTGGAAGATATCACTAATACAGTAAAACTGATGCGAAACTTTGGATGTTAATTTGTATATTTTTTTGTTAGTTGTTACTTAATCACGTCAAGACTACATTACCAATTTTGATAAAATATAGCTAATTGCCTGGATTTACACATAGGATACTTTTTATCCGAACTGAACACTTCTGTGGGATAAGACAGGATTCACGATATAATCTAATTCCACGCGGGCTAAGCCGCGGTCGGAATGATATTTTTTTAAATAAAAAAATTGTTTAAAAAAAACAAAAAATATATTGACGCATGTATTTATTTTTTGCACTCTATTATAATTGTAATTATTCATTACAAATAATCAAAATAAAATAGCCAGAACAAAGTTAGGCCCTGGTAGGGTAGGTAGGCAGGTACAGCAATGTGAGACGAACACTGGCTTATTTATACCAATAATAATGTATTATAAACATTAAATTAAGTTTACTTTCTAACAACAAAAATACATAATATTAGCTAATGTGAAAGCGAATCAACCAATCATCCCACAAAAATGAAATGTGCACACAAATATTCATCCAAATCGGTTCATGTCATTAGGAGGAGTGACTGCAGCGCCATCTTCCGGGCCCAATTGTGTTTCCAGATCACCCAGGAACTCAATTTAATATACTTACACAAAATTTTTCGAAATGAAAACTCACATTACTATGTAAATATGAATATAAACCTGTTTTATTACTAAGCAATTTCCCGCACAGGTGTAGTAAGTATAAATGAAATAAATATCAACATCAAATTCTTTATACAACATACTTATCTACCACCTTCTAAGAAATGTAATTCTTGAAATTATTTCGTATTTTTTTTAAATATAATACTACTCCAATGAGCTCCTGTTCCATATTATGTCCGCCATACTTCCACTAAGTTCACCATGATTTTTTATTTCTTTGCACTTTGTTGCTTTTTGCTAAAAATGGAATCATGCGCAGGGCCGCGCCGACCCCCGGCAGCGCCTGTGTGCGAAGCCTATGAAGCGCTTCTTTTTTATAAAAATTCAATGCGCACCTTACACACACACACTTTCAATCAAATGATTGTTCATTTGTTTTGTTTTGCCTTAGCTATCTCGTTCGTTAAAATCGGGGAATACCCATGACCCCACCCCCGGGCCCCGCTTGCGTCGCACGCATCGCATCGGGTTGCGTTCAGATACTCACTCATTCATATTTAGTCCACTACACTAAAAAAAAAAAGTGAATTTGCGCATCTAATTTTTTGATATATTGTAGGGATACCCAGAAAAGCTTAACTTGAGTTTTTCGACCAAGATTTCCTATGAGCTTTCGCCGCCATCTTAAAAAAAAAGGTGTAAAATTTGTTTTTCGGCAATAACTCGGCTATCCGATGAAATTCGGAAATCACTTATAAGACACTTTTTGTTCCTTTTTTTATGTTCTACAATTAAGTCTAGACCATTTTTTCCGTATCATGCATCGTTATCGAGATATTGATCGATAAAGTAAAAAAAATATGTGCGTGTACTAGTGTACACACGTACGAAGTGAAACTTCTTTATGACCTTATTTTTCAAAAAATAATTTACGATAGGTATGCAACTTTACAGAAATACGTCAAATCACGCGTGGTAGGGATAAGAAAAAGATGGCGCGTAACGGAAAAAGTCACGCGTAACGAAAAAATGTAACACTCAATTTTTTTCCAACCCCGATAAAGAAGTTTCAGTTCAAAAATTCAGGACACATTTTTAGTTTTTTGCTTTTTTTGTTTATGACATAATACATATACCTACATTATGTATATGTATCTAATACATATACATGTATTTAAAAAATCGTAGAATTCGAACTTGTAGAGAATATTCAGATTTCAGACCTACAATTTTCTTTTTGGAGTTTTTTAGTTGGACAAAAATTACGATCTCCAGCGCGCCGCAGAGTCGGTGAATTCACGCTCACCGTCGAGCGAGCTGCTCGCTCGGTTGTGTTCGCATGGCGAATCGAATGGGAAATTGTTTAGGAAATTGATGGGATAAAAAATAAGTACATAGACCAGACTTTAGAACAAATTAAAGATCACACTAAAGTATATTTATTAAACAAATAATTTGTTTGTGCAGTAAAAAAAAAGTTGAACTGTACATTTGAGCGAAAAAAAGTACAACACACGGTAAAATGAATGAAAAATGGTTTCAAGAAAATTTTGTAATTGAAAAAATGCAAACACACTCGTCAAAACGGATGCCAGGTCTTACAATATTTTTTTACTTTATCAATCGATATCTCGATAACTATGCACGATACAGTAAAAATGGTCAGGACTTAATTGTAGAACATTAAAAAAGGAACAAAAAGTGTCTTATAAGTGATTTCCGAATTTCATCGAATAGCCGAGTTATTGCCGAAAAACCAATTTTACCCCTTTTTTCAAGATGGCGACGAAAGCTCATAGGAAATCTTGGTCGAAAAACTCAAGATAAGCTTTTCTAGGTTTCCCCTACAACATATCAAAAAAATAGATGCGCAAATTCACTTTCTTTTATTTGCCTTTTTTTCGGACGAAATGAGTGGACTAATTTCATACTCATACCAACTCGGCGCCTCTACGGTTTAAAATAACTAGTACTTTTTCTATGGTTCAAAGAACTGCCGCGTTGAGCTCGTAAGGAATGTAAACTAAAACCCTAAACGTAAAATGAAACCATAAACGTGAATAATAATAAACATTAAATATTGAGAGACTTGTTCAATAAGCGTTATAGATGTTTTGTTGTTTACAAGGCCTATGTTGCGCCTATTGTACCTACTTACTTGTCGATACTCCACTACAAAAAACAATCATATAGGTAACAAAAATAATTTTGGTGGCAGTGGCGGCGCGGCGCCCCTATTGTCTTGGCGCCTGTGTGCGCCGCACACTTCGCACACAGGGGCGGCTCGGCCCTGATCATGCGATAAAACCAGTAGAGCTTTGATAACATATTACATTTTTGACTGAATAAAGGTACTTACGAAGGAGTGGATTCACATTGTGAACAATCAGTGGGTTTATTTTCCTTCTGGATTCCGGATTTCTGAACAGATTATTTATGCTATAAATGAAAAAATCTTACACATTCGTTATGTACTTAAAACAGGGGTACATATCAAACATCGTCTATAATACAATTATCATCAAATTTAAAATAAAACCAACTTACTTCATTAATTTGTTCCAATTGTAAGCATTCTTTTTCCTCCAACCTTTATGTTTCTTCTTCTTATTTTCTTTATTGTCCCCATTTGTCTCATTTTGTCTTATCGTGTTGTCACCCTTTTTTACGATTGCGCGAGCGACACAAGTTCCCCGTGTGACGGCCGTAGCGGGAATGACTCGTGCAGCGATCGGGGTATGAAGGTACAGGGCGGCTCTCGCTATATTGGCTGGTCGCGCGCTAATTTCAAGTATTTCTTGTTTATTTCAAAACCATCGCATATTTCAAAATTCTAACACGGTAGACGTATAGGTTGTATATTTTATAGTTAATATCCAAAAAGTCGTAACTTTACGTTTGTTATTTTGAAGATGCCAGAGATTAAAAAAAAATAACAATGATAACTTTGTATTTTTTTTCTATCGAGAAAATATCATGGAATCATGTTTCTAAAACGGTAGACGTATTGTGTTACTATTGAACTTTCTTGTCAAGAATTTTCATCACGACAACTTTAATAATATAAAAATTACGAAGGTTTGAAAAGGGCCGTAAATGTTAGAAAAATTAATTCATCACCTTAATGCAATAAATAGATTGTTATTTAACCGAAACTGCCATGGAATTTTATTATTTTTAGTATGTTTTTAGTAAAATAACAAATAATAAAGTTTTAAGATTTATTGGCACGAGATTCGAACCTACTTCCATGCATAATAATAATATTTTTTCGACTTCCCATCAACACCGAACGAACGAACGAACGAACGAACATATAAAATATAATATTTTTTCATATTTGCGTAGGGAAATAATTTTTCTCTCATCTTTAGTAAGTGTCACTTGTAGTGTTAAAACATGCACCCTTTAGTGCGAGTGCTGCAGGAGTTTTATGCTTGGTTAGTGATTTTTAATTTATAGTGCGGGAGACGGTTGCATTTTTATATTATAACAAATATAAACATTCGATTAGCGGACTTTGACTAATTCGATCAATAAGGGAATAAATAGAAGATACCAGTGGTAAAAAATAAAACTGAATCTACATTCATGTGGAAATTAAATCCCTAAAAAGAAGTTATTACCTATTAGATACTAATAATAGAAAGTTATTAAAAAATCGATAGTGTAGTGAATAAAAAATACATTTTATCATGATAGGTAAATGACATTCGCTACAAAACATTGCAGGTACACTTTTCATACCTATTAATTTTTATCGAAATGTGTCTGAATAGAGAATAATAGTAATGATGGTGAAAATAATATGCACATAGGTATGGTATTTACTATCTAAGTCAGTTTTAACTAGTTCTTACTCGAAATTGTAACGCCTAAAAGCGTTTAGCTTACTTTTAGCAACCAGCTCTCTGCCTACACCTGCAGTGTTGTAAGCAAACAATCTACCACAAAGGGCGTCCTGTGGTTATTACTAGTGATGTTCTAGTGATGTGAATTATCGACAAACGGAAGCTTACTTAGCAATTATTATATTTATTATTTATAGAGTTTTATTTAGGTTTTAAATCGGTAGTTTTCGTCTGATTTGATTTGATTGGATAATTGAACATTGAATTTCAACAGCTTTTTATGATACAATACTCCTTATTTTCTATGTTAGTTAAATTGTTTCTAAGTTCACACGTAAATTAGTATTATTACTTAATTTTACGTTAATAAACAACACCGATAGCCTTATCAGAGTTTTTCACAAATAGTAAAAAAGAGCATATGTGTGCCGAGCACACGTGTGAGAAGTGAAACTGCTTTGGCGAGGTTCAAAAATACCAAAATCGTTGCCTTACTCCAAAAACAATAAAATAAACAATTACTTAATCTATCTTCACATTTAAACAATTACAAATAACAGAATATACAAAAATATTTGTTCACCAACATAATTTATAATCGAACCTAAACCAACCAAACCTAACCACTGAACAGAAAGGTAATCGTAACATGGCCGCTAAATTAAGCTGAGCCAGCAAATGTCACCGTAATAAGAACATTGCCGCTAATGGTGGGGAACTGGGGACAATTTGTGGGGTATGCCCCTTGCCCCAGTGGTTAATGTACGATTTCTGGACGAAAATTGTAATAGATATAAAAATAGTACCTACTAAAATACTACTATGTTTATAATATGTACATACATTTGTTATTTTTAGGGCACTACAATTATATTATTTATCCTACTAATATTATAAATTTTGTTACTCCTTCACGCAAAAACTACTGAACCGATTTTCATGAAATTTGGAACACACATAGAGGGTAACTTGAATTAACACATAGGATAGTTTATATCCCGAAAATCCCACAAACTGGGACTATGCACGTTTTCCTTTGACTACGCGAGCGAAGCTGTGGGCGAAAGGCTAGTGAGCACATTTAATTTCAGTCTAATTTCACACCCTTGCTCCATACAAACATATGAATATACAAACTATTGAAATTCATCAAAATCCAGTCAGCAGTTTGGTCTGTTAAAATAACAAAGATTAAAGAATAAGAACATACCTACAAAATAATAAAACAACGTAATTATAATTTAAACGGATTTAAACCCGTCAAATTAGAAAACCGTTTTATGAAAGTAACAAATATGGCAGCAGTTCTATTTAAAATTAATAAAAATAAAAGGATAAAAACTTTCAAGTAGACATGATATCCTAAACCAATTTTATACTGTCAACGCTTGTTTCAAATGAATGGAGTCGATGTTGTTACATTTTTTATTTAACACGTGACATTTGTTCTGGTAAATAAATGAAGCTATGGGCTACTTACGCATCAATATAAGTGTAGTAGCAATTAGTTGTAGAAGTCAGTAATTAGTTAATAAAATTGATAGCAACACCAAAAACAAATGTAATGTGAAAGAGAGAAGAATTTTGATAATTTTTAGGTATTATTTCGTTAACAATTTCTACGGTATCGCAGACGTTTTAATACAAAAAAAAAACTAATATTAAAAATAGAAACGTTGAACCTAGTTATATTATAAAAGGAGCGATAGGCGAATATAATTATGTAAAATTATTTTTATTTAAAAATTATGGATCAATATCTACTCCATTCCATTCCTTGTTCCAAACATATGTTGAACACGTGTCATCAAGGCGATTTTATAACTTGAGGAAACACCTTTGAAATATTAATAGATATTTCATGAGAATTTTATATCTTATATATAAAATTCTCGTGTCACAATGTTAGTCTGCATACTCCTCCGAAACGGGTGGACCGATTCTCATGAAATTTTCTGTGCATATCGGGTAAGTCTGAGAATCGGCCAACATCTATTTTTCATATGTACCACGGGCGAAGCCGGGGCGGACCGCTAGTATTTATATAATACTTGGCGCTCAGTCCCGGGATGAATCAAACAAAAATATTGCCTATGTTACTAAGAAATTATGTGTTTTTTTAAGACACTTATATGTATTAGCTTCACCTGTATGTTTGTATGTAACCAACTCCTTTAGACTCGATTTTGACCCACTTTAAACGGACAGATTTAATTCATACTTTGTACTTATCAAGAATCGGTGACAATACAATAGTTTCATGAGTGTATGTATAGAAAAAACATTATCTATGTATCTAATTATCTTAAAATACTTAAAGAATTACTTAACATATCTGTAATATAGGCCATAACTTAACTATCTTATCGATACCTTATCCATAGATAAGCTACCTTCAGTCGAACATAAGTTACATTTTAAACGATCTTCCTTTATCTTTTTCAACTTACATTCACTGCTATGTCGGCGGCTTTTAACTTAAACTTGATTTAAGTTTAAGTTTAATCTATTTAACTTCAAAAAATCGAAGTCAATCAATTCTAACTTAATATCTATTATTAAGATGAAAAGTTCGTTTGTTCGCGCTAATCTCAGGAACTACTGGTCCGATTTCAAAAATTATTACACCGTTGGATATGTACATGATCCCTGAGTGCTATAGGCTATACATGTATAAATTTATGTATAACAACACAACACCTATAATATTTGTAAGTGCATTCTTGCAAATAAATGTAATTTTAATTATAGGTATACTACCTATCCAATTCAAATTATTTCAATTTACCAAACTTACAAAACATGTGTATATATCTAGTTCATTAGGTATCTATGTTATATCATCACGTCCGAATCACTGAATGTATTTAGATGAATTTTAATACAAAGATAGATTGATCCTTTGAAGGATATAGACCGGGAGATACTGACACAAAATTTCGAGTCATTTGTAACAGGATGGCGGTTCTACAGGGTTCTTAGTACGCAATGACAAAAAGAAAAATGATGGTGTGAACGCTGGTACCGGCGGCTTAGTCGCGTGGGCGTTAGTCGAACTCGACGGAAAATAGCAAAAGTCAAACGATTTGTAACAGTATGGCACTTATTTTTCCTGGAAGTTTGAGGATCAAAGAATATAAATACAAAATTTCAAAGATCTAGGTGTTGGAAATCTTCACTTATATAAATTAATACTAAATTAATTTTTCAAGTATGACAGCACTTTTTCCCCCTACTAGAAGTATGGCAAATATAATAATGGTCACATTTTATCAAATACTCTCCAAAAATCCAAATGCAATACTGGTACAAAAAGTTTGGCGAAATAAAATTTTTTTGCAGATTTTCGGCGGTATGGCGACCATTTGGAATCGTCCGAAAAGTATGGCATGGCGATTTTCGTAAATGGCTGCACGACGATGGTTACCTGTGCAAAAGTTAGCCTGGTACAAATGGTTGAATAATTGTTTTATTTAAATCAACATATTCGCGTCGGTATGGCGGGCTGTAAGTCACACCGGAAAAGTATGGCATGACACTACCGCCTACTTCTTTTTTATGGGCTATCGGTAAATACTAAAATTTTTGTGTTACAAATCGTTTGACTTTCGCTATTTTTCCGACGAGTTCGGCTAACGCCCACGAGACTAAACCACCGATACCAGCGATCACACCATCATTTTTCTTTTTATCATTGCGTACTAAGACCCCCTGTAGAACCGCCATCCTGTTACAAATGACTCGAAATTTTGTGTCAGTATCTCCCGGTCTAATAGAGGCTACGTTTTGTCGTGAAAACAAAACTTAAGGGATGAAAGGGGCTGCGAATTTGTATGCGTAACGACTGTCATGCTATACCATGAATATATTTAAAGTTTAATCAATTACACATTAATATGATTAACTAGGCGGTTCTCCTGGCTTCGTTTGGATTGAATATAGATTAAAAAGGAGTAATATTATGTCAATCGTATATAGGCTTCGCGGTAAAACTGTTTTAAATCTTTTGAGTAGTAAATAATATCGCTACAAACAAAATAATATAAAATCTATGTTTGTAATATTATAAGAATTCCGCCCGCGGCTTTGCCCGCGTTTTCAAAGAAAAACCCGAATAGTTCCCGTTCCTGTGAGATTTTCGGGATAATAGGTAGACTAGATGTCTTATTCTGGTTCTTCAGTTACCTACATACCAAATTTCATTGTAATCGGTTCAGTAGTATTTGCGTGAAAGAGTAACGAATCCATCCTCAAACTTACGCATTTATAATATTAGTACGAAGATTAAGATTTACCTCTAAAGTCCGAAAGCTTCAATCAAAAATCACCAAACTCATAACCATAAACAACAATTTTACCTCCAAAACCGAGCATAGACAACAGACGTTTAAAAATTTTAATTTCAGGCAAAGGAAAATACGCAGACAGCCAGCGTCCCATGTTGCCATCAATCGTCCCCGGGTAATTTGCTGAGACGTACTTATTTATGCCGCGTTCGTCGCGTTCTTTTTTCAAATACTCGTCGACGTTTGGCGGGAATGTCAAGTGACAGTTTTGTTTTTAATTGTTGTGCGAGCTGTCATGGTGACGTAATGATAATAAATTGTTAACAATGGAACGAATTTATATCTGTGAACGGGTTATTATGAATAGGACGGCGTCGATTTATCAAAATTTTAATTATAATATTATAAATCGTAAGTTAAGGTTACAAAATGTTAAATGATGATACCTCTTGTGGTCAATCGCTTCCCTATTACCAATAAAAAAAAAAAAAAAAATAAACCTAAGATCAAGTTTAATCGCCTTTGTTCTGTTTTGAATAAGATAAGTCATATAGATTGCTTTATCGAGATAATAAAATAAAAATTTTCCTCTCTTCGCCTGTCATCACAGATCAATCGTAATATCATACACACGTGTCAGAAGTGAAACTTCTTTGTCAAGATTCAAAGATACCAAAATCGTCGCCATACTTCATGACGTGACGGAATAGCCATGATGCGACCTTGAAATTTTACTCTCAAAGCGCCTAAAGAAATTTCACTTCAAAAACATTTTTCAATGCGTTTTTAAAATCGTTTTGTTTTTTATCCAATAGTAAAACTGCCGGCATTGCAAGAAAAAGAGAAAAGAAAGAAAGAAACGTATATTCAATGGCACATAGCCTCACACGGACATTTCACATTACAAATACAATCTTAAAAATACTTATGTGGTATTAAAAAAACCGGCCAAGTGCGAGTCGGGCTCGCGCACAAAGGGTTCCGTAGCAGCAAATATAATAAATTACAGTTAAATCAACCTATCTCAAAAACTATAAGAGATACTTTGATCAAACCAAAAATCGTTGAAAGAGTTAATTAGCATGCATCACCTCTATTTTTTTTAGAATTTTATACCCCGTAGTTATAAAAATAGAGGGGGGGGACATACTTTTTACGACTTTGAGAGCTGATATCTCAAAAACCGTTCACTTTAAGAAAAATGTTTTTTAGAAAACTTTATATCATTTTAAAAGACCTTTCCATTGATACCCCACACGGGTATGTACATCGAAAAAAAAAATTTCATCCCTCAGTTACATGTATGGGGGGCCCCACCCCCAATTCTTTTTTTTACTATTTAGTGTCATATTTTTGTAGCGGTTCATACAACACATATTCCCATCAAATTTCATCACTGTAGTACTTATAGTTTCCGAGTAAATCGGCTGTGACAGACGGACAGACGGACAGACGGACAGACGGACATGACGAAACTATAAGGGTTCCGTTTTTGCCATTTTGGCTACGGAACCCTAAAAAAGTGCGTAGTCTGTGAAGCATAGGCATTGCGTAGTCTTAAATCATTATCATAATACTATAGCGATACAAAATTTATTTATATTTCAAAATATACCTACTCAAGTTAAATAAATACCACCATAATGTCATTGTAAGCTCAAATAACTAACTTTGGGTCACAAGTTGAATTGAAACTAAAGCCAGCCTTAAGTTATATATAAATCAGAACACGTTAAGTCACTTAATAAGTTGTATTAAGTTAATTTATTTACCTTTTACCGTTAGCTTAACGGAAGGGGGGTGATCGTCATAAATTTCAAACTCCGCCTTGCGATGTATCAATGGAACAAAAAACTGTGGAGTCGCAATCTCACAGAATAAGCGACTCCACAGTTTGAATTGCTTATTGAAATTCAAGAAAGTAAAAGAAATTAATACAATCATGATTACTTTGTTGATAGATACAATAAATCCTTTTGAAGTTTCGATATTTAGTTTTATAGCATTCAAATGCTTTACAAATAAGAATTTTTAAAATATAAATTATCGAATGATTTGGATAGGAAACATGATTCAATTTCGCTTTTTTATCGAATTTTTAATATAAAAAATTCTCACATTGAATCCTCTTTTCAAACTATAATTTAAAAAAGGCCTTAAAACTATATAAAATGTACTGTTATTAAAACAACTAGTTTTAACAAAGCACAAGTAAACCATTGTCCAGTGATATTCTAAGACAACAAATACAATGTCACAATATTTAATCAAAGAAAAAAATAATTAAAACAACATCAGCTCCATACCTTGCATTGTTCTCAAACGTCATTACCTCATTACCGCGAACACAGACCATTTATAATGAACTCTATCCCCTTGTAATAAGGACGAGTTATTTATAATATTTAGTGAAAAACGGTAACATCAATATTCCCTTAGTTCACATTGTGACAGACTTGGAATTTAGTATTCAAATAAAATGGATTGTTCGCAATCTTTTGTCTTAGGTACTACCTTTCTTTCTTTAATTTCTAAATATCTTTGAAATTCCCTTTTAAGTTTAAAAAATAATTATTACTAAAAAATATGGCAGGCTTTGATATTAATATATTTTAAATTTTTCTGCTGTCAAAACACGAAATATTTAGAAAAATCAAATAAATAATCTTACTTGAGAGGTCAGTAAAGAACTACATAGTACACCTACAATACCTACATAGTATAAAATGTACATTCTTTGTTGTATCATAGATAAAAGATATTATGGAAGCGATATTATTTAATATAATAGAAATTATATAATAATTGAACAGACACAAAGTTGCCCAAAATCCCAGCCTTCTAAATGACAGCTCGTTCAAAAACCTCAATATCCCATAAGCCGCCAAGCCCTTTGCTGATTATCTATGACGATTTAAAAAAGCAAACTGTCAAACTATATAGTTCGATATTTAAAACTGAGCCTAATAGCTGGAACGTGCCTTTCGCTGTAATGCCGATTACCGAATATAGAATGTTAGAGCGTGTTCACACAAGCTGCGTTTTAGGGTGATTAGATCAAATTTAATTTATTATAAACAAACTCTAAAATAAGTAAGTTTCTTTGAGCCTGTTTAAAATGTTTTCACTTTTCTCAGAATTTCTTCCATTGACACAGGTTATATAAGAAAGAAAGTCACTAGGTATTTTAAAATACACTTTTCAATAGGTACAACCACCAACCTAACCTGTATATAATGTGCGTACTACGTAAGTTACAAGCAAATTGACAATTAGAAACTTTAAGTACACATACCAAATACATATACTTATATGTATTACATATCTACACAACCGCTGTTCATGTGAAAGTGGCCTAATTTCACAAATCCTCGCCTGCACGCGTTTGGCGCCATCTGTCATCGCGTTTGACAGTTGACAGTGGCACAGACTAAAAATAGCTTCAAAGCGCTTCCGAACGCTTAGAGTGTGTTTTTTTGACGGTATTTTTATATTTTGGGCTTGATATTGAAATTATGGAATTTATTTTTTGATCGTTTAGGACTTAAGTGTTATTTAATATATCGTGGAATGTTATGTATTGATTAGATTTATGTTTAAAATGATTTATTTTCTTATAAACGAGCTAGCTTTCCGCCCACGATTTCCTGTAATAATTAAAAAAAAATCCCATAGAAATGACATGACCAATATAAAAATTAAAAAGTAGCTTATATCACTCTCTTGCCTCCTAGCTATCTTCTAACACAAAAATCATATAATACTACCCCACTATTGCGACCTGACAGAAAAACATACAAACACACTTTCGTATTATGTATAGTTAAATCGTAAAACTATGTTATGACGATTCAAAAGTGCTTCTAGAAGAAGTCTAATTGAAAAACAAATGTTTGAGTTTGAAAGCAGAATAACGTTCGGTTGCGAAATGAAAGACAGACAAACATACACATCTATCTATTACATACTTAATACTTAATATTTATAGAGCTGAAGAGTTTGTTTGTTTGAACGCGCTAATCTCAGGAACTACTGGTCTGATTTGAAAAATTCTTTCGCTATTAGATAGCCCATTTATCGAGGAAGGCTATACTATATCATCATAAGACCAACAGGAGCGGAGCAATGCGGGGCACAGCTAGACTATATTTGCAAGGAAGTAAGGATGTCACATGCGGTTAGTGGTTACTAGTGACCATTGACCATTAACCGTTGAAAGTTCATTGACCCCTGGGTAACCGCAGGTATTTAGACCTTAAATTCCTTGTTATTTGGATTATGGGAATACCTTGAGAATGTTATTTTCTTTGGTTTTGCTTTTGGTGGAATTATTTTCAAGTATATCGATAAATGATACAAAATTTAAGATTGAATTATGATAAATGAACAATTAAAATATTTTTAAGCAAAACACATTTAGACTGTTGAAAAAATGGCTACAACAACAATAAATCATCATCATCATCAATAAAGCATCGTATATGCAGGACCGGCAGCAGTATGTTTCTTACAATAGAAGTCAGTCCGAGCCCTTCTTTACAAGGTCTGGCGTAAGTCAAGGCAGCAATCTCGGTCCTCTGGAGTTCGTTCTAATGATTAACGACTTACCGGATGTTCTGGAGTACAGTCAGTGCCTACTTTTTGCCGACGACCTGAAAGTCTTTCTCCGAATAAACGAGGAGACGGACTGTGAGCGTCTACAAAGTGACTTGCTAAACATCTTCAGCTGGAGTCAGCAAAACAAGCTCCATTTCAATATAGCTAAATGCTCCGTAGTCAGTTTCACTCGCGCGAATAAGAGTATACACTACAACTACTCGCTTGGATCCGTACCTATTCAACGGGTGAATAAGGTGCGTGATCTAGGAGTATACTTCACACCGGACCTGATGTTTCGTGAGCACATCACAAATATTTGCAAAAAGGCTTACAAAAATCTTGGGTTTCTACTGCGGCACGTAAGGGACTTTACAAATGTAGCAACTGTAAAAGTGCTATACAACGCGTTAATACGCAGCCACATGGAGCACAACTCCATTATTTGGTCTTCACACGAAGAAAAATATAATGTCATGTTAGAGCGGGTTCAAAATAAATTCGTTAGACACCTTTATTTTAAACTTTACGGGGTATACCCCTTTTACCCATTAATGTATCCTACCTTATTCATACTGGGTATGGTAGGGTACAATGAACTTAGAGTGCGACGGGAATTTTCCCTTGCGCTGTATTTAATTAAATTATTGCGGGGATTTGCACATAACCCTGGAATGCTGCAATCCCTTTCTTTATGTGTGCCGGACAAGTACACTGAGAAGCGTCACAGGCCGCCGCTACTTTACGTCCCTCAGGCGCGAACCATGCTGCTCGCGAAGTCTCCTCTCGTGCGAGCACTACGCATTCTCAATGACGTCCATGGCAAAGTGGACATTTTTACGTGCCCATTGGGTGAATTAGTAAAGGTTCTTTTGTATATTATTAGCTATTAATTATTGTATTATTATCGTGTTAATTTATTCCTTAGATTACTATCTAGTTCGTAAGTTTAAGTTGTTTTATTATTAGTTTTAGTTTTTCTGTGTAAAGTTTTTAGTGTAAGTCAATACCGCATTAGGTTAAGCCTGTAATGGTAATTTGATGTTATGATAAAATAAATAAATAAATAAATAAATAAATATAACATAAAAATTAGTTATGTAGATATCAAAAAACAACATACCCGTTATCTTTTACATTTTGTTATATCTGTAGGTTATAGGTATAGGATCTACCCTTTATAAAAAACTTCATCAAAATTGAAACATCAATTCCAAGGGTCCCGACAAACACACACACACTTTTTTCTCATTCGGTCAAAGCTCCGCGTTAATGAGATCTACAAAAAACATACTTAACGTCAAATTAGTGGTACAAAGATATAATTTGATCGCTTTTTCCACGGACCTTCATTTAAAATACATTATCTGGACCATAGATTTAAGAATGTTTAGACAGCCGAATCGTAAAATAATTATATTAAACTAGCGGTCCGCCCCGGCTTCGCCCGTGGTACATATTTACGTTTTCTCTACATAAGAACCATCCTCGTACTTCATGGAATATAATAAAAAAAGAATTATCGAAATCGGTTCAGCCGTTCTCGAGTTATGCGCTTACCAACACATTTTGCGATTCATTTTTATATATAAGATTATACCTTTGCATATAAAACGACGAAATGATTCTCTTTTGTTACAAAATAACATCGAAAATTCTTAGTTGCATGAAAAAAAATCTTTCTATGAAAAATCTTTATAGGTATGAAAAAAAAATTATTTCTATATAGATAAGAACGTAACAACGATAAATTACTATGATAAAGGTACATAAAAATCGTTACTATACCTAAATTAATTTACTTTTTAAATTATCAGTCACACCATTAATACACTATTAATTATTCTAAATCGCATGAACAGTTCTAGAAATTAACTCGCACACATCTGACCTCTTTTAATAGAGATATTTTATTTAAACCAAAAATAGATTTCTCACTAACATCAATACCAACATACATACACTTTGAAATATACAGTAATAACTTAAGTTGTTTGAAGTGGTAACTTGCACCGCTTTGAATAACCCTGCTTTTGATTTAGTTTGTTTATCTATACATACCTACCTACAAACTACATACTATATATGACGTTTAAATAACAGTAATATACTAAATGTATTATTAGTTACACAGACAAATATCAGTACACAAATGTCAATCATATTTGTGTGTCTGTTTGTACTGGTTAAAGTAAATCGATTTTGATGTGATTCTCAAACGCATTAAGGTCATCTTGTAAAAAGTTGCTTAAGATCTTCTTAGGAGTAAAACTAAACAGAATAGCAAAAAAATAATGAAATACTAATAAATTTAAAAGTGGATGAAGACACATATACCTATTACCTATACCTAAGTCATAATGTTATCTATACATATAATAATTTACCTCTAAAATTATACAGCCGTTAATAACAAAAAGTAGTAAACATTCTCAGTCAAAAACTCCCAATCTGACAAAAAACTACTTGCACATTAAAAAACAGTGAAACAGATGTGAAATGCATTTACCCCATACCCTACGATAGCATCCTAATGGGTTTTTTATTAAATGTACTAAACTAAATAGAACTTGTGTAAAAGATCTAGCCCTTAAATAAGAAAACCTATAACACTGCCTTTTATCTCTCATATAAAACGAGATTTTAACTATAAATAAGCTATAAGTTATATAACAACACGCTACGACCAATAGAAGCGAAGCATTTAATGCTAAAAATATTATAGCTGAAAATGTTACAATTATGAAAAACATCCTTTTAACAACAGATACATGAATCATCCAATAAAACATAATATATCCCATAATTTTACCATATAAATCCATACATCAGGAAAAAATTAGTCCCATACAACCCCACGCTTTTACCCCACCCCCTCCCCTCACGTCAAAACTCAAGGGTGAGCTTTGACAAGTGTGACGAATCGTTACGACGTATCAAAAGATTTTTTAACATCTGTTTAAAAAACAACAATACGGCGGTTTACGATACAGTGGTGATGCTATTGATTTTATTTTTATACGTACTTGAGAGGAATTAAATTATTTCTGCCACTTGATGCGTGTATTGTTTTTTTCGATTCCCACTCTTGATACATTTTGGACACGTGTACAAAGTATTGAAATATAGAAGTGCGCTTTATGCCCTTAGATTTTCATAAAATACCTATTATTATACATTTTGTTTCTATTTAAGTAATTATACTCTTAACGAAGTCCATCTAAATCTGTTCAGCCATTTAGGCATGATTGACACACATGGATGACAATAATTACATGCAAATATTCATTTTAAGAGTAAATACTATAAATAAATTCGTATTAAATAGGTACCTACTATAAATTATCGTCTTTAATTAAAAATGTCCGCTCTGAACATTATAAACTCTACATCGCCACCTGTTACAAAAATTACGTGAAATAAAATATAATTGGAAGTAAATTACATTAATACGCGACTTGATAGACGAGCCAAAGTTATGGTCCGGTAATTAAAACACCACGATTAAATTTTATAATAAAACTTTTGTAATAAACTGTTATATATATGTTAAGCATTCCAGTTCTAATATTTAAAAAAGAAAGTTTTTCTTTTTTAGCCAATCACGCAAAATCTAATGAACTAATTTTGATGAAATTTTACCAATCAGATAGTTTAATTTAAAACAAAAAAAATCCGCAATACCATCTAAAAATTATATACTTGAAAAAGCGGTTTTATTTTTAAATAGATCGAGATTTAAATCATAATAACCGTATTTTTAACTCGTTAAAAACAACAAGAAAATACAACAAGGCAGCCCCAAGCGATCCCTGTTCTTATTTGACATCTTCCCAAAAAGATGTAATTTTTTTCTCTGTTATTTCTACAACTTAATCTTAACATTTTCTTATAACTTAGAATGCTTGAGGGCTATGTACCGTGCGTACTTAGTTAAGTATAAACTAGACATCACTACATAGTATAAAACAAAGTCGCTGTTGCAACAGTCCGTCTCTATGTATGCTTAAATCTTTAAAACTACGCAACGGATTTGGAAGCGGTTTTTCAACACGTGTTTTAGCTTCACCTGTATGTTTGTAACCGTTTTATTTTAATAGATATTGATTCAAGGTATATATATAGTACATAATTAAATATTTCTACGGGCGAAGCCGCGCGCGGAAAGCTAGTAATATACGTACCTAATATAAATACTTAGTAGGTACAAAGAACACAAAACTTGTTAATATAATTTCTGTATTATATTAATATGAAAATGTTTTCAGTAATAAAATAAAGAAGGAAGATTTGATTATTTGCGATAAATAAAAACAACTCAATTAGTTATTAACTTGATTTATATTAAATTAGTTGATTTTATTTCTCTAGAAAACTCAGGTCAATTGTTTAAATTATAATATTTTTTTGGACGCAATTGTAATACAGGTTGCCTGGTAGAGATTGCTGCTTAGCAATAAGGCCGCTCCGAGTACAAACGATGCCTTTTTCGTAATCATATTTTTTCTTATTACTAATAATTATAATCCTACTTAGGTATATTACAAACGCGAAAGTTTGTAAGAATGGATGGATGCTTGTTACTCTCACGCAAATACTACTGAACAGATTACAATGGATTTTGGCATGTATGTAGCTAAAGACCCAGAATAGGACATAGGCTACTTTTTACCCCGGAAATCCCACAGGAACGGAAACTATGCGGGTTTTTCATAAAAAACGCTGGCGGAAATATAGTTTAAAATTAAAATAAATAAATTTAAAAAAAAGACGTGTGGCACTCGGGGACTGCCGCGGTAAAGCTATTGCTGGTATTGCATGCTATGCCTTCAAGCCACACCTCCGAGCCCGTCGGAGTGGGGAACGTGAGGTTTTTTCGTTACTGAATTTCTCGATTCGGTCCCCGCGCTCAAGGCCCGCGATAGAAGCTATGCAATAGCTTAATAAATTAAAAAAACACTTACCATAAGACGGGTACACCGAGCACGCGAGCAGCAGGACGATTCGCGCCAAAACAACGCTCAATTCGAACCGGAACATATTCAAAATGGCCGCCATCGCGCGCCAAATCACATAATAGTTCACCGTCGAGTCCTTGTCATTCGTTTGGTGAACCTGGAAGAGACAACATTCAATATTTTAATAAAGATTATAAATGAACTTAAATATAGTGCCTGGAAGAGATCACTCTTTAGTGATAAGGCCGGCGGCCGCCCTCTGTGCTAGTTTAGCTATAAGTTTTAGTATTAAGTAATTATACAAATATTATGTATACAGTAAATTATAATAAATAAATCCTATCCTACTAATTCCTTTCCTACTTGATATTTTAAATGCGAAAGTTTGTTAGGATGGATGTGTATGTGTATGTTTTTTATTTTCTTTTCTTTTCTTTATTGGAAAACATACATGTTTTTTTATCTGCAAATACGACTGTAGCTAAAGAGGATCTGCAAATAAAATTGGTCACCCATCCAATTTATGAACGCGCCAAGCGTTGCTTAACCTCATTTTTTTAGTACATATTTTTTATGCGACTGCTCAACGCAGTACAAATTTTATATTTATAGCAAGTAAAACCGCGGTTTAAAACTAGTTATTTATACCACATGTATCTTTCAACACGCACGTAAATCTAAATAAGCTGACACATCAAAGACAAAATGGATGCGCCAAGTTGGATGAAATAATAAATGTCTGACAGGATGATTCTTAAATTTGTAATATAATAAACTAGCCACGCATTTCTCGGTATTATTTCTATAGCTTATTATTGTTATTCTGATATTCATGAGCTACATCACTGCAAAGTATCATCAAAATCTGTTCTGTTGTTTTTGAGTAGTTAATAGAGTAGCAAATAGCAATCATACATCCATACATTTTTACAATAAATCGAGTCGACTGCAGTGTACGTTTTTTTAATTCTAAGGAATTTAAAATTATTAAAAAAGACGTGTGTCACTCGGGGACTGCCGCGGTAAAGCTATTGCATGCTATGCCTTCAAGCCACACCTCCGCGCCCTTCCCCGTGGGGAGCGTGAGGTTTTTCGTTACGCAATTTCTGGATTCGGTCCCCGCGCTCAAGGCCCGCGATAGAAGCTATGCAATAGCTTAAAAATAACAAGATCCGAGAAAACCTATTAACTATTTTAAGACGAGATCACAACCCAGGTCATTCTTACCTATTATTCAAATTAAAAAAAAATCAAGAAAATCGTATAAAAATAATACACATAAGGTGTACAATCTGTCTACATAAAAACATTGAACTTAACGCTTTTTTGCGCCCATTTCTATCCAACAGAGCAAAAAAGTGTAAGGTTTTGTGTTTGTTGTCTTTACTTTTTCTACGACAGATGGATGACTACTGTTATTTGTTGGTGTAAAAAAAAAACGTCAATATACCCTTTTTTTTTCTAAACTACTGAACCTATTTTGATGAAACTTGCACGGATACTGCGTTTGACTTTAATGTGGGCGAAATAAAAATTTGCAGATATGTTCTAAAAAATGCATTGTACATATAAATATTTAAGTAAGTATATGATGATTGATGATGATGATGATTACTTATATTATATTATTATCATAGTATATTTTTTTTTTCAAGTAACATTTACATGAACCTTCATTTTCGAAGTTGGTTAAATCATGCTTAAACCATATACCTACTCAAAGCCTACTCATATATTATTACGTGTTGGTACTTACGTACCGTACCGTACGTATGCTACCTATATAAAAATACACATTTAAAAAAAATTGCTCTTACAGAAGTAAATACCTGTACGAAAATATCAACAAAAAGCATTGTTTTCCAACATTATTTTTAATAATTAGACCGTTGTAAAGAAACGTGATGTACGGAGGCAAAAAAAGGCGGGAAAAAAAACAAAATGGCTGCCGCGTTTGTCATGCGACGGATTGTTGGCGGGTTTCGGATATATTATTCACTTTTATGGTATATTTTTCGCTTGACGTGTACAAAATATTATAATCTCTAAACCTTTATAAAACTAGCTTTTCCCCGCGGCTTCGATCGCGTTCAAATTTTGCATATATACCTAAGTAACCATTCTCGAATCCAGAAGACACAAAAATTTAAAATCGGTCCAGCCGTTTAGGAGTTAAATGATAAAGACACGCACCTAAGAAATTAAGTAAATAAATAAGTAGAAAGAAGACAGCTATAAAAATGAATTACATTTTTTAATTTGATATTACAACTTGAACGCTCTACCATCTCGAACCATTCGATTTTCATTGAAATTTCAACCACTGCACCAAACAACAAATTACAAAGAATTAAATAAAAGCCAATAAAGCGATGGACCGTAATTGATAATACGAGACCCCAATATTGTTAAACGGTTGAATTGGCCCACAATAGTTTTAATTTATTCAATGATATCGTACAATATTCGTCGAGTAGTATGATATGATCATGTACCGCTTTCTCTGTAAACTAGGGTTAAAACTTAAAAGTAACTTGTTACCTGTTGACTTATATATCCTTACTAATATTATAAATGCGAAAGTAACTCTGTCTGTCTGTTACTCAATCACGCCCTACTGAACCAATTTGCATGAAATTTGGTATGGAGATATATTGATACCCGAGAAAGGACATCGGCTACTTTTTATTGCAAAATATGTACCACGGGCGAAGCCGGGGCGGACCACTAGTATATTATAAAAAGCTGAAGAGTTTTTTTGTTTGTTTGCTTGTATGCGCTAATCTCAGAAACTACTGGTACGATTTGAAAAATTAATTCAACGTAGGATAGTCCATTTATCGATTATCCTGTGTATGTATTTTCTGACATGAACTTTCATCTCCTTTCTTTAAATCACTTTTTCAAGTATTTTGCGACTTTCTACTACCTACTTAAGTTTAAACCTATTTCTATCGAATTTTAAAATCATCATCTTATCACATCATAATTTTCCAGACGCTAAAAAACCGATTCACAAAATAAAAATGGAAAAAGCACTCATCTATCGACATCCAGCCCATCACTATCGCGGCCATTTCATCACTGCAGTTAAAATGATGTATATTTTAATAAACTCGAGAGCTGGACACCGAAAACGCGTGACCGTGTGACCTGATTCCAAAGCGCCGCGCTGCTAACACAAAAAAAATCTTAACGTTCAACGCGAGTTCTAGTGATGTGCTGCAGGGGTATCGATGTATGTCGATTTTTAATATGTTTTATATAGGAAATAAGTGTTCCGGAATGTTCGGTATCCTCATATACTTGCTTAATTCTATTTAAATAAATCTTTCGAATTGTGCTATTTTTGTTACATTTCGTAAACTAATGTCCGAATTTAATATTTAATACTTTTATTCAAAAGTATTTATTTGTTCAAAATTTCATTATTTTTAATCGAAAACGCATCAAGTCTATCTAGGTATACTTTATGATTTTGCAATCGAGAATCTCTATTGCAATCAGTTAAAACAGTCATGCTCATGTGATTCATTATTCTAACCATTAAGACAGTTGCAAATCTAGATGTATCTATTTTATGACCTAGACGTGACGCATTATAGACCTAAGCGGTATCTGTAATGATAATTGCTTTCTTGTTTATGAGTTTAATTTGTAATAAATAAAAAGCTAGGTAAATAAAAAATAATGTATGTTATTATTTTGTAATGTGAAAGATGATTATTTTACGTATCGCCATCTATAAATGTCAAACTAAGCAAAGTGTTCGGTGCCTTACCAAAAAACGATACTATTAAAAACATCGACAAAAATCTATCGACACGCGCCCACCCTAGCCATTCACCTGCATAATTTGAAGAGTCCTCCACAACTCCGACCCCTTTACCTGTCTCTTTCTTTGTACGAGGCGTTTAGTTCATCCTTGAAAATAAGCGAAGAAAATACTAAGTGCTCGACGCTCATACTCGCCTGGTACTCGACTCCTTGGTTTGAAATCGTAAGTAACGCCTCTTGGCTATGCTGCCCTGGTACTTTGTGCTTTTACGGATTTTGAAATGTCGTTTTAAATGGTGTATTTTTTTATATGTTTTGATTGATAAGACTTATTTAACTGGTCATTGATAATTTTGGGCTTGAAAAAGGAACGAAATAACGTCATGGATATCGTGTCCTGGTTACCTATTAACCATGTACAGTGGATTTTATAAGATGTTTCAACGAGCTTATTTATTATTTTTTGTTTAATGTAGATCCGTGAGCCATGTGCAAATTTCATCAATCATTTATTTCAGGCCAATATAATTTGTACTATGGTTAATCTTATATATAAAATTCTCGTGTCACAATGTTAGTCTGCATACTCCTCCGAAACGGGTGGACCGATTCTCATGAAATTTTCTGTGCATATCGGGTAGGTCTGAGAATCGGCCAACATCTATTTTTCATATGTACCACGGGCGAAGCCGGGGCGGACCGCTAGTATATTATAAACATATTATTAAGCATGGTGACAGTCAGCTGCAGTTTTGTTTGTGAATTGAACAATGCAGTGTATTTTTGCAAAATTCCACCCATTCCAGTGCTTTTTTATACCAGCTTAAAGTTTAAAACCGGGTGAAGCCGGGGCACACAGTTAGTATAACATATAGACACATTAGATTGACAAAAATCCCTGCCACAGACGGTTGCATGTCACAAATGACACATAAAACGTTTTATAGTTCCTCTTTATGGCTGGATTTATGTCGGCGCCATTTTGAACCTGGTTACCATGGCAACGCATTTAAGATCAATATGATTTTAATATTAATCTGCGCTAATACTAGCTTTAGAGCACACTAGTGATAGTGCCTGGATATCTTTGTGCTAGTGTGGATTATAATCTGTGTGTCAAATTTTATCTAGATCTGATCAGCTGTTTTGTGTATGTAGCCAACCACTCAAACAATCTTTCGGATTTATAATTTGAACATGAAGTTGGATTGGACAATGCATGCAAATGGTTTCGTCTGTTAAATTATCACGTCTGAATCACTGCAAATATTATTTTTTTTAGATAGAACATTAACAGACATTCAGCTATTTCAGTAACTAAAACTATTTATATTATTATGTAAAACGATTCTAATCTACAATTTGTATATTAAAGTAATTATGTAATACCTATTTAGGTTAGTCCCTCTGTCAAAAAGTCAGACAGATCTTTCTCAGCTTTCTCGATCTCAGCTTTTAAAACAAATATCATAATTAAATAATAATTCTCTAACTTTTCAATGTCACAAAGGTAAAAACAGCCCTAAAGGTAACTACTACAGCCTAAAGGAACCGAAGTAAGTTGAAATTTGACCCCTTTCCCTTACGATGGACGTTGACAAAACTTGCTTAACATGGGTTATTATGTGTGGCGCAAGTTACAAGCTTTTTCTCGAATATTTCATAACTTGCTGTGCTCCGCGTTTTTACCCGCAGTGCTCCGCTCATGTTGGTCTTTGCGAGATGATATATAGCCTATAGCCTTCCTCGATAAATGGGCTATCTAACACCGAAAGAATTTTTCAAATCGGAATAGTAGTTCCCGAGATTAGCGCGTTCAAACAAACAAACAAACTCTTCAGCTGTATAATATTAGTATAGATTAAATAATATTATTACAGCAAAAAGACTATACCAGGAAGTCGTTCATGCTAACGATTTTTAGCTGAAGATATATGATGTCATAAATAAATGCTTTAAATTTTTGTTACAAGCTTTTTCATGTAATAAAAAATAAGCAAGCAGTAAATAACCTTACTTGTTAAAATATCACGCTACTTCTCTCGACAGCTTTTTTATCATTTTACATTTAAAATATATGTATACCTACCCTTCATTATCAATTAAATAGACTCAAATCAAAATAGCTACACCCCATCACTTGTACCACACATAAAAGCTGTCATATTTGTATGTACCGTACTTTTGTAAGTCTTTCATCTTATGTAAATCACTGTTTTATTAGAGAAAGGCTTAAATTAAATAATTTTAAATACGATTTATTCGTTGTTTGTACTAACAAATGAGAATTTAATTAATGTTACTAGCTTTCCACCCGCAGCTTCGCCCGCACAGTCAAAGAAAAACCCGCATAGTTCCCGTTCCCGTGGGATTTCCGGGATAAAACCTATCCTATTTCCCGGGATAAAAAGTAGCCTATGTCCTTTCTCGGATATCAAAATATCTCTATACCAAATATCATGCAAATTGGTTCAGTAGTTAAGGCGTGATTGAGTAACAGACAGACAGACAGAGTTACTTTCGCATTTATAATATTAGTATGGATTATAACGTAAATACCTATAGTTGTATTTTTCAATCCTTGGTTAAAACTTATTCGTTGAATAAAATGTTAAACTACTCTAAAATGTGCTCTAATCTTCTTAATACTATTATAAAGGCGAAAGTTTGTAAGGATTTATGGATGTATGGATGTATGGATGTATGGATGTATGGATGTTTGTTACTCTTTCACGTAAAAACTACTGAACCGATTACAATGAAATTTAGCACACATATAGAGGGTAACTTGGATTAACACATAGGATAGGTTTTATCCCGGAAATCCCACGGGAACGGGAACTATGCGGGTTTTCCTTTGAAAACGCGGGCGAAGCCGCGGGCGATAATCTAGTTGCCTATATTTTAACAATGAATAGGTGACATTTTTTATTAATATTTAGATAATAATATATTGGACGGATAAGTTTTAACGTTGTTTTTAACCAATGATTGAAAAACCGGCCCTTTAAGATATATGTACCTAATTAAGACTAGCTTGTGCTAGCCGTGCCCCGCGGTTTTACTCGTATTGTTTTGTTCTTATTGGTCATAGCGTGAGGATATAATATAGCTTTCCTCGATAAATGAGCTATAATATAACACTGGATTTTTTTAAGTGGACCCCGTAGTTTCCGAGATTAGGGCGATCAAGCAAATAAACAGTCTCTTCAGCTCTACATATGAGTAGGTATGGAACTTTTAGTTTTTAGAGCGGAAATCTAAGAGTTAAAACAAGGATCCGAACCCTGGACCCTTCCCGTCTGCTACCAACTTACTAACTTGCAAATTGCCAGTTAATAACACCAATTAAGACAATTATGTGAATTGTGTTGCCAGCAACAACCGCTTCATTTCCCACATACAGTTTCGCTAAAAATATACGTAATTATTATAATAATACTCAATTAAATGTTCGTATTTACTTGATGACTTAAGTATTTGGGTTAGGATCCTGGTGTAATTTATAGTAATTAATTCATTATTTTTGTACTAAGAAAGTAATTATTCACTTATTTAAAAAAAACACTAAAAAACGCTTTAATTTATTGAAGTGAAACTTTAGGCGCGTTGAGAGTAAAATTTCAAGGTCGCGTCATGGCAATACCGTCACGTCATGGAGTATGGCGACGATTTTGGTATCTTTGAATCTTGCCAAAGAAGTTTCACTTCTGACACGTGTGCTCGGCACACACGCTCTTTTTTTTAATTATTTTTTGTTGCAGTTGTTGATTCAGGATGGGTAATAGATAAACTCATGAAATTATTGTATTGTCACTTACCTACTGTATACAAAGATACTGGTGAAGCTAATAATAAAAGCGTATTAAAAATGGCGCGCTAAAATTGATTCACATTTCTCCTTACCGGCTGAGTCAAAATTGATAACGTTCTTGCTACAATAAATATTAGCATTCTGATAAATCGCGATTGTGAAAAATTACAACCGTACTCCTTCAGTCTTGTTTGTTTATTTTTGGCTTAGTCATTCGTGAGGTTTTAGCAATGACTTTAAGAATTTCCGCTTACTGTATGAACTAGCTTTGTAATCTGACTTTGCCCGTTAAAAAGAGATTTAAAGGTTCTAATTGATCTTCTAAATAAATTTCTGACTCTTTCTTAGAGCCGATCACGATTGAGACTAACCAACTACGCAGAAAATATATTATTGTGCTACCATTTTAACTATTTCATAACATGTGTTACCTATACTATCTGTGTGTCAATATTTCACCCAGATTTGTTCAGTTATTACGTATAAGTTATGTTGTTATCATATTTAAAATTTTATTGCGTGTATGCAATTGCTCTACAAAGATAAACAATTCTGCATCAATCTATTCCATAAACTATCGATTTGTCAAACTTAATTCAAACTAATTCATCCGTTCCATACCTCAACTAAACATACATGATACAACCTACCCACACACGAGAAATTTATATAAAAATAAAATATCAACAAACAGAAACACATATGTAGGTACCTACATTTCCACTTCAATAATGAGGGTAGGCTACAATTAAACATTTATTGATTCCCTTCTAGCTCATTGGGCCAGGTATTGTACGTTTCCGTTGCACGGGACGTCACGGCACGGGATGTTTTATTAATTACTAGCTGTGCCCCGCGGTTTTACCCGCATTGCTACGCTCCTGTTGGTCTTAGCGTGATGTTATATAGCCTATAGCCTTCCTCGATAAATGGGCTATCTAACACCGAAAGAATTTTTCAAATCGGACCAGTAGTTCCTGAGATTAGCGCGTACAAACAAACAAACTCTTCAGCTTTATAATATTAGTATAGATGGATTTCAAATGTTTTCTCACTTATAATCAAACTCCAATAAAGGTCAGATTAGCTACAGACATTATGGTTTGAAGCACCTACAATCTACTCTGTATAGTATAATAAAACAATTTCGATATATTTACCACTAGCTTTCCACCCGCGGCTTCGCCCGCGCAGTCAAAGAAAAACCCGCATAGTTCCCGTTCCCGTGGAATTTCCGGGATAAAACCTATCCTATGTCCCGGGGTAAAAAGTAGCCTATGTCCTTTCTCGGGTACCAAAATATCTCTATACCAAATTTCATGCAAATTGGTTCAGTAGTTAAGGCGTGATTGAGTAACAGACAGACAGACAGAGTTACTTTCGCATTTATAATATTAGTATTGATTACTAGGTACACCCGCGCGAATCGATACTCAATATAAAATATTTTAATCTTGAACCATAATCAAGAAACTCAAAATAGTTATGCCCACCAATTTCAATACCACACACAGAAAAAAAAGTATGTATTCGACATTTAAAATCTCACAAGCTTAAATGCCACACAGGCAAAAAAAAAACAAAAAATCCGTTCAAAAATACAATGGACACGCATATTTATGAAATAACAAAACATATTTCTGCACGCTCATCGGTCGAACCTTTTCTTTATGTTACCTGCGCTGATTTATACATTTCCGTTCGTTTGAATTTCGAATCATTTCGAATATCGAACGCTTTTGGCGCGTTCCACATGCTACAGATAATAATTTCTATAGACTATAGATTGTAGAGATATCGATAAATATAATGTTCCTGCTACACCGCAAAAAAACTATTCAAGTATTTTTTTGTTATTTTTTGCATTTTGTAATACTGAATATGCAATACTCAGACCTTTCTAAAGTAATATTATAAAGAGAAAACATTTGCGTTTCTGTATGTACTTATGTTTGTTTTCACACAAAAACTACAGGATCGATTTCAAATATCTTTCACCTGCAGAAAGCTACATTTTTCTAAGTCACATATGACAAAGCCGGGCGGAGCCGGGATTACCAACTAGCTTATTATATTTTAAGGCTTCATGATTGGTTGATTTTACTATAATCTAAATTCTCGGCTAGTTTGTTATTAGGTACTGAACATGATCAATTTTCAATTTAAACTTGCAACTTTAAAATTGCTTTTTCAGTTCATGTTTTAATACCCTATGTTCCAAATTCCCAAGCATAGCCAGATTAAATCCTAGTTAAATTATCTTATTATTGAAAATATACTAGTTTTGCCGCGCGGTTTCACCCGCGGACGAACCCGCGGGCAAAATCAAGTATTTCCGTAGCTCATGTGTTATTCTGATGAATAACCTTTACTACTTTAAAGTTACATTCAAATTTGTCTAGTAATTTTTACGTTCTTTTCAAGACAAACATACATCCATCCATTCGTATTATAATATTAGTAGGATAATAATCGACCGAGTAATTGAAATAATATCAATTTATAAACAGCACGTGGGAATACGGCCAATTATAATTTATATAATTTATCTATATAGGGTAATTACTCAGAAATTACATATAAATTGCTTTTCCTTCAAGATTGCTGAGTAATTAAATGTAATAGATAGTAGCACAGTATTACCATTATTTCCTACAGTAGTGCGACGAATGTACTTGTGCAGAGAAACGGAGGGGAACTGGCGGGGGTCGGGCGACGCGGGCCGCGTAAAGCAAACACGCTTAGTTTGCTTTACCTAGCGCGAAAGGATGACGCAGTCGTATTTTTTGTGTAATAATTTTATTATACATAGGTACTTACATATTCTATTATGGCGCGCACAAACTGTTCGGTTTACGGATGTAAATCTACATTGAAATCCCAGAAGGAAACAATATTTCAGAAAGATTGTATTAATTGTATCTGTTGAATTAAAATCAAATCTATGTATATATGTTGTACTCATTATTTTCTAATCAGATTGTACATCCCAATGCGAATGCATTACTTAGTTAAATGTTATAATATACAATTAAGAACATCCAAAAATAAAGTGTCCACGTAAATAATATTTAGCAGTGCAATATCTGTAATTATATATTTATGAACAAATAATTACATCAGATTTAATAATCGCAATTATTTTGAATGTACATATGAATAAAGATTTCATCATAATATTAATAATCACAATTGTTTTATTTCCCATTTGTTGCAACCCTAGCGTATTTTCGTGTGGCAGCGTCATTACCTACGCTGGCGGCGGCATCGCGCGACATCAAAGGCGATTCCTTACTGTAGGAAATAATGGTAATACTGTGATAGTAGCCTATTACTATTATCTTAATAATATTAATAAAGCTGAAGAGTTTGTTTGTTTGTTTGAACGCGCTAATCTCGGGAACTACTGGTCAGATTTGAAAAATTTCGGTGTTAGATAGCGCATCTATCAAGGAAGGCTATAGGTTACATACCATCACGCTGAGATCAACAGAGGCGGAGCTAAAGTAGAAAATATTTATTTAACTAGCTATTTTAATTGCTCTAATAACAACAAATATCACGACGCTTCAAAATATCATTTACAGAGAGGAAAATTAAGATGAGCCAATTTTAACAATTAAATCTTTGAATTCCCCAAATATCTTTAGATTCATGACTTCATGAGGATAAAAACTGATTCGTGTTTTCTTTCTCAATAATAACTTTCACTTAAATTATATTTTTGTTGACTAATATTTAGTGTGAGTATAAACCTTTATAATTCTTAAACCGTGTGAACTAGCTTTATAAAATATGAATGAGCGCTTAGTCACTGGCCTGTCATAAAAAAAGTTAATTCTATTTTTAATTAAAATGAATAATTATGCTTTACATTAACCGCACTGTATGTGTTATTTATTATTCATAGTTAGGTATATAATAATTTAATAAATAATATAATAAATGGAGTTTCTTGCAGGTTCTTCTCCATAGATATTGCTTTCCGAATTGGTGGTAAATGTTAAAAATGCAATCACGTTTCAAAAGTGCTTCTAGTTCTAGACATTTTTTGACCTAAAACGTATAATTTGGCGGTAAACAATACGCCATTTTTCTTTCTTAATAATTTTGATCATCTATGCCACTCTAACACGCATATATCTTATCTTAGTACACACAGTAACTAAAAACATTTAAGCAAATTAATTAAATTGCATCTGAAGAAATACGATTCCAACGCTAATGCGTCTAATGGAGAATATATAAAGTTACTGAGAAATCTATTTCCAAACACATTTTAATCCGTTGTTATTTTTCAACTAACTGTTGAGTTAACGTTCACAGAACTGCTATTTGAACCGACTTCAAAAAATGGCAGTTCTCGATTCGTCGAAGTCATGGACCGATTTGAAAAAGTTGAATATAAAGTAATATTCTAGAAGAATGGAATTCATAAGTAACTATAGCGATCCGCCCCGGCTTCGCCCGTGGTACCTACATGTTTAAACTATCCTATCTCTCAAGTTGGACCGAACTGCACATGGTGTGCGAATTTTATTATTATCGGTTAAGTGGTTTAGGAGTCCATTGAGGACAAACATTGTGACACGAGATTTATATTATGTATAGGTATATTAAAATTTATAAGACTAGAGTTACAATTTCAATATTTTATATTATCATCTACATGGTATCCTATTTTAATTAATACTTCGTAGAAAACTCCTCCGAAACAGCTTGACCGATTTTTATGACACTTTTTGTGTATATTAGTCGTTCTGAGAATAGATCGTAAACTATTTAAAACCCAGCTTGTGATCATATAAATACTAAACATCTTTCCTTGAAAAAATAATAAACAGAGCTTGTGTTTTTAGCTCTTTAATAAGTTGAAATTATTTCATTGTCATCCCTTGATATAAGTGTACAAATGTTTGAATTAAATCTGTCCGTTTAAAGTGTCAAAATCGAGTCTAAAGGTCACATACAAACATACAGATAAAACATCGGTTACATAAAAACATACAGGTGAAGCTAATAAAGCGTGTTTTTTATTCATCTACCTTTATCTCAGTATACACCGAAATGCTAAACCATCACCGATTCGACTCGATAATAGTGGGCAGGGTTGGATTTCGTAGTATAATTATACTATTTGTACCATATTTTCATGCTTTGTAGTATGTAGTATCGTAATACATGTATACTATGCAAAAATACCATAATTTTATCCTGGGAACAAATTGTTTTATTGATTCAGTCAGCTTTCCTACAAATCCTACAATTGAGGGAATTTTTGTACATATGGCAACATTAAATCAGGCTAGCGCTGCCACAAGCTTCGGGGTTTCCCCTCGATGAATGTAGAATTAAACTCTCCGTTGTTTTGACGGAGTAGGATAGATATATTTTATGTATGGTGCGTGTGAGAAAGACGATGATATAGTATAGAATTCGTAAACAAAGCGATTGTAGCGTACTGCGTACTTCTTCGATAGACAGTTCGACACCGAATTTAACCCTTCTTGATTTAACCCCTTCATCCCGCTGTCAAAGTCAAACTATTGTAGATCTGGATGACATCGCATGCGTAATTTCTAAAATGGCGACCAGAAATTGCCTTTGGTCTTGTAATTTCTTATGTTTTTTATTCTATAAATTTATTTTATTAATCAATTTTAGTTCTTTTATTTAAATTTAAAACGTAATCGACAAAAAACGAAACGTAGTATAATTTATGATTAAGTAGTATAATTTTTACTTCCATAGACAATAATTTTCGGAGGGTCTGAATCCAACACTGATAGTGGGCGTGTGAACTGTTTGGATTATCGCTGAGTATTTACAAACTTGAATGCGGTCATTGACACGGAAGTATGCCTTTTGACCAACTGCGGTGTGGAGGGTTATGTTTTTCGTGTTTGTAGGTTTTTGCCTCGCCCGTGTGTATTTTAAATGATGGATTTGCTTGAGAATTGTTGATAGATTCGTCTTAATTGTATGATATCTTTAGGAAATTCAAAATCAAAATTGCGATTAAATACAGCAGATTTTTGGCACCAAATAAGTATTCAAAAGGTTTAAATTTAATTGACAAAAAACAGTTACATTAATAATAGTACGTACCATCACTACCTACGTCCTACACATTATATTATTATAACAAACCCCTCCTCCGCGTCTGTTTGTCTGTTCGCGATAAACTGAAAAAAACTACACCGATTTTCATTATGTTTCCACAAATGGATAGCGTAATTCTCGAGAAAGATATAAACTTACATACTTAATTTGTTAAGTTATAGAAAACGCGAGTTGAAAGCCACTTTAATATAATAAATTTGCCTAACATAAACACATCTATAAATATAAAATAATCATACCATCTTAGGTTGATGTGAACAAGTTTATAGGCTAGTACAAAAATAGGAAACCTGAATTAAATCTAGGCTACGACGGCCATGTTTGTACCGTTAAGCCTGCCTTATATGTCTCTTACACCTTGGCCACGGACACCGGCGGCGCGACCGACGGCGCGACGGGCGGCGCGGCAATTCGCGCGGCGCGGTAAGCATGCCACGGGCAGTTGCGTTCGCCGCCGCGACTAGTGTAGACGAGGAGACGAGATGGCTTTATCAAAGTTAGCTCGACGTATTGTTTGGAGAGTAGCAGCTTTTTTGCTCAAGATTTAATGTTTGGAAGATATAGTGGAGTACACGAATTAAATAGAAATCGTGTTACAGACGGAGAATTCCACCAAAAATATGAAAAATATAGGCATGATGAAAAATTATGTTGCGGGTGGCTAGACTTCCAAATAGCTGGTCTAGCTAGAATTTCTGCAATAAAAGCTTCCGTCTCCATTTTCGCGAAAAAAAAAACAAACTATTTTAAATTAAGTTCGCTCCGGGAGTAGTCGCCGCGTCTGCCGCTCGACTCCGTGGCCTGCGCCGTAATAACTCATACATTTGTTTCGATCGCTAGTCGTGCCGCGCGATTCGCTCGGGGAAATTCGCCGGTCGTCTCGCTGGTCGCCGCTGCGCGTGGCATGCCCAGTACATTTCCATACATTTGATTCATTCGCAAGACGCGCCGCCAGTCGCGCCGCGCGAATTTTCGCTATAGCGAATTGTCCGTGGCCAGCACGTTAGGTAACCCAGGACCATTGTTAGTAAAAATGAATGAAACTTGATGATATAAATAACTCAAGATAAACAGAACTTTCTCGTATTAACTATTTTAAATATGAAAGTGTGATTCTTTATTTGCTTTGGTATAACTTAAGAATTACTTCACTACATAGTATAAAACAAAGTCGCTTTTTCTGTCCCTATGTCCCTTTGTATGCTTAAATTTTTAAAACTACGCAACGGATTTTCATGCGGTTTTTTTAATAGATAGAGTGAGTCAAGAGGAAGGTAATTTATTAGGTTTTAGACAAAGCGGGCGAAGCTGCGGGCGGTAAGCTATAGTTTAACTAATAATCGTAAATCATACAATTTTACCTTATCTGAAAATAATTCATATTATTATGTATATGACTTTATTTAATGACTGCAAAGAACAGCGTGAATTTACAATACTAGAATACCATAAACCGGTCACGCATCCAAAACCTGACCGCGCCTTGATTTGCTTAACCCGCTTATCGTTCACAGACAGAATGCATCTAAAAATGTATTCTTACAAGTATTTTCTCTATGCAAATATGTACCACATTTACCAAAATTTTATATTGCACGCCTCATAAGCGAAGCGTTGAGGTGGGTACTACTGTCACTTCGCGCAAAACATCTGATTTTTCAAACTTAAAATGTCTTTATGTATCATACATTGCACTTGTAAGATAATACATATTAAGAAAAAACACTATTTTTAACATTCATGATATTTTTGATGTCATTTTTGTTATTTAAACTAGTTAAAAAACAGTTTAAAAAAGTTCTGTCTTGGACGTCCGTGTGTCTGTATGTGCGGAGGATTTTCTTGTTAACACGATAGCGACCGAAATACTTTACTAATCGAGTCTTTTTTTTCTCTTACGCTTGAGTATGCTCAGGAATAAAACCCTTTCATTTTTCAGGGTCTGATTCGATGTGGTTTAATTGTTATTAAGGTGATGAATTAATTTTTCTAACATTTACGGCCCTTTTTAAACCTTCGTAATTTTTATATTATTAAAGTTGTCGTGATGAAAATTCTTGACAAGAAAGTTCAATAGTAACACAATACGTCTACCGTTTTAGAAACATGATTCCATGATATTTTCTCGATAGAAAAAAAATACAAAGTTCTCATTGTTATTTTTTTTTAATCTCTGGCATCTTCAAAATAACAAACGTAAAGTTACGACTTTTTGGATATTAACTATAAAACATACAACCTATACGTCTACCGTGTTAGAATTTTGAAATATGCGATGGTTTTGAAATAAACAAGAAATACTTGAAATTAGCGCCTGACCAGCCAATATAGCGAGAGCCGCCCTGTACCTTCCTACCCCGATCGCTGCACGAGTCATTCCCGCTACGGCCGTCACACGGGGAACTTGTGTCGCTTGCGCAATCGTAAAAAAGGGTGACAACACGATAAGACAAAATGAGACAAATGGGGACAATAAAGAAAATAAGAAGAAGAAACATAAAGGTTGGAGGAAAAAGAATGCTTACAATTGGAACAAATTAATGAAGTAAGTTGGTTTTATTTTAAATTTGATGATAATTGTATTATAGACGATGTTTGATATGTACCCCTGTTTTAAGTACATAACGAATGTGAAAGATTTTTTCATTTATAGCATAAATAATCTTTTCAGAAATCCGGAATCCAGAAGGAAAATAAACCCACTGATTGTTCACAATGTGAACCCACTCCTTCGTAAGTACCTTTATTCAGTCAAAAATGTATGTTATCAACGCTCTACTGGTTTTATCGCATGATTCCATTTTTAGCAAAAAGCAACAAAGTGCAAAGAAATAAAAAATCATGGTGAACTTAGTGGAAGTATGGTGGACGTAATATGGAATTATGGAACAGGAGCTCGTTGGAGTAGTATTATATTTAAAAAAAATACGAAAAAATTTCAAGAATTTCTTAGTAGGTGGTAGATAAGTATGTTGTATAAAGAATTTGATGTTGATATTTATTTCATTTATACTTACTACACCTGTGCGGGAAATTGCTTAGTACTAAAACCGGTTTATATTCATATTTACATAGTAATGTGAGTTTTCATTTCGAAAAATTTTGTGTAAGTATATTAAATTGAGTTCCTGGGTGATCTGGAAACACAATTGGGCCCGGAGGATGGCGCTGCAGTCACTCCTCCTAATCACATGAACCGATTTGGATGAATATTTGTGTGCACATTTCATTGTTGTGGGATGATTGGTTGATTCGTTTTCACATTAGCTAATATTATGTATTTTTGTTGTTAGAAAGTAAACTTAATTTAATGTTTATAATACATTATTATTGGTATAAATAAGCCAGTGTTCGTCTCACATTGCTGTACCTGCCTACCTATCCTACCAGGGCCTAACTTTGTTCTGGCTATTTTATTTTGATTATTTGTAATGAATAATTACAATTATAATAGAGTGCAAAAAATAAATACATGCGTCAATATATTTTGTGTTTTTTTTAAACAATTTTTTTATTTAAAAAAATATCATTCCGACCGCGGCTTTGCCCGCGTGGAATTAGGTTATATCGTGAATCCTGTTTTATCCCACAGAAGTGTTCAGTTCAGATAAAAAGTATCCTATGTGTAAATCCAGGCAATTAGCTATATTTTATCAAAATTGGTAATGTAGTCTTGACGTGATTAAGTAACAACTAACAAAAAAATATACAAATTAACATCCAAAGTTTCGCATCAGTTTTACTGTATTAGCGATATCTTCCACTCTTGACTTTGACTGAGAAGAATTAGGGTTTATAACTTCTTTCAGAAATAGTACCTTTCATTTCTGGGCATGATGTACCTAATATCTACGTCAGCATCAAATTCTATCTAAATCAATTCAGTAGTCCGCGTAATTAGGTACCATTTCATTTTTTCAGAGTAACAATATTTTTTGTTATTTTAAAGATTATTTATAACCTGTATTATTTTGTAATAAAGTAAACATTACGAAATAATAATAATTAATAATTATTAATAATGTCTAAGTAGTTGTTAAAAAGAAGATAATTTTGTGTTTATAAGCAAGAAAATAAAACCAATAAATCAACAATTAAATATATGTATAACAATATTATAACTGTATGACGACTCCATACATGTTTGTCCCGAGTCGGCCAGCGGCAGCGCGGCGAGTATGCAAGAATGACTTCGCGCACACCCGCGTTCGCGATAGCGAGCTATTAGACTCCGCCCGCCAAGCAGTGGATTTTTTTTTGTGTATCGTCTTAAATAAACAAAAATAATAATTAATAAATAATTATTAAAAAAAAATTATGAGGCGTGCACTTTTGGATTTTCCAAACTATTTTATCTCTTGCATTAAATTTATAGATATGAGTAGGTATCACCTTACTTTTTTATAGTAGCTATCATTTAAATCTATCAAGGGTAAATTTGTATTGATGTATGATCAATACAAATTTATCCTACCACTCAAAAAGAGAGAATCAGAATCATTTTGAATGTCATATGGACACAGTACACTTTTAAACACCAATCAGACTGACAAATTACTAAAGTTAATTCATTATAATAAGAGCCAGTCTCACCATTTGCTGATTAAGTCCCTGATAGCTTTCCTTTAATGACATATTATTTAATATTTTCATGTTACATTTTAACTACCAGATAAGTTAATCTATACCAATAAAAAATTGGAATGTCTGTTTGTGATATTAAAAAAAATAGCTTTTTACTAAATGCATATGGATTATGGGTGTATAAATGGTACATTTATATAGCAAAAAATGTTGTGTGGTTTTATGAAACCACGGTAAAAGTGAAACTTAGGCACAAAATTATCGTATTTGTACGATAATTATCGTACGGTTCCGAACACTGCTTTATAGTTTATACCTACTCGGCAGCCGACCGTCACGAGACATGCGCTACACAGACCAAAAAGTTTGAGACGATGTAATAAAAGTTTCACTTTAAAAAGTAATTTTAGTCTGTCTGTTTGTTCCGGTTAATCTCTAGAATAGCTAAACTGATTTTGACGGGACTTTCACTGACAGATAGCTGATGTTATTAGCTAGTTGGAGTAACTAAGGCTACTTTCTATTTTGATATTTCATAAGAATTACGCAGGTGAAACCGCAGGGTCGCGGAAGAATTCTAACAAATACCCGCGGCCCCATCATTAAAGCGGCTCGACGGAACACAGTGGGGTTTTAGTCGGTAAGAATCCGACATAACCCACGGCTCCTTCCCCGGGGGCCGTGGGTATCTTTGGAAGATTTCCCCACTATAAAAAAAAAAAAAAAAAAAAAAAAAAGGTGAAACCGCAGGACACAGCTAGTCAGAAATATCCTAAAGTTATGAAACAATGTACCACACTACATAGTCAGGAAATAAAAATAGCCTCAATAACATAATATGTTTACATTACTGAATATTATGAGTCAATTGTTGACATAAACTACTTGCAACTTGATATTTTTAATAACATCCTTTCTTCACTTGCATTGCTTATACAATGAAATTATTTTGATATGAAATTCTTAAGTACCTACTAAATTTTATGTAAGTACTTATACTATATAAATATTACATAAGTACCTTTCTACACTTATTATTTCAAAGTATATTATACTGAAACTAGCGGAGCACACGTGTCAGAAGTGAAACTTCTTTGGCAAAATTCAAAGATATCAAAATCGTTGCCCAAGAACTGTTTCCTTAATACTATTGTGATTATATATTTTCTTTTTTCTCGTTTTATCTTTCATTAATTTGTAATACTGTATATTGAAATGAATTTAAAAGAGCAACTATGGAATTTCTTGCTGGTTCTTCTCCATAGATACTGCTTTCCGAATCGGTGGTAGTTAATTGTTAAAAATGTTATGACAATTCAAAAGTGCTTCTAAAAGAAGTTTTATTGAATAAATAAATGTTTAATTTTGAGTTTATATATTATAAATAATTAAACAAAAAGTACATATTAAATATAGATCAGTGTGAAATCTCAAAGAAATTCTTTCCTTGTACCTACTAGTTGCAGTTACAATACATATTTATTTATATATCTAAAACTAGATTTCCGCCTGCGGCTTCGCCCGCGTTTTCAAAGGAAATCCCGCATAGTCCCCATTCCTGTGGGATTTCCGGGATAAAACCTATCCCATGTGTTAATCCAAGTTACCCTCTATATGTGTGCTAAATTTCATTGTAATCGGTTCAGTAGTTTATGCGTGAAAACCATACATACATAATTACAAACCTTTCCTCTTTATAATATTAGTATAGCTATGTACGAATATGTAAATTACAATCCTAAAAAACGATAACAACTTAACTGTCATCGCTAAGCTGTAACTTACACTACTTGCTAGTACATAACTGTACAACTTGATTCTCTTGATTCAAACCTGTTTTGCTACTTTGCTTTAAATAGACTGGGATGAACCTAGATTCACGGAATGTCTAGACATAGGAAGCATTTTGAAATACTGAAAATCTGTAATAGTGATATTAAGATGAGTTTGTTTGTTTGAACGTTCTTATCTCAAGAATTACTGGACCGATTTCAAAATTTCTTTCACCATTGGATTTGTACATAATCCCTGAGTGCTATAGGCTATATGTACCTCAGGCAAAGTAGGGACTGACTACTAGTATAATAATATATGTATCCTGAATCAATTTGAAAAATAGTCTGGAAATTACGATATAGACTGTAGTTATGCAAATTAAAAATTATTTACATTACATTTTATAATAACACCTGATAAACTTATAAAAACATTGACCTTTAAACTACAGATATGTATTATCTAATTTTTGTATCTGTATGTTTTATATTTAATTAAAAATTATTTACATTACTTACATTTTATAATAACACCTGATAAACTTTTAAAAACATTGACCTTTAAACTACAGATATGTATTATCTAATTTTTGTATCTGTATGTTTTATATTTAATTAAAAATTATTTACATTACTTACATTTTATAATAACACCTGATAAACTTTTAAAAACATTGACCTTTAAACTACAGATATGTAAGTATTATCTAATCTAATTTTTGTATCTGTATGTTTTACATTTAACTAGCGGTCCGCCCCGGCTTCGCCCGTGGTACATATTTCGCAATAAAAAGTAGCCTATGTCGTTTCTCAGGTATCAAAATATCTCCATACCAAATTTCATGCAAATTGGTTCAGTAGTTTAGGCGTGATTGAGTAACAGACAGACAGAGTTACTTTCGCATTTATAATATTATTAGTATGGATTAAAAATTATTTACATTACATTTTATAATAACACCTGATAAACTTATAAAAACATTGACCTTTAAACTACAGATATGTATTATCTAATTTTTGTATCTGTATTTATTATATTTAATAAATATCTGCTTTAATTTATCACTGCATTATTTTATGGTATCTTCATATAACTAACATTCTCCACTAAGCTCTTTTACGCACATAGTCCTCATTACAATATCTTGTAAGCTTTAATTTTCATTTTTTGGTATGTTTGCAATTTGTAATTCATATTTTAATCTATTGCTACATATTAACTAGTGTAAATCTGTAACGGTATTATTAGTTTTTAAAGTGAAACTTTTATTACATCGTTTCAAACTTTTGGTCTGTGTAGCGCATGTCGCGTGACGGTCGGCTGCCGAGTAGGTATAAAGCAGTGTTCGGAACCGTTCGAACAGTTTCACTTTTACCGTGGTTTCATAAAACCACACAACATTTTTTAAATAATGAGTCTTTGGTCTAATATAAGAATTTATATTATTATATTAGACCAAAGTCTATGGTAGAATTACCATAAATACTTTTTTCGTAAACCTACATATATTATACAGATAAAAAAGGACAGACCATAGAGTATACACAATATTGATACCTATGTAGTACTATTAGCATTACAGTTAAGACCTAGGCTTTATTCTAGGACACAGTTTAGCATTAATTAACGGAATTAGGTAACCAGTGACGCTTATGTGATAGACGACTTCCACAGGCCATATAAGTCAACTAGCTGTGCCACACGGTTTTACACGCATTGTGTTGCTCCTGTTGGTCTTAGCATGAACATAATATATACCCTATATCCTTCCTCGATAAATGGGCTATCTAACACCGAGGGAATTTTTCAAAACAGACAATTAGTTTTTGAGATTAGTCAACACTTCAGCTTTATAATATAAGGATAGATATAAATATGGTACTAAGTTACTATCTAATATTTCTTTACATATAAAACAAATTCCTTCATTGTGTCTGTCTGACTGCAATAAACTCGAGAACAGCTGCACTGATTTTCATTATATTTTTGTTAATAAATATAGAATAGTTCTCGAGGAAGGTATTATTTGTTAAGTTTTAGTTAGAAAGCTATTATAAAAAAGAATAATTATATTTCCTGTGTTTATTCGCATAAACTCACTACTAAGCAGATTTGGTTAATTCTTTCAATAGAAAGCTATGTTATTTTTAAGTATTTTTACTCAGTCCATTTTATAAAAATAAACTCTTATAGATATAAAATTGCAGATGAAAAAGATGAACTATTACTTGCTTTTGTGCATGGATAAAACCGAAGGCACATCTATTATCTAATCAAACTGAAAATCACTTTTGTATAGAACAACAGACCTACCTTGATTTATTTATTATTTTAGGTTTTAACTGATATAATTGCGAAACTTAATTTGTTTAGAAAATAATAATTCAATGAGGCTACAGAATAACATAGATTAGCACAGTAGCATACATAACTACAACTACAAGAGATAAATAAAATGCAGAACAGTGCAAGAATAGCTAGTTTAATTTTAAAAGCATCCCTTTGTATGACCTTTTTGCATTCCCCTAACAATATACTCTTGAATCCTGAAAACTCAGCCAGCAGGGTTGAGTAGTTCCTCGCTTGTTAATTATGAATTTGTATGTCAGTAATGCATGTTGTATCTTTCAGTTACTGTATGTGTACAATTGTTTGTTGTATAATCTATATTTTCAACATTTTTCACAGTTTTTGCTAACATTTGGCGCAATAAAATCAATTTAGTATTTTAGTAAGGTAAATAAATTTACCATAGACTACAAACTACGAACTGAAATTAAAAAAAAATACGATCACGTAATGTTTGTTTTCATTCACGAGTGAAAATGTCAGATCGATACTACCTATTAACGACATAAAATAACAGTCATAACAACAATACATTTGGCCGTTTAAAATGTCACAGAACAATGGTTATAGATTCCTGATAGTGATAAAAATCATCACGCGATCATAAAACATTATCTATCCTGAGCAATTTGAATATATTATGCGGGTCACAGACTATTTTATTATTCATTATCTGTCGCATGAAACCTTTTCCAGTGTCATTATGGTACGCTTATCACTGAAAAAATTACAATTCCAATTTCGAACATCGAACCTTTTATTTTTAAATGCACACTGGTTAGTCATAGATGAATATTAAACACGAAAATAATGTTACAGATTAAAAATATGTTTGTTTACTAACCTTAGTGTTTCAGGATTGAAATCACAACAATATTTTATCACTCATATCATTATATCACTGATCGCACTATCAGAAACACAACATCGAACCAAACCGGCTTGTATCGAACCGATATTAAACCATGGGGAAAATATGCATTTTTTATTACCCCTATCGATTTTACCGCCACGATTGTACTGAACCGAAAATATTTAACTGTAGTCTAAACAGGTTCTATACAACAATATCACTTGGAGCACCTTAGTAATTTCATTAATAACACCTAATATCGATTCCCACAAAACGACAATTCAAACACTGCCCGATAAATTCATTATTTCTTGTTCACCTTACATAACACGCTGCGATTCGTGATCGATTGTGATACATAAATTATTATTTATAAATTCAAAGTTTACTATGCTATGTTTTGAGGATTTTCCGTGTCATTTTTCTTTATACAAAGGTTCTAAATACGAATTACGTGCACGCACAACCATCACGGTGAACGCTCGCGATGACACTAGTCACTAAACTCTGTATAGATGTCGCATTACTTTCGGCCATTATAGAAAATGGCGACCGATGTGAGATGTCAAGTATCATCAGGCGAAATTTCGCCTTAGTGCATACGAAATTGGATTTATATTGCCATATATAAGATTAGCCCCGAAACTATTCGATCGTATTATGCGACTAATTCAAATTGCCGCGTAATTCGGGTCTGTTATTCGGGAATATGTGTCTATTTGTCTATTCGCATTAGAAAAAGTATCTTTCTCTTCCACTTGGATGCGTTTTCGAACAAATAAATTTTATTACGCTTGCGCGACTCATCTCGTTGTTATTGCAACATTCGACTTAATTTGAATAAAAATAAGGCATAGAAATAATATTTTTTGTAACAAAGATAATGTAGAGTAACTATAATACAGTAATTATGAGTGGGTACCGCATCCAGAGACAATGGGATAATTTTTTTATGAAGGTAGTCGAATTAAATAGTCGAATGAAATCTTTGTTTTATTTTTTTTTGTACGATTTACGGCTGCATTTTAACCGACTTATAGAAGTATAGATGTGTTACATTATTAATTATACTGGAGTACCGGAGAATGGAATGGTATATTAGTCCGTTTTCTTATGGGAAAAGGTATACATTTTTGAGTAAAGCAATGCCATTTGGTACGAATGTTGTACTCGTCCACCTAAGCCCAAAACGCCTGGTAGCCAGTGTCTACTCCCCGGCAGAAGGGAGGGAGGGGGGGTTATAGAACAGAGCGCCCGGCGCTCGGAAAAAAATTCTGGCGGATTCATTTGGCCCTTTGAGTCGAGTTTGGTGTCGTTATCAGGTAACTAGATGATGCCCGATTCATTCCCCATACCAGTTTTTTAGGGTTCCGTAGCAAAATATGTCACAATCTTTAAAATAATAAACTTTTGGCAGTGGCAAAATCCAAACAAACCAGTATATTTTTATATTTTTGTATCAAACTTGGTTTATAAAAAAATACTGTCTGAAAGGCCATTTCATGCAGATTATAAAAACATTAACATGTAACATATATCTTACCATTGTTAATGTGAAATAAATTATAGAAAGTACAGGAACGTTCGTCAGCGCAGCGTAGGGGACGGCTAATAGACCCGAAAAATAAGCAATAACATAAAACAAAAACCAGTCAAGTGCGAGTCTGACTCGCCCATCGAGTGTTTCGTACTTATATTTTGTCCTATACCATGTTATCTTGTCTGGTATTACCTGGTTAACTGATACACACAAACTTTCGTCTTGTAATATTAGTGTGATTTTTAAACATCTTTAAATTATAAATGAAGTCAGGTAACATTGTTAAAAATATAGAACGTTTTTGTATTAATAATAATGACAACCACCTCCACAATTACATAATTCGGTACAATTGAGCTGGCGTATAAAACACTTCAATCTGGAATTGCAAGATTTCAGGCACCGACATCTTATCAATTCAAAGCTTCTCTTTTCTTTTTATTTCAGATGGGCAAGGAATATTTTGATTTTTTTAGGTCTCTAAATATATTATACAGCCTGTAAAACTGCCCTTAAGGTGTGTTGTTTAAGGGCAGATTCTGTACTAGCCATATCTGTCGACTGTTCTTAACATTATTTTGGCTACTACTACTATATCGTGTGTTCCAAAGCTAGAAGCCTAAAAGAACTATAGGTACACCTGCATTTGAGGTATGGAAGGCATATCCGAATGTCACACAAGGATTTGAAGTACTTTACAGTGGCAAATATGCCGACAGTGATTGAAAAGTTTGTGATAACAATGCATGATAGGTAAGGACGGTCACGATATTTTAAGGATACTCTTATCCAGAACTTATATTTTTTTTATAATTATTATAAGTACATGTTTGTTTTTTCACATTGTACCCCGCTGTGACAGTAAATGAGGGTCGCAAACAAATTTTTAACAAAAACGGACAGGCAAATCGAAAATTTGCCTCCCACAGAAGCTGCCCTTAAACAACACACCTTAAGGGCAGTTTTACAGGCTGTATAATATATTTAGAGACCTAAAAAAATCAAAATATTCCTTGCCCATCTGAAATAAAAAGAAAAGAGAAGCTTTGAATTGATAAGATGTCGGTGCGTGAAATCTTGCAATTCCAGATTGAAGTGTTTTATACGCCAGCTCAATTGTACCGAATTATGTAATTGTGGAGGTGGTTGTCATTATTATTAATACAAAAACGTTCTATATTTTTAACAATGTTACCTGACTTCATTTATAATTTAAAGATGTTTAAAAATCACACTAATATTACAAGACGAAAGTTTGTGTGTATCAGTTAACCAGGTAATACCAGACAAGATAACATGGTATAGGACAAAATATAAGTACGAAACACTCGATGGGCGAGTCAGACTCGCACTTGACTGGTTTTTGTTTTATGTTATTGCTTATTTTTCGGGTCTATTAGCCGTCCCCTACGCTGCGCTGACGAACGTTCCTGTACTTTCTATAATTTATTTCACATTAACAATGGTAAGATATATGTTACATGTTAATGTTTTTATAATCTGCATGAAATGGCCTTTCAGACAGTATTTTTTTATAAACCAAGTTTGATACAAAAATATAAAAATATACTGGTTTGTTTGGATTTTGCCACTGCCAAAAGTTTATTATTTTAAAGATTGTGACATATTTTGCTACGGAACCCTAAAAAACTGGTATGGGGAATGAATCGGGCATCATCTAGTTACCTGATAACGACACCAAACTCGACTCAAAGGGCCAAATGAATCCGCCAGAATTTTTTTTCCGAGCGCCGGGCGCTCTGTTCTATAACCCCCCCTCCCTCCCTTCTGCCGGGGAGTAGACACTGGCTACCAGGCGTTTTGGGCTTAGGTGGACGAGTACAACATTCAAACCAAATTTCATTGCTTTACTCAAAAATGTATACCTTTCCATACAAGCATGCCCATAAGAAAACGGACTATATTGGTTATTTATTTATTAACTATTATTATTTGAAAATCATAAATGTCAAGAAAAGTTTAATTTTAAAATTTGTTGTACATTTCATTTCATTGCTTTACTTTAGAAAATAACGTAAATACGGATGTAAGTAAATAAAGCATGTAAAATGTCATACTTTTGAGTCCAGCAATTTAGAATGTGCATTGATAAAATAGGTAGGTATTGCATGAATGTGTGTTACTCAATCACGCAAGAACTACTAAACGAATCTGAAACGGAGATAGATTGAGATTCTGCTCCATACATACCTAGGTGTGACCTAGGTATGTAAGGATACATGTGTACACACCTTAATTTGTGTTTTAAATAATAAATAATATTTTATAATCTATACCAATAATAAAATTGGAGTGTCTGTTTTATTATCAAAATAACCGCTTTTAATTAAATATATGTACCAAAACAGTAATTTTGTCTGTCTGTCTGTTTGTTCCGGCTAATCTCTAGAATGGCTGAACCGATTTTGACGGGACTTTCACTGACAGATAGGTAGTTGATGTTATAAGGAGTAACTTGGGCTTAATTTTTATTCTGATATTCCCACAGGAACAAAAGGAAAAACTTAATTACGCGGGTGAAGCCGTGGGACGCAGCTAGTTTAATATAAAAAAAAAACTGTCAAAATACTTTGTACAGAACCCCGTTGTGCATGTATCAACTTACACTTAACCAGATGCAATTCAACTTACTCTAAGTTAAGATTAAGTTACATAATAAGCTTATTATGCGTATATAGGTTAGAACACTTGTCGCGCCAATTATACATATATGTGTCAAGGTTTTACTTGCCTCGGTACTGGTTTAATTAATTTTAGAGTTCCATTTTGGGGCCCCAGCGCACTATAATAGAGGCCCCATGTGAAAATTTTGCTTTGTGACGTCCATACAAACGAAAGATCTTTAAATTGTGTTCAATATGATGATTATATATAATAAAAATTAATTCCGAAATATCTCTGTCCTTTTCATTTTCATTCGTTTTAAAACATTAATTCATTCATTCCTTCATTTCCAGATTTAAAATATCCTATAAACTAGGCTTCGGAGTGGCAGCAACAAAAAAAATGTGTGTGTGTACTAGTGTACTCACGTAAGAAGTGAAACTTCCTTATGACCTTATTTTTCAAAAAATAATTTACTATATTATGTAACTTTACAGAAATACGTCGAATCACGCATGGTAGGGATAAGAAAAAGATGGCGCGTAACTGAAAAATGTCACGCGTAACGAAAAAATGTAACACTAAATTTTTTTCCAACCCCGATAAAGAAGTTTCACTTCAAAAACGCAAAATATTGACAATAGGTCATTATTTCAGAAGCTTAAGAATATTACTCTAGCAGAGATCCTGATAATAGTTGGGCTTAGCTGTAGCAACAACGATAGGAAGAAAAAATTGTGAAAACATGCCCTGACGTTATAGGGCCATATACGAGAGGCCTCGCTGTAAGAGGGTCATATAGCAGACACGATAAGAACAACAAACAACCAGCAAATATGGTGAAATAGAGCCCTATAACAGAGGCCCCGTGGTAATAAGGCCCTATAACAGAGGCCCCATCAATATGTCACCTAGGTGACTATTGACCCGTAATAGGTACACCCTTGACATTTTCACGAACTGTGTATGATTATACGAGTTAAAACAATCTCTATTAGTTTTATTAATGAGCGAGTATGCTTGTGTATAGTTTCAAAAAGGTTACTGAAAATATTTTTATTATAGTAGAACTAGCTGTGCCCTGTGATTTTACCTGCAGTGCTCCGCTCCTGTTGGTCTAAGCGTGATGATAATATGCCTATAGCCTTCCTCGTTAAATGGAGCTATCTAACACCGAAATAATTTTTCAAATCGGACCAGTAGTTCCTGAGATTAGCGCGTTCAAACAAACAAATTAAAAAACAAACTGTTCAGCTTTATAATATTAGTATAGATAGATAGCTTAGACTGAAAATGAACAGTGGATATATACTTATGATAAAATCTTTTTTGAAATCGGTCTAGTTCCTGAGATTAGTGCGTTCAAATAAACAAATAAACAGACTCTTTATGTATCTATTATTAGTATAGAAGTAGATTATATGTATATTATTTACCCGGGCGGAGTCGGGGCAAGCAACTTGTTAGAGACAAATAATCTTTTTAATTCTAAGACATAACTAAAAACGATAAAACAGATATAATTAACATATATTAATGAATAAATCGCGTATAAAATCCGTTAATATCTTTAATTTCTAAATGTGTAATACTCGCGTAAAATCAAACACTGGAAAATACAAGATACACAGATTTTTCATGTTTTTCAGTTGTTGTAGTCAGTAGTTGTAATATCACAATGTGCCAACGATATCATCCTGATATACAAATCACAATCCAAATATAAAATTTTCTCATTTTTTTCAGTTAGTCATAGCCTCCTATAGCCTATAGTAACCATTCATCCAAAAAATTAGGTTCATACATTTTAAATAAACAATTTATCCAAACCAAATTGTGATCAGCGATATGGAAAATTTATTGAAAGTTTCACTTTAAACGTAAAAGAAGAAATGGGGAAAAAATAACAAAGACAGCGCCGCCTGAGGCAACGAGGCAAAGAATCCTAATTTTTGAACTGAGAAAACGATCAAATTATTTTAACTGACAGCTCTTTGAGCGGGAAATTAGTTGTTACATTTTAGAATTCCTTTTATAGAATGATACAATATTTGGTTAATTTGAGTAAAATCAAACGGGGGCTTGAATATTTTATGATTTGGAACATTTTTTGTTTGAGATAAAAATATATAGCTATGTTTTATATGCGTCATGCGAATCATAAATGTTAATAAACTTTTCTTTTAAAACTGTAAAAAAATTGTGCACCTACTTATCTACTATTAAATTTTTATTATAGGTTTAAATTAAATATCCTATACTACCATATCCTACTTGCTACTTATCCTACTAATCCTATAAATGCGAAAGTTTGTGAGCATGGATGTGTATGTTTGTTACTCTTTCACGCAAATACTACTGAAGTCTGAACCGATTTCAATGTAATTTAGCACACATATAGAGGGTTGAACTTGGATTAACACATAGGATCATATAGGATAGGTTTTATCCCAGAAATCCCACGGGAACGGGAACCATGTGGGTTATTCTTAGAAAACGCGGGCGAAGCCGCGGGAGGAAAGCTAATATAATAGCTAATATTAAAACTAAAATTATTTTCCTACCTTGTTACCTGTGTTACTATTTTTGAAACGACGTGTAGGCAACACGTATAAAGCATAAAAATAAATTTGTTTATTTTATTACAACCAAATTCAACCCAAAATATGCATTTAAATATGTATTACAATTTAGTATTTAGTATTTACCTATCTATACAAAATTTCCTACAAAAAGGATTGCATAAAAAATTTACAAGCAAGAAAAAAAAAAGAAGTAACAATTGCGTGGTAGTTAAGTAATTATGTTTTAATTTTTTGAGTCATTAATATATACAGACAATAATTAATTAGTATAAAATTATTATATTTTTTAGTTGCATACGATGAAATTATGTCGCTGCACTGAGGCTGTATGAATAAAAATAAAGATTTCTATCTAAAAACTCGAGAAATTTAAAATCTTATTTGTTCTTTGCAAAACATCAGAAAATATGAATACTAAAATTTTCAATAATATAGACCGTATTGTTGGTTGATTACAATCTGGCGGGATTTATTTAATTCAACTGGGTGAGGTTTATATAATATAAACACCGCGTGATTTCACCGTTTATTTTACAGTGACAATCAAAGTATATAAAATTTAGCAATTGTCAATAACGATTTATTATTTTTACATTATTAATTATTTCTGATACCTCTAAGCTGATAACTCGTCAAGTTTTTAATTTCATGATAAAGAAATTTGTAATCTAAAATTTCTTTTATATCACTGACATCTAGTGGTGAGTAGAAGAATCAAAATTAATAATATTTACAGCAACTTTCTAATAGATGGCGCTGTATAAAATTGTAGGATTCATCGAATAAAATGTAAGAGAAATGTAATACAGATGAAAAATATCCAAAGCATTTAGAAAAAGTTAACTGATAGTTTTTTTATGGATGTTTAAATATTACTGAAGTTAAAAACTTATATTATTACTTTAATATGCAACCTACTAGCGCCATCTATATTAACATTCGATTAATTTTAATTTATATCTGTGACATCTAGCGGTGAGTTGACATAACTAATTGCACACAAGTTACAACCAGATTCTAATAGATGGCGCTGTATTCAATTTCATCATTACTGAATAATTTACGGAATAAATATTACAATATGGATAGCAAAAATCAGTAGCATTAAAAAAAAGGGGATTTTCATTTTTTATTATAATATAAATATTGCTGTAGCTGAAAAGCTTTTATTATAAATTTATATATAATTAAAACTACTAGCGCCATCTACATTCACGTTCTATATAATTTATTATATATCAACGACAGCTAGTGTTGACTAGAAGTATCAAAATGAAATAAGTACAGCCTAGTTTTAATAGATAGCGCTGGCATTAATTATGTGAAAAGTAAATTATTTTCGTTTCGCTTTTTGGTTGCACCACATTATGGAACATTGTCAAATTTAACAATAAGGCCGGGACTCCACCAAAGCAGAGATGTGTGCGGTGTGCTGTGTGCTGTGCGAGAAGAGATGTTTTTCAGCTCGCGGGACTCCACCAAAGCGGAGATGTGTGCGGTGTGCTGTGTGCTGTGCGAGAAGAGATGTTTTTCAGCTCGGGTGCGGGGCGTTGAGTGCTCAGTACGCATTCTGACACGAAAGGTGCACAGCTCACATCGCACAGCTCACATCTCCGCTTCCATCGCGACATACAAATATTACACATCTCCGCACAGCGATCTCCACTGAAGCTGAGCGGAGAGGAGACGTGTCAATAACTCAATTCTATTGGTTGTTTAAAAAACATCTCCTCTCCGCTCGTCTCGTCTCCGCTTTGGTGGAGTCCCGGCCTAACAATACCGGTAACCACAACTTTTAAAATACATACAAATGTAATCTCGTTTTGTTTTGGTGCCTCTGACATTACTGTTAAAGGGAAAAGTGATGGCAAATTTAATTTTTGTTTAAATTAACAGTTAAGTTTTAATGTTATTATTTTAAGTTACACCGTATTACACATTATATTTTAAAATTAAAATAAATGAATAAAAATGCGAGTCAATAATGTAGTTTTAATATTCGCCGCTAGATGGCGGTGCTTGGAAGTTAGTAGTAGTCTGTGTTAGTAGTATTTGTATACGTAGTATATTATTATTAGTCTGTGGTAGTATTTATTAGTTCTGATACTTATATTATATTTTATTTTATGTATGTTATTGATAGCTTATTTAAAAAAAAGCAGTTATTAATAAATTGAAATAATGTAAAAACATTCTAAGATGGTATTTACAAGCTACTTCCATTACTACTAAGTTTTTTCTTTCTACCTATTAATTATTGTATTGACACGATGAAATGTGATGAAATGAAACACCATAAAATATGATTTCAATGTAATTTATTTTCAAACAAAGTATCACTTTGCTGCTATATTTCTAATAAAAATTGTATACCTATTTATTATTTCTACAACAAAAAATGTCCCAAAAATATTCTATTGTCTGGTATCACAAAGGGAGACACATAGTTATGGCGGGATTGCGTTTTAAGACGCAGTTTACGCGCCAAAATTAGACATAAATAAATACGACCCTTGTTTATTATTGTAATGTTATTGTAGAAATGGAAAGGGAGTATGATATATTTTGTATACTTATTGCACAAAATTCAGCATGAGTGGTTTCATTAGATTCGGCTTAATTTTGAATTTTGATATTGGGTACGTAATTAATCATCATCAATACATATAATAAAATTCTAGAAAAGTGGTGTCTGTACAATGAAAATATGTAAAAAAAAATTAGCAGGGGTTATTACTAAATCGATCCCAAACCCAAAACTTTTGTTAAAAAAATTTTTGTCTGTTTGTCTGTTTGTCTGTATGTTTGAACACGCTAATCTCAGAAACGGCTTATCCGATTTAGATGCGGTTTTCACTAATATATTGTGGTAAGCCTCATTTAACATTTAGTGTTTATTTCATGTCAATCGGTTCATAAATAAAAAAGTTATGACCATTTAAGTAATCACAGCGAACATTTGCTAAGGCATTCTATACATGAATTACTTTATTACGTAAATTATATTACGCTAAAGTTATTCCTTGACATGTCCAGATGATCATATCGAAAGTCCCCAAGCGTGGGGGGGGGTGGTTATGCTGAGGGGGTAGTAGGGGGGTCAAAGGACCTTTATTTAGATTTTTGCTCATAAGTCTAAAACCTGTACAAATAGCATTATGGTTACTTCTAGGTAAATTTTCTATATAAAAGGTCTTTGAAATTATGTCGTAGGTTTTAACCCCCGACGCAAAAAGAGGGGTGTTATGACCGCTATGTGTGTATTGCGTGTCTGTCTGTGCCACCGTAGCTCGCTAACGGGTAATACGAATTAGATGCGTTTTTTTGTTACATTAGTTGTTTATTATATTATATTATAGGGGTAAGTGGGAATGAAAAAAACGAATGTTAGTTGTTAATGTAGGTTGTTAATGTAGGTTATACCCAAGTGATATATCAAATGAAAATAGACGACATGTCAGAAACAATTAGTCAAATTTTATCAAAATCGGTTCATCCATTTATTTGATATAGGGGTAAAAGTGGGAATAAATAAATGAATCTTATCAAATATACTCAAGTGACGTATCTAATGAAAGATATGACGTGTAAAGTACAATAAGACATATTTTATCAAAATTGGTTCATCCATTTATTGGATAAAAGTGGCAATAAAAGTTGTCAAATATACCTAAGTGGCATATCAAATGAAAGGGCATGACCTGACGTGAGAAGTATAATGAGGCATAGGTATTTAATCAAAATCGTTTCATCCATTTATTATATTATAGAGGGGTAAAAGTGGGAATGAAAAAAACGAATGTTGTCTGTTATACCCAAGTGATATATCAAATGAAAAAAGACGACCTGTCAGAAACAACAAGTCAAATTATATCAAAATTGGTTCATCAATTTATTTGATATAGGGGTTAAAGTGGGAATAAATAAATAAATTTTATCAAATATACTCAAGTGACGTATTTAATGAAAGACATGACGTGTAAAGTACAATAAGACATAATATTTTATCAAAATTGGTTCATCCATTTATTGGATATAGGTATAAAAGTGGGAATAAAAGTTGTCGAATATACCCAAGTGGCATATCAAATGAAAGGGCATGACCTGACGTGAGAAGTATAATGAGGCATATTTAATCAAAATCGGTTCATCCAATAAATATATGTAGGGCAAAAGTGGGAATGAGAAAAACGAATGCTGTCTGTTATACCCAAGTGATATATCAACTGAAAAAAGACAACCTGTCAGAAACAATTAAGTAGTCCAATGTTATCAAAATCGGTTCATCCATTTATTTGATATAGGGGTAAAAGTGGGAATAAATAAATAAATTTTATCAAATATACTCAAGTGACTTATCTAATGAAAGACATGACGTGTAAAGTACAATAAGACATATTTTATCAAAATTGGTTCATCCATTTATTGGATATAGGTATAAAAGTGGGAATCAAAGTTGTCAAATAATATATCCAAGTGGCATATCAAATGAAAGGGCATGACCTGACGTGAGAAGTATGATGAGGCATATTTAATCAAAATCGGTTCATCCATTTATTGATTTATAGCGGTAAAAGTGGGAATGAATAATCGAATGTGGTCAAATAATATAATCAAGCGGCATATCAAATGACGTGTGAATTACAATTAGTCAGGTTTTATCAAAATTGGTTAATCTGTTTATTACATATAGGGCACCTTAGGGGTGATAGTGGGGATAAATAATCCAAATGGAGTACCAAACGAAAGGATATGACATGTACATAATATATAGGTATGATTAGACATGGTTTAGATCAAAATCGGTTCTGCCATTTACTAGGGGTGTACAAAAGTAGAAGGAATATGGGAGCGGGAGAATAACCACATCCTGGAAATTTTGAACTCTTCTGTACCTAAGTTTTATAGCTCAGTTTATAACAGTTCTTTTGTGTTATTATTTATTTTATTTCTTAACTTTATAATAATGTGTAAGTACTTATAATTTAGTTGTATATGATAGTACGTGTTTCAAGACGTGTTTACTCAATAATTGTGTGTTAAGTAGTAACTACTATGCAGTCACTATTCCACGCGGACGAAGTCGCGGGCACAGCTAGTTAATAATAAATTCTGGCATACCTACTTACTCTAAATAGTCGGTAAGTATTTCAACTCGTATAGTATTATTTCTTTCCTAGCTCTGTTTTCATATTAAAGTATTTATCATTAGATTATGCCATATAAATAGAACCATATTATATTAAATATACTTAATATGGTTAAATTTTAACAATTTTTTGCATATGAATATGGTTATTGGCTTTTTACGAAGAAACTATACCTACTGAACGAATTTAGATGAAATTTTATGATGATCTAAAAAATTACATAGTTTATCATTAATTTCTTTTTTCTAGTTATGGAGCAATGTGCTATGACAATAACTGCCTTTCTTTCAAGATTTTTAAAAATTAAATTTGTCGTCAAATAGGTTTCTAAGCACATTTTATGTCTGCCCTCTATTTTTAATGCACAATACATTATTGTCATATTATTCTTAAAATTGCTTAAAATTTTATCAAAATTGATACAGTAGCTTCGAAGTTCAACAGACACATTGACGTAAAAAGTGAATAGTATATATATATATTTTTTGTGTAACATATTATGAACAGGAAAAAAAATACACACACATTCCAATAAAATATATTTATTTTCAATCAATAACAATTAAAATACTTATAAATTTACAAAAATCTCATCATAAAGTTATTTTTAAATTTTAAAGCTCAATTTCTATAAGTACTCGGAATACAATACAAATATATTTAATTGTTAAAAATTAAAATATTTTACAGTAAAAGAGAAGAATCATTTTTTCATAAATATAAAAATATATTCTAACATAGTTTTAATGTAATACATGTTGCCTATAACAAAACAAGTGTTCCGTTGTTACTTCACTTGGGAACGGCTGAACTTATTTTGATGAAATGAAACCATGTTTTTGATTCATTTTATCAATACAAGTATTTTTAATAAGTTAAGAGAGAATAGTCATAATATTATTTATTTTAATTAAATATAATATTACAGTTTTTAGTGGAAGACTATTTCATATTATCACGAATATTTTATCACAAGTACCTAGCTTTTATACAATTTTTAATAAAAATGTAATGACAATGACATATTCCAGAAAAAAACTAAATAATGTTTTTTTAACTCAATTAAATTGTGAATACAATCTTTTTTAATGGTAGGTAATAAATAATAATATATGGAGACATTTTAAAGGTTTTTAACTGAAATAATACATATTTTATTATAATAAAGGAACTTAATTTAGGAGTCAATTATTAAAACAATCTTTTTTAATTATAACATACTATCGGTCCACCCCGGCTTCGCCCGTGGTACATATTTACGTTTTCTCTACATAAGAACCATCCTCTTACTTCAAGGAATATAATAAAAAAAGAATTATCGAAATCGGTCCACCCGTTCACGCGTGATGCCGTGACCAAGGGAAACGGGTTTCATTTTTATATATACAATATATAGATGTGATAATTAAAATTTAAAATAGTTATATTGTTATTTTATGGCATGTTACAGAACTATTTAGTTTATTTATTGGTTTGTTACAAAACATGATATTTATCTCTAAAAATATATATATTTTGAGGTAATAAAAAAAAATATTTGTAGCAATGGGAATCGAACCCATTTTGGCATTACAGTCATTAACCACTGGATTAAAACTACTTAAAATTAATTTGTGATTTATTTTTGAACATTAATTAATAAATAGAACTCCTACCTTTCATTAAAATAATTATTTTATTATTTTAAAAATATATATTTTTTAATAACTTAGGCCACTTCAATTTAAGTACTTATAACATCACTTTGTAAAACTTAAAACTATAAAATATCTCAAGTTTAAAATAACCAAATTAACATGATTTTTAAGAATAAAAATGATTTTTGCATACACATGTTAAAAATATAGTAGAAGGCAAAAGTAAAAAAATATTTTTTTTGGACCTAACAAAATTTTATGGGACCTTGACTCAGGAAAGTAAATTTTACGTATTTTAATATTTTTTCATTGATTTTTATCAAAACCATTAGAAAAAATCAATTAAAAAACATCCAACCTTATTACAATCAGTTATAGTTCAAAATCAAATAATAATAATTCCTTCCTATCACATTACTATTACACTAAAATACATTTTAATACAATGAAATTTCAACCTTATTCCACCTACATAAGGTCGCTAATGCCATGTAAATAGTACATGACAGAATAAAAGATAAAACGAAGCTACAATAAGATTTCCGATCATAACCGGGAAACCGATTTTTAAATACTGCATGAATGTGAATCGGTAACCGTGCTGTTCAGCCACTCCTGCGCATACTACATTCGCACTTGCTCCGATTAATGTCCCATTACCTGTAGAAAACAATAAATAAATTAAAATATAGGTAATAATAATATATTTATTAAAACAACAGAAATTTACTTAGCAGTAGTAGTAAATACAATTAAAAGTCTATTTTGATTATTATTATATAGCGTTTCAGTTATAAGACGTAGAATGTACGTATGTACTACGAAGAAGAACATAAATGTCTTGGTCTGGCAAGAAACAAAAGGCAGTTCGCCTACTTGTACGGTGTACCTAAAGAAAATCTACCAGTGAATAATGCGCTAGATTTCCTCCCGCAACTTAGCCCGCGTTTTCACATGTACCCTACATAGTCCATGTACCCTACATAGTACATATGTACTCTTCATAGTACACATGTACCCTAAACAGTACACATGTACTCTACATAGTACACATGTACCCTAAACAGTACACATGTACTCTACATAGTACACATGTACTCTACATAGTACACATGTACTCTACATAGTACACATGTACTCTACATAGTACACATGTACTCTACATAGTACACATGTACCCTATATATCCCCCATATACGGACTCTGTAGTCATAGAATTGAAACCTTAAATTGTTGTCATCATCTATCATCTGTTAATTAAAAATTCTTATTTTTTAAAAATAAAAATAATTTTGTTTATACTCTTAAGAATAGCTCTGTATAACTGGCGCATGCTGTGTTGACCTCTAATTAATTATTTGTTACTTTATCGCAAGAACTATATGTTATATAATAATTATTATATTAAGGAATCATTGTAAACAAATGTTGGTTGACCAAATAAATAAATAAAATAAAATAGAGTCGCCTATTGTGCAATTTATGTGAATTTAATTTTACGTTTTGTATTTAATTTGGTGTGTACAATAAAGCATTCATTCATACAGGTAACAGGATATATCCCCCATCTTATACATTTCCCACTGATATTACGCATGATGTACCCTACATATCCCCCATATACCCCACAGAGTACATGTACCCTATACAAAACACATGTACCCCACACAGTACACATGTGCCCTACATAGTACACATGTACCCCATATAGTACATATGTACCCCATATAGTACCCATGTACCCTACATATCTCATGTACCCCACACAGTACATGTACTCACCGCCTAAGCAAGCGCCGAAGCTGAGCGCCCAGGCGAGCGGGGCCAGCGGCAGGCCGAGCCCGCCCGCCGACAGCGCGGCTGTCACACGCACCATCATAGTGCTGAGCGGGATGTTGTCTACGAACGCTGAGGCTAGACCTGATACCTGAATATGGGAAAAATCTATTTTTATGGATGCTTTACATGGATATTGTAACCTAAAACGCACATTGAGCAAAAAACTAGCTCACAACGCGTTGTGGTCACAGTAAAAGAGTCAAAACGTGAACTTCGTGTTGTGTTTCTAATGCAAACTGAAACCCACAAGAATAGGATGACATATTCAAGTGTTTCAAAGTACATGAAATCAAACAAGAACGAATGTTTGCAAGCTAGTAGGAGACTTGTGTAACACGACGACTTGTGTATCCCAATAATTCGACATATTCACTGCCGATTACGAGCAAAGAAAATGGTTAATTCAATTACCTATGTGATTTTATGTAATCATAATTCATAATATACATTATACAATTTTACTTCAATAAAATGAAACTATACACTACAAGGGTTGGCCAAATAATCATTAAAATAATACATTTATAGTACAAATTAAATTAAACTACAAATACATACCCATAAAACCAGCATCAAGGCAACAGCAAGACGTGACTCTTCACCGACTTTCATAATGACAGCTTCAGTTAATCTCCCTATCCACGATATTAGACCTAGTTTTGATAATACCTGAAAAAACATTAACAAACATGTGAAAAATAAATAAAAAAATGTGCGTGTACTAGTGTACACACGTAAGAAGTGAAACTTCTTTATGACCTTATTTTTCAAAAAATAATTTACTATATGCAACTTTACAGAAATACGTCGAATCACGCGTGGTAGGGATAAGAAAAAGATGGCGCGTAACGAAAAAATGTTACACAAAATTTTTTTCCAACCCCGATAAAGAAGTTTCACTTTAAAAAGTGTGTGCCGAGCACACGTGTCAGAAGTGAAACTTATTTGGCAAGATTCAAAGATACCAAAATCGTCGCCTTACTCCATGTCGTGATGGTATTGCCATGACGCGACCTTGAAATTTTACTTACCTTCGTCAGTTCATCGAGTAAGGCGACGATTTTGATATATTTGAATCTTGGCAAATAAGTTTCACTTCTGACACGACACACGCTTTATTTTTTTATTATCATTTGACTCAGTTTATAGCTCATTTACTATTATTAGTTCGCATATTAAATTAATATTTTCATCAAAAATAACCTCAAAATCTATTAATTATTAAAACTCACCTCCATTAAAACAAATAAAGCTCCAAAGAACAGTAAAGTAGACCATTCTACTCTTGCTAAAATTGGCTCTAAATCATCTCTTTCAGCTAAAAGCAATAGTAGTATAGCTCCTAGTAATGCTGTCCAGCCGAGTGATAGACTTTCTGTAAATAAACATATGTAAAAATAAATAAATTTTTGGGACTTAGGACTAGAGATAGATGAAATAGAAACATATATTTATTTTATTGGGACTTTGCTTTTGGGACTTTATGTAGAGAAATGTATATAATAATAGTTTAAAAAAACTAAAAAACACGCTTTTTATATAAAACCGAACTAAAAAATAGGAATTTTTTATCAAATTAGTGTATTGTCATCGGTCCTCAATAAATCTACAAAGTTTGAACGAAATCTGGCCGTTAAAGTGGGTTAAAATCGCGCCCAAAGAAGTCGGTTACAAACATACAGGTGAAGCTAATATAAAGCGTGTAATAAAATTAAATTTTTTGGGACTTCAACATTGATATAGACTTCCTGAAAATAAACATAAATAAAATAAACAAATTTTATTAGGACTTCTGCTTAGATTACTTTCCGTTATTAAACTTGGACTTCAGTATAAATATAGGACTTTCTGTAAAGATATAAGAAGCTAGACAAATTTGAATGGGAATTAGGTACACTAGATCACACAAACTAAGTTTCATACATACTATATGTATATTAATGTTAAACAAATTTTAATGGGACTTATAAACTTATATATTTCTTTTCAACACATCTACTTTTACTTTACTTCAAATTCAAAAACTTATTGTAAGTAACAACTTTAACTCTGACTTTGACTTTAACTTCATCTTGTACTTTTAATTTTCATTTCAACTGAGAATTGAACTTTTACATTAATTATTATCTACTTTTACTTTATTTTTTACTAGCTTTCCGCCAGCGGCTTCGCCCGCGTTTTCAGAGAAAAACCCGTTCCCGTAGGATTTTCGGGATAAAACCTATCCTATGTCCTTTCTCGGGTATCAAAATATAACTATACCAAATTTCATGCAAATTGGTTCAGTAGTTCAGGCGTGATTGAGTAACAGACAGACAGACAGAGTTACTTTCGCATTTATAATATTAGTATGGATAATATTATTTTAAATATACTTACGTAACTGTGGTATGGCGTGAAGGAAGAACACAATAACTACAAATGTCACACATATTGAAGCTTTTATTAATAATTGGGTGTCTCGGATTCGATACTGGAAGATAAAATATTAAATTATTTTTTAATTTTTTATCAATTAACAGATATTAGTTATATTATTTTCCATTTTGAACCGAATGGAAAAGGAGGTTCTCAACTTGACTTGTACTTTTTTTTGTTTGTTACCGTAGAATTTTCGACTGGGTGAACCCATATTGATGATTTTTTTTTAGTTTTCCAATAATAATTATAGTCCGATAAAAAGCCTTCAATTTCTAAACAAATAAGAAATTAACAGCTCTTTCATGGATAACAAAATGAAAATGTCACCTTTAAAAGCGTTAAATATTTTTTAATAAGAATAATAAATAGTACATTTTTACATACCTTTTGTTTCATCTGAGCTAAATTGGAACAGAACATTGGGTCAGTTTTGCTTTTCCCGGATTCTCTCTTCATTAGCATTGTGTTTAATCTCTGCACCTGAAAAAAAATATTTAGAATTATGTTTTATTAGGAAAAAATAAGTTTTAAGGAAAACATTTTTTTTTGAAAGGTATATCAGAGCCAAAAATATATATTTAAAGTTTATCGTAGAATATTTTATTTATATCTCAATATAATTAAATTGAACTGTTTTGTTTATCTGTATATTGTGAAATTTAGTAAAGATGTACTTTTATTATTTTATTACTTAAAAACAACTGTTTAAATCTGTGTGAATTTTTTTGTAAAAGGCAAAACAATTGTGATACTATTAACGACATTGAAACTAGCTTAAATATCAAAATCCCAAAATCCTACGCGTGTGTGAAGACGCCTTACCTTTTTCTCTAAAGCCCTCTTCACAATGTCCTCGTCTCTAGAGTATGACGTCAGAGACGCGGCTGCTCGCTTCCATACTGCTACTTCTTGACGCAGTTCTGGAAGTATATTCAAAATCAAAACATAACAAAAAAAATTAACTAAAACATTTACTTCAACTTAATTTTTGTCAATAAACCTATAATTAAAACTGTAACTTAAGCATTAACAGAGATCAACTGTAATTCGTACTCTAGCAAAGGTTATAAAAAAACTCAATCTCTAACTCAAAATTAAAGTCTAATTCAAACTCATAATAACTTGATCTCAATTTTTTTGTAAAACTTAAACTCACAACTACCGAACTCACAAAGGGATAAACCCAACAAAAAACACAAAAATCACATGTAAGTTTTTGATAAGTAGAAGTACCTAAATAAGTTTGTTCTATTATTGAAACAATTCAGGTCATTACATTAAATAAAATTATTCATCTTATACAATCTAAACAAACCCCAACTCCATTCCCAAAATTTAATCTATCACTCTCTAAAATTCACCACAATCTGTTCATCCGTAACAACAGTACTGTATACATACCAACAATATGCCGTGGTACTGTGTGTCTCAACGTATTGATATCCCTGAAGATGTACCGTATCTGGAGGTATGTTTGGATACAAACAAACAAAATGCCGACACCCATGTGTAGTGTAAAATTTGTAAAGTTTATATTCTGAAATATAAATAATAATTTAAAATAAATATAGGAAACCTAGATTTCCGCCCGCGGCTTCGCCCGCGTTTGCAAAGGAAAACCCGCATAGTTCCCGTTCCCGAGGGATTTCCGGGAAAAAAACTATCCTATGTGTTAATCCAAGTTACCCTCTATATGTGTGCTAAATTTCATTGTAATCGGTTCAGTAGTTTTTACGTGAAAGAGTAACAAACATCCATACATCCATACATCCTTACAAACTTTCGCCTTTATAATATAATATTAGAATATTAGATAATTATAGGAAAATAAATGTAGAATGATTTAAAATAAATGTAGGACAAAATAAATAAAAACACGCTTTACTAAGACAAAATTATGAAATTATTGTATTGTTACTGATTCTCGATAAGTGTACAAAGTTTGAATTGAATCTGTCCGTTTAAAGTGGGTCAAAATCGAGTCGAAAGGTGTCGGTTACATACAAACATACACGTGAAAATAATAATAATATTATTGACGTACGTTAACAACAGCTAGTCTCACAATCGTCTAAAAATGTTCAAGCGGCGTTGTATAAAAAATTCATTGAAATTAACACTTTATTTCGTGGCAGTAATGTTCACAGTCGATCCTTAGAAAAATTTGTGAGCGTGATTGTGAGTCTAGTTGTTGATTATGCGTCAATGGGTATGGTGTATAATTTATTCTGGTAAAAATATTAGTATATTGATTTTGGTGGCACAATAGTTTATAGACTATTGGTATTTTAATTTGTTAGAATATATTATGAAATCTATACTTAAAATGTAAAGCTGAAGAGCTTGTTTTCAAGCGATAATATCCGGAACTTTTGAAGTGAAACTTATTTTGGCGCGTTGAGAGTAAAATTTCAAGCATGGCAATACCGTCACGTTTTGGAGTAAGACGACGATTTTGGTATCTTTGAATCATGCCAAAGAAGTTTCACTTCTGTCAGTTCCCAGTAGTTTCGGAGGCTAATCAATTCAATTCAAACAAAGAAATCTTTCCTTTTTATAATATTACTAGCGGTCCGCCCCGGCTTCGCCCGTGGTACCTACATGTTTAAACTATCCTATCTCTCAAGTTGGATCGAACTGCACATGGTGTGTGAATTTTATTATAATCGGTTAAGTGGTTTAGGAGTCCATGGAGATTTATATACATTGAGATAACTTACCGCAGCCAACACAGAGGGGTGGCTAGCTATGATCACATTGGGGGGATCCCCCACGGGGGTGGCTGCCCCCCCCACGTTACTGAATATCACCATCGACATTAGTACTGGGACCGGGTTTAGTTGCATCACTTCGCATAATCTGGAAATTATATTAATTTATATAAAAATTAGGGAATCTTGTGGTAAGGAGATTTACAAGCAGAAGAAGAATTATTTTATTTATTTATTTTATTTTTATTTTTACATACATAGATTATACAATTATCCTTACCTTATGAGAAGAAATATTGTGTGTATGTTTGTGTGTGTATAAAAAATAGGTGTGGTAAGGTGTGTTTTGTCAAATATTCTGTCCAATAACAAATTAAATTGTAAACTATGATGCCATATAGATAAACGTAATTTCTTCTTTTTTGAAAGTATTTATATGCAGTTATAGTTTTTGCGTTTAAGGTAGAAGTGTAAAAGGCTTCATTTATAAATGAGTTCTAATTCAATTCTATCATCCAATAATTAAAAAAAAGAGATTTTTTGTGTTAGTCTGTTAGGCACATATTTTTATTAAGTAAGATCTAGTACCATTATAATGAATATTGTTTAAGTATGTGAAAGTGCATTGTATTTTTATTTAAATATATTTACTTACCGTATAGTAACAGGCGTCATCAACAGCACAGTAGTAACATTATCAAGAAAAGTGGAGAAAAAAGCCGTAAAGAAGCAGAGGCAGTTGATCAGCGGCCAAGTTCTGCCTCCTGTGACCTGGAAATTAAAGTAAACAATGATTATCATTGAGTTTAAAATTATAGAAGTTATACAATGGTATAATTGAGGCCAGAACTACTACAATTAATTTTTTGTGAAAACTAACCACAAAAGTAGCTAAAGTGACTAATATTTACTAGAATAGACACTTCCCACTAAGTATTTTGTCGTTTTTCCCATTTTCTTTCGAATTTTCAACTATTTTTGCCACTTTTTTTCGCATTTTCAGTTCTTTTCCCACATTTTTTTCCACTCTCCCCATTCCTCACCTCAAAAGCAACAACAGCCAGGTAATCAAACAGCCCAGTCTCCGCAAGTATGGCCACAAGGATCATCATGCTGAAGAGCAGCAGCAGCGTCTCCACGTCGAGCCAGGAGACCAGCTCCAGTAGTGTGGGTCTGGAGCCACTGATGGCAAGAACTGCTACTCCAAGGGATGAGGTTAATAGGGCAGCTATTGTGCGATTTACTACCTATAAAGGGAGATTTGAATGTACAGCAATAATAAAATTGTAGTGACTGTTTGTAATATTAAAATAAGCATTTTTAGTTAATATATATGTATATGAGATGTATGCATGGTAATTTACCGAAATATCATTTTTTACAATTTTTGCTCCGTTTGTGCCGTGTTTGAACTTTGAAGATCGAATGTTGTGTAATATCAATGTTCTAACTTATAAAGATACAATGCACGTATAACAAGTTATGTCGTGAGACGGACACGTTATGGAAATAAAGAAAAGCCTCTTTGTTATTTTCTGTTTAGTTTTAGGTTAAAAATAACACAATATGCAAACCTCAATTAATTGAATCAATTTTAAATTCATACAAAAATCGATTCTGGTTGAGTTTGCGAGTCAACCGATCACGCACGCCGCTTCGCTTCTCTATAAACTATTTTTCTTGCTCTTAAAATTACCGATTATTAAGATTATTTTACCGATTTAGTTACTATTCCAGATAAAACAATCTGTAAATGGCTTATTGTAAGTATTATATTATGTGACTATCTTTAAGGATACAGCTGTAGATTCTCCTAAAATATAAATATAAATATAAATAAAAACATTCCAAGTATTAAACATATAACATTGCCATCAACTACAGTTACGTACTAATTCGTTTTTCTAACCGTCTTCTCAAAAACATTCCACATAGAAAAGCGACAAGAAACAAACGCCCAAGTCTTAAACATTTATCTATTAAAAGGGACAGTACCGATAAACAATTTAGGTTGTCTGAATAATTTACTAACCAAAGACTTAGGTCTGATGGAGCATTATATACGATAGTATAAAAGGGTTTCTAGAGAATCTAATTCAAACTACATTTGTTGTTATAAGTTGATTTAATATATAACTAACTTTCAAGGGTTATCAAACTTAACAAATTAACTAAAACTGTCCTCTTGAATGACTCTATCCATGAAAAAACGCACCATAATGCTTATCGTACTTTCGAAGTACCTAGTATGCATAAATAGGGCAATTAACATACAGCGTGAAGCAAATTTGTTTTATATTATTATTAATTAATGATGTAAGCCATATTATGTTTTGTTTTTACATAGGTGACATGATCAATGACAAAAACCCTCTTAAAAAAAGATTACAAAAATATAAATAAAGAGTTTACTCACCGACTCGACTCCAGCATCATTTTGTGTGGCCTGTAATGTAATATACCGGCAGTAGGGACAGTCCGTTTGCCGAGTGCGCTGGTCGTGTCCACTTGTTGCTCCCGACCACGTGCTTCGCGTTCGTGCTATCCTACTCTTGCATACGCATTTCTGAGCGTACTACGCCGCTTTGTGTCTAAAGTCTGGTTGTTGTTAGTCGCCCCACGAGGAGTTTGTCTCTGCTCGCGAAACCCGATTTAACCCGCAGCGCCGCCTGCCATTTGTTCGGTGAAAGCCGTATAAGTGGAGAGGGCGGTGATGCGTGTTTAATTGATTTAGCAGCGCAGGCAAACGCCCACGTGCCCAGCGATGGAGCACGCCAGACCTAAAGGCCCTTCTCAGGGCCACACAAACGCGACCCCCGCGCGCAGTTCGCGCCCGCGCATAGTCACGCGCACTGGCCGCGACGGAGTAGCCCGGTCGAGCTCGGCTCCCGGGCGCCCCTCCCGCCCCTTTTGGACGCAGCCCCGACGATGGGGAATACCTGAGGCCGCCGCCGCAGAGGACGTGCCTGACCCGGACCTGGAGGTATCACCACGGACCGCATATTTGTCGGATGCCGTGCTGATAGACCGGTTCGTTTCGTCGGGCCTCCTGTCGCGCAAGCTGCGCGGCTGGCTGGCCTCGTACATCGAGATGAGGCGAGGCGACCTGGCGCGCATACCGCCGGGCTGCCTGGAGGAGCCTTCGCCGGAAGACGAACAGGTTTTACTGGCAAAACTTGCCGTCCTCCCGATCCCTCCGGGCAAGCCACGGGCGAGGCGCCGTCGCCCCCTCAGCAGCGACGAGGAAGAGGAGCAGGTCGAGTCGGCGCAGGCCAAGCGGCCTTGCCAGACTCCCGCCCTCCTCCCCGCTACACCCGCTACCACCACCGCTACCGCAGACATCATGGAGATAGACACGGCCGCAGCCACACCCGTTCCGCCCACTTACGCGGCGGTAAGTGCAGGCGCCGCCGTGCCACCACTCCACCCACGCGATCCGCGCCGCCCCCGCCGTATCAACGTGGAGGCGGCCGAGGAGCCGCAACCGGGCCCGTCCGGCTTGCAGCGCGCTAGTGCGCCTGCGCAGCCGACCGCCCCCACACCGAGGGCGACAGCAGCGCCACCTAGCGCTGCCGCCCCCGCGTCCACCACTGCAACAACGGCGCCGCCTAGCGGCGCGTCGAAGACACCCCGCTACCCGCCTATCGTGGTTGAGTCGCTCCCAAATTGGGCGACTCACCTGCGAAACATTACCGCCTCGCTGGGACGACAAGTAAGTGCGCGCGCCTACGGGACCGGCGTGCGCTTCTCGCCTCAGGACGAGGCGGAATACCGGGCGGTCGACCGATACTTGCGCCGCATTCAGGAGGAGGGAGTGGAGATTTCCTGGTTCTCCTACTCCCCTGAAGCGGAGCGCAGTGTAAAGGTCGCTGTCCGTGGCCTACCTGTCAACACCGAGCCCGAGGAGCTGATGACCGCGCTGCGCGACCGGGGTTATGATCCTGAGTTCGCGCGGCCCATCCGCGCCCGTAAGGGGCGCCCCGGCTGCATATTTTTAGTCATCCTAAGGAAGACGGAGAACCTCACGCCGGGCATCTACGCAATCAAGGAGTTGCTGTACATGCCCGGCGTCACCATTGAGGCGTGGCGCTCCAAGCGGGGCCCCGCGCAGTGCCACAGGTGCCAGGGCTTCCGGCACTCGTCGCACAACTGCCACAGGCCGCTTGCCTGTGTGCGTTGCGGCGAGAGCCATGCGACCGCGGACTGCCCGCGGCCGAGGGACGCCCCTCCCATCTGCGCCAATTGCGCGGGACCACATCCCGCCAACCACGCCTCATGCCCGGTGCTGCGGCGCGAGGCCCGCAACAAGAAGGCGGGCCCGATAGCGCGCACCACAACCACCCAGCAGCAGCCGCAGCAGCCGCGCGCCGCACCGAATGTGCGGCCCAGCGCGCCGGCGGCGCCACCCGCGCCCGTGGAGCCGGTGCCTCGTGGAGAGGCCCTCACCACAGGTCTCATGGCGGCAGCGAATGACGCCCCCGCAACCTCTACAAGAAACCGAAAGGGGCGCAGCGGTAAGAAGCGTTCCCGCACGCAGCCCCCTCGGGCCGCTACCGCCTCTGTGCCCCCCGCCGGCCCGCCCGCGCACATTCCGCAGGCGCCGGCGCATGCGCAACAGCGCCAGCCCGAGCGCACACGAGCGCAACCGCCGATCTCCGCTCGGGTAACTTCGGCGCAACGAACACAGCCGAACTTGCCCGAACCTGCCCGAGTACCTCAACGCAGCACAGCTCGACCCAGCTCGACACAGCTCGGCTCAGCACCGGCACACCTCGACCCAGCCAAGCGGACGGTCATACGAGCGGCGTGCCAGGTGCTCCAGAGCACGATGGACGCGCTGGAGGAAGGCGCCGACCCAATACCCATCCTGATGCAGGGCCTGTTGAGTCTCGTTCAACAGTGAGTATACGCTTCATTTACTGGAACGCGAGCGGGCTCAGCAAGGAGAGAGCGACACTACTGCGCCACCTCATGCGGGAACAACGAGTAGACGTCGTCCTCCTAAACGAGACGCACCTGGGCGCGCCTGACAAACTCAGCGCGTCTGGCTACGTCTCGTACAGACAGGACGAATGCTCCCCGTATGGGCGTAAGTACCGCGGACTTGCGATCCTTATCCGCAAGTCCATCCCTCACACCCCACTCCCCGCTTTCGCATCCCAATCCTTTTCCGCGCTCGGCATCGAGGCGGAGTTTCCGGTGGGCAGGCTGCGAATGTATGCTGTATACAGGCCGCCCGGGGGGAGAGTTGACACGAACGAGGTGAAACGTCTTTTCGCCTCGAGCGTGCCGACGATCGCCGCGGGTGACTGGAACAGTAAGCATTCGCACTGGCTATCCCGCCTCGATTGTTGCAACGGCAAAGCCCTTTATAACATTATCGATTATAACGACATTGTTATAGAGGGCCCTTCCGAACCTACTCATTATCCTCGTACAGACTCCCACCAAGCGGACGTCATCGACTTTACGATTCACAATGTGATCCGCCAGTCGATGACGCAAACTGTTATTGTGGACGATCTCGGCTCAGACCACCTGCCGGTATTGGTCGAGATCACCGCAAACAGTTCCGCGCTTGCCCCATCCTACTCCCGCCGCTGTGTCAATTGGGAGTTATTTGCGAATACGCTTGAGCGCTCCACGCCCTCACGCGCGGTTTCAAGCGCCGAGGACGTGGAGATATTCGCAAATGACTTGCATGAAGCACTTAAGTCCGCTCTTTCCCAGGCCACGACACTCAAACCGTCCACGTCCATACTCCCCCCTATTCCTTCTCACATTAAAGCCCTTATCCAGAGGAAGCGAGCTCTGCGACGGCAGTGGCAGCATTCGCGCTGTCCCACCCTCAAGCGGCAACTTGCTCGTTTGCGAGAGCAAGTTAGCGATGCGCTTGAGGCGAACAGGATCGAGGGCTGGCACCGTGCGATCGACTCGGCCGCCGAGGACTGGCCCTCGCTCCACAACCTCTGTCGCAGGCTTAAATCCTCAGCCGCCCCCGCGCGCCCACTCACCGATTCCGCGGGTAATTATATATACGCCCCTCAGGGTCGCGCTGACTTGTTCGCCGAACATCTGGCACAAGTTTTTCAGCCGAACCCCCTGACGCCGTCGAGCGCCGCCCACGCAGCAGTGGTGAACGAACACCTATCAGGTTTTCTAGCATCACCGATACCGCCCGCTGAGGAAGTATTCTTCACCTCCCCGTCCGCCGTCCGCCGTGCGATTTCGCGTACAAAGTTGCGCAAAGCGCCCGGTGAGGACGGCGTGACGAACGAATCCCTTCGCCACCTCCCCCGTAAAACAGTCGCGGCTTTGTCGCGGCTGTTTAACGGTATATTGCGCGCCGGTCATTTCCCTTCAGTGTGGAAAACCGGTCGCGTAATAATGATCCCCAAACCCGGCAAGAATGCCTCCTTAGCGGGCAGTTATCGACCCATCACCTTGTTGAGCACAGTCTCCAAAGTGTTCGAGTCACTACTGCTGCCTATGCTGCGTCCGTACGTGTCGCCGCGCGCTGAGCAATTCGGCTTTCGCTCGGCACACAGTACCACCCTTCAGGTATCTAGAGTATTGCACCATGTTAGCTCCGCCTTGAACAGGAATGAGAGAGCGGTCGCAATATTCCTAGATATCGAAAAGGCTTTCGACCGCGTCTGGCACGAGGGTCTTATATATAAGATCCTTACCACTACCCAATGCCCCGCGCGGCTCGTGAGGATATTGCACTCCTTCCTCACGGACCGCTCCTTTCACGTTTCCGTGTCCCCCGCCATTTCCCGAAACCACTCTGTGCAGGCGGGTGTCCCGCAGGGCAGCTGTTTATCGCCCGCGCTATACTCCGCCTACACAGATGACTTCCCCTCCCCCGCGCCAAATTCTAATCAAATCCTCGCGCTATACGCCGACGATGTAGCTTTAATCGCCGCATCGTTGAATACAACGCATGCGATGGTTAAGGCGCAACGCTGGCTTGATGAGTTGCCTGCGTATTTCGATCGTTGGCGGATATCTGTTAACGCGCGAAAGACACAGGTGATTCGGTTCGGTGGTTTGACTCCCTCCCACCAACTCACTCTGGCTGGTGAGCAGATCCCATGGTCCGATACCGTCCTTTACCTAGGTGTAACTATTGATTGCCGGCTTCGCTTTAACAGCCACGTGAAGCAGGTAATTAACAAGTGCAAAGCCGCCCACGCCATACTTCGTCCGGTGTTATACTCGGAACTCCCGCTGCGTATAAAGGTAAGCGTTTATAAAACCTACCTACGGCCGCTCCTCACGTACGCCGCGCCCGCCTGGTATGTGTATGTGTGTGAAAGCCTGCGCCGCAAAATGCGTGCGCGGCAGTCACTCGCATTACGCGCTATCGTCGGTGCGCCGAGGTATGTGAGAAACGAGCTAATACGTAGCGATCTCGGTGTAGAAACGCTGGATGAGTTTATCCTTCGTCTCTCCCAAAATATGTTCTCGCGGGCGGACGCCTCCTCTCATTCCCATCTCCGAGAGATTGCTCCGCACCGCGCCATTCCCGGGTCGCGTCGTCCAAATCCGCGCGATCTACTACCACCCCCCTCTCCTAAGGCGAACACGCCGTCCTCACCACCGGCATTGCAAGCAATGCCGGCACCATACACCGCGCCTCCAGCGCCACCTACCGCCCACGCACTCTGTGCGCCCCTCACTACTCCCTCCTACCAAACCTACTCCCACGCGCAAATAGCGCAATCCTATACAACGCCCCCACCCACGCAAGCTTCGCCTGCGACGGCGCTTCCTATCGCGCCGTCTGTCGCCTCACCCTGCATAACTCCTACACAGTCGGTACACAACGTACCCAGCCAATCCACCGCCCACTCCCACGCGCAATTGGCGCCTCCTATCACACCCATCGGTTTTGTGTCGCTCCCGGGTTCCCTGTCCGTCCCCGGCTTAGACACAAGTCTAAGACGGGCTCGTAAAACCAAACACAGGTCGGTCGAGTCTTCGCAAAATGCGAAAAGGTTTAAAAAGTCGGGCACAGTCTCCTATACTGTGCCCCAATTTACAAATATTTCTATCCCCAAACAGGGCGATTCGTCCTCCCAGTGACCTGCCCGTATTAGCGGGCAGCGCTATCAACCTGCTGCAGAGGACGAATCGTCCTGAACAGCATCCCCCACGCAGCCTCCTAACGGAGGCCGCGTGTGTGAAGACCCTTGCTTGCTAAAATTACCTACTTAAAATAATAAGGAACTAAATACGTTTTTCTGTATCAAAAATGCTCTAGAATAGCCATATGAAAGTCAGGTAATTGCCTGACTCTTGTAAGAGAACGAGCAAGATGTAATGTGTTTTATGCGTGAGAGTGAAAGAGCGAGGCTTATACAATATTGAAATTGGTGTATTACCTATCTATCCTTTCGATATGTCATTGGTTATTTATATAAGTTGAAAAAAATAGCACTTACCTCAAAAATAATTAAAAAATACAGTAGTAAGAGTAAAACAGCCGAATAGATAATGCCGTCCTCTTCTGACAACGGATCCACTTGGTAGGTTAGAGTGAGAGGCACTGTGTGCTCGCTTGTGCTTATCATTCGGAGTGTTACTGTGCCTGGAAAAATATAATTACTTATGTAAAAAATGTAAAAGTTTATCTGTTTGTTTGTGAATCGTTATTCGTTACGAATGAATCAATTGTAACGAAATTAATAACAGAGATAAACTAAACCTTGCATAAGTATATAAACATTTTAATCATATATCCAAAAATTTCAAAATTAACTGATTCAAATTCAATTCTTCTTACGCGTGTATTTTCTAACTAGCGATACAATAGACTTTGAACATTACTGCCACGGAATAAGGTGTAAAATTCAATGAACGTTTTATGCAACCCCGCTCGGACATTATTGACGAATTGTGAGTCTAGTTGTTGTGTAAGACAATCATTTTATAAAAAAATAGCCTTGTGGTATAGGTAATATTCCTTATCCTATACTAATATTATAAAGAGGAAAAGTTTGTAATTATGTATGTATTGTTTTCACGCATAAACCTCTTAACCGATTTTGATGAAATTTGGCACAGACAATCTTTAGACCCTGAGAAAGAACATAGGCTACCTTTTATTACGAAATATGTACCACGGGCGAAGCCGGGGCGGACCGCTAGTATTAAATAAATATATATGTCGTTAAAACTATACTTATATAATATTATCTTCTTTAGAATAAGAAAAGCTCATGAAACTATTGTATTGTCACCGATCCTTGATAAGTGTACAAAGTTTGAATTAAATCTGTTCGTTTAATGGATCAAAATCGAGTCTAAAGGAATCGGTTACAAACATACAGGTGAAGCTAATAGTGTTAATAATATATTACCATTAATTCCATGACTTTCCAGATCTTCCAGCCCGCTGGAATTTATCCTGGAATTCTGTTTACCCGGTAAAGTTAGTGTTTTGGTTTCTGATGCACTTGGAGAGAAATCCAGGTCTTCATCAGGTTGCAGGTATACCTTCCACATCTGGGAATCCTGGAAAATATAAACAACTTATGAACATTTTATTAAAATTGTGTTGAAAAAGCCTTCTACTTATATATAATACTAGCGGTCCGCCCCGGCTTCGCCCGTGGTACCCACATGTTTAGGTTTTTTTTCATAAGAACCATCCTCGTACTTCAAGGAATAGATTCCGCAGCGCACGCGATGACAGAATTTTTATTAAGGAATATTTTACACCTTGGGTTACATTATTGCATTTTTGGTAAGGATCTCTAATTTTTTTGAAAATGCAATATAGCCTATGTTGCTCAGTGAAGATGCAGCTTTCTAATGGTGAAAGAATTTTTGAAATCGGTCCATTATTTTATGCGTGAAAACCATACATACATACATACATACATAATTACAAACCTTTCCTCTTTATAATATTAGTATAGATCTATGACAAAAATTGATTTTTTCACAGCAATGTACTTGATTAGTAAAATTATTTTTAAAGTTTTTTTGTTGTTTTATTTCAATCATTCATAAAAAAACATTTTTTATTGACATAATATTTTATTTTTCATGTATTCTATGACAAAAATTGATTTTTTCACAGCAATGTACTTGATTAGTCAAATTATTTTTAAAGTTTTTTTGTTGTTTTATTTCAATCATTCATAAAAAAACATTTTTTATTGACATAATATTTTATTTTTCATGTATATATCTATATAGATATAGATATAGTATATAGATATAGAATTGAATTAAAACTATACATAACTAAACATACATGTTTTGTCAATTGTTTTTTATATAATCTAAAAAATAAAAATCACAATGTAAATTACCGTATACATTACAATAAACGAATAAATCACATACCCATGTTATAATAATCTTTAGTTATATGTTACAGAAAATCATATATTATTATTACTATAATTTATTTTTTATACTCTGCCTAGGCTATAATCTGTTTTATGACAGCATTGTCTCAAGTACTTGTAAATTTTATTACTTTTAACAATGTGTAGTAAAAAATATATTTCCTGTAGTTTTGTCAAACTACGTGTATATGCTGTCTCGCTCTTTTGGTAGGGAAAGAAAGAGACGTGAGATAATTTAATTTAGATTTTTCTATGGCAAATTCAAACTCAAACTCAAACTCAAACATTCATTTATTCAATTAGACTACTATTTAGTAGCACTTTCGAATCGTCATTACATAGTATTTTTAACATTTACCACCGATTCGGAAAGCAGTATCTATGGAGAAGAATCGGCAAGAAACTCCATAGTTGCTCTTTTAAATAATGTCAATAAATTTACATAATATGTAACTTATATCTAACTACATAATAATATGCCAAAGAACTGTCCTGTGGTTTTTACGCGACAACCCTCCATGGGTCTTTATCGTCCATATATTCCTGAATACTGTAGTACGCTCTCTGAACTAGTACATTTTTTATGTAAGTTTTAAATTTAGAACTACTAAACTCTTTAATATTGTGAGGAATTCTATTGTATAAGCGTATACCTTGACCCATAAATGAATTTTTAACTTTAGCTAATCGGAAAAATGGCATTTCAATTCTATTCTTGTTCCTTGTGCCATAATCGTGTCTATCTCCTACTCTTGTGTGTAAGTCAGAGCTTTTGTGTACATGCAAAATATTATTAAATATATACTGTGATGGTACAGTAAGGATACCAGTATTCTTAAAATGATCTCTTAGTGAGTCCCGAGCACGTAAATTATATATAGAGCGAATGGCTCTTTTCTGTAAGATAAATATAGTTTCTATATCTGCAGCCCTGCCCCACAGTAGAATTCCATAGGACATAATGCTATGAAAGTAGCTGAAATAAACCAATCTAGCCGTATCTTCATCGGTGAGATGCCTTATTTTTCGGACTGCATATGCAGCAGAACTGAGCTTACCTGCAGCGGTGTTGACATGGGCTCCCCACTGTAGTTTCTCGTCCAATGTTAACCCTAGAAATACAGTAGACTCAGTAGGATGCAATACCTCCCCGTTCAAGGTAATATCTCTGTTCAACTTTTTTACATTAGGAAGTAAAAATTCAACACAAGTGGTTTTTTTGGCATTTAATAATAAATTATTGGCAGTAAACCATTCAGATATGTGTAAAAGAGCACTGTTCACTTCGTCAACATTTGGGTCATGCCTATCCACATTAAAAATTAATGAGGTATCATCTGCAAACAGAACTATTTCACACCTATCCTGCAAATAATAGGGAAGATCATTGATATATACCAAGAACAAGAAGGGACCTAAAATTGACCCCTGTGGAACACCAATGTTAATTGACGCACCGCTAGAACGTTCTCCATTAACAACTACAGTCTGTATCCTATCATGCAGGTATGACGCTATGAGGTTCTGGGCTTTTCCTTTAATTCCATAGTGATTAAGTTTACGTAACAAAGTACAATGTTCAACGCAGTCAAATGCCTTGGAGAGGTCACAAAATATCCCTAGAGCATTTTTTGAGTTTTCCCATGCCTTATATATATGTGTTAGAAGTGCAACTCCAGCATCTGTGGTTGAGCGCCCCTTTGTGAAACCAAACTGTTTGGTGTGCAGTAAATTATTAGATGCAAAATGACTACTCAATTGGTTTAATATTAACTTCTCGAATACCTTACTTAATGTTGGTAAAATAGAGATAGGTCTATAATTGTTACAGTCTTCTTGATCGCCCTTCTTAAATAAAGGTATAACTTTACTAAGCTTTAGTAGATTAGGAAATGTACCATAGTCACAACACTTATTAAATATGGAAGCTAAATTTTTCGCAATATTTTCTATTATATTATTAACTAAATTTACGGACATTCCCCAAAGATCACAAGTATTTTTAAGATTAAGCGTCTTAAAGGCAGCAACAATATCATTAGCAGTTACGTGTCGTAATTCAAATAATGTACTGCACTCCGCAACATGGTCCCTCAAAAAGGTCTCTGCAAGTGCTGAAGACGAATTTAAACTATTAGTAATAGTAGCAGGGACACTACTGAAGAATTCTTCAAAAGCAAGCGCAACATCAGCACTTTTGTCAATAACCCTGTCATTATTTACAAGTTTTATGGTATTACTTGATTTGCTTTTACCCATTTCACCATTAATAATTGACCAAACTGTTTTAACTTTATTATCAGAGTCGCGTATTTTTTCTTTGATATACAAACGCTTTGCAGTGAAACAAACTTTTTTAAAAATTTTTGAGTAATTTCTAACATAACTAAGAAAAGATGGGTCTTTATTATATTGCTTCATACCATATAATTCATAAAGAATGTTCCTGCACCTATGTATACTAGCTGTCGCCCATTTACTAAATGGTAAATCCTTGGTAATATTTAAAGATTTAACTTTAAATATTTTTTCAAATTCTTTATGTACTAAATTAAAAAGATTTTTAAACATTTCACAAGGACTATTAGGATAGGATTGAACATTTAGTACGGGCAGGTTTTTATTAATATTATTCCTAAATTTATTAATGCCTTTTTTAGTTATAGGCCTAACATTAATCCTTTTAAATGTAGGTATGCAATCCCATTCAAAAACTACTTTCTGGCCACAGTGATCCGAAGTCAATGTATTGAGAATATTTTTCTCTAAACAGATGCAGTCACAGTATATATTATCAATACAAGTTGCAGAAGTAGGTGTAATTCGTGTGGGTTCGTTAAAAAGTTTATATAGATTAAATGACTGAAACAAATTAACAATTCGTGTAGCCGTTTGTGTTTGTAAAAGTAAATCAATATTAAAATCACCACATACTATAACTTTTTTTTTACTCCTGCTTAGACGATTCAAATTACGTAACTTAATTTTTTTGATTCAAAGAAAATAACGATAGTTTTTAACCGACTTTACAAAAAGAAGGTTCTTCATTTTTCATGAAGAAGTTCATTCAAACGCGATTTCAAATCCGTTAAAATTTAGAGTATAGCTGCGTTTTCAATCTTTAATTTCTAAACTAATAGTCTGATTTATATTATTTATTTACTAAATTAACACAGATTAGGACAAACTTAGTATGAATATAAAACAGGTTTGTAGCTAATATACAGTTTTTAAATTAAATTTCATAGAATTGTGTAGGTATTTGAAAATTTTTGACAAAATAATATTTTCCTAATCCTAAAACAATTAATAACTGATATTATAAATCGAAGGTATGCGGACATGTGTAAAAAGTGTGTGAAAAAGTTTTGAAAGTATACAAAAAACAAAGGAAAATTTTTGACATACAAACGTACACTTGTATCAATATTTATAGATATAACTGTGTGTTTGTAATCATTGGCAGTTGTAACCGGTTATGATTAACCGACTTCGCAAAAGGGTGTTTTGTTTTTAATTTTTATGAAAATGTCGAGAGAAATGTTTCAGTAATATTTAAAAAAATGCATTATCCATTATTGCGGTTACACACATGTGTAATATTTTTGATTGTTTGAATGAGCTCATCTCAGGAACTGTTTTGAATTGAAAAAAATATTTTTGTGTCGGATAGTCCATTTATCGAGGAAGGTTATAGGCTACATAATATCACGCTAAGACCAATAGGAGCGGAGCATCAACGAAAAATGTCGCAAAAATAACAAAAAATATGCCTTATAAAAACATCTGTAACAATTGTTAAAGTAGATCCATACAATAATTAGTACAAAATAACTAAGCACGTAAAGATAGGGTTTTTCCATATAAACGGTTTGTTATCTAAAACATGGTGTTTATCTATTTAACTATGAGATAATAAGTCTCATTATGGTTTTTTGTTTTATATGTAAGTCGATAAATATTATTTTTAAACAACACGTGATCTTGTTATTTTAACACACTACTTATATGAATATTATAATTCAATAAATTTTAACAAAATAAGCGTTAATAAATAATTTAGCGTTACTCATTTACTTTGCATATAAAATAGGATAATAATAATAAAATTAATCCAAAATGAAATTTATTAACTTTTTATTGAAGTGAAAACTTCTTTAGCGGCGTTGGGTATAAAATCTTAAACTCGCGTCAGGACACGTGGCCTGATCGAAATAGCGTAAGACGGTTGTTTTTTTTTGTAGCCCTTATATTCCATGCGTAAGACGGATACCATTCCAAAATATCAAACATGCTGAACGTTGATAATTAAGTTTTCACTTCTGCCGGCACTCCCGGAGTGCAACCCGTCTTTTTTTAATTCTTACGACGAACTAGTACAATGAACTACTACTATAATGAACACATTTTTCATATTTTTACGGATTTTTTATTCCCTCTCAAAGCTACTCATAAAAAATACATTTTTTTCCTATTTAAGTATCAATAAAATGCTTACTTGCCCATATCTTCTATACTTAACAGTCAAATGGTACAAAAAAAAAATATATTTCCTAATTTTTTTAACACATTTTTTCCATTTTTTTTTCAATTTTTTCACAAAAAACTTACCTGACTATAATCCCCCATACTTCTATGTAACCAAACCGTTAAATGATTGGTTTTATTCGTGGAATCACCAAACGGGCCTGTGAGCGTTACCGATACTCGGAATGTTGAATTTGTTGTATCTAGGTGGTATTCTGTAAGGAAATAAATGAATGAACATGCTTTATTGCTTGTCAAATACATAAAACAAAGACTTAACAGAATCAGCGAAGGGCGTCCTTATCGCTAGGTAGTGATCTCTACCAGGCGATCAGAGGAAATATAACAATACATTGTGGGTGAGTAATAAGGCAATAGTTGTAATACATCTATACTAAATATTATAAAGCTGAAGAGTTTGTTTGTTTCTCAGGAAGTACTGGTCCGATTTGAAAAATTATTTCGGTGTTAGATAGCCCATTTATCAAGGAAGGCTATAGCACAGTATTACAATATCTATAATATTGTAATAATAAAATGCTTTCTAAATATCTATAATATTGTAATACTGTGGCTATAGGCTATACATCATCACGCTAAGGCCAACAGGAGCGGAGCCACGCGGGTGAAACCGCGAAGCGCAGCTAGTTATTACCGCCTGATTTCATTCCCATACCGTGCTTTCATTCATAAACAGACAGACAGACATACACATTTATAATATAAATCTTACCTTTAATTTCCCCACTATTTACAGCAGTATGTAGCACTACATCAACTTTCTCTCTATTAAGTAGTAGCGCTACTGTGAGCAGCGCCCAGCATGCTACTAGACCTGATAACTTCAGTATACGTAATGTTTTTAGGCACTAGAAGAAAGAGTAAAATAATTATTATTTTTTGTAACTGGAGAAAAATGTATTGGACAATAAAAATTATCAAAATCTGTTCACCTAGTCAAAAGTTATAAGGTAAAAAAAATACAGCTTTTTTGAAGTTTTTTGGAAGTCGGTTGAAAAATCAGTAGATAGATTGAAAGATTATGAAAGAATAACAACATACTAAGTTAAGTGACTCACTAAGAGATCTCTTTAAGAATACTGGTATCCTTACTGTACCATCACAGTATATATTTAATAATATTTTGCATGTACACAAAAACGCCGACTTACACACAAGAGTAGGAGATAGACACTGTTATGGCACAAGGAACAGAAATAGAATTGAAATGCCATTTTTCCGATTAGCTAAAGTTAAAAATTCATTTATGGGTCAAGGTATACGCTTTTACAATAGAATTCCTCATAATATTAAAGAGTTTAGTAGTTCTAAATTTAAAACTTATATAAAAAATGTACTAGTTCAGAGAGCGTACTACAGTATTCAGGAATATATGGACGATAAAAACCCATGGAGGGTTGTCGCGAAAAAACCACAGGACAGTTCTTTGGCATGTTATTATAATATATATTATGATGTTACATATGTATTTTGTAAAATTGTAAAACTGACATGATTTAAAAGAGCAACTATGGAGTTTCTTGCCGGTTCTTCTCCGTAGATACTGCTTTCCGAATCGGTGGTAAATTTTAAAATATGTAATGACGTTTCAAAAGTGCTTCTATAAGAAGTCTAATTGAATGAATAAATGTTTGAGTTTGAGTTTGAGTTTAAGTAGTAGTAGCATGTAGTAGTAGTAGTAGCAATTTATTTACTTGTGACCTTTTCTATCGGATCGGAAAAGATGCTTTTATATTATAATTAACATACAATATGTATTCCTAAATTGCTAGTCCTACAAAATTAGGACTAGGTGTACAAATTAAAAACATTTACCTGTTTCTTTTTAGCTGATTTTTGTGCCTTCTCATCTTTTGTATTATTTTTATCCAATGCCCTGAAAAATTCATATTAATAAATGCATAAATAATATGTTTAAATATTTTAGGAGAATTTTCACACATGGCAGTATCTGGTCATACTAAGCTTTCGCTTGGAAACCAGATGGCTGATAAACACGCACATAGGTATATAATTTTAAATAAATACCTACTTATATAGATAATTAACACCCAGACACAGAGCAAACATCTATGTTCATCACACAAATATTTGCCCTTGGTGGGAATCGATCCCAAAGATATGAAAATATATACTAATAATATTTATTTATTTATTTAAGTATTTATTTATTTATGATAAGGTACCTTACAACTAGTGATACAATTTTTGAGATGAATAAATACTAAGCTACGCCAATTAAAAGGTAAACCAATAGGTAGTAAAAATAATATACGTATGTGAACAAAGACTAGTATAAGAATTTTACAAATGATAAGAGAAAATATTTTAATTTCATGTAGGTAAAGTAAGCATTGATCAAGCCCAATAAGTATTTATAAAATTTGTTATGTCAATTCCCATAGTAGTATCATACACGTAATATACATATTCTTTTTTTCTTTGTTAAGTATAAAAATTAGACATACCTTCCGTGTTTGTTGTCCTCTTTGTGATCATGGTGGAATATTTCAGACGTCTTTCTTGTGAAGATGTTGTGATTTTCTTCGGTAACAATTTCTGGTGATTCCAATTTGCCTGGAAATGAAAATTTATCAACTAATTACTAATGCGGTTTTTTGTAATAGATATAGAGTGATTCAAGAGGAAGGTTTTAGTATATAATTTATTAGGTTTTAGACAAAGCGGGCGAAGCCGCGGGCGGTAAGCTAGTAACACTAAAAGGGGGTTAACTGTGATGTCTTAAAGCAGTATTAATTCCAGTCTGGAAAAATGACTGAACTATATTTATACTAATGACTGTAGATAAACGTATCTACAGCTTACGTCAATCTCATACATTCGGAGTCTATTCTATTGAACGCTACGCTAACAGAAAGCCACTTGACTAGGGGGGCAGGAACTACTAATATGAATAGTAGATTTTGACTCACCATGCCTCTGTTCGTATAGCTGCTTGAACGGTGCAAGTGCTGGATCGTATTTGATGGAATCCGGTAGATCTAGCCACACTTCCAGGCTGCCTGGAGTTAGGTCACTGCACGATACCATAGAATAAATACTAGGTGTATCACATTTCTTCTTTTTTAGTATGTTTAGGAACGACATTTTGTTACATGTTCACTTTAGGAGTAATTGTGTTTCACTTTAGGATTAATTGTGTTTCACTTTAGGATTAATCGTGTTTCACTTTAGGATTGATTCTGTTTCACTTTATAACACTTTACACTGTTAGAGATTTTACGAATTCACTGAAAAAGTTTTGGTTATCAAGTTATAATAAAGTCAAAGTTATGTTGCGTCTTTTAAAGTTTTAACAAAAATTGTTATTTTAATCCGTTAAAAAGTTGAGCAGAAATATTACCTTGAACGGGGAGGTATTACACCCTACAGAATCGACTGTATTTCTTGGGTTAACATTGGACGAGAAACTACAGTGGGGAGCCCATGTCAACACCGCTGCAGGTAAGCTCAGTTCAGCAGCATATGCAGTCCGAAAGGTAAGGCATCTCACCGATGAAGATACAGCTAGATTGGTTTATTTCAGCCACTTTCATAGTATTATGTCCTATGGAATTCTACTATGGGGCAGGGCAGCAGATATAGAAACTATATTTATCTTACAGAAAAGAGCCATTCGCTCTATATATAATTTACGTGCTCGGGACTCACTAAGAGATCTCTTTAAGAATACTGGTATCCTTACTGTACCATCACAGTATATATTTAATAATATTTTGCATGTACACAAAAATGCCGACGTACACACAAGAGTAGGAGATAGACACTGTTATGGCACAAGGAACAGAAATAGAATTGAAATGCCATTTTTCCGATTAGCTAAAGTTAAAAATTCATTTATGGGTCAAGGTATACGCTTTTACAATAGAATTCCTCATAATATTAAAGAGTTTGGTAGTGCTAAATTTAAAACTTATGTAAAAAATATATTAGTTCAGAGAGCCTATTATAGCATTAAGGAATATATGGAAGATGAAAATCCATGGAGGGTTGTCGCGTAAGAACCACAGGACAGTTCTTTGGCATATTATGATATATTATGTAGTTAGATTTAAGTTACAGATTATGTAATATTGACAATATGATTTTAAAAGAGCAACTATGGAGTTTCTTGCCGGTTCTTCTCCATAGATACTGCTTTCCGAATCGGTGGTAAATGTTAAAAATACTTATGTAATGACGATTCGAAAGTGCTACTGAAAGTAGTCTAATTGAATAAATAAATGTTTGAGTTTGAGTTTGAGTTGAGTTTGAAATTGAAATTAAGTAAGTAAATTTTTCTGTTCGAATATGATTTTGTGTTTGTGTTTTTAAACATAACATGTCAAAGGTACATCTTTTTAATAACAAACGATCCATATACGTTGTCACTTAAGGCCATAAGCCCTTTTCTGACCCTATATAAAGCCTTTTTGAACCTTTAAATTGATTTATTTTATGTTTACCCATACATCTTTATCCGTTAAATATTTGTAATGATCATAGTAATAACATATAGCTGAAGGGTTTGTACGCGCAAATATCAGGAAATACTGTTTCGTATTGATATTATTTTTTTGCGTTGGATAGGCCATTTATCGAGAATAGCTATGATATTTTGATGTTATATTTAACTTGACGATACGACTAAAAGTAATTTTTTGAAAAATATTTATTTTGAGAGCAGACGATCTTTCTTTTCAAAAAACTTTTCTGAGGTATATTTCATTTCATTATAGTCTATTTTTTATTTATTTTTGTCTAAGATTTTTGTCTTATGTACTTTTTAAATCATGAAACAATGCAATAGATATATTAGTGGTAAAGTTATATTTGACAATATTGATATGTGTCGAGTTTTAAATTCCTTTTCGAGCTCCAAATAAACAAACAAAAAATAACAGGTAGCTTATTATCAACAATCCTACACACATTCTCAAGCTATGCACGGACGGATGTAAACATATTGTAATAGTAAACAGAACGTGACACAATCAACAATGACCAGCCTTCTTGGAACTGATAAGCGTGCTGCAGTGCAATATAAAGAAAAGGCAGTTTAGATAATGTCCAGTTTTTTTAATGTCCTTATTATCTGCTTTCAATTGTTTTTAGATACAGTTTTTTGGGTAATGTAATGTATTTTTTGTTATAGAGACAAAAATATGTTACGTAAGTAACCGACTTCAAAAACGAAGGGTCATTGTTTAATCGCATTTTTTTAAATGTTAAGTTTATCCTACTATCCTACTAATACATATTATAAATGCGAAAGTTTGTGAGGATGTGTGTGTGTTTGTTACTCTTCCACGCAAATACCTACTACTGAACCGATAACAATGAAATTAAGCACACATATAGAGGGTAACTTGGATTAACACATCATTTTTTATTGGTTTGTGTTCTATACAATAAAGAATCACCTTGCAAATTGCATCATCGCTTCAGTAGTTGCAACGTAAAAGAGTGACATACATACAAATTACAAACTAGGGATGTAACGATACCGATACCGATACCGATATATCGGCCGATATATCGGCAAGCCGATATATCGGTATCGCCGATAATAAATCAACCGATACCGATATTTTTTTTATTAAATACTTTCTTTTCTTTTATGTTTTTGCATTGTATTCATTCATATTGTTTTATTTCTGTTTCTGTAATAGTGTTAAGGAAGAGCGGAACCTCCTGACACAAGCATTTTATTTGCTTGCTAGGAGTGTTCCAATCACAAATTTGTATTTTGTTGTAAATAATTTTGAATTTTTTTAATTTTTAACGTGATAACGTTTTTAAAATCGTTTTAGTCGGGTGACATGTTCATAAACTTGTGTCACATCAAAACCTCACGAGCGCGATCGCAGGTATAACGAGAGAGAGACGGACCGATCTCCCGTTTCATCTCGAGCGCTGCCACTGCATTATGTTATCACGTAAACATCTCGATCGTAAACCTACTTTACAAACAACCAATTTTTTTTGATATCAAATAATTCAAAAACCCGCGCCCAATGAACGATGCGGGAGGCCGCCCGCGCGTGCGCACTTTGTTTTCTGAAAAAGCTCTACCAATAGTAAACTTTTATTAGGTACTGATTGTATGACGTGTATTACTTAAAGTTTAACTGACTTCGTAAAATAATAATACTAAAATAATTAATGGTTTTGTTGTTTTTTGATTTGGCATTTTTATTTAAAAGAATACGATTAACAGTTGTCTCTGTTAAATGTTGGTAACTTTTTATGCATAATTCACTATTTATTTTTCTACCAAGCCATCGATATCGGTATCGGTATCGGTATCGCCGATACATTACTACAAATATCGGTATCGGTATCGTATCGGCAAAATCATGTATCGTTACATCCCTATTACAAACTATCGCCAAGTAGCGAATAGAAAATTATATTTTGAAATCATGTAGGTACCTACGAACGCTGATTTTGTAACGTTTTATGTGTGTGTATGTAAGAAAATAAGACATAATAAATTGAGAAGCCATATTTGATAATATGTTCAATGCCTCAATGGCATTAAGAATCTTTAAAAGTTGTATGAATTGAAAGAAAGTATTTTTATAGGTACTAGCCTTGTCACCCGGCTGCGCTCAGATTGATAAAAAATAAATTAATTTTTGAGATGCGTGTAACAGTATTGTAACTTTTTAATTATTTTTAGAATTAGTCAGCTAATTTCTGAGTTCAAAAGAATGAAAAATGTTTGACATAAGTTTAAATTCAGATCCTGTGATTGGCACGGACGAACAGAAAAACAAACACACAAAAAATATAAATAAAATTTATAGTAGGTATTCAATCAATATTTTACATGTGAAAACACAGCTATGTTGAAATCATAACTCTATATGTAAATATTATTTAAATGTTGTCCTACGTCCTACTTACTATGAATATGAAAGTTTATTGTCTGAATGTATGTATGTTTGTCTATCACGCAAAAATAGATCGGATCGGTATGAAATTTGGTACAGAGATAGATTATAGTCTGTATTAGAACTCTCTGTAATAAGTATATAGTCTATGATTAGAACATAGGCTACTTTCGACGGATATACCAGGAGTAAAGCCGGAAACTTGGTCTAGTATAGATTCCATTATCAAAAATTGCGAAAAAAACTACTAGAAAGTCGCTAAAAACATGAACAAATAACTCTAAAACTCATACAAACGAAACAAAATAACTTTCTTAAAGAAACCACAGGTCATTCACCCCGTAAACTAGTTTGATCCGGTTCGAACCGGTGCGAGTGGAAACTTTAGCGGCCATCTTGATTTGTTTTGGCGAATCGGCGATGGTCTAGAAAGATCCAGAAATTGAACAGTACATAATATTATGTAGAATGAAATACTTAGTTTTTGACATCGAATAGATAAAAAAGCATAAGTACTTAATTATACATAACCTTTTCAGAAGTTGGTTAAAAAAATAGTTGGTCAAAATAACGATACAAGTTTTTTCTGACTTTTCCAATAAGTTGGGGGAAAGCAAAATACATACATAGAAAAAATGTAACTATTGTAATTTATGTAGAGACTAGTATATTATTATTAGTCTGTGGTAGAGACTGGAGAACCCCATTTTGGAAAGTCCCAAAAGTAACAGGTAGGATTTTATTATACAATTTATAATGTTACTAGCTTTTCGCCCGCGTCTTCGCCCGCGTTTTCAAAGCAAAACCCGCATAGTTCCCGTTCCCGTGGGATTTCCGGAATAAAACCTATCCTATGTGTTAATCCAAGTTACCCTCTAAATGTGTGCTAAATTTCATTATAATCGGTTCAGTAGTTTATGCGTGAAAACCATACATACATACATACATACAAACCTTTCCTCTTTATAATATTAGTATAGATAGATATTCATAATGTTTTATAATAATAACTGAAGGACAACTCACAGTAAATTGATAAACAGGAAATATTCGTTTAAAACGGTAAATAAAACCGTTTTTATTAGTGCAGCTAAATATAGAAATACTAGATCGGGCCCTGGCTTGTTTGTTTGTCATACAAATACATGGGACTTCAATAAATGGGCTATCGATCACTGAAAGAATTTGTCACTATCGGACCAGCAGTTTCTGAGATTATCGCGTTCCAACAAACAAACAAGGAAAGTTTTTGTGATAGTTTTTTAACAATTGTTCATTTTTGTGAAATCCAAATTGTTGATCTCATGATCACTTATTTTTATTTAAGTTACAAATATATTATGTGAATCACGCTGTTTTGATATTTAAATGTAATTGTGTCAACAAAAATTATAAATACCTACTGTCTGTTAATCCATATTCCATACTAATATTATAAATGCGAAAGTAACTCTGTCTGTCTGTCTGTTACTCAATCACGCCAACTACTGAACCAATTTGCATGAAATTTGGTATAGAGATATTTTGATACCCGAGAAAGGAGTAAGGACATAGGATAGGTTTTATCCCGGAAATCCTACGGGAACGGGTTTTTCTTTGAAAACGCGGGCGAAGCCGCGGCCGGAAAGCTAGTAACAAATAAAAATGAGGAAACAAATTCTATTTTAGTTTAAGTTGATTATCATATAGCCCAATTTATTATCAATTCCCATGATATGAGTGCTTTCACCCCATAATGTACTCATATTTTATAGATAAACTATGTTTTTATCCGACTACGCGAAAAAAGGAGTTACCGATATAATTAAAAAATCTATATTGCGAATAAAATTGGAATAATAACGTTTTATTTATTAGACTAGCCATATAGCTACACATAGTGAGTGATTTGACCGGGGATAAAATATTTATTTATTTACAAAAATCTAAACCGCCTTCAAATGATCAGATAAAATTTAAATGGGACCAACTGGAAGGCATAAGCTTTCAAATAAAAAAAAGAATCATCAAATTCGGTTCACTCAGTCGAAAGGGGCCGTTCAAGTATTACGTAAGCAGATTTCTTACCATTTTTTACCCCCCCGCCCCCCTTGTCATCAAAAGTAAGCAAAGCTCTTACCCCCTCCCCCTATGCTTACGTAAACATTTTTAGTAATAAATATTTTTTTATATTGTTATTTTTAAAACAGGAAAATTCATGAAAATATAATCAGAAAATATAAAGAACATAACTAACATAAAGAATATTTTTGGAACACATTAACAGTCGTCAGTCCATGAAACCTGAATCCATGATTCTAAGTTATCGACGACATTGGATTGCTGCTCAGTGTTGTGAGTCTGCTCACTTTCATCTGATTTTGGAATGTCTACGTCACTCTCATTGAGCCATTCAACATCTTGGTGCTCTAAATTTTGAATAATGCACATCAGTTCATTAGCACGACGAGCAACGACTCTTACAGGTCTAACTTTTCCCTCTGTGGGCGTGTTTACTTTTTTTTTACTCACCTTGGAAAAAAAATGAAGCAGATTGGATTTATTTTTAGTCGCCGCTTGCAATTCTTCTTCAATTCTCTTACAATAATATCTAGTTCCTTATCTGACTTTGCTTGTAATTTATAATTTCGCCAAACTTCTCTAACTAACTTTTGTACATTTTGCACTTTCGTCCCAGTATGAGATTTTTTTAAACTTTCGAACAGTTTTTGGTATAACTTAGATTTGTCTATATTATATGACATTCTAATAAGATATTTAAATTTAAATAATTAAAACGTTAAACTTTGGCTAATTGCATCAACATAAACACAAATGATAACTTTCAATGCTTACAATACGTTTAGAATCCAAACAAAACAATACTGATAGATGCGCACTTGCAGCCGGCCGGCACGAGAGTGAATAATTATTAGACAAGTGAATAGAGCACGGTAATTTCCCTAATGCGCGGTAATTCCCCTAATCAGTTCTCAAAGCGAGTGCCTACGCATATATGTAATATTTGCGGGAATCCCCGAAAAAACTTAAATAGCTAACGATGACGTAATCATCATCTAGACCCCCCCACCCCCCTTGTCATCCAAAATAAGCAAAACAGAGACCCCCCTACCCCCCCTTGGTGCTTACGTAATACTTGAACGGCCCCAAAGTTATAAGCTGAGAATTGAGAAACTCCTCCTTTTTTCGAAGTCGGTTAAAAAAACTTATTTTAGAAGAAGTCGGGATGAAAACCTAGTCTTATAAAAATCTTAAATGCAATAGATAATTTCATTATCTAGAGTGCCCGTAAGTATCTGATAAAATTGTTATTTTTCTGGAAAAAACCGGTTTGCGTCAATAGATATTATCGATTCAATTTATCGGTTATCTATATAGTAACAACTAACAACCCTCGACCTTGATACCGGTTTATTGCAGATTGTGATCTATCTTTGTGCCAAAATTCATCCGTATATGTTTAGCCGTTTTGGTGTAGTGACTATTTAGTAATATGTGGTATATCTTATTAACATTCTGCATAATATCATGCATGCATTCATATCAACGACTGACCGGTTGGCTTGGTTGGTAGTGGCCCTGCCTTCCAAGCCAGAGGTCGTGGGTTCGATTCCCACCCGGGGCAAATATTTGTGTGATGAATGTGGTGATGAACATAGGTGTTTGCTCTGTGTCTGGGTGTTAATTATCTATATAAGTATTTATTTAAAATTATATGTGTATGTTTATCAGCCATCTGGTTTCCATAACACAAGCGAAAGCTTAGTATGGGATCAGATCGTGCCGTGTGTGAAAATTGTCCTGAAATATTTATTTATTTATTTATTATAAATATTAGATACATAAGAGGAAATTATTGTATTGTCACTGATCTTTAATAAGTGTAGGTACAAAGTTTGAATTAAATCATCGAGTCTAAAGTAATGTATGTATGTATGTCTGTATGTTTGTAGTCGGTTACATACAAACATACAGGTGAAGCGAATATAAGCGTGTTCAAAATCTTTCCTCTAGTAAACTATAATTACAGTTTACATTATTTTTCCATATAAGTGAAACAAAGGTCTTATTCATAGAATGACATAACGAGTTGTTGTCAATGAATAACTTCTTTATAGTAACTAGTAGTTTTCCGCGACTTTCTGTATTTTAATCGTAGTAATTATTCTGATTCCATGATTGATACGAATTAACTCAATAATTATTAAATTGATTATAAATTCTTTTACATTTAGAAAGGTACTAACTGAAATAAAAAATTGGAAAAAAGGCATATAATAATTTGTAGATATTTATAACAATAATACAATTATATTATTAGGTATATCTGTTTGTTTATTCACGATAACATACGAAATAATTAGTTCGGTTTTAATAAGGCTCTCCATATAGGTACATCTTTTTTTTAAATTCAGTATATTTTACTGGGAAATTTTAGTTAAATATATTTTAACACTGTCTAGTTTTTGCCCGCAGCTTCGCGTAGTCAAAGAAAAAGCCGCATAGTTTCCATTCCCGTGGGATTTCTGGGATAAAACCTATCCTATGTGTTTATCCAAGTTACCCTCTATATGTGTGCCAAATTTCGTGAAAATCGATTTAGCAGTGTTTGCGGGAAGAAGTACCAAACAAACAAACATACAAACTTTCGCTTTTATTAGGTATATTATATAAAAATATGTAGTATTTCTAACTTCCGTATTTAATAAATAAACTAGATTGTAAAGTTCCTACAATAATATTGTCAGAGTATTTGATTCGGTTGACTTGTTGTAATGTGAGATTATAGTAGTTAAAATAATAATATTTTCTTGTAATTTATGTAAAAATTATGCAATTAAAATTAAATAAGTGAAATCTAGGCTAATATTATGAAGCTGAAGAGTTTGTTAGCTTGTACGCGCTAATCTCAGGAACCGTGGGTCCGATTTGAAAAACTTTCACTGTTAGATAGTCCATTTATTGAGAAAGACTATCTATACTAATAATATAAAGCTAAAGAGTTTGTTTGTTTGTTTGAACGCGCTAATCTCAGGAACTAACCAAATTATTTCACTGTTAGATAGCCTGTAGTCCATTTATCGAGGTGACTATAAAGGACTAGCCGTGCCACGCGGTTTCACCCGCATTGCTCCGCTCCTGTTGGTCTTAACGTGATGATATATAGCTTATAGCCTTCCTCGATAAATGGGCTATCTAACACCGAAAGAATTTTTCAAATCGGACTAGTAGTTGCTGAGATTAGCACGTTCAAACTTCAAACAAACAAACTCATCAGCTATGTCATGGGTAGTTTTTAATATAATTCTCTTACTCGTAATAAAACCTAGGCTAGGATTTTTTAACTATGATCTATCAGCCAGTGAAAATCTCATCAAAATCTAAAAGAAGATATTTTTGTAAATCAGTTCATATTTCATACATTTATAAACATACATACATTTTAACATGTACAAGTAAAAAATAGAGCAGAAAATCTATAAATAAGTACCTATGTTTGTTCGCACATTACTCCGAAACAGCTGTGTATAATTATGTTAATTTTTAATTACGCACATTCCATTGTAACAAGGAAAATTATTTAAAACTATTGTACTAGTAAATGCTAGTAAATGTAGGTAATTATATCTAATGAATCATACAGTTCAATGGTTTTGTTTTTCCATAAGTCCAAGGTTCGATTTCCATTGATAGTAATGAGTACTTTGGAGATAATTACGACTTATTGGTATAATATACATTATTTAGTATTTTTTTTTGTGTTTTACCGATTTAAAAATGTAATTGTAATTGCTAGTCAGATTTCGATGGAATTTACTGTTCGTATAATTGTTTTTTCGTTTATATTAATATGCTCATTAGCTAATTTTAAAGCAGTTATTTACACTTATTATAAAATTAAATACTTATAAAAACAATTAAATACGTTCAGTAATATTTGCGCAATATTAATAGAAATCATGAAATTGTCATAATAATGACTATACTTTTTATTTATTTCCCACGTTACCGACACACACTTGGCCGGTCAATCAATTTGTATTCTACAAAACAAAACTATATAAAAAATTGATTAACATTTTAACATAAAAAAAACTTTATTGTCATTCATAATAAAACTTTTGATGACGTCAATTGAATAATAAATGAGATACAATTTAAATTTTAGATTAACAATACATGTAAAAAAATAGTAAACGATAAGTGTAACATAAATTGGCAACAATTTCATCAAAATAGGTTTAGTTGTTTTGGCAAAAACGAATATTTATAATATATAATATTTTATATTTTCATCCTACTAATATTATAAATGCGATAGTTTGTGAGGATGTATGTATGTGTAGGTGTGTATGTTTGTTACTCATTCACAATGAAACAATGAAATTTAGCACACATATAGAGGGTAACTTGGATTAACACATAGGAAAATAAAAAAAATGTTGTGTGGTTTTATGAAACCACGGTAAAAGTGAAACTGTTCGAACGGTTCCGAACACTGCTTTATACCTACTCGGCAGCCGACCGTCACGCGACATGCGCTACACAGACCAAAAAGTTTGAGACGATGTAAGTAATAAAAGTTTCACTTTAAAAAAATTATCCCGGAAATCCCACGGGAACGGGAACTATGCGGGTTTTTCTATACAAGCGCGGGCGAAGCCGCGGGCGGACGGCTAGTCTTCAATAATTGTGAAACTAAGTGATATATTAATTAATCTAATAATATTGTTTTGCTAAATTTTCCTTGACCACCAGGTTGTCTGGTAGAGATCGCTGCCTTAGCTATAAGGTTGTGCTCAACTGTGTGCTATGTTCTACGTCATGTTTTATTGCACGCCTCATAAGCGAAGCGTTGAGGTGGGTACTACTGTCACTTCGCGCAAAACATCTGATTTTTCAAACTTAAAATGTCTTTATGCAGTAGCGGCGTTAGGGCAGGGCGCGGTTGGGCGACCGCCCAGGGCGCCGGATATAAAGGGGCGCAACAGGCGCCCCTTTATATCAATGTGAATGACATTACAATAATTTCATAAATTTATCTTATTATCCTGATAAGGATCGCCAGGATTAGCTTAAAACATATGTTTGTATGTAACCAATTCTCCTTCGATTCGATTTTGACCCACTTTTCAAAGACGGATTTTATTAAAATTTTGTATACTTATCAAAACCCGGTAACAATACAATAATTGCATGAATTTATCTTATTATCCTGATAAGGATGGCTAGGATTAAATATTTCTTTACGAAAACTAACCGACTTCTTTACACACGTTTTCTACCCATTTTAAACGGTCAGTTTTAATTCAAAATTTTTACACTTATCAAGGATTGGTGACTTTACATTATTTTTTTTTATCTTATTATCGACTAAACAAGTAATAATGCACAACTTGTCGCACGCCTGACGCAGGGCGCCGTTCGTATCACAACGGCAGAAAATCATTGCGTGACGCATTTTTTTAATTTTGCTATAACTCCAAAAATATTCACTTAATATGAAAGATGTAAAAGGAAAAAATAATCTTTATGAAATACTCAAGCTAATTACGTATTTAAAATGATAAGATTTAGTACCGTAATTCTGTAGCTTTCAAATTACTACTTTGTAATTGCTAATTTTTTAAAGTAATAAAATTGATATAACTAGTATGTTCTCTTTAGAGATAGACATGTCCTATAACTGACTTTTCTGGAGACCTGTAACTGATACACAATTCCACCATACATTATTTCGTTATATCTCAAAGGGTTTAGATAGCATTTTCGTCGACAGCTCCCGTACGCCTAATTTTTTTCCGACTTCTACACACAACATAATATATCCTTATATTTTGGGTGATTTGTACAAAATCTTAATACATGATATACTCAAGCCTTCCTTTTGAATCGTTATATTAAATAAAATTAAAATAAACTGAATTAAAATCCGTTGCGTAATTTTAAAGATCAAAGCATGTATGTAATATAGTGACAGGTAGGCGGCGGGAAGCGTTTTTGTTTTATGGTTATGCAATTCTTAAAACTGAGTTGAATCTGCATTTTCATCATTAGGACTTGTTTCCATATTATCGACTGTTATTGGTTACATATTATCGCTACATTATAGGCTCGGGCGGAAAGCTAGTACAAATAATCCATATCCATACTAATATTATAAATGCGAAAGTAACTCTGTCTGTCTGTCTGTTACTCAATCACGCCTTAACTACTGAACCAATTTTCATGAAATTTGGTATAGAGATATTTTGATACCCGAGAAAGGACATAGGCTACTTTTTACCCCGGGACATAGGATAGGTTTTATCACGGAAATCCCACGGGAACGGGAACTATGCGGGTTTTTCTTTGACTGCGCGGGCGAAGCCGCGGGCGCAAAGCTAGTAACAAAATATTAAAGATATGAGTGTATGGACATTATTCAGCATAAATCTTACTAAAAAATGCAAAATAAATATAGTTAAAAAACTAAATTGTGAAAAAATCGTGGGGTGCCATGTATAATCAGCTCTTGAAAAGCGCCCCACGCTTTTTTCACAATTATACTATGTATTGATTATTGTTTAATTCCTAGAGTAATAATTATTTTTTACTTTTTAGTGGTATCTGTCTTGAAAGCGTGTTTTTTAGTTTTTTAAACTATATTTATTTCATATGGGTTTGAATTGCAGTTAGGGGGCGCCGTATAAATCTCGCCCAGGGCGCTGGTAAGGCTAAAACCGGCACTGTCTTTATGTATCATACATTGCACTTGTAAGATAATACATACACACACATATTAAGAAAAAACACTATTTTTAACATTCATGATATTTTTGATGTCATTTTTGTTATTTAAACTAGTTAAAAAACAGTTTAAAAAAGTTCTGTCTTGGACGTCCGTGTGTCTGTATGTGCGGAGGATTTTCTTGTTAACACGATAGCGACCGAAATACTTTACTAATCGAGTCTTTTTTTTTCTCTTACGCTTGAGTATGCTCAGGAATAGAACCCTTTCATTTTTCAGGGTCTGATTCGATGTGGTTTAATTGTTATTAAATAAACAAAAATAATAATTAATAAATAATTATTTAAAAAAAATTATGAGGCGTGCACTTTTGGATTTTCCAAATTATTTTTTTATGCTCAATATTTTCTGTATTTTTGTTTGTTAAAGTGCTTTATTAATTATTATTTAACTGTTTATAAATCATTATTATAGTAATTAATAATCCCTACTGGTACTAAATAAACAAGTCTGTTTGTCTGTCAGCTAAATCTTTACATCTAAATTCTAAACACTGTCACAACACTGATTTGGTAATAATGGTAGTAAATATTGGAAGAACCAGACTTACAAAAATCTGAATCTTCAAATAGTTCTTGAAATATTTTTTTTTAAAACAACACAATGAAAAGTTTTTGCTCGCGTTTTACTCACGTGGTATTTAAATAACAATAAACAACATGCAATATAGATTCTATGATATTATAATCTATCTCTGTGCACAATTACATACTAATCTGATCAGCTGTTTTTGCGTGAACAACAAACATTCAAGTTTTTAATACAACAACAACAACAACTTTCAACTTGTCATAATTTTATAAAAACGTAAAAACAATTTATTTTACTTATTATATTTTATTACTTTCGTTCTTTCATAAAACATCATTTCATTTCAACTCGTTGTTTTATGTTTTTAACGCCATCTACCAAGCTAGTTTTATTTTTCATTTATACCAATTAATAAAATAATCCTCTAAATAAATACTTCAATGCAATCCACGGAAATAACACGCTAAAACTGATGTGGTTCACACAAACACAAATAACTTTGCACTGAAAACTCGAAAGACGTATTGTCTTCTACAGATCGCGGGCAATACTGAGTTGAACCATGGGTTGAACTCAACTAACAACTAAGTTATTGTTATCTCTAACTTGTTTTAACTTTGTTTCCAAAAGCGAAACAAGTTACCTATAGTGTTTGTGCCTTTGTTTGGATGAAAGTGATTTATTATGACTGTCAAAAGGCCTGTTTTTGTATGTTTGTCCCGCTTTGTAGTGTGATCGGCTAGATGTATTTCAGCTTGAGATGTGTGTCAATGGTATTATAAGGAAAAAGGTATTTATTAGCGCTCCGGGATAAGCATATCGAAACGTGGCTAATTAGCCACAATATTCTTCGTCTCTTTTTCGCTCACGATAGTTAAATCATGCCATTTCACTTTGACGTCTAATGGCCGTTCCCAATATTCAAACTACGGTTATAGATAGACAGCTATCTCCGATACCTAGCTAGTAAGGTTCTATCTATCGTAAGATAGATACGATATTGGGAACGGCCATTACTGGCTGACAGCTGCTGTCAAAACGTTATTGGGACGCTCAAATAGACAAATTCAAAGAGAAAAATATACCTCTAGTAAGCAGTTAGTCCTCCAGACGATAGATAGCGATCAGAAATAGGTTAGCTTATCGCTAGTAAGTTTTGGGACGCCAAAACAAAAGATAGATAGCATTTTCTATCTTTAGTAGGGTCAAACCGAAGATAGATACGATATTGGGAACGGCCATAATCGTGTGTTCGAAGATCGAATTGTATTGTTTATCTAGTTTTTACTTAGGTACTATAATAATATATAATATCATCGATATGTATATTATAACCGTTTGTCCCCGCTTCACCCGGATTTACTCGGAAAATATATCTTTAATCTTTATTAAGGTAGAAGTAAAACAATAATTAAAATTGATCGTATAGTTTTAAATTAAAATATAAATATTTAATTTTTCTGTAAGCATAATATCTATTAGTTTAGATATTGTTTAAAGGTGATTTAACGCAAAATTAAGGCAAAATTGTTTTCTTCAAAACCTAACGAGTTTGCTATCAAAACGGAGTATTTTAAAATGTGCATTGTATTGCAATAATATAAAATGTTATTTTCAATTATTCTAGACTAGCTTTCCGCCCGCGGCTTCGCCCGCTTTGTCTAAAACCTAATAAATTATATACTAAAACCTTCCTCTTGAATCACTCTATTTATTAAAAAAAACCGCATCAAAATCCGTTGCGTAGCTTTAAAGATTTAAGCATACATAGGGACATAGGGACAGAGAAAGCGACTTTGTTTTATACTATGTAGTGATAGTGAAGTATATTTATTTACAGTATCAGGAAAAATAATTACTGTTTTCAGAGTGGTTTCAATATATTTGTTCCTTTCTTAGCAATTGCATATACCTACCTAATTGTGACGCAAATTTTCATGAAATACCTATGTTTTTTAAGAGTTAAAATCTATTTATGTATTTGCCAAACGACCAGTAAAAAATAATGAGATTTTAATTAATGAACACAAAACCCTATTTTATAATAGTTAATATGTATTTAATGGATTTCAAATCGCGTTTTAAACATGTTTTAAAAGGTTTTTTTTTGTATTACTAATCGTAAAGTAAATAATGATTTTATTCACGAGTTGGAAGTAAATAAAATAATATATTACGTATGTCTGTTTGTTTGTATATCACGTCTTAACATCACTACTTTTATCACTACACTGTACAAACTATAATTAAACAAAGTCGCTACTCTGTCCCTATGTCCTTCACGCATAGATAGAGTGGTTTTCGAAAAAGATATTATAATTTATTAGGTTTTAGATAAAGCAGGCGAAGCAAGGGCGAAGCCGCTAGCCGGTGGAAAGCTAGTATAGGGTGGAGTCTCCTATTATCGGCCTGCTCCTAATATCGGCCTTTTCGAGAAAATGGAATATAACTATAAATATCGATCTTAAATCATAAAAGTTTTTATGCAAAAAGAGACTCTATATACATAAGCAAAACCTCCCAAATTTCGGTGTGGGTACCTCAACTCTTGAAAATTCAGTTGGCCATAGAGCACGTGCAGGTACAAACGTGCGTAGTTTGGCGGCATTGCGTAGTCAAATCCCTGAGTCGACGCTTTACGTTGATAAGTATTTTAATAGAATTTAACAAACCTAAAGTATTTAATTTTATGTGTTCATAAAGAAAAACAGTCAAATTATCGATATAATAGTGTGTTTTTACATTTATTTGTCTTTTTAATGAAATAATTGCGGGGCCGAGATTGGGGATCTGTATTTGCTGATAAATCTCAATATCGGCCGGGTGGTCGATATTGGGGTAATGCACGAAAACTTCAAATAACATGTTTAGCTATTTTATATGTTAGCAGTGATATTAATAAGGTTAGAAATGAAACAACAGCTCCGTTTGATCACTGGATCCTAAAGTCGGCCGCCTAAAAACGATTTTTATTAGCTACGGCCGATATAAAGCGAATCGATGCGTAATAACGGCCACGTTAGTACTTAAAACCTTTTCTACTACCGTCGGACTTTACAATAAACAGGGAGGTGATGTATTTTAATTTTTGTTAATAGCTATGCCAAAATCATGCCGGCACAATCTAAACTAGCAAAAGATCAACTAAAAGTAAAACGTTGGCTATTGCTTAAACGTTTTCCTTTTTGTTTGTCCTTTTTGTTGACCATATCACCATAGTAAAATTATAGAGACAGTGAATGCCGTCAAAAATCAAAATATGAGCATCAGAGAAGCATCTCGACAATACGACATCCCGAGGACCACTTTACAAGATAGACTTCATGGAAGAATAGACACAGATTGCACAGTTGGTAGAGATACCGTCTTAAACCGAAATGAAGAAGAAGAAATTGTTCAATGGTTGATACGGATCTACGGTTTACCTATCTACGGTTTTCCTAGATCACGTAGCAACATGATAAATAGCGTTAAAAATATTATTAAAGAAGATAAAAGACCCAATCCGTTTAAAAATGGAAAACCAGGGAAAAAGTGGTATTCCTTGTTTTTAAAATGAAAGAAGCTGGCCAGGGTTGTAGTTACAGAAGAAAGTGGTTTAATGACTTACAAGAAAATAATATAAAATCAATCGGACACGGAAGACATATTACAAGACCCACGGAGAATATTAATGGGGATGAGACGAGCTTTAGTATTTTTCCGAAGACAGGGAAAGTAATAGGGCCTAAGGGATGGAAGAACATTTATGAAGTTGCTAAGGGCAGTGAAAAAGTAACAATAAATGTTTTGCTAGTCATATCTGCAGCAGGAGAATCTTTATGGTTGTTTTCCCTACATCCGTAGACCACCAAAAGTAATCTTTAATAGCACACCATCCTCCTGGTTTCTTGGTTTATCAAACAGTGGGTGGATGAGAAGTGAAGTAGTATTCTATGAATATGTTGGTTTAATGATTGGGTGATTTCTTATAACATTTCCAAGCCAATTCTTTTTCTAGTTGATTGACAGAAGTCTCATTTAACCCCGTATCTTTATTTGTCTTATAAGAATACTGAACTTGGTACATTACTTTAAATTTTTAAGAAAATGTAACGAAAAGACCAATCATGATAGGTGAGTTAAAAAAATGATTTATATCTCAATTGATAATAAAAAATGTTACCAGTTTTAAGTTTTATTGATCTAACTTCACCTTAGAAAAGGTATGCCGATATTAGGACCAAAGACGGCAGATATTAGGGTGTTAGCTTGGTGTTAGTGGCCGATATTGAGGGAAATCGGCATATTCGAAATAAAAATTCTATATTTAATAAAGTTACAATAGATTGGTAATTTTGCAAATGTAGTAATGGAGTTTCAATATCTATCTACCCAAAAAAGGCACTGTAACAAAGAAAAAGCTATTATTGTAAAAATTACATCCAGTCAAAGTTCGAAAAAAGTTGACATGGCCGATAATTGGTGCCACCACCCTACGTATATTACATACTAGCTGCTCCGCGCGGTTTCACCCCCGTGGCTCCACCCCTGTTGGTCGTAGCGTGATGATATATAGCCTATAACCTTCCTCGATAAATGGGCTATCTAACACCGAAAGAATTTTTCAAATTGGACCAGTAGTTCCCGAGATTAGCGTGTTCAAACAAACAAACAAACTCTTCAGCTTTATAATATTAGTATAGATAAGGAACTGTTTGTTTTACACAAAAACAATGAACCTGTACATTTATCTGGAATCTGCTATGCGTGTTGTTTAAATAGATTTCAATCTGAGTCCTAATATTTTATTTATATATAAGAAAAAGTAAATTAAGCTCGTGTGCGAAGAGCTTTAAGTTTTTTGTTAGAATGGTTAGAACAATCCAGTTTGAACCGGTTAATGGTAACCTTTAAAGGTTTGTTTTGACTGCATAACCATACTATATATAAAGTTTAGAAATTGTTGCATATAGGGATGATTTTTTTTCTTATTGTAGTCGAGGAAAAATCCCTACTTATTATACCTATTATAAATGCGAAAGTAACTCTGTCTGTCTGTTTGTTACGCTTTCCCGCTTAAACCTCTCACCGATTTTGATGAAATTTGGCACAGACAATCTTTAGACCCTGAGAAAGAACATAGGTTACCTTTTATCAAAAGACCACGCGGGCGAAGCCGCGGGCGGAAGCTAGTAAATAAACGTAATAATAACAGTTTTTTTTTAATATATCTACATAACTTTACCTATATTCTTTGGTTACCTAAGTAATATCTCTTTGTTAGAAGGGTTTTATTTTTTATTTATACATCTTAATTAACATATAAAAACTGGTTTCTAATCACGTGTTTATATCAGATTTATTACCTCTTCTACCGAAATAATGTCCCTGCCTAATGATTTTATTATTCTATGGATACCAAAAAGATAAGAGCTTCGATATTTTTAAAGAAATATAAGTGTTTGCTGATATAATATTGTTTTATTTATTGTTTAAATATTTTTAGGGCCTATTTAAGTTCAATCTACAACATTAAAAAAAAATGAATTGAAATTTGCAATATGTTTTGATTTGTGTACCTAATTAAAAGTAACTTGATATTAAAAAAATTGTTTATCTTCGAAATTTAGAGTTTCAGAATGAGTTTAAGTTTGTTATTACATCCCTTATTTATAGTACCGGTCAAATGTGGCTACTTGACCACATTTTTTTACTTTTTCTTAGCTAACTTATTTATGTTAAACTTTTATTAACATTTTATGATTTGTTCATGTCATGAATGATTTCATCATTCACTTTTACTAGGTATTTCTTTAAAATATATTGAATCTGACATTATTTACAAATAAACGTAATACAGGTCAAGTTGACACTGATGTGGTATCTTGACCTTACACATCAGTTTTCATAGGTAGATGCTTAACATTCTTGTTTTAGGCTAAGTTGCTATTACTTTTTAAGTCTTCGACTTTTTAAATATTGCAGCCCGAAGCTTTGCAATAAACTGTTAGGCTCTGGCTACCTGGTCAAGTTGCCACGGGATTTGTAATGGTTTCATACAAAGCATTACATGTCGGATAGGGTTGTCACAAACAAGACACAAATTTTAATGAACTATTTATTTATTAAACTAAATTTAATACATATGTATATGTATATTACTTAATACTTATAGGTATTTATTAATAGGTAAGGAAACATTTATTTTTCATTAGAAATATGCTAAATCGTTGTCATCAAAGAGAGTATAAGTATCTGGATTGTCCGAAATTTGCAGCAAATTTATTTATTTTACTATGCAAAACTCGAAACAGATAAAAAAAGGAAAAAATGCAGTCACGTTATTTTTTGTGTCAACCCTAGGCGTCGGTCAAGTTGCCACGCAGCGGTCAATGGCAACTTGACCTAACCTGAGGCATCAATGCCCAAGCAAATATTTCGACAGATGAGCCTAAAATTGGATAGTTCCCACTGTAAAATCAATCTCTAGGGTTTATTACACAACATATCAAAACTGTACTCGCCTGAGATGTGCAGTTTAAGCTCTACAAACATAATAATACTGACACCGGCAAAAGATCCTTAGTCACAGTCACACTTCGATACGTTATATCGCGAGAACCAACAGCGTTACCGCTTTAAAATTAAAATATGTTGCCAATTAATATTTTAAAAACCTACCAACATCGATACGTTAGGTCAATTTGCTTTCAATTCTACAAAATTTGATATTTTGTTGTTAAACGGAAGGTGTGGTCAAGTTGCCAAGTAAAGGTCAAGTAGCCACATTTGACGGTAACTGAGAGATTTCAGATTATTCAAATCCTCGTGTGAAATGACTAACTAGTCAAATAAGATTTTCAGTAGGTACTAGAACTAGGTAGGTACGTATTTTGAGTGCAATAAACTTGAGTTTGAGTTTAAGTTGAAACTCACCGATCATAATCAGTAGACACATCAGCTTCACAACTGGATCCAGTGCCGGTCCCTTTCGACCTGAAGACCTTCCAACGATCACTGGAGTCAGCTATAGACGCGGTCGAGATTGTGGACTCCCTTGAATGGTAAAATTATTAGTAACTAGCTGTGCTCCGCGGTTTTACCCGCATTGCTCTGATGGTCTTAGCGTAATGATATATACTATAGCCTTCCTCTATAAATGGGCTATCTAACACCGAAAAAATTTTTCAAATCGGACCAGTAGTTCCTGAGATTAGCGAGTTCAAACAAACTCTTCAGCTTTATAATATTAGTATAGATTCACATGTATTAGAAAAAATAGTTTTATTTCTAGATATATAGATAAAAAGATAGATGTTGTAATGTTAAGATAAGACATCAATCGTGACACAATCGTTATATCGATATCGATAAGTTATCTAAAACTAGCGGCCGCCCCGGCTTCGCCCGTGGTACAAAATATTTACGTTTTCTCTACATAAGAACCATCCTCGTACTTCAAGGAATATAATAAAAAAAGAATTATCGAAATCGGTTCAGCCGTTCTCGAGTTATGCGCTTACCAACACATTTTGCGATTCATTTTTATATATAAGATTATTGTAAATGATAATATTACTTCATTACACTTTAATAGATGTACAATGTACATTATACACATATATACCTACATATACATAACAATTTAAGTAATTGCATAGACCAAAACAAATTTTGAAAAAAAATGGACACCTATGGTCATGTTTTTCAATTAATTATTAGGTATATAAAAAAGCGTAGTTATAGGTATATAGCGCTTAATAAGTTTACTTAGTTAAACCTAATTCATTTTCAAAATTAAAATATTACCTACACAATTAGGTAGGTACACATAATATTTGTATTTAGAACTAGGTAGTTACTCGTGCAAAAAGTTTTCCAAAATATTAAAAAAATGTCTTGTTAGCTTGCTATTATTATAGTAAAGTAGGTAGGTATTTGTTATTTTAATTGATTTCATCAGGTTTGTAATTTAAGCGATTTTATCTTTCTTCAAAACATCGTGTTGGTATTTATTTTTGTTTGACTGTTTCAAAAAAATTAAATACTGAGGTTGACATGATATTTTTATACATTTGAGATTTGTTAAAATTGTGTTTAGTTGAAAAATGTAATTATACAGCAAAATTAATGTCCACAAAAAGATAAGTACTTAAACCGTAAACGACTTACATAAATATGCTCATTAAAGAACTTGATTTAAACTGGCTTCTTTCAATTAAAATTCCGATCAAATACAACGTTCACACACAAAAGACATTTTTATTATTGTTAACATTTTTTCTACCTACGTTATTTTTTTTAATCTACCTTAAATTATTAGGCGATGACTTTCAACAAGCTTCATCTATCTACAAATCTTGTTTTTATATTATTAACACTTTTAACAATACGATAATACAATATTTATATTACTTTTATCGTAGTATATTATTATTAGTCTGTGCTTTATTCAATTAATTTAAAAATAATAATAAATTTGCATTTTGTTTAAAGCGCCATCTACTAGAACTAGATTTAACTATTAAAACCCAGTGTTTCTAATCTAAAATCTGTAGCTTTTCATCACTAGATGGCGCTGAAACAAACAAAATGTTACTTCTAAATTTGAACGATGGCGGTAATATTTTATCAATATTTACGATGACTATATTCCGTCTCGTTTCAACTTATGGTATAGAGTGAGATGGAAAACACCGTAAAACCACAGAATGTATTTTCCCGAGATTTTCCCCCATTGTTTTTCTGATGTCCTGTGTTTTGGTTGTGAAAATTGCGTAAAAAATTTGTAAGATATGATCAAAATTCTGTGTGATGTTTCGTTTTTTGTGAACAAATTACTTGAAGGTTGTTTGTGGTGATAATATTGTAGTTTTGTTATTGTGGTTTTCCTTAATAAATAGGTAAGTTGTTATAATAACAAATTAATTATTAGTGGAGTCGTTTTATTTATGTTTTTAAGTAATTAAAGGCTTTAGATTTATGTCCATCTAATGGTGGAATCAATTGTCGTCATTAGAAAAACTACGATCAAGTTAAATCGATGGAGTGAATACCTACAGCATTATTTGAAATAGAAGGCCTTGGCTTGTTTCTAACTTACAGTCTACAGAATATGTTACTTCAATACTGGATGTGTAGCCTGTAGGTGTTAAATTAAATAAAGTTATTATCCATTTCACTTCAATTTCCGTAAAGCTAATTATGTAAAAATATCTAAAATACTGGAAGAATGCAATTGGGACACTATATTTGCAAATTCTCGAAATGTTGATGATATGGTCGAAGTTTTTTACGATGTAATAAATAAAATTATTGTAGATAACGTACCGCATAAAAAACTTAAATCTAAAAAATTTCCTCCATGGTTTGATACTAATTTAAAACGTACTCTAAATGAAAAGTACCGCGTTAGACGTCGTTTCAAAATTTATAAAAATCCTCGCGATGAGTTAGAGCTTAAACTTCTCAGTTCTAGATGCACTAAAATGGCTAAGGATAACTATACCCGTTACATGAAGGACCTAGAAAATAAATTTCAGAGTAACCCAAAGCTATTCTGGTCTTACATTAAGTCAAAAAGGGGTGGCAGTAGTTCCTACCCTGCATCTATGACGAACGGACCTATAACTACCTCTGATGGAGATCAGATTTGTGATATGTTTTCTAGGTACTTTGCTTCGGTTTATACTAATAATATAGATGATGGTAATGAAGATAGTGACGTCAACAATTTTTGCACAGTCACTTCTAGCATCTCTCATCGACTGGCAAGTCATAATCTACATTTACCTATTCCTATCCTAGATTGTCGCACAATTCTTAAAAAATTAAAGAGTTTAGATAAATTGAAAGGAGCTGGCCCTGACGGAATACCCCCTATTTTCATAGTCGAATGTGCACAACACTTAGCTTGGCCCATTTCAAAAATTTATAATAAATCACTATCATCTGGTATTTTTCCAACAGTTTGGAAAATTGCTAAAGTTGTACCCGTTTATAAAACCGGAAATGAGGAATTCATTAATAATTATAGACCTATATCTATTCTGTCGTCCTTTGGTAAAGTGTTGGAGTCCTTAATTTGCCCAGTATTACACTATCATTTTAAACAGTTATTTAATATCAGTCAACATGGTTTCATGCCATCTCGGTCTACTTCTACTAACTTGGTAGATTTTTGCGAAAATCTTTCTAGTTCCCTAGATCGCAATGAACAGATTGATGTTATTTACACGGATTTTAGTAAAGCGTTTGACAAGGTTTCACATAAAATATTACTTAGAAAGCTGTTTTTGCACGGTATTTCAAATCAATTTTTGCAATGGATAGATTCTTACTTAACGAAACGAAGTGTTTATGTTGTTGTAAATGGTTTCCGTTCTCAAACGCAAAATATAACTTCCGGCGTCCCGCAGGGCTCTCACTTAGGCCCTATATTATTTAATATATTCGTCAATGAGATACCTGATTTATTGTCTTGCTCCCAGAGTTACATGTACGCTGATGATCTCAAGTTCTGTCGTACAATAAACAACATTGACGATACTCATAAGCTGCAAAGTGACCTAAATAAACTTGTTGCTTGGTGCGACTCTAACAAAATGGATTTAAATCCTAAGAAGTGTTTTTTGGTAAGGTTCGCACGCAAAGGAAACTTGATACAATACAATTACAATGTAAACTCTGAGAGTATCAAAGAGCTCTATCATATTAAAGATTTGGGAATTGTTTTTGACAATAAATTGACTTTCGTGCCACACATAAATCAAGTTGTTACACGGGCGGCTAAAATGTTAGGATTTTTAATACGTAATGTTAAACATGTACATAATGTCAAGGCGAAGATATCATTATACAACTGCCTGGTGCGCAGTATATTGGAATACGGTTCTGTGGTTTGGAGACCTCACTATGCGTGCCATTCCTTACGATTGGAAAGGATACAGAGAAGATTTCTTTTGCACCTTGTTTATGCAAGTGGAAAATCGAAGAAACAGTTACCATCATATAAAAAGCAACTATGTCACTTCAAAATTACATCTCTTGATAATCGTCGGGTACTTCTTGATTTACTCTTTGCCTTGAAATTATTCAATAGTAAAATTGATTGCCCCCAATTGCTTCAAAAATTTAATTTAAAGGTGCCTTCTAGATACCCTCGTAAGGTTTTGTTGCCGCTGTGTCCTCCTCAACGCAGAACCGTATCGGGTCGAAACTCACCCATTGCGAGAATTTGTAAAACTGTAAATGACTACAGTGAGTTGTTTGATATTTTCACAGATTCCCCCAACAAACTCCGCAAAATTTTTAATTCCCTTTTTAACGATTAAAATAGATAAGTGCATAATATATATTATAATTTTTTCATTGTTTAAGATACTTAGTAGTTAATTCATTAATTGTATACTTTTAAACTTACTTTACGCATGCTGTGTTTACCTATAAGTGTTTTTTTACATTGATCATATAAAATTGTATTTTAACTTTGATGTTTTATCTGTGATGTAGAGAAACGTTGGTAAATCAAATAAATAAATAAAAAAAAAAAATAAAAATTTCTTTATTTATTTATAGTTCCTATGAACGTATGAAATAATGTTAAAACTTTAAAGGTACCCAAGATTAGTAGGTAAGTATTTAAGTTTTGCACGTAAGCGCTTTTTTCAATTATTATAGGTAGGTACTCTAGGTAGGTATATAGGTAACCTAGGTTTCTAATTAAAATTAATATTATAATATGTTGAATAGAAAATATTATAATAATCTTCATATAAATATTAATTAGTTATTTATTATTATAATAATAAAATTGTGAACCACAGTTTCATAACGAGCGAAGCCGCGGGCTATACATTGAGTTACTATGTAGGTACTACGTAACTTACGTAGTATAAAGTAACTATAGCACTTTTTTAAAAATTTATTTAATGTTTGAGTTTGAATAAATTGTAACTTAAGATCCTACCTACATATATTATTTAACAAATGTATTTAAAACAAATACGATATTTTTGTAGGTATGCCGTTAAAAATATCGAACATCTTTTGTCGCTTACGGTCTACCAAATTCTTAGAATAGGGGAGTCAAAGGTAGGGTCATTGCGCCTGTTCGCGTCCACTTAGTGCAGTTGGAAAGTTTGAAGGAGAAAATAAAAATGTTCCAGAACTAATTTCAACGCAAAATTTATGTAACGTGTTCATTACATAGTCTATTTTAAGATTTACTTTCAATTGTGTTGGAAATATCATGTGGTTTTTATTTATCTAGACAAATAGCAGAATTAGGCGTTTTACCCAGTTCGCGTCCAAAAATTCCAGTTTGCGTCCACCCGTGGACCAGTTCGCGTCCACCAGCTTAGAAAAAGAATTAAGAGTGTATTGGGTGATATTTTATCAGATAAATGCAAATAAAAATTAGATTTTAATAAATTATTTATTTACGAATATAGTTATATAATAAAAACCGGCCAAATGCGAGTGGGACTCGCACACCAAGGGTTCCTGTATAAACTGTTTCTTTTCATATGTTTTAACTGTAAATGATTATTTTTTCAATGTTTCCCTTATTTGTGCTATAAGACGTTGCTTCGTACCAAACTTCAAGTGTCTGTGTTCACGTAAAGTACCCTGTAGGTTTTGATTCCCTTGCGAATGTCGAAATTTGCGAAAATTTGCAGCATAAATGGCTGTATCTTCTGATTGCTTTGGCTTATAAGTTTGATTTTTTCATTGCTTCAAGGGACCGTAGACTTGAGTATTCAATATAAATTTCAGCTTTATATCTCAACGCGTTACTGAGAAAAAGGGTTTTGACAGAAAGACAGACCGGCAGACGGACATACAGACGAACGGATATCAAAGTGATCCTACAAGGATTCCGGTTTTTCCTTTTGAGGTTCGGAACCCTAAAATCAACATTATTATTAATATAATTCACTGTAAGGAAACTGGAAAAACTTATTTATATTTATCTTCTCATCATTAATAGAACTAAAAATTAAATAAAACAAAGTTACGTTATGTAAATAAATAATAATCAGTTCTATTAATATTACCTACCTACCCTATTTTTAGTTTCTAATGAATTAAATTTCTTTTTTGTTTATATTATTTTCTTAACCACAGACTTATTGATTCTCATTCTCAAAGATACTAGTCTCATTCTTAGAAAACCCATTTTAAAATGAAAAAATTGCATAAAAATTTGCTAATTTGAATGAAAATTTAAATTATCAACTTGTAGTCTTAGTCAAAAATTTACAATCTATTTTAAATTACATATTTTAACAAACAATTCATTGCTACTTAATGAAAAACAATGTGGACGCAATATGTTCTATTGTTATGCACTATAGGTATAGTTTGCGCCCACCGTGGACGCAAAATGGAAGTTGTACAAATTCGGTGTAGTAATTCGCGTCCACCTTATTTTAGCTATTAATTGTAAAAGAAATAAGCTGATTTATAATCCATACTATTCCATGTTTTGTTAGCAAAGTAAAGAAACAGTTACATATTCAAAAATTCACATTTAACAATAAGATACTTACCGTCAAACGCGACGCTGCGCACTATTTTTTTCTCAAAATCCCGCGCGTTTTAGCTCTCTCGTTTAATAACCAAAATTAAATATTTTTTTTAAATAGGATAGGCGGTGCGCAGGCATATTTGCAATATGTGTGCATGTCTCTTATACATTGAGGTATTATCGGAAATTTTTCTTATTACAATTTTACTTAAAGTATACTTATTTTCGTGAATTTTCTAAAAGATATCCGCAAAATGGACGCGAATAGGCATGTGGACGCGAACAGGCGCAATGACCCTACTAAGGGGTGCAAAGAGGTAGGTACCTAATTAGTGTATCAAAGCAATTCATGTTTTTTCACAGAATCGAGGAAACTTGATTCAATACCTACCTAGGTACATAGAAAAAAAGAAAAGCTATGACATAGAGATAGTTAGTAAGTACATAATATTATCTCGATGAGCTATGACAAGATTTTTCAATTTATCTGCACATTTTATAAATTTCCCTACAAATGCGTTGTTTTGACAAGATATCCTTATCATTTAGGGATAAAAAATAGTTTCCGATCTACCTACGTCGATTTTATATAGGTAAATTGGTTCAGCCCTTTCGTAGGAATTTGGTTACAAACTGACACTAGGTATATCTACCTACGACAATTTTTAAACGTACAGATTTTGGGACTAAACCTAAACATAAACTTAATAAATCTGACGTAGTTACTCAACCTGTTATACAAATCTCGAAAAATACCGGTTTTTAATATTTATTCTTACCAATATAGCAAACATAGAGTTATGATTTTTTTTGTATTGGGTTATTGTTCGCAGTTGCATATGGATAATTAATTGTATGCTTGACTACCTACTGACCGCGGCTTTGATTGCGTTTAATAAGATTTTTGGCTTTATCTACCTATAACGTTATATCCAGTAATTTTTTTATTTGCCGTTTTGACGTGTAAAATTAACAGACATAAGAACATTATTACTAACAGAAATAAGTAAGATAGAATATAGCAAAATTACTTAGTTTATCGGTGAAGGAAAACATCGTGAGGAAACCGACATGTCGAAGAATCAAAAGTTCGACGATATGTGTCATCCGCCAACCCGCACTTGGCCAGCGTGGTGGATTATGGCCTGTACCCTCATAGGAGGCCCGTGTCCCAGCAGTGGGAACATATATGGGCTGATGATGATGATGATGAATTTTAGGAAATGAACACTTTTTTTGAAGTAAAACTTCTTTATCGGGGTTGAAAAAAAATTTAGTGTAACATTTTTTCGTTACGCGTGACATTTTTCCGTTACGCGCCATCTTTTTCTTATCCCTACCACGCGTGATTCGACGTATTTCTGTAAATTTGCATATAGTAAATTATTTTTTTAAAAATAAGGTCATTAAGAAGTTTCACTTCTTACGTGTGTGTCGTCTTTATAAAATAATGAGCTGCCAAGCTCTACCAGTCCGTCAACTTCATGCTTGATATTTTTTTAACATAAAATGTCGTAATATATATTTTGTTATTACGAATTATAAATACAATACTTATACTGCTTACCACAGACATGTATCAACTGCTTACTTATACCTACATGATAAAAATTTAAGTAACTAATCACCTAGGATTCGAACCTAAAACTTTTCACTTAAACCACTACTGTAAATGTCAAGGATTTTCCATCCTCAGTTAAAACTTGTTCTGATAAACAAACAGACATAGTAAATATTAATAATAATAGTGTTAATTAATAATTAACACCTATTACGAGTGAACGTCATCACTTTAAATCAATGGAATGTTTCGATACAATGACGATAGTTTACATTTAAAAATTAAACTTACTAGCGGTCCGCCCCTGCTTCGCCCGTGGTACATATTTCGCAATAAAAGGTAGCCGATGTTCTTTCTCAGGGTCTAAATTTTCTGTGCCAAATTTCATCAAAATCGGTCCAGTAGTTTATGCGTGAAAACCACACATGCATAATTACAAACCTTTCCTCTTTATAATATTAGTATAGACCCGTGGTATAGACTAAATACTCCGCGTGGTTTCACCCCCGTAGCTCCACTCCTGTTGGCCGTAGCGTGATGTTATTAGCCTATAACCTTCCTCGATAAATGGGCTATCTAACACCGAAAGAATTTTCAAATCGGACAAGTAGTTCCCGAGATTAGCGCGTTCAAACAAACAAACTCTTCAGCTTTATAATATTAGTATAGATATTACCATATTACCCATTTATATTTCGCGACATTTTATATGCAATATAGGTAATGTTTGTAACTATCAATAGTGGAAATTTTATCAATATTCGTATAGCCGTATATAAAGTTAGATACAATTTTTCACGTTTAAAAATTAGTTTTACGTTATTTAGGTACGATTATTAGCAAAAAATGGTTATTTCAATGGTTTGCAATCGACTTAGGTGTATTTTCAATCGACTTCATAAAAAGGACGAGATTCTCAGTTCGAATGTAATTTTTGTATTTATTACCTCAGATCTTTCGGCTGGGTGAACAGATTTTGATGATTATTTCTTTCTCATTCAAATTTAATCTCGTTCTGATAATTTAAAAGTTCAGTTTATTGTTTAAAAAAATCTGTGCGTGTACTAGTACACACGTAAGAAGTGAAACTTCTTTATGACCTTATTTTAAAAAAAAAATACTATATATGCAACTTTACAGAAATACGTCGAATCACGCGTGGTTGGGATAGAAAAGATGGCGCGTAACGGAAAAATGTCACGCGTAACGAAAAAATGTTACACTAAATTTTTTTCCAACCCCGATAAAGAAGTTTCACTTCAATAATAATTCTAAATAACATTTCCTATTTCTAGATCACAATGAAAACAAAACTAACATCCGTGACCTACTTCGGTTTCACGGCGATGGACCGTCGCTTATCAAACTCCATGCTTCCCTGGCTTCTACGAGAGATAAGAGCCACTGGGACACAGGAGAAGGTAAGGAAATGGGACCCCGTCACAGTATAAATATATAACAGTATAGCAAGTAAGTCTACGTAAACTGTAGCTCACGATAATCGTAGTAGCGACGCGGGCGTAGAAAATCGAGAAGGTAAGGAAAAGCAGTGGATAGAGCCATCACAGTATAGATATGGAGCAGTGTAGCAACTAACACTGGTTTGTTCTCGAAGAGCATCGTTTTGAAAGGAGATTTAGTAGGAAAGATCTGTCACAGTATAAATATGTAACAGTATGGCAACTAAGCATTATATGTATATTTTATTTTTTAATTCGTTTAATTAACAACTATGACGTCACTTGTCGTTAAATCGATCCTATTCTTACTTGGATCGCATATTAATAAATTTTTTAACGATTCAAAAATTCTTCTAAAAATCTTCTTCAATTAATCAATGTTTGAGTTTGAGTTGAGTTTGAGCACGTATCAATGCTTGAGTTTGAGAATGAGTTTGAGTTGAGTTTGAGTGATTAATTTTCTATCTTATTTTCAGCTAAGCATTGCAATCGAAGATGGCTGCTTGAAGGCGTACAATGAAAACTTTGAGCCAGTTATTCTTCACAGATTGGTCGATATTTTGAGGTAAATGTATAAATAAAACACTCACAAACTCGTAACTAAATAAAGAAATAAAACTCTGTTTAAACTCGAACTGTGAAACAGTAACAAACATACACACCCACACACATACCTACACAAACATCCATCCTCATAAACTTTCGCATTTATAATATTAAGCAGGATAGGATATAAAAATAACTATAATTTATTATGTAATATTCTTAAGAACATCATTAAATAATCCATTCATTTTATATGTATTTAAAAATGTTTTGTTTGTTTATCTGTGTAGAAAATTTGCAATATACCTACTGAACAATTTCCTACTTGTTTTTCCCGGGATTCAAACCCGTTACCACATTACCAACAAGGCGGAAATAAATAGCTTTAATTTAAATTGATTTTACATATAATTGTTTGTAATTAATTTAATTAGATAATCAGGAAATATGTATGTTAAATCACACCTTGACCTGATTGAATACTTAACGAAATTTATAAAATAGTGTATTGTTTCCGCGTCTATTGTAAAAAAAAATATTAAAAAGAGATTGTATTATTCTATTGTTACCTGATTTTTTTATTTTAGCAACATTTTTAGAAGAATGAGGTTATATTATTAAGAATTATGTAATTTTAAATATTATGTCATATGAAATTATGAAATTTATAATAATCCATACTAATATTATAAATGCGAAAGTAACTCTGTCTGCCTGTCTGTTACTCAATCACGCCTTAACTACTGAAGCAATTTGCATGAAATTTGGTATAGAGATATTTTGATACCCGAGAAAGGACATAGGATAGGTTTTATCCCGGAAATCCTACGGGAACAGGTTTTTCTTTGAAAACGCGGGCGAAGCCGCGGGCGCAAAGCTAGTAATTAATAAGGAGAACTTCATAAAGAATAAAAAAAAACGATCAAGATCACGGGCGGCTGACGCTAGGCGCGGGTCCGAATCCCGCCTCGAAATCGATTTATTTTTCTATTCTATAAAATGTTGACGACGCGGTTGGCGCAGTGGTAAAGTAACTGCCTACTGAGCCGACGGTCCCGGGCTCGATCCCCGGTCAGGGCAAATATTTGTGTGATGAACTCAATTATTTGTTCTTGGGTCTGGGTGTTGTTATCTATATAATATGTATTTATAAAAATACTATATTTATCGTCGCCTAGTATTCACAACACAAGCCTTAATTGAGCTTACTGTGGGACTAGGTCGATTTGTGTAATAATGTCCTATAATATTTATTTATTTATTATTTATGTTTCATTTGTAAAGCATTTGAATGCTATAAATATATAAGTGTATAAAATTTATGATAGTTAGTCAAAATGTTTAAGATTATCTTATTATCATTTATTTTCTGGAAAAATAGCCTCTAATTTTAAATATCTTCCAAAAACATTTTTTTTGCAATTCCTAATTGCAATAAAAGACCAAAAAGACCAACATATACTATAGAAACTAAATTATACCCTGTTTCCAGGGCAAGCCAAGTTCCCGGTAGACCAGAAGAATTATTTTACATTCTTCTAAATGAAAAGGAAGGTCTTCTGCAATTATTTCTGTTCAGAGCTGCTACAGTTGTGGAGGTATGTAAAAATAAATATAATATAGCCTATCTATACATATATAATAAAATTAATAAATCTGTAGAAGGGTCAATTCTGTACATTGAAAATATTGAAAAAATAAATAGCAGGGGGTGTTACTGGATCGATACCAAACCCAAATATGTGATTAAAAATTTTTTTGTCTGTCTGTCTGTCTGTCTGTCTGTATGTGAAGGCATCACGTAAAAACTAACGGTTCGATTTCGATGAAACTTGGTATAATTATACCTTATTATCCTGGGCATAAAATAGGATACTTTTTATCCCGGAAAAATATGTAGAAAAAAAATAAATCTTAATTTTTCTTAATTTTTCCGCGCGGACGGAGTCGCGGGCGGAAGCTAGTGTTAAAATAATAATTTAGATTTGTACTGGTTTTGTTAGAAAAATATAACCTAGCACGTCTGGTTGTCTGGAAGAAATCGCTGCATAGCGATAAGACCGCCAATTGTTTAAATGTATTCTTAGGTTAAGTTTTATTGTAACCGTCTCGGATCAATCTATACTAATTTTATAAAGCTGAAGAGTTAGTTTGTTTGTTTGTTTGTTGAACGCGCTAATCTCAGGAACTAATGGTCCGATTTGAAAAATTCTTTCGGTGTTAGATAGCCCATTTCGTCGAGGAACGCTATAGGCTATATATTATCATCACGCTAAGACCAACAGGAGCGGAGCACTGCGGGTGAAACCGCGGGGCGCGGTTAGATATAATTTCAGATATTGATTCGAAGTTCGAACTCACAACCACCGCCCCTTTTTGATCTCAAATACAGCGATATAACTTCCATTATAACCTCTTTTTTAAGAAGTCGGTTCAAGCTATCATTGTTTACTCTTTATCCAGGTTAGACAGTGATGGATGGATGGCACTATCTCATTTTATCAAATTAATTACTATATATAAATATATGTATACTACATATATTATAACGCATCTTAATAATTATCCGACTGCATACGGTTAGATTATATTCTTCGAGCGCATAATAAAAATAACAAAATATAGTATTTTCTAGTGTTTGATTTTTTTGATGAGTATTATACATTTAGAAATTAAAGACTTTTTAACGGATTTTAAACGCGATTTATTCATTATATTATTTTCCCGACGCAACGTTTCGAACACTTTACAGCGAGCGTGGTCACGGGGAGACTGATATTATAATGAATAAATCGCGTTTAAATTCCGTTAAAAAGTCTTTAATTTCTAAAAATAACAAAATTTGTAAATATATATTGCATTTAAACAGAATGTTATCACAAAATATTTACCTAGATATCATCTTTGCAAAAATATAGCAAAGTTATTGTCTTAAAAATATACAAAAATCTAATAGTTATGTGATTATAAAAATGTAAGATGTTTGTTACTCTTTCCGGCAAAAACTGCTGAACCAATTTGACAAAAATATAGCAAATAGATAGAACATAGAATACGACGTAGGATAAAGCGAATATAATTATTTCCGCGTAATTGCGGGCATTTTTTTAATAGAATAGAATAGCAATACATAAATATTAAAATAATTATGAATAACATTTGACAAAACAATAACTATTAGTTTATTGTATGCAAATAACGCGTTAGGGTTAAACCGCACAATTTGACCTCTCATTATTTTAAATTTAAAACCTTGAACAGTTTTAAAATTAGACGAATAGCGTATCAGTGCTTTCATTTATAACTAGTCTATACACAACGCTCAATGTGTTATAATCTGTGGAGATTTCACGTCTGTGCAAAAAAAAAAACATTTCAAAAGTTACATTCGAAAAAAGAAACGAACGTCTCGAATTAAAAAGTTATGTTTGGAAAACGAATCGAAATAGAACGCCTGAAATTGAAAATCGAAGAGGAATTTATAAATGGAAGCAGGAACGAAAATTAAAATTGGAGTCAGTATTTAAACAGTTTACAAATTTGAAAAAAGAACAACAGTAGAAACAGCGGAAGAAATCTGAACGGACTTCGATATTCGAATCCAAAGTTCAACAAACAAATGAGACGAACGACATTCGAATTTTGAATTTAAATCTCGAAGCTATTTAAATAAACAATTTCACGAACAGGAAGTATTTAAAATTGGAACGCGATAGAAATAGAGCTAGACCACAAAATATACGATTTATGTGCATCAAGAATACGAATTAAGAAAGACTACTTATATGAAGTGAATTGTAAAGACAAATTTATCAACGTCCAATAAAATTAAATTGAACAACATTCTTGGAGTTCTTATATTGAAGGCTGAGTTAAAAATATTGAGTATACAGTACTTTTAATTATGACAGGTGAAAGGTGAATGTTACCTCTAAACCCTTAAACTATATAAAATAATTATTGGAATATAAAATAATTAATGACAAGGAAAAGAGAGCTCTGACATTTAAGGTTTTACGGATGTACAAAAGATCAAGGTTCGAATACCTTCCTGATTTGCCTCTGGTAATATAACTGTGCCTCACGGTTTTACCCGCATTGCTCCGCTCCTGTTGGTCTTAGCGTGATGATATACAGCCTATAGCCTTCCTCGATAAACGGGCTATCAAACAGTGAAAGAATTTTTCAAATCGGACCAGTAGTTTCTGATATTATCGTTCAAACGTATTAGATGGTATCATGTGTAACCCAAATTCTGTGTTCCGTATAACAGTTTCAAGGGTAACAACACATAGTGATGTTAATGTTTATGTTAGTAATGAATGCGATCAAGATGAAAATCAATCAATCAATGATTTGTGAGAGATTATCCATTGAAAAGGGAATATCTCAAATTTGAATATTAATAGATAAATCACACAGGAGATCCTCACCCGCCTCGTGATCAAAATTTTTCTATTCTTTATAAAGTTTATATTCTGAAGATACATTAGGAATATCTAAAATTGGAAGAGCATCAACAGAGATAGATATTACATATAAATTTATATCTATCGATATATTGTACATTGAATCAAAACAGAAAAGGACAAAATTTGAAGACTTGAGGAAAAGTCACACACAGGCATGGAAGAATATCAACGACAATAGACTATAGATAGGACATTGTATCCATCAAAAACGATACGATATATAGGACGATGAACAAAATTTGAAAACTAGAGGAGAAGGACTGGAAGAGGAAGGTGATTCCTGTAACTGTGGAGTCAGCTAACAAATTTTTTATCAGAACTCGAAGAAACTTTTAAGAATTATTATTTAGTTTAATTTTTATTTAGTTTAGTACTAAATCATAGGCTATTTAACTCATTAATAAAATCATCGGATCGCAGCCAAATAGTGACGTAAAAACGATGTCATTTGCTTTAGTGTGTCTCCCGCTCTCGCGCGCGACGCTCGTATACAGAACAGTGTCACAATTGGCTAATTTCGAATTTTGGTTCGGCGCTCTGCTAATAATAATTGCGTGTGAAATGGACATAATATATTTCCACATTTTGAATATGAACGTCGAATCTTTCGCGTTCTATATTTGAATTTGACATTTTTACGTTCTATATTTGAATTTGAAATTGTGTGATGTGTTAGTGTGTGTGTTCTAGTGTTTGTGTAGGTATTCTTTTTAAATTGTTTGTTTTTCTTTAGGGTATGTCAATATTGTGTGGGAACACTTTTGGCGCGTAAAATATACATTATCTTTGGTTTGTATTATATTGTGCGTACTTGCTTTGTTCTATTATTAGCTTCACCTGTATGTTTGTATAGTTCTTTAGACTCGATTTTGATACACTTTTACACACATATTTAATTCAAACTTTGTACACTTATCAAGGATCGGTGACAATGCAATAATATCAAGTCTATCTTTTAGCGCGTGTTTTTTTAGTTTTGTAAAACTATTTATTTTCAATTATGTTTGCTTTTCTTTATGGTAGTTAATTCTATGAAATTTTTTAGCGCGTGTTTTAAATTATCTTTGGTTTTTCCGCATTTGCGTACTTCTATTTTAGAATATTGTTTATGTAAATAATAAATGTTTAAAATAATTTAGTCCTTGTTTTATATTTGTTTTTAATATGTTTGCAATGTTTAAGTATGTGATATTTACATAGATACGAAGGTGTGATGTTTTTAACCGACTTGTAAGAGGAGGTTATTGTTTCTATGAATAAAGTGTATTAAATATTGTTGGAACTAAAATTGGCTCTTTGAAATAATTATATTGTTTGTTTATTTCATTTATTTCAACTGAGGCAGTTGAAACGATTTCATCGAAATTGATTTAGCAGTTTAATAGTTATTCCAATCTGTTCATATAATTTTTATACTAGATTTTCAGTAGTAGCACCACAGTATAAAAATTAAAAATGTAACACTAGAATATAAACTTCACTAGGTAGTTATCTTCCTACTAATATTATAAATGCGAAAGTTTGTGAGAATGGATGTGAGTAGGTATGTGTAGGTGTGTATGTTTGTTACTCTTTCACGCAAATACTACTGAATCGATTACAATGAAATTAAGCATATAGATGGTAGCTTGGATTAACACAAAGGATAGGTTTTATTCCGGAAATCCCACGGGAACGGGAACTATGCTGGTTTTTCTTTGAAACTGCGGGCAAAACCGCAGGCGCATAGCTAGTCTACTATAATTTTCTATTTCATACTTAACCTATAAGTTAATAAAAAAGTGAAGTCCCATGTCCCCTAGTGGGGGGGGGGGGGCAGATGCATTATGCATACATCTGTTTCCCTGATCGATTTTCTTTAGGGACAAGTAGGTGATCAGCCTTCTGTGTCCTCCCAGACCGAGACATTTTTTTTTCTCGTCTCCACCGGGAATCGAACCCAGGACCCCTCGGTGCTACGCTCACGCGTCAACCACTGTACCAAGGAGGCGGTCTCGGCGGAATAAGTTAATAGTTAATACTTTATAGTTTATACCTACTTAAAAACATAATACACAGTCGGACAGCTACATACACATAAAATGTAATTAAAATATCATGCAGTAGGTACCTATGTTTATTTACTTTTGTCACGATTTCATTTAAGTTAGATAGTTCACACATTTATTGTTTTTTAATTTAAAATTATTGTGTTTACTATTTACTACTTCTAACCTAGGTACTTATTTTGCTTTTTTTATGCAAGAATTATTTTATTTCAGTAAAAATTTAAATACTTACCTATCTGGAGATACTTCTGCACTGTGCCCCCTTCACACACACGCACACACAAAAAGTATTTTCTTACTAATAAACTACGTCAAACATTTAGTTTTGTGTGTTTTGTTGAAATTTTAGTTGAAAGTTCACAAAATATGAAGTGCTCTACTTTATAATGAAAAACTAGATTACCGCCCGCGGCTTCGCCCGCTTTGTCTAAAATCTAATAAGTTATATACTAAAAGTTAAAACCTTCCTCTGGAATCACTCTATCTATTAAAATGAACCGCATCAAAATCCGTTGCGTAGTTTTAAAGATTTAAGCATACAAAGGGACATAGGGACAGAGAAAGCGACTTTGTTTTATACTATAGCTATGTAGTGATAACTTTTATTTATTATAATAATACTTTATGACATAAAACTTAAAATATTATACAACTTTTTAACCGACTTCAAAAAAAGGAGGTTATCAATTCGACCGGTATATTTATTTCTAAGTGCCTAATTGATAAGATCGTTTCAGATTATGTTTTTAATCATTAGAGACAATGCGGTTGTATCTCTCTAGTTCTTATCTATAGATTGATGTTAATTACTCTTACGTAAAAACAGCTGAACAGATCTGTATGGATTTTGGTACAGAGATAGATGATAGTCTGTATTAGCACACGCTATTTCTTATCCATAACACAGATAATCTATACTTATATATATTTTTTTAATATTATAAAGCTGAAGAGTTTGTTTATTTGAACGCGCTTATCTCAGGAACTGCTGGTCCGATTTGAAAAATTCTTTCGTTGTTAGATAGCCCATTTATCGAGGAGGGCTATAATAGGCTATATATCATCACGCTAGTTCCCGTTCCTGCGGCTTTCCGGAAAAGTAGCCTATGTCTTATTCTTCGTCTTCCGCTATCTATGCCAAATTTCATCGTATTCGGTTCAGTAGTATTTGCGTGACAGAGAAGCACACATCCAAACGTACGCACAAACTTTCGCATTTATAAAATTTTTAGGATAGCAAATTACATTATACTTTATAGCAATAAAGATTATAATGCTTGCATTGTACCGTGTTATTAAATATTGTTACTATTATTCACACTTATTTCTTCACACAAATTATATGCTTTATAACGATAAAAAATCTTCTGGTATAGTGATCGATAAAATAATCCTGAGTCGTAAAATAGTCCTGAGTTAATTTCCCTTTAATATTAAATAGCTGTGCCTCGCGGTTTTACCCGCATTGCTCCGCTCCTGTTGGTCTTAGCGTGATGATATATAGCCTATAGCCCTCCTCGATAAATGGGCTATCTAATAATGAAATAATTTTTCTAATCCGGCCTGTGGTTACTGAGATTAGCGCGTTCAAACAAACAAACACTCTTCAGCTTTATAATATTACTAGATATAGATTATGCTGGAATCGAACCTTAACCCTCTGAAAATAAACACCGCACCATCACAATAATATTCATAAGTTAAATTAAGTGCAATCAAGTATGAACGTCACTAAGTTAATGTTTTGTCGTGTTTTGAATAACTTAAGTTAATATATTATGAATAAATTAAGATATATTTGCATATATGTACATACATAATATGTAAACACTTATGTGCCGTAAGATTTGAATTTAAGGTGATGAATTAATTTTTCTAACATTTACGGCCCTTTTTAAACCTTCGTAATTTTTATATTATTGAAGTTGTCGTGATGAAAATTCTTGACAAGAAAGTTCAATAGTAACACAATACGTCTACCGTTTTAGAAACATGATTCCATGATATTTTCTCGATAGAAAAAAAATACAAAGTTCTCATTGTTATTTTTTTATAATCTCTGGCATCTTCAAAATAACAAACGTAAAGTTACGACTTTTTGGATATTAATTATAAAATATACAACCTATACGTCTACCGAGTTAGAATTTTGAAATATGCGATGGTTTTGAAATAAACAAGAAATACTTGAAATTAGCGCGCGACCAGCCAATATAGCGAGAGCCGCCCTGTACCTTCCTACCCCGATCGCTGCACGAGTCATTCCCGCTACGGCCGTCACACGGGGAACTTGTGTCGCTCGCGCAATCGTAACAAAGGGTGACAACACGATAAGACAAATGGGGACAATAAAGAAAATAAGAAGAAGAAACATAAAGGTTGGAGGAAAAATAATGCTTACAATTGGAACAAATTAATGAAGTAAGTTGGTTTTATTTTAAATTTGATGATAATTGTATTATAGACGATGTTTGATATGTACCCCTGTTTTAAGTACATAACGAATGTGTAAGATTTTTTCATTTATAGCATAGATAATCTTTTCAGAAATCCGGAATCCAGAAGGAAAATAAACCCACTGATTGTTCACAATGTGAACCCACTCCTTCGTAAGTACCTTTATTCAGTCAAAAATGTATGTTATCAACGCTCTACTGGTTTTATCGCATGATTCCATTTTTAGCAAAAAGCAACAAAGTGCAAAGAAATAAAAAATCATGGTGAACTTAGTGGAAGTATGGTGGATGTAATATGGAACAGGAGCTCATTGGAGTAGTATTATATTAAAAAAAATAAGAAATAATTTCAAGAATTACATTTCTTAGTAGGTGGTAGATAAGTATGTTGTATAAAAAATTTGATGTTGATATTTATTTCATTTATACTTACTACACCTGTGCGGGAAATTGCTTAGTACTAAAACAGGTTTATATTCATATTTACATAGTAATGTGAGTTTTCATTTCGAAAAATTTTGTGTAAGTATATTAAATTGAGTTCCTGGGTGATCTGGAAACACAATTGGGCCCGGAAGATGACGCTGCAGTCACTCCTCCTAATCACATGAACCGATTTGGATGAATATTTGTGTGCACATTTCATTGTTGTGGGATGATTGGTTGATTCGTTTTCACATTAGCTAATATTATGTATTTTTGTTGTTAGAAAGTAAACTTAATTTAATGTTTATAATACATTATTATTGGTATAAATAAGCCAGTGTTCGTCTCACATTGCTGTACCTGCCTACCTACCCTACCAGGGCCTAACTTTGTTCTGGCTATTTTATTTTGATTATTTGTAATGAATAATTACAATTATAATAGAGTGCAAAAATAAATACATGCGTCAATATATTTTGTGTTTTTTTTAAACAATTTTTTTATTTAAAAAAATATCATCCGACAGCGGCTTTGCCCGCGTGGAATTAGGTTATATCGTGAATCCTGTTTTATCCCACAGAAGTGTTCAGTTCGGATAAAAAGTATCCTATGTGTAAATCCAGGCAATTAGCTATTATATTTTATCAAAATTGGTAATGTAGTCTTGACGTGATTAAGTAACAACTAACAAAAAAATATACAAATTAACATCCAAAGTTTCGCATCAGTTTTACTGTATTAGTGATATCTTCCACTCTTGACTTTGACTGAGAAGAATTAGGGTTTATAACTTCTTTCAGAAATAGTACCTTTCATTTCTGGGCATGATGTAATATCTACGTCAGCATCAAATTCTATCTAATTCAATTCAGTAGTCCGCGTTATTGAGTACCATTTCATTTTTTCAGAGTAACAATATTTTTTGTTATTTTAAAGATTATATTTATAACCTGTATTATTTTTTAATAAAGTAAACATTACGAAATAATAATAATTATTAATAATGTCTAAGTAGTTGTTAAAAAGAAGATTATTTGTTTATAAGCAAGAAAATAAATCCAATAAATCAACAATTAAATATATGTAAGTATAACAATTTTATAACTGTATGACGACTCCATACATGTTTGTCCCGAGTCGGCCAGCGGCAGCGCGGCGAGTTTGCAAGAATGACTTCGCGCACACCCGCGTTCGCGATAGCGAGCTATTAGACTCCGCCCCCCAAGCAGTGGTTTTTTTTTTGTGTATCGTCTTAACGGGTATAAAACTGGATTTATTTACGCACGCAGCTTTAGCCAAGGAAAAAAAAGAGTGTGTGTGCCGAGCACACGTGTCAGAAGTGTCAGTCAGAAGAAAATCGTCGCATTGCTCCATGACGTGACGGTATTGCCATGACGCGGGCACGGCTAGTATTTTATTTTATTTATTTATTTAACACTTTATTAGTTGTACAATCAGGAAAACTTAAAATTACTTACAGCTAAAAAACAGAGTACAACTAACTTGGCGGCCTTATCACTACGTAGTGATCTCTTCCAGGCAACCACGGTAAAAGGTAACGAGCAAAAAGGTACGCGGGACGAGAACAGGAAAAAAAATAAAATAATAATAATAATAGGGGCGTAGGGATGTGACGACCCCATCGCCCACGGTTGGAATATCTATTGTCTACGTGACAATAGATATTCCACCCGTGCAATCAGTCAACCCGCAGGACACCTTGTGGCGGGGTGTCGGGGAGTAGCGACCCCGCGGGAACCGAGTACTCCCGGGGGAGGCCCCTGTCTTCATCTCCGGCTTGCCTTCACCGGCCGGTCGGAGTGAAGCCTGACGAGGACAGGACCCCCACCTCTGGCTTGCCTTAACCGGCCGGCCAGAGTGGAGTCGCGAGAGCTTTTAGCTCGAAGGGTGGATGCGAAGCGTAAGTGGCGAGTGGGCACGTGATGCTGGACCCTCAGGGAGCGCGTGATCGTAGTTTAAAGTCCAGGGACGCCTCTCCACCCTTAGCTGCTCACAATATGTTGCCCCCTTGTCGCACTATTGCAGCGACTTATTTCGGGGCCCATACAGTGAGAGGGCGAGTCACCACCTGCCAACATATTTTTACTTTCTTTTAGTAGAAAGGCAGGTGCCATAGTTTCCCATAGTCCCCAGTACCAGTCCATTTAGCATCCCAATCCATAGCCCAATTATTAAATTTCCATACCCTGCAATAGTCCTACATCGGCCGCGGACTGCCTAGGGCTGTATCTCTATAGTGCAGTCATGGGCAGGCTGCGGCTGGTGTCCCACAACACATTAAAAGTCTCGAAAGGGCCTCTGCGTGTTGGATCCGTGTCCCCACGTAAGCCTTCCAAAGATCCGGGTACCGTCCTTCTGGTGGTACCCGAGTATTATGGAGAAGAGAAACATAATAATAGCAAGAAAAACCAAGAAAAAGTGTTGTCTCACAAGATTTTTAAACCCCGAAGCGGTCCTGGCTTGTCGAGAAAGTGTTGTCTCACAAGATTTTTAAACCCCGAAGCGGTCCTGGCTTGTCGAATGTTTAACGGCAGAGAATTCCATAACTTCACGGAAATTGCTGCGAATGACTTGCCATAGAAATTTGTGCGTCGGCATGGAACACGCAAGATAAGTCTGTCCTCAGAGCGAAGTGAATAGCTTTCATTGTGCAAGAAGGAAAAATTGGACTTGAGGTAGGAAGGAGCAGAGGGATTAAAAAGGATGCGGAACAGTAGTTGCAAATAGTGTAGATCCCGGCGAAGTCGGATAGGGAGCCACTTGAGCTTTTTCCTGAAAGAAGAAACATGGTCATATTTTCGAAGGCCGAAAATAAATCTAATACAGAAATTTTGAAGACGCTCAAGTTTATCAAGCTGCTCGGCTGTTAAATCAGGAAAACATGCATCAGCGTAATCAAGTATGGGAAGGAGAAGGGATTGCGCTAGCGTAATTTTAGTAGGAATAGGCAAGAAGTTACGAAGCCGCCGGAGCGTAGCAGAAGCAGCATATATCCTACGGCTTAGTTCCTGGATATGGAAAGACCAAGATAAAGTTTGGTCAAGCAACACACCTAAATTTCTGACTACCGTTTTGTAAGGCAAAGCAACGTCACCAATTTTAATGTTTGGCAAAATGCCCCAGTCAATTTCCGAAATTAGGTAGGGACTACCAACTATGATAACATTGCTTTTAGCTGGGTTGATTTTCAGACCAAATTCGCTACACCAGTTAGTTATATTAGATAGTTCGAAATTAGAAGAATGTATTGCCTTAGGTAGGTCAGCAAGGGTGGACTGAGTATATATCTGTAAGTCGTCAGCATACATATGGTACAGAGACGTCAGCCGGGAACATAAGGAGTTAATGAAGATGGAGAAGAGGAGAGGAGACAGAACGCCGCCCTGAGGAACACCGGCAGAGACCGCATTTAATAAACCTTATAATAAACCTTAGGTATTTTATAAACCTTATATTATAGAGATAGTTTGAGGAAGTTCTTTCACGCCAAAACAGCCGATCAAATATGTATAATATTTGGCATAGTGACAAAATATGAACCGGTTTAGTAGTTAGCATAAAAAAGGTAATATATAATAATATGTACTAGCTTTCCGCCCGCAGCTTCGCCCGCGTTTTCAAAGAAAAACCCACATAGTTCCCGTTTCCGTGGGATTTCCGAGATTAAACCTACCCTATGTGTTAATCCAAGTTACCCTTTATATGTGTGCTGAATTTCATTGTAATCGGTTCAGTACTATTTGCGTGAAAGAGTAACAAACACACACACATCCTCACAAACTTTCGCATTTATAATATTAGGAGGATGCAATTTTTTTATATCAACGCGACCTGTCAAAAATAGTTAAAATCACAGATAATATAATACTATACTAGTAGTTACAATTAGTCGCATATCATTTTGATTTTATTAAAGTTTATTTTGAAATCAAACAACTTTGACCCAAGAGCCACGACGACGTTTTTTTTTCAGTGTCACTCTCAGTCATACAAGAAGAATCCAAAAACTAAACACTTCTAACCTAACAGACAAAAAAAAAATACTATATTGTGCTTCAAAATATTTAAAAAATTAAAATTACTTCATAATCGGGTAACTACTAGAAAACGGCCCATATCTGGTAATTTATAAGTAAAGGTTAACAACGTAACGACAATTTAATATTCTAAATTTGATCTGATAACTAGAAGTGATTAAAATATTAATTTGAATAGATATAAAGTTAATTGAATAAAAGATGAAATAATTTTGGTTCATTCAAACCGGTTAGTCACCTAAAATATAACACAGTTTAATGTTTCGTCTTTACGCTCGTGATAATAAGAAAAATAGCTTATGTGCTAATCCAGACTATAATTTATCTTTATATCAAATTTCATACAGATGTGATCAGCTGTTTTTGCGTGACAGAGTAACAAACAGCCATCCTCAAATACTTTCGTGTTAATAGTACGTGGATTTTAGAACAATATATTTTATATTCATTAATAATACATATATACTTATATTAGCGTTAATAATTGTTTTACGTGTAAGTGCTGTGTTTTTTTGCACTCTTCAATTGAAATACATACTCTATCTTACTTATATGTATAAAAAAGCGGAAGAGTATGTTTGTGTTTGCTTGACCACGCTATAAAACAAGCATCTCAAGAACCACGGGTCGGATTTGAAAAATTATTTCACTTTTAGACTGTCCATTTATCGAGGAAGGCTATACATATATCATCACACGACCAACAGGAGCGGAGTAATGCGGGTAAAACCGTGGGGCACAGCTAGAATACTATAATAGCGTAAAATTATACACGAGAAATATTAATATATTCGTAGTTTCGCAAAAAAGGCATTTTTAAATATAATTCATGAATATATTTTTTTTGTCAAATATTAAATTATTATATGTAAACACAACCTGTATTTAGCTGTAAGGTCATTGGGTACATACAAGGTCTTTTACCTTACTTCGCTTGGGTTTTAATTTTAATAAATCGATTTTGAACAAAATTTAATAATGTCATAATACCTAATTTATGACTTTAAAATGAATGGAATGCAAGTCTAAAATCACAGGAAAGTTACGCACGCACTAAGCAGGCAATGAATTGATTTTTTTTTAATTTGTCTGTTTGGATCAAATTACAGAATAAGAAACGAGTTACTTGGCGATTCTTTTCTGTATACAAACGACCTTCCGAATCGATGGTTTTTAAATTAATATACATAAATACAAAAATTTTACATGAATAAAAAATATTTGAGTTTTAGTTTACCAGTAAAATTATTACATGTTTGTATTATATTATTATGGTTGAAACCTGATATGTTCCCGATTGGGTTAAAAGCAGATGTCTGTTTTCTTATCTATTATGTTTTGCCAGGGACAAAATAGAAATAAATAATCATTTTAGATAGGTACGTAATAACTAATTTATACTAATATTATAAAGCTGAAGAGTTTGTTTGAACGCGCTAATCTCGGGAACTATTCCGATTTGAAAAATTCTTTCGGTGTTAGATAGCCCATTTATCTAGGAAGGCTATAGGCTATATATCATCACGCTAAGACCATCAGGAGCGGAGCACTGCGGGTAAAACCGCGGAGCACAGCTAGTCACAGATAACATAATACCAAACTGGTAGTAATATGTTACATAGTCGGAAAATACATCTTTTCCCAGGATGACAATGTACTTAATTATGATGGTTATTATAATATTTATATTAATTTAACTAGGACGAGTTGTTTTTGAGTTTTATCATAACAAACGAACAAAAAATTTAATTTCCATTTATAATATTAATTTATATGAGTCGCCTTATTTACACAATTAAACTATATCCGCGATTCTCATGATTTTTTGTTTATTTTAAAACAATGAAAGACAAACGAATAAAATATATTGACATAACAAGATTTCAAGATTGTTTTTATGGTTGCCTTGGTTACAAATTATTTAATTATTATAGTCCTACTTCCTAATTACAGTAATGTACTAATATTATAAATGCGAAAGTTTGTGAGGATGAATGTATGTTTGTTTGTTACTCTCTGATTTGGATGAAACTTTGTAGTAATTTTAGTTTTACCATCAGAACAACAAATGCTCGTATAACTAATAGTAGTCTGTGCTAATAGCTATGTACTCAATGTAGTTATTATAGCGTGTTGCCGCGTATTAAAGAAAATAAATTAAACTAAAAAAACTCACTTTGGTAAAACGACTTTAATTTAAAAGAAACACAAAATTATATTTACACAAATATTTACAACTTTCAGTCAGAATACTAAACTAATAAAATAAAATAAAACAAAGCAAACAAAAACAAAGAGAACAAAACAAAGGGAACACTTAAATATTATTATAATACAATTAAAACAAAATAATATTGATAAGCTAACAACTTATGAACCGTGCTCCCTATTCTCTGTTTGCTGACTGACTACTGACTGGCCCTGATCAACGGCAGCAGCGGAGTTTTATACGATTACGAGCAGACCGCCGCGGCCGTTGAATAGGCGCCGGCGCACCTAATGACTGTCTGGTGCGAGACGCAATAAAAACGCGGCTTTCTTTGTTAGAATCCTTAATTGGATCCGTACTCGGCCGCCACTGGTACGGCGCCGCAGTAACGGTTTTGTCTGGCCCTTTGTTTGCATAAGGCGCCAGAGAGGCGCGACAATCTAATGAGGTGTAATTATTAATGGTAGACTGCGCAGTTAAATTATTGCGTGCTATAACCTCCCCCTCCAAGTCACAAGTACGTCCCGTGCGTGACTTGGCTGGCCTACCACGACGCCGCGGATGAATTATAGCGGTTCCCGAACCTATGTAAGGTGTTAAAGCACTGGCATGGTATTTTCCTTTGACAACACCATCGCGGTCTTCTACAATAAATGACGTCGGGCTCACAACTTGTGAGACACGATAAGGACCGACACGATCGAATTTACTCGTGATAACCTTTGGTGCATTGTTCATCATATGAGTCTCCACTAAGACTAAGTCTCCCTCTTTATAAGGTTGGACATCGCTTCGGCTAAGATCTGTAGGAAGAATTGATGGCCATTTATGGAAAAGTAATGGAAACTCTCGATTCTTACGCTTGGCGGGCTTAACCTCTGGATGGTTAGAGATGACTCTACAAGGCAAACCATAGCGCAAGAAAACTTTTATAAGTATCTTCGCACAAGATTCTGTAGTAGCATTTTGTAGCGCAAAAAGCTCGACCCATCGGCTGTCTGTATCTTCAATCAGTAATAACCACTTCTCACCATGAATGCCTTCAAGAAGAGGGCCAAACGAATCCATGGCGAGGACCTCAAAGCGGGGATGAAGAACAGGAGTCTGGATAAGACTAGCCGGTTTCAAATAGGTAGCTCTATACTTTTGACACAAATCACAATCTGTATCCTCAGTCACTGATTGACTAAGAGTATCCGCTACTAAATTTTCTTTCTTTGCGGGCGTGACCCTATACGGAGGGCTTTCTATGGGCGGTGCTTCTCCCGTATCAATACGATGTATAGCAGACTCGGTGGGTCCTCCCCCTGGAGTGACAATATTCTCATACGTATTAAGGAGGTGAGATGATAGTCCGTCACGTTCATCCGAACTCAGATGAGATCCTTCGTCCTCACGAAGACTCACAGATGAACAATACAATGACGACTGATTCGTCCTATTTTCAAAAAGAATCGACTGAGGCACCTTATCATGCCTCATAAACCAAACACCGCTATCAAAGTTAAACACCATACCAGCGTCTTGGATAAAGTTCATCCCTAATAGACTTTCGGTCGCGTTAGGTAGCATAATGAAACTTACTTCAAACGAGACGTCTCGCACCGTCACTTTAACTTGTGCAATTTCAACAGTTTGTGCACAGGTTCGCCCGTCAGCATATTTTAATTCCGTAAATACATAATTAAATTTATGATTGTTTTTATACAAATGCGATCTTAAACTAATACTGCCTATACAATGTTTAGCACCAGTGTCAACTAAAACTTTACCAACTTCACCATATATTTCTATACACAACACAGGACGCACACGCGAATCAATAGAATCGGCACTCGCGGACACTGATTGGAACGAACTAGCGTTAGGCGCGGGCACTTTTTGACAGGTAGGGCAGCTCGAGCGTATGACGCCGGGCGCTCCACAGCCAAAACACGTCACCTTAGTGGCGCGCGGTTCACCTCCAATAGCTTCCTCCTTCGTGTTCAATTGTTTATTCGTCAAGCGTGGGCATGCCTCTTTAATATGACCGTACTGTTTACAGTAATTACACTTCAGTCGCGATTTGTTATTATCGAAAGAGGGCATACCTTCCGGAATCAGCTGTGTTGTTTTAACCAATGATGTTGACTTGCTGTCTCTCGGATGAGAGATACGCGAATGCGTTTCATCGTGAATATCTTCAACGCGCCTCGCTTGCGTCAATAACTCTTGAAATGAATTAAATGCAGAACGTGGGATCTTTTCCCGAATTCTTCGATTCAACAAGCCATAGCACATATCGAGCTGAACCGCCTCAGTAAGGGTAAAAGGTGGCAGCTGGGCAATTAGTGCTCGAAGATTACAAATAAATAAATCTGTGGCTTCATATAAACCTTGTTCTTTTTCAAACATTTTTCTATAAATTTTGTGTGGTGGTAGTCGTGTACCAAAAGTCTGCCTTAATGCGTCAACAGCGTCATTCCAAGTGAGGGTTGTGGCTTTGACTCCTTGCCACCACGTAGCGGCGAGCCCTGTTAATAACATAGGCAATCCACGCAGCGCTATGTGATCCTCAACGCATACACATTCTTTGTATGTAAATATGGCATCTAAAAACGCTTCAACGTTATCTTGTCTATCCCCCGAGAATCGTGCAGTACATTTAGAGAAATTGCCCGAATAGGTGGGCACTGATGTACTTACAGGATCGCTGCGACTTAGCCTGCTAATCAGCAACAACAGCTGATCGGTCGACATCATGACCGGAGAAGATGCGGCACCAGCGGCGGCATCAGGCGTCAGCAGCGGTGGCGGCGCGTCCACAAAGGACACGTGAGCGGCATCAGCGGAGGCGCCCATCGAGCGAGACGAGGAAGTCGCCTGCGGCGCTATTTCCTCGGACGGGGCCTCAACCACTGACTGGGGGCTCCCAGCACGAGATCGCGTTAAAACCATTATATACAAAGTTCACTGAGTTTATTATTATTATTATAGTCCGGCTCCACGTTGGGCTGCCACTTATAGCGTGTTGCCGCGTATTAAAGAAAATAAATTAAACTAAAAAAACTCACTTTGGTAAAACGACTTTAATTTAAAAGAAACACAAAATTATATTTACACAAATATTTACAACTTTCAGTCAGAATACTAAACTAATAAAATAAAATAAAACAAAGCAAACAAAAACAAAGAGAACAAAACAAAGGGAACACTTAAATATTATTATAATACAATTAAAACAAAATAATATTGATAAGCTAACAACTTATGAACCGTGCTCCCTATTCTCTGTTTGCTGACTGACTACTGACTGGCCCTGATCAACGGCAGCAGCGGAGTTTTATACGATTACGAGCAGACCGCCGCGGCCGTTGAATAGGCGCCGGCGCACCTAATGACTGTCTGGTGCGAGACGCAATAAAAACGCGGCTTTCTTTGTTAGAATCCTTAATTGGATCCGTACTCGGCCGCCACTGGTACGGCGCCGCAGTAACGGTTTTGTCTGGCCCTTTGTTTGCATAAGGCGCCAGAGAGGCGCGACAATCTAATGAGGTGTAATTATTAATGGTAGACTGCGCAGTTAAATTATTGCGTGCTATATTATAGAAATATTTTATTTTACCCTTTCTAAAATTGCAAGAACCATAAAGATTGAAAATATTTATTTTCACCAAACAAAGCCCGAAAAATTGTGATTTTCTTTTCCAAAGAAAGTTAATTAAAAACGGTGACTAATAAAACTTCCCCTTTGCCCTAAATAGGGTTAATGACGTCACACAACTATCCCTTTCGCACGTATATAAGTGCTATGTGTTAGAAAGAGACAGAAGATCGCTTTATTTCAAATTCGGTGTCACAATCAATTAGCTTAATTGAAAATTATTTTTTTGTATAAAACTATCAATTTCCCGCGGTTTTACGCTATCGCGTGACATACAAAAATATTTCCATCCCTTATTTCACTTGCATCGAGTCTTTTTGTAAGTAGGTAGGTACATGTCTTATGGATAGAAGAGACTATCTTTTTTAAAATTTTGTTATTATTGGTCCAGTGGTTTCGGTGTGAAAGTATTATACATATACAGCTATTTATAATAGACTAGCTTTGCGCAAAAATATAGCAAAAAAACACAATTATTCTCATGAAATTATTTCTTTATAATTATCCGATCCTTGATAAGTATGTACAAAGTTTGAATTAAATCTGTCCGTTTAAAGGTCCAAATCGACTTTTAAAGGAGTCGGTTACATACAAACATACAGGTGAGCAAAGAGCGTGTTAAAGGGCTACACACACACACACACACACACATTAGCTGATGATTTTCCCAACTCGTAAAGGTCATTGGCATTTTGCCGCCAAAACGTTGCCAAAATAAATATTTAAACGAATTTCCTGGTATATTTCAATTGTTAAATAATATTCGAGTTGTTCTAGAACATAAATATCACAATAGTTTTAAACTACATTTTTAAATATCGTTTTATCACAAGAAAAATCAAAATAAGTAGGTGTAAGTAGGTACATACAAAGCATACAAATAATTAATAAACACATTTAAAACATACCGAATTCAAAAGACATTGACATTGAAACAAAAAATAAAACAATACATACAGATTTTTCAGGAAATACATACCATGTTTGTGCATTTAAAGAATTACAAATTATGAATTAAATGTTTTAATGTAATAAACAATTGACGCATATGTCAATTGTTTATTACAATTAGTTCACCCGTTCGATGTCAACGCCCGAACTGTAAAATTAATAATTTAAATTTCTATGAAAATTATCAAATGTTTTCTGTCACACAACAGTTTTATTGATTTGACGGAAAACTGCCAACGCGTGTATTTGACAGAGTTTTCCAATGATTTATACAATAGACTTTGAACATTACTGCCACGAAATAAGGTACTAATTTCCATGAACGTTTTGTACAACGCTGGTCAAATATTTTTCATCTCTCAGGCAATTTTGAGTCATGTTGTTTATAATATTAAAGTAAATAGTTATAAAATATAAACTGTTTCAGAACAATGCACCCTACCCGCCCCCCCTTTGGGTCGCATTCCGACACATCAGCTATCAATGTGAAGACGCTGGTAAGGGTTGTGTGTGCAGACCATATCGTTAAGAGAGCTTAAGAAAGATGTTATAGAAAATATTTTCAAACCTACACAAATTCGTGCAAATACACAATTTTAATTGGAAAAGAAACTCAGCGTTCACACGCTACGTTTGCATACGCAAAGCGCGGCGTTATTACGCTGCAGCTGCTATAAACTGCCGCTTTGCCACGTGGCTGTAAAATGCGGGGTTGCCACGTTGCTGTTGAACGCGGCATTGCCACGCTGCTGTCGAACAAGACGTTGCCGCGCTTCGCTTGAACGTGGTGTTCAAACGCGGCGTTGCCACGCGGCTGTCGAGCGCGGCGTTCATTTGTTTATCTTACATAAACTATAATAAAGACTATTACCACCTATTATACATAGTATAAAATAGTAATTGATGAAATTGATAACCAAAAATAAAACTTTGTGAATTCATATAGTTTATTATGTAGATATATTTTATTTTCAAATGTAAAAAGGTACATTACCAAAAATTACGTACTTATAAGAGATTCTTTCTAAGCTCTCACAAAAATAACAATTTATATGGTCTGTGCTGCGTTTCCTAACCCGATTTGAGTGACTACTAATAACTAAAAACTTCACTAAAGTGTGTTTTATCTTTTCGTGTTCTGTTATTATATTAAAACAGCATGAAAGCATGTATTTTTTATGAAATTTCGTACCCACTTTCAGTGTGTGTTACTATTAAAACGAATCTAAACATACATATAGTAATACTAGCTTTCCGCCTGCGGCTTCGCTCGCGTTTTCAAAGAAAAGCCCGCATAGTTCCTGTTCCCGTGGAATTTCCGGGATAAAACCTATCCTATAATACTCGTGGATAATGTAGCTTTTGAATGGTGAAAGAATTTTTTAAATCGGTCCAGTAGTTTATGAGCCTATTCATTACAATCAAACAAACAAAGTTTTCCTCTTTATAATATTAGTGTAGATAATAATATAATATGTATGTGTGTACCAGTTAATAACAACTGAAAACATACAAAGACGGAATACTTGTAAATGCAAGACCTTGCGTCTTCGTATACTGCGAATACAAATAAATAAACAACTATCAAATGTATATGAAAGACATAAGAAAGAAAGAACGTTAATTTAGATGATTATACAGGGTGTCCCACGCTAAATTTTTCCTGTTAATCCATGTTTTCTTCTCTAGCTTCGCGCAGCCGGCATATACCGCTTCGCTAATAATATGAGCATTTTGTCTATGAAAACATAATCTCTCACGTGCTGATGGCAAAGTGGGCGGGTTGCTTGTTATGGGTGTACACATAGAGTTTTAACAATTCATCTATGTATTTGAAAAAAAAAGCGTCTGGAATTTTATAAGTATTTTTTACGAACTCATCAAATGCAAAACTATAACCTCCTTTGAGCTTAGTATACCAACACTGGGACACCCTGTATAATTTCAAAACATCAAGTAGTAACTACAGAGTTTCTTGCAGGCTCTTTGTAGAAACTGCTTTCTGATCCGATGGCAAACAATTAAAGAAGTGGAAAAACACTTCACTGGATAGTCCATTTATCGTGGAAGGCTATAGGCTGTATATCATCACGCTAAGACCAACAGGAGCGGAGCAATGCGGGTGAAACCGCGGGGCACAGCTAGTAATATATGAAAACATGATATAATATACGATACGATATAATTAATAACCTTGGCTTTAAATTGAATGACATGCGATGGTTGAGAGAAGACGATTAGATGAATCTTGATTTAGGTCTTATTATCTTCTTATATATATAAAATTCTCGTGTCACAATGTTAGTCTGCATACTCCTCCGAAACGGGTGGACCGATTCTCAAGAAATTTTCTGTGCATATCGGGTAAGTCTGAGAATCGGCCAACATCTATTTTTCATATGTACCACGGGCGAAGCCGGGGCGGACCGCTAGTGTCCCTATATTATGTTCAAAATTTACGCGTTTTACTTATTTAAAATCTTAACTTAACCACTTTCACTACGAACTTAAACTTAAATTGCGAAGTCAAAGAAAATCCCATGAGAATTATAGATGTTTCACACTTTCACTTCACCACCTTAAAAAGTAGCCTCTAGGATCCTAACTATATCCAGAAAAAAAAGCCTGTTATAAATCACTCCACTTCGACTTGAAAGACAGACAAACATACACACTAAAATGTATATAGTACATAATATAATATAAAGTAAGGTTTTTACGAATAAACAATATGATTTACGGAAGAGCTTTTCAACAGATACGCGAGTACAAACAAATAAACAAGTTAATTAGGACAAGGACAAACATATTGATGTTTTATGTACGCACGCGATTTAATATATCTATTGGTGTTTTATTAGTTCGTTAGTGTACGTCATGCAATAATAGTTTTTGTACGTATAAACAACCAGTCGGTTTTTTTTGTGGTGTTATTCAATGTTAGCCCTTCTGGCTAACATTGAATAACACATCTTAACGCTTCTACATTTTAACGCGGACGCGTGGGTGAACTGAAGGTTCACCCTGGTAGCAACATGCGCAAGGGCGTCCCCCCTTGACGGGGATCTCGAACCTCGGCTTGGGCTGTCGCTTGAGTGGAGGAGGCCGGAAGGGCCCTAGTCGGACGGGAATGGCTCACGCACACAGGCAAGCGTGTTTACGAGAATCGTAAGGGTATTATCACAATTGACATATATAAGAATACCCTATATCTATACTGATATTATAAAGCTGAAGAGTTTGTTTGTTTGAACGCGCTAATCTGGGGAACTACTGGTCCGATTTGAAAAATTCTTTCCACACACAATTCTTAACACACATATAGAGCGTAACTTGGATTAAAACATAGAATTTATCCCGGAAATCCCACGGGAACGGGAACTATGCGGGTTTGAAAACGCGGGCGAAGCCGCGGGTGGAATTACTGTTTACAAATCAACTGACGTATGTGTTTTTACACGCTTTATATTAGCTTCACCTGTATGTTTGTATGTTTGTAACCGACTTCTTTGGGCGCGATTTTGACCCACTTTAAACGGTCAGATTTCGTTCAAACTTTGCAGATTTATTGAGGACCGATGACAATACACTAATTTGATAAAATTATTCCATTTTTTAGTTCGGTTTCTATAAAAAGCGTGTTTTTTAGTTTTTAAAGTGAAACTTTTATTACATCGTCTCAAACTTTTTGGTCTGTGTAGCGCATGTCGCGTGTATCGCGGCTGCCGAGTAGGTATACCTACTCGGCAGCCGACCGTCACGCGACATGCGCTACACAAAGCAGTGTTCGGAACCGTTCGAACAGTTTCACTTTTACCGTGGTTTCATAAAACCACACAACATTTTTTTTATTTATTTTTAACTTATGCATAAAACCTTGACTGTAAGGTTATACACGTAACGAATCTGTCAAAGTAATGGTTTTAATATGGAAAATGTAAAATAATGGACCGAAGATCAAGGTGGTAAAAGACCTTTGTTTATTTATATCTATACTAGCTTCCGCCCGCGGCTTCGCCCGCGTGGTGTTTTGATAAAAGGTAGCCTATGTTCTTTCTCAGGGTCTAAAGATTGTATGTGTCAAATTCCATCAAAATCGGTTGAGAGGTTTAAGCGGGAAAGCGTAACAGACAGACAGACAGAGTTACTTTCGCATTTATAATACATATTAGTAGGGATAGTTATTTTTCGAGAATATGTTTATTTTTCGAGAATATGTTTATTTTTCGAGAATATGTTTTGAGAATATGTTGTTTCGACGCGATAAAAGTAGCCTATAATATGACTCTTTAGCATCTAAATATCTATAGACACAAAAATCATACCATAAGATTACTCCGTTGTGACGTAAAAGACAGACAAACACACTTTCGCATTTATAATATTAAAGAAATGATGAATATTATAGAGAGGAACGATATCATTGTTTGTTTGTTGTGGATTGAATGTTATGATTAAATCATCAATTGATCAGCCGTTTTTAAGTGTTAGGGTAACAAACTTACCAACGTTATACTAATTTTGATTGAATTAACAAGTTTTCCAATAACCAATAATTATTAATCAAACAAAATTGCGTCCAATTTTATATGAGAACATTTAAATTTTAATTAAAATGCATTTATTAAAAAATAAAAGATGTAACATACCTACAGTGGAATTAATTTAGAATTTAAATCATTAAAACTCTAATTCCTAAATGTTAGAAACTTCCTAGCTACAGAAAGGTAGAATTTTATGGGAACATTTATTTATTTATTTATTTATTTACTTATTTACGGCATACGCCAAACCATACATATATTAAACTTAATTCTAAACTTATCACTATGTTCTTAGTTCTAAGTACCTCTTACATTCTTCACCTATCATTCCCATCCCTGACACAAACAAATCATATACTGGTGCAGAATTGAGGATTGAGTTCAGCAGTGAAAGCATGCGAGGCACCGGAGACTGCTGGCGTTGAACCGTGCGTGTGCGCCAAGCAGCTAACAGTTGGTGGCTACGAGCCCGTGTATAATTGTCAGGCACATTAAGCCGTAAGAGCATTTCTACTAAATCATTAGAAAGTGTCCTTACCAGTGTAAGCTGGAACAGTGTTATAGTGTTACAGAAAAGATATAATGGCATCATTGCTGCAAAAGGCAGAAACTTATGACCACAAGGTGGTATCTTATTGGAATACTAGCTGCTCCGCGCGGTTTCACCCCCGTGGCTCCACCCCTGTTGGTCGTAGCGTGATGATATATAGCCTATAACCTTCCTCGATAAATGGGCTATCTAACACCGAAAGAATTTTTCAAATCGGACCAGTAGTTCCCGAGATTAGCGCGTTCAAACAAACAAACTCTTCAGCTTTATAATATTAGTATAGATTAAAAGCTCTAGCTCCAATTATTTCCTTACCAGGTGACAGACCTGTTCACCCAAATGCGGGACCCCTCCACCCCCAAGGGGTCGACCGGCTCGCTGAACGTCACCAAGAACGCTAGTTTCCATCACCAGAATGGATCTGAGCATCTACCCTGGACGAGCCCGGCGATCTCGCTGCCGGGGAACTGTAGTTCGAATTTGTAAGTATTTCATTTCATCATATTATTTTATATTTATCATTCATATATCATTACTTTAACAGTAACTAGCGACCCGCCCCGGCTTCGCACGGGTGCAATGCTGATACTAAATACACTACAGAAAAACTGTGAACGTTGTATATAAAAATTAAAAACATAGCGGCCCGCTCCGGCTTCGCACGGGTATAAAATATATAGCCGGGCGGCCGGCCGGTACCGCCGCAAACGCTACGTCCCGCAATTTTTAAATCTGTAATATCTTCGAAAATATTCACTTAAATCATACGGTGCAAAGGGCCATATAGATCTATATTAAATGAACAATGTATTCAATATCGTTATATGTATTTATCGCTTCGAAAATTAGCCATTATTTGTCGTAAAAAGTAAATGACAAAAAAAAGTTATTGTGGGTTATCCATAAGAGATAGACATATAGTATATAACCATCGCGGACTTTTCTGAAGACCTTTTCAATGTGTATAATTGTATTTAGTACATTATTTTGATAAAACTCGTAGGGTTCAGCCTGAGTTTGCAATGTAAGCGGAAAAAATGTAATTTTTTACGACATCACATTAGAAACCTCAAAAATAACAGTACTTCTCCACTATTTAATGGATGTTATTATACATATAAACCTTCCTCTTGAATCACTCTATCTATTAAAAAAAACCGCATCAAAATCCGTTGCGTAGTTTCAAAGATTTAAGCGTACAAAGGGACATAGGGACATAGGGACAGAGAAAGCGACTTTGTTTTATACTATGTAGTGATGTTTCAACTAGACTTCCTTATGAAAAGCTTTTTAAAATACCACAGTAAAATACGTTTTATATTTATCGGGAAAAGGTTAATAAACATCATGTTATGTATCGTCAAAATTCATAATTTATTATTTATATTGTAGTATTATAAACATAATAACTATTAGGTCTTTAGCTTTGTAAGTATGAAGAACGCGTGGATGTATCAAGTTGAAAGTTATATCAAATACTACTACCACTTACTACCTATAGACTACAAGCCCGCATAGGACAAAAATATGGGTCAAATGAACCACCAGGGGACATATCTAGAACGATAGCAGAGCAAAAAATAATAAGATTCATCACTATGCCGTCACTTTTAAGCTGTCCAACTGAGTGCAGATGAGAATTGAAAAGTACAGGTAGACTCGGTAAATTTTGGTCATATATTTTTGTACGGCATTCTTAACCATCGATAGATCCATTAAAAATAATAAGAAACCGCTCAGTGCCGTACAAAAATGGTGGTCCACCACGTCGGAATTTTTATTTAATTTCCGAGAGTTACCGGGGGTAAATTTGGTCATTTGACCATGTACGGCATCTGTGTCATACTATTGCTATACTGCTTTTAATCCATTATTCCGCAACGCCGTACAAAAATCATGGGGACAAGGGGAAAAAATCGAGAGTTATAATCCCCTCTCTTTCCCCACTCCAGGGGGTCATTTGACACAACACGAAATAAATTTATTTTTAAAGTATTTAATGCATAGATAATATTTTTTCATGTGCCGTACATTTTCGTTGGTTCAAAGGGGAAAAATCTGAAAAAGGAAAAAATCCATATAACGAAATGTTTGCTTTATATTTTTATAATAAAATATAAATATACATTAATATTAAGAAGCTCGAGGTGGTTAATTATCACCTTGGAAAATCGGAGTCAGGTGGAATGGACTCCGTTAAATTGATGAACTAATAAAAAAGCTATGAACGAAAAGATGTGAATTATATGCAATCAGTCCATGAATACAGGTAAAGTCACAAGCAAATGCTAGTAATATATACAATATATTCAAAATGTACAAGTAAAGCGCTTTCAAATGATACCAAATACTGCATATTTATCTTAACTTTATTTTTTTACTCTGTATGTTTTGTCCGCTAGAGGGCGCCACATTAGATTTTGTGAAACCGCATATGGCCTTTAGCTAGCTGGTCGCTGGTTATCCAGTGAACAATTCAGACGCTTCTAATGATATGTCATTTGTCGAATTCTGATAAGTAGTTTAGAAGTTACGAGGGAATAGATGAACATACATACATGACCTGTAAACAACCATAACCCTCCTTTGGCTTTGCCGTAGTTGAGTAAAAATATGTTAATGCCGTACTGTATCAAATGGCCATAAAGCACCCTTAAAATTGTAGCTTTCGTCGCTTTCATCAGCCTAAAAGATGTGGTCTGCACAAAAATGTACGGCATCGTTTTTTCCTAATTTATCTATGTTAATACTATTTGAAACAACGGATAAAGTGTAGAAAACTATTATATTTCATTAATCTACGATGTTTAAACTTTAACAAAATTTCTGGTTTTGCATTTCTCTATAACTTTTTTTAGAACGGTTTCTTTTGAACGGCAATACTATACAACAATTGAATTTTACAATATCATGTTAAAAAAAAAGTTCCCGTACAGGGTCAAATGACCTTACAGCTCTTTATATCAAGAATTCGATGAAATTAAGATGATTATTGGTATACATTTAAAAGAACAATTATTTTTTGACGGCATTGCTTCTAATAGTACTTTTGAGTGCTAGATAATGTTTTGGAACCGAAGCCGTACTTAGTCAAATGACCCCGTGGAGTGGGGAAAGAGAGGGGATTGCAACTCTCGATTTTTTCCCCTTGTCCCCATGATTTTTGTACGGCGTTGCGGAATAATGGATTAAAAGCAGTATAGCAATAGTATGACACAGATGCCATACATGGTCAAATGACCAAATTTACCCCCGGTAACTCTCGGAAATTAAATAAAAATTCCGACTTGGTGGACCAACATTTTTGTACGGCACTGAGCGGTTTCTTATTATTTTTAATGGATCTATCGATGGTTAAGAATGCCGTACAAAAATATATGACCAAAATTTACCGAGTCTACCTGTACTTTTCAATTCTCATCTGCACTCAGTTGGACAGCTTACAAGTGACGGCATAGTGATGAATCTTATTATTTTTTGCTCTGCTATCGTTCTAGATATGTCCCCTGGTGGTTCATTTGACCCAAATTTTTGTCCTATGCGGGCTTGTAGTCTACTAGTGTCACTTGAAGATGCGAAGAAATAAAACATAAGCAAACGCAATCAAAAGCAGCAGTATTATGATGCAAATTTTCGCACGACATTCGCAATCAAAATGACAAATTTTAATAAAATTAGTTCAGGTTACTATTACGTCTTAAAGCAGTATTATTTCCAGTGTGGAAAAGTGACAGCGCTATATTGGCTCTAGCGCCATCACTTTCACACACTAATATATCCATACTATATCCATATGATACTAATATTATAAATGCGAAAGTAACTCTGTCTGTCAGCTGTCTATCTGTTACTCAATCACGCCTTAACTACTGAACCAATTTGCATGAAATTTGGTATAGAGATATTTTGATACCCGGGAAAGGACATAGGATAGGTTTTATCCCGGAAATCCTACGGGAACAGGTTTTTCTTTAAAAACGCGGGCGAAGCCGCGGGCGGAAAGCTAGTAAATAATCCATACTAATATTATAAATGCGAAAGTTACTCTGTATGTCTGTCTGTTACTCAATCACGCCTTAACTACTGAACCAATTTGCATGAAATTTGGTATAGAGATATTTTGATACCCGAGAAAGGACATAGGATAGGTTTTATCCCGGAAATCCTACGGGAACAGGTTTTTGCCGCGGGCTGAAAGCTAGTAAATAATATAAAATATTGCTTTGACGACGCGGTTGGCGCAGTGGTAAAGCAATTGCCTACTGAGCCGACGGTCCCGGGTTCGATCCCCGGTCAGGGCAAATAATTGTGTGACGAACTCAATTATTTGTTCTTGGGTCTGGGTGTTATTATCTATATATGTATTTATTAAATATTATATTTATCGTCGCCTAGTACCCACAACACAAGCCTTAATTGAGCTTACTGTGGGACTAGGTCGATTTGTGTTATAATGTCCTATAAATATTTATTATTATTATTATTTATTGCTATAAGACACTGGAAATAATATTGCTATAAGACAGCATGCGATTTCCATGATTGCAAAATATTTGTTTTATACTAATATATACAGTTAGTTAACCTTACTTGGTTGTAAAACCCGTCGGAATATTTTGGATTCGCTCCAAGATTTAAATAGATCGACATTGATGATATAAGCTTAAGGTGTAGATAATTTTGTAGAATATTTTAACTTTTGTTATTGTGAAAACTTATGTCCCCATGTGGGGAATGGGACATAATTGGGACATATACATCTGTTTCACTGATCGATATTCTTTAGGGACAATTTGTTGATCATCATATTATAATATACTGCTTGCAATCAAGTATTTCTATAGCTCAAGTGTTATTCTTATGTATAAACTATATTACTGTAAAGTTTCATCAAAATCTGTCCAGTAGTTTTTGAGCCAATTCGTTATACTCATACTTTTTTGTCATAGCAAGCAAAGGAGCAGGAGTTTCATACAAACCTTCATGTTTATAATACATATTAGTTTAGACTAAGATTTTTTTTATTGGATGAAAAAATGTTAATCCAAATCATTGTTTAGTTTTTCAACTATACAGGGTGTCTCGCTGTTAGTTTATAATGCGCATTGGAACTTATAGTTTTGCATAAACAAAAAATACTTAAACAAGAAAACGAATGATTTTTGAAGTGAAAACTTCTTTAGCGGCGCGGCGTTGAGCACTTTTTACCCGACTGCCAAAGAAGGAGGGTAATGTTTTTCGAGTGTATGTAAGTATGTATGTATGTCTTTTCCTTTGTGACCACCTGTAGCCTAAACGGCTTGATGGGTTTTGATGTATGAGGTATCGTTAGATTTGTCTTGATTACGGGAGTGTCATAGGATACATTTTATCCTAAAAGTCCCACGGGATAAAGACATAATAATATTTTTTCTAAATTTCCCTTTATTTAGTGTGCAGTCGGGTATTTTGTTTTTTTAATAATAATCTTGTTCTGTAATGGGTATAAAATCTTAAACTCGCGTCAGGACACGTGACCAGTGTGCTAAGTGTGAATTTTTTCTCGCACTCGATCGCGATAAAGTTAACTCGGATTTCTATGAAATTGAAACAGCGCCGCCTAGCGTCCCCATACGTTCGCTAGGGGCGCTGTTCGATTTCCCATACTAATTCGGCTGTGACGCAGACGCGATAGTAACGTTTCGTACTCGATCAAACTCACACTAGGGGTACTGATCGAAAAAGCGTAAGACGGATACCATTCCAAAATATCAAATATGCTCAACGTTAATAATCAAGTTTTCACTTCTGCCGGCAACCCGTCTTTTTTATTGTATTCTTTCATATTTTTATTATCAATAACATATAAATGTATAATTATTAATGTATATAATTATTAAAATTGTCAGAAACAGCGAAGCGCCACCCCTAATGCGCAGCGCGAGCAACGCGTCAGCTCTGACGTCACTCTGCGCGGATCTATCGCCCGCTGAGTCGCACTTCTTTGAGGTACATACATACATACATACATACATACATACATACATACATATACATATACAACAAATGTGAGACATCACGGGACGCCTGGCAGATATGAAACATCGACATTATTTTGCACGACGAATTTAGTGAAAACACTACTGCATATAGACTATGTATATATACCATCATATAGCGGAAATAAATAAATATAAAATACTAGCGGTCCGCCCCGGCTTCGCCCGTGGTACATATAAAAAATAGATGTTGGCCGATTCTCAGACTTACCCGATATGCACAGAAAATTTCATGAGAATCGGTCCACCCGTTTCGGAGGAGTATGCAGACTAACATTGTGACACGAGAATTTTATATATATAAGATATAAACAACTAGACTCACAATCACGCAAAAATTGTCCGAAGTAAAACTCTTCAATTATATTTAATTACCTACAATTAGTTTTTATTTGAATAAAATGCTTGTCAAAAGTGGTACCTTTTCTCATAATATAAAATGAACATATATTAAAAATTTTGCAGGTTCTCTACATAGGAAAAGTGCGTATTTCCCAACGCAAAGTTCCAGATACTTTAATAGATGATGCTCTTCTGAAATTCGCTCAGCATGAGGCTGAGAAAATGAGACTGCAACGACGTCACAGCTTACTGTCTTCCACTGGGGTAAGGGATACTCAAACTCAAACTCAAATGTATACTCAAACTTGAACGTATACTCAAAGTCATTCATTTTATTTATTTATAAGACACACTTAACTCTATTGTACCAAAGGTTGTCTGGAAGAAATCGCTCTAAGCGATAAGACCGCCAATTGTACTTAGTGTAAGTTATATTTAAGTGTTATTATTTCTTGTTTTGTTATCTTTAAGTGCAATAAAGTATTTACAAATAAATAATAAAAATAACAGTCAGTAACAATTCTCAAACGAAATCGTCAACTCAAATTTAAAGTTAAATCTAAAGTGAAGCATAATCTAAAACTTAATTTTAAATCATTTTTTTTTTAGTTTTTATTTGATTTTAACTCAAACTCAACTCTCAATCAAACAATTTTAATCTCTTACTTAAACAAACTTGGATATAATCTCGCTCTCAATCTTTAAGTCGAACTCAAAATTAAACTTAAAGTCAATTTTGTTGATCATTATAAATTTCCTGCTGAAGATATGAAAATTTTAGCCAATGTAAATCAAAGTAAATAAATTAAAATACATAGTTTGAAAACAAACAAACAGGTCATTGGCATTTCACAACGTCAAAGACAAATGACCCTTATATTAAAATATTATTATTAAACATGTTAATCCCATCAAAAACATCCTGTAAAAAACCCAAGTCTCGCAGCTCAGTCTTTCTACCGTCAAAAGTTGTGAGATCCATGTAATACCAAGTCGGTTAATCTATTTAGTGTCTACTTGAAGGACCTTCTGTCTTAAGTTATTACATAAGTTATTATCATGCCAATATTAAAAATATTTAACGTTTTAAACAAATAGATCGACTTGGACATCGCATGAAAACAAAATGAATATTACAATATTATATTAGATTCTTTAGTCTCTCGCGCCTCACGCGATTGAAACTCTCGTTCCTGTTGGTCGCTGGCCCGTCGTGCTGTGTAGTGTGATACATACTAATAATCAAATCAAGCGATGTCCAAGTCGATCTATTTGTTTAAAACGTTAAATATTTTTAATATTGGCATGATAATAACTTATGTAATAACTTAAGACAGAAGGTCCTTCAAGTAGACACTAAATAGATTAACCGACTTGGTATTACATGGATCTCACAACTTTTGACGGTAGAAAGACTGAGCTGCGAGACTTGGGTTTTTTACAGGATGTTTTTGATGGGATCTCACTTCTTTTTGTAGAGCCTTTCTTTTTGATACCATCTACTTCTAACGACTTGATTAGTTTAACAAACTGCATAAATAACTTTGTAATCCCATATATTTATATGGGATTACAAAGTTATTGATGCAGTTGGTGTATTTGGAAAACTGGACCGAAATTACAAAATATTTAAGTTTTCCCATGATTAAGACACTAAACTCTATATGTATTCCAAATATGAAGCTTCTAAGTCTGCTAGAAGTGCCTTGGACTTTTGATGATCGGTGAGTCAGTGAGTGACAAAATTTAGAAACTTTAACAAGTTGTCATTCTTAAACTACTGGTTCAAATTGACTGAAATTTTAAATATTCCGTGTTTATACAATGCCGGATTAGTTACTGAAGATTCAGGTTTCTTGCTTTATCCACAACCGAATTATAGGGGGTCGAAAAAGGCCCGAATTGCTTCGCGAAAAGGATGGTACGGCCGTGCCGCTTTTTTTTGCTCGACTTGGCGGGGGCACTGCCGTGCCCCCAGATAAGTTTTTAATATTTATTATTAAATTACATATTCTAATGCCTTTCAAATAAGGTCAAAATTCAAACAATAGGTATGTTAATAAGCTTCATAAATATTTCGTGTGTTATAAATATTTCGTGTAGTCTCAGGACTACACGAAATATTTATAACTAGCTGTGCTCCGCTCCTGTTGGTCTTAGCGTGATGATATATAGCTTATAGCCTTCCTCGATAAATGGGCTATCTAACATTGAAATAAATGTTCAAATCGGACCAGTAGTTCCTGAGATTAACGCGTTCAAACAAACAAACGACATAGTATATTCTACAACAACACCAAATATTTCTTATTCAATTTCCGACTCTAAGGTCCTTTAATTAAAGTCACATTTCCTTTACAGACTTCACTAAGCAGTAATTCAATAGAGAGTCTAAACAATACATCAGCTTCTAACGAAAACTTTCAAACATCTTTGATACCAAGCACAACTCCATTAGAACCAGATAAATCTTACCCTTGGAAAAGCGCAGAAAGCCTTAATAAACCAGAAATACTAGTAGATAAAGAATTCGATGAATTCACAAAAGAAAGAGTTGAAAGAAAGCAAGAATTAACAAAAAATGGTAAAACTAATTTGGGAACTGTGAAAGAGGACGAGGAAAAACATGACGAAAATCCTTTTAGAGATATCAAAATTGTTAAAACTGTTACTTTAGACCCGTTACATATATCAGAAGGTGATATTAAATCAGAAGAACTTAAAAATGACAATAAAGAAGTTAAAATAGAAAAAGATGAATTAAAAGATATTACTGAAGGAGCAGAAAAAGCTATGAATTTTAACGAATTACGTAAACATGATAGGAAAGGCGATTTGCCGGAAAATGTGCTGTTTCTAAGAGATAGATCTGCGTCGATAGGAACGTTGAATTTGAAAACTCCGCTCGCACATTTGTTTGGTGAACAGAATAGAACTATGCTGTTTCAGGTGAGATTTTTACTAGTTGTAGATTATCGTTTTGTTCGTAAAAGTACTTGGTTATAGTATTTTATAGGTTTATATTTGTTTGCATATTTTTGCGAAATTTATAAGTTTTCTTAGTTATAATATAAATGGTTAAAATTTACAGATAGGTTTAATTTTAACTTATGTGAAGTGGGGGACAGAGTTTACAGTAACTTTCATTAGATTACATATTCAAGATTGTATCGTATAAAAAGTAAAAAAAAAACTATTACTGAGGAGTAGGAAAATACGCGTTTTCACGTAATATTATTCACTAAATTCTTGTTTCTATTTATGTTACTAATGTCAGACGATACAGACGGTCTGGTTACTACGCCACGTCTGCTAACTTAGCAAAACACTTTCTGGTAGTATAAAAAAGGCTTTTTTCGTGTTTTTTTTTAATACTTAGTATATTTTTTTCTCCAGTTGGGTAGATCAGAACTACGGGCGGTGTTTTCTATTCATAAAAAAATTGTATTAGTTACTAGCTGCGCTCCGCAGTTTTACCCGCAGTGCTACGCTCCTGTTTGTCTTAGCGAGCTGATATATAGCCTATAGCCTGCCTCGATTGGCTATCTAACACCGAAAGAATTTTTTTAAATCGTAGTTCCTGAGATTAGCGCGTTCAAACAAACTTTAGCTTTATAATCTTATATATAAAATTCTCGTGTCACAATGTTAGTCTGCATACTCCTCCGAAACGGGTGGACCGATTCTCATGAAATTTTCTGTGCATATCGGGTAAGTCTGAGAATCGGCCAACATCTATTTTTGATATGTACCACGGGCGAAGCCGGGGCGGACCGCTAGTATTAGTATAGATTTGAACATTTATTTCTCCTTCTTTAATTTTTTTTAATTTTTGAAGTGAAAACTTCTTTAGCGGCGTTGAGCACATTTTCTGTAATGGGCATAAAATCTTAAACTCGCGTCAAGACACGTGACCTGATTGAAAAAGCGTAAGACGGATACCATTCCAAAATATCAAACATGCTGAACGTTAATAATCAAGTTTTCACTTCTGCCGGCACTCCCGGAGTGCAACCCGTCTTTTTTTAAATCGTAGTTCCTGAGATTAGCGTGTTCAAACAAACTCTTTTTATTATATTGGTATAAAATAAAAAAATATTTATTTTCTCCAGGTGGGTAGATCAGAACTACGCTTAATAAGCCCTGATCGCAAACAAATCCTCTTACACCGTGCTCTCACGGATGTCGCTAGTGTTGCTCTGGGGAGATCTAACACACAGCACTTGGGCTTCGTGTGCCGGGAGCGAGCTGCGTACGCGTGTTATGTGTTCAAGTGTGAGAGTGGGGAGGTCGCTGTGGAGCTGGTTAGCGGTGGGTAGTGGGGAATGGGGAAATGGGAAATGGGAAAATGAGGGTAGTTTGGAAAATTTTTAAAATGTGGGTAGTTTGGAAAATTTATAAAATGTGGGTAGTTTGGAACATTTTTAAAATGTGGGTAGTATGGAAAATTGTTAAAATGTGTAGTTTGTGTCTAAATATTACGCAGTTGAAAGGTAGTTTGGAAAATGTAAGAATAAACATCGAGAAAAGAGTGGGTAGTATGGAAAAAGGAAAAAATGTAATCTTAATAGCGCGTAGGTCAATTGGAAAATGCGACAATAGAAACTATTGGAAAAAACATCGAAAAAGTGAAGGTAGTTAGTTAATTCACTACGTTATTAGAATAAAAATTATTGTTAAATAAGTTAAACAAATGTAAGAAAAAACATGTCTTAAGAGTAGTTGGTTTCTGAGTTTGCCGGCATTTAAATTTATTTAACTACACATTATAGAGGTATGATACTATACTTATATAATGCAGTCTATATGCAACAACTACCGTCATTTTTCACGTTTTTCAGGGATTTCACTATTCACAAACCTATAATTAATATTTATACCATCTTTAAAAATATTTTCAAATGCTAAAAATCTAACCAATTCAGAGAAATGTTTAAATGAGTATTCTATATTTAATACATATTTTATAAAATTTTCAGCTATAAAACAAGCATTCGTTGCACACGCGGAGTTACTCAAGAAATCAAGGGAAAAATCACCGAATATGACATGCGAACATTGCCCTATGTTGTGGTACCACAGATTATGTCATGATGTTGAAGGTTAGTAGCTTGGGGTATGGGGCATGGGGCAAAAAAACATTTATAAAGAAGAAACAGATCGTGTGTGAAGATTCAAAGATACCAAATTCGTCGCCTTACTCCATGACGTGACGGTAATGCCATGACGAGACCTTGTTATTTTACTCCCAATGCGCCTAATGAAATTTCACTTCAAAAACAGGAATAACACACCTACAACAAATAATAATAAAAAATAAGAAAAAATGTAAAAACATTAAAATTGATTATACATTTAATGTTGTGTGGGTTGTGCCGTTAAATATTAAAAAAACGTGTCTAAATGTACAATCAGGCGCTAGTTAGACGCTATAAGTCTGTTTGGTCTGCTACAAGTTTTAGTTGACGAAAAGGGTCTGGCAATATTCAATATTATATATAACTAGCGGTCATATGAAAAATAGATGTTGGCCGATTCTCAGACTTACCCGATATGCACAGAAAATTTCATGAGAATCGGTCCACCCGTTTCGGAGGAGTATGCAGACTAACATTGTGACACGAGAATTTTATATATAAGATTATATTTTATAGTAAACGTATACGTATATCTTTTCTCTTTCTAATAATTTTATAGACGTAGTTATTTACCTTATAACAGTATTTATAAATAAATAAATAAAACTACTTTCACTGTATTAATTAATTATTACATAACTTTCCAGGTATGAATGACAAGAAAACCCATGCTTTTATACTGCGTCGGATAGAAAGTTTGCCTGAAGATGAACAAGACACTATCATCACAAAGTACCAGGGTGGGACTAACCATATGTTTGAAGTGAGTAAAACCTTATTTATTTATGTATACTAGCTGTGTGTTTTGATTTCATCCGTGAAAAAATTGCTGCAGATTATACAGGGTGTCCCAGAAGTCGACGTCAAGCCGAAATTTTCTGAAAGGTAATGCCACACCAGTTATCAGAAAAATTGAATAAAAAATTTAAGTCATGTATTCTTGAAGTTATGGGTTTTTTTATTGAATTCCAGAAAATATACACCATGTGACAGTTTTTTCATTCCTGTTGTTACAAACATTTACTTTTTGCCAATTTTTTTTCTCTTACGTCATCCCGAATAGTGCTTTATGTAACCTGTGATCCTAAAACCTGTGCCGATCACTCCAATTTGTAGAAAAATATCATTTTATACCGTTGCAATTTTTCTGATAACTGATAACCTTTCGGAAAATTTCGGCTTGACGTCGACTTCTGGGACACCCTGTATATTAGAATAATTAGAATATTAATATAGTTATAAAAAATGTTACTCAGTATAGATGTGATTTTCTCACGGTACAAATGTATTAAAAATGATCAAGAAGCTTTTGATAATAAATCGTAAAAAGCACACCGACAAATAAACATCATATTACTGTTTTTACCAGTTGCTATTTTAACACATCTCATCCTTTATTTTTATAACTATCTGATGTTAAATTATTTATTTATTGCATACAAATAAAAAAAAAAAACAGATCACACGCAATTTCTTACAAGCAACCAATGTATACCAGATAATTTGGTAAAATTATGTACACAATAAAATAAAAAAGACACCACATAACAAGAAAATAATAATTCTCAATGTTGTGACGTTTAAATTCACACATTGTAAAAAAAATGTGTGCGTGTACTAGTGTACATACGTAATAAGTGAAACTTCTTTATGACCTTATTTTGCAAAAAAAAAATACTATATGCAACTTTACAGAAATACGTCGAATCACGCGTGGTAGGAATACGAAAAAGATGGCGCGTAACGGAAAAATGTCACGCGTAACGAAAAAATGTTACACTAAATTTTTTTCCAACCCCGATAAAGAAGTTTCACTTCCATAAAAATCATCGTTACACCTCATTTTGGTAAATTTATCTATCTTTCTTTACAGGTGAGCGAACACAACGCGTTTCTAATGATGCTTCTGCGAGCACATTGCGAAGCGAAACAACAACGGCACGTACATGACACCGCTGAAAATAGGTAACCATACTTACTTACTTACTTCACTACATAGTATAAAACAAAGTCGCTTTCTCTGTACCTATGTCCCTATGTTCCTTTGTATGCTTAGATATTTAAAACTACGCAACGGATTTTAATGCGGTTTTTTTAATAGATAGAGTGATTCAAGAGGAAGGTTTTAGTATATAATTTATTAGGTTTTAGACAAAGCAGGCGAAGCCGTAGGCGGAAAGCTAGTATGTACAGCTAGGATAGCAACCAATTTCAACTCTAAAACAAACTCAACAAATTTGAACTCTCATTTAATTATGTATAATGATTTCACCGTCAACCGTAGACCGGTTTTCATTATTTAAATTTTGCTTTTTCTGCCATAAATAACAACCAGACGTTTTAAACCGAATTATGTTCAAAGCGAATAATTTTAAACCTTTTGTCTACTTAAGTAGTATGAATAAATACTATTTAAAATATGTAACTATGTTATTTATTCTATTTAGTATTGGGTTAAAAATTGAATACATTCCTCATAAATATGAATGCTAAATTGTGCTTATAAAATTATTTCGTATACAAAAGGCGATCTTATGACTGTAAAAGCGATTTCCACCACCCAAAATTACTTATTTCCCTAATTATTATCTTTCAGGTCAGAATTCCTCAACCAATATTTAGGCGGTAGTACAATATTTATGAAAGCAAAAAGGTCATTATCAAGTGGCTTCGATCACTTGTTGAAACGAAAGCAGAGTAAGGAAGATGGACTTTCCCCTAGTTTGAAGAAGGTATGTCAGAAATGGATGGACAGATTACGATGGAACTTTTTGAACGGTGTGATAGCAGATATTATGTTGCGTTTGTCTTTACTTTATTGTTATATGCTTTGTGGGAGAATCTGCTGAAACTATAAGTTTATTGTATCGAATATTCAAAAACGAATGAACCGATTTAGATGGAATTTTGTATGATGCATATGGAGTGAGAATATTTTTGTTCGAAAACGAACATTCTAGGTTGTGAAATAGAATTTATAGAATATTACTAACTACAATCATGGACCCAATATATTCAAGTGAGTGAGTATATTGGTCCATGCTACAATACAACTAAAATCTCTCTGTATACTAAATTAACAACAACAAGATACACGCAGCCATTATTAAAACGAAAATTTACATCACTAACTTGCGTCTATCATAAAATATAAAAGGCTGGATTTGTGTTTATTTCTCTTACATTCGAAATCCACTGAATCAATGTTGATGATACTTAACCATGATGTAACTTATGTACCAAAATAACGCATATTCTATAGAAATATTTCATTTTCCGGATGAAACTGTCAGTATATTAAATCATCACTGAAATAAAATTATCAATAACTTCCAGGAGCCATCACCAAAACCACCACCACTAAACTTGGAAACATCACCAGAACCGAACACTGAACTGTTATCACCAGACACTGTGCGGTATAAGTCGTTATCACCTGCTGTTATGAATGGTGAGTTTTACATTTCATTTTTATATGTTTAGTTTTTATACCATTAAAATATTTATCGTATATATAATAATACTAGCTGCGCTTCGCGGTTTCACCCGCGTGGCTCCGCTCCTGTTGGTCGTAGCGTGATGATATATAGCCTATAGCCTTCCTCGATAAATGGGCTATCTAACACAGAAAGAATTTTTCAAATTGGACCAGTAGTTCCTGAGATTAGCGCGTTCAAACAAACAAGCAAACTAACTCTTCAGTTTTATAATATTAGTATAGATATAATATAAAATATTGACCGCCTCCATGGTACAGTGGCTAACACATGAGGTATTGGGTTCGATTCCCGGTGGAGATAAAGAAAAAACTATCTCGGTCTGGCAGGACACAGAAGGCTGATCACCTACTTGTCCCTATAAAAAGAGCGTGTTAGCCGAGCACACATGTCAGAAGTGAAACTTCTTTGGCAAAGTCTTGCCGATCGATCACAAAATCGCTTTACTCCATGACGTGACAGTATTGTCGTGACCTTGAAATTTTACCTAAAGAAGTTTCACTTGATAAAATATTGATGTTATTCCTATAAAATGAGATATCATACTAGATATTATTAAATATTTTATGTTCTCTTTCAGAACAATCAACACCAAAAACGCCTCCAATAGAAGACCAAACGGATTCCAAAGAAAACACGCCTACCGTCAATTCCCCAATGATGGATATGTAAGTATCTATGTTACAGTCAAAACCCTGAACCAGTTAATATCCTTATTGACGGTTATTAAGGTTATTGACTAAGGGTGTCGGTCAATATCCTTATTGACTGATTTTATCTGAGAAAATCAGTTAATAAGGTTATTGACCGACACCCTTAGTCAATAACCTTATTGCCTGATTTAAAGAGCAGACATTCAGTCAATATAGGTTTTAACCAACGTACTGAATAGATTTTAACACTTAAATCTTTCTGTAATGGGCATGTAAAACAATAGTAAAGTCTTTCATAGTTTATTTAACATTTTTTGACATATTATATTCTCATACACTATTTTAGTTATAACTGATACTAGCTTTCCGCCCGCGGCTTCGCCCGCTTTGTCTAAAACCTAATAAATTATATATGTACTAAAACCTTCCTCTTGAATCACTCTATCTATTACAAAAAACAGCATCAAAATCCGTTGCGTAGTTTTAAAGATTTAAGCATACATAGGGACATAGGGACAGACAAATCGACTTTGTTTTATACTATGTAGTGATATGTAGTGATATTAAATAACAAGATATTAACTTGTGCCTGTATATTTGTTCTGGTTATTCTCTCAGACGGTTGGAGTAATTTTGAAGTCGTACGTAGTTTAAAAATTTACAGCAAACAAAACTTATTTGCATTTAAATTCTAAATAATCATAGTGTTAATTGAATAAGGATAGGTAATTTTTTGAAGTGAAACTTCTTTATCGGGGTTGGAAAAAAATTTAGTGTAACATTTTTTCGTTACGCGTGACATTTTTCCGTTACGCGCCATCTTTTTCTTATCCCTACCACGCGTGATTCGACGTATTTCTGTAAAGTTGCATATAGTAAATTATGTTTTGCAAAATAAAGTCATTAAGAAGTTTCACTTCTTACGTGTGTACACTAGTACACGCACAAATTTTTTTTATTCAATAATATGAAACAAATAATTACGACCATTTACAGATTCCTTAAAGTAAGCGACTCTCGACCTCAACCCTCTGAAGCGAATGAAACAGATACGACTTGGAGACAGGCGATTTATGAGAAAGTTATTAATCCGGAGGTTCATGAAGGTATACATAATTATATTTTGAAGTACTTATTAATTATAAGACAATAATAATGAAAAGATCAATGAAAAACTTTAGAAATGGCAATTTTGCATAATTTTTATTCCTTGTGGCTTACAGAGATTCTGTAAGAATTATTTTCGATTTGTAATTGCACGAAGACAAGCCAATGTCTATCAGTTAGTAATTTCCAAAAGTTTTATCGAAATCTAAAAACATTTTTGTGTTTACGAACAGATATTTTTACACAATCGCAATTTCAAAAAAAAATAAACACTTAAATAAAGATTATCGAAATGATAGAATTATCTACCAGAACATAAAATACGATTTATTATATTTCAGGTGATGCTTCATCAAACCAAAATAAACCGTCTGGCAAACGAACTAAGGAGCAGTTGCGACAGTTATGGAAAATGGCTATCGACCAGACCCTTTTGCTGGTTAGGATGGAGAAAGAAAATAATAGAATTAAAGGTATGTATTTTAGTATGTAGGTAAATATGGAGACGGAATTCATCAGACTTAATCAGACCAAATAAATAAATTCTGACTAGACCAGACCCTATCAAATCAGATAGATATAATTATAATTATATTTTATCAGACCAGACTGTTTATAAACCAGACCAATCATATATTTTAATCATACTCACACGAGATTTATATATATTAAGTATATATAAATCTCGTGTCACAATGTTTGTCCTCAATGGATTCCTAAACCACTAAACCGATTATAATAAAATTCAGACACCATGTGCAGTTCGATCCAACTTGAGAGATAGGATAGTTTAAACATGTAGGTACCACGGGCGAAGCCGGGGCGGACCGCTAGTCTGTTTATATGTCTGTGTATTTATCTATGTAATTATTTACCCGATTATCTATATTATATAAGTTCATGTTCTTGTTCATCATTCATGAAGTATTACTATTTAGCTCTGCCCACAATCTATTTATCTATTTTCATCGATTTATCAACTAGATTATTTTATTTCTCAACCAGAAAGCGTAGAATCCTCTACCATGCGTCGAATAAAGCTAGAATACAGTGACCTATCGGCAAATGAGACGGGTTCTCTAATATGGGACGATCTGCTCTCACGGGACCCGACACAGAGGTCTCGTGTGGACCGCCGCATGCTTGTGGAGGCTGTGAGACAGGGTGAGTGTGTTTATAAACAAATAAAAAATAAAAAAAAATTGATTTATTTCAGGAGTATTTCCCATACAAGAACATTCAACTTCAAATAAAAAAAAATGTATGCGTGTACTAGAGTACACACGTAAGAAGTGAAACTTCTTTATGACCTTAAAAATGTCACGAGTATGGCGTAACGCAAAAATGTCACGCGTACGGCGTAACGCAAAAATGTCACGCGTACGGCGTAACGCAAAAATGTTACACTAAATTTTTCTCCAACCCCGATAAAGAAGTTTCACTTCAAAAATTAAATTGCGAAATTTCTACATATAAAACATTAAAATCGATAAAATAAAATAAATTAAATTAATTGGACCAATAATAAATAATAAAATTTGATACAATTTGAAATTGAAATTTTACAAATATTTGTATGATGAATTTCAAGAGTTTTCTCTGCGTCTGGGTATTAATTATCTATATAAGTATTTATTTAAAATTATATAATATGTATATTTATCAGCCATCTGATTTCCATAACACAAGCAAAAGCTTAGTATGGGATCAGATCGTGCCTTGTGTGTTTTCCTGAAATTATTATTATTTATTACGAGCAGTACTAGTCCTTATATAATAATAATAATAAAACACTTAATTGTTCAATGCACAGATATAAAATACAATTTCATACAGAAGGAATCTACACCGTACAAATTGGCGGCCTTATCGCTTTGAAGCGATTTCTTCCAGGCAACCTTGGGATATAGGAAAATGAAAAGGTTGAAATATAAATATATACTATTGTATACCCAGGTGTACCCCGAAACCTTCGCGGTGAAGTATGGTATTTCCTCGCGGAACAGGCGTGTCTTCGGATGCCTCCACCTGACGCAAAATGGCCGAATTATGCGGCCCCATATAGGAAATTATTGTCTGGACTGACTAAACACCAACACGCTATTTTGATTGATTTGGGTGAGTAACAACACAAACACACAAGATTTGTGATACATATAACATGAAGCAAAGAGGTAGACAGTAACACAACAGACAAAAAACAAAAGACAATAATTTATACATATATTGCAACACACAAACAACACACAAAAATTTAAAATACACGTAAAACAGAAAAATAAACAGTTGAATAGAATTTTTAAGCTATTGCATAGCTTCTATCGCGGGCCTTGAGCGCGGGTACCGAATCGAGAAATTCCGTAACGAAAAACCTCACGCTCCCCACGGGGACGGGCGCGGAGGTGTGGCTTGAAGCCATAGCATGCAATAGTTTTACCGCGGCAGTCCCCGAGTGACACACGTCTTTTTTTTATTACATCAGGCTATGACAAATAAAAACAGAAATTTTTTAAAATAAAAATTGTATCTTGAGTTTGAGTTACTTTACTCACTTCTATAGTACCGATGACAATCTTATAATTAATTCTTTCATGTAATTTTCCTCATTTTCCTAACGAGAACTGTCAAAAACAAACAAAATAATAAATATTTTCCGTCGTACACGTTATTATCCAAATCTTTTTGCACTTTCCATTTTGACGTGACAACGTCTTATAATTCGATAGCGCCGGCTGCACGCACGAAAAAACATGAGTCATGCGGCGTTACCTCGCTCTGAGGCGTTCCATGTAAGGCTTGAAGTGCGAGCGAGAGCGCGGAACGAGCGACAAAGAAGCACAATCGGACGTTGTCACGTTCAACTATCGTCAGTAAACCGACTTTACAGACAACCAATTTTTAACCTATATTTTAATTTGCAGAAACATTATCTTTAGTATCCATTTTATCAATTTCAGGTCGTACCTTCCCAAAACACTCTTATTTTGCATCCGCGCTAGGGCCCGGTCAATTGGCCCTATACAACATTCTGAAGGCCTATTCGTTATTGGACCCTGAAGTTGGATATTGCCAGGGCCTTAGCTTCGTTGCTGGTGTACTGTTGTTACATGTAAGTTTGTTTTATCATCATATTCATCATCATCATAAAATTCATCATAAATGTCATCTGCACCATCATCGTCACCATCACTGTAATCCATACTTAATATTATAAATGCGAAAGTAACTCTGTCTGTCTGTTACTCAATCACGCCTTAACTATTGAACCAATTTGCATGAAATTTGGTATAGAGATATTTTGATACCCGAGAAAGGACATAGGATAGGTTTTATCCCGGAAATCCCACGGGAACGGGAACTATGCGGGTTTTTCTTTGACTGCGCGGGCGAAGCTGCGGGTGGAAAGCTAGTTCATCATAAATGTCATAAGCATCACCAACATCGTCACCATCACTGTAATAATAAAAAATGTGTGCGTGTACTAGTGTACACACGTAAGAAGTGAAACTTCTTTAAATGACCTTATTTTTCAAAAAATAATTTACTCTGTGCAACTTTACAGAAATACGTCGAATCACGCGTGGTAGGGATAAGAAAAAGATAGCGCGTAACGGAAAAATATCACGCGTAACGAAAAAATGTCACGCTTAACGAAAAAATGTTACACTAAATTTTTTTCCAACCCCGATAAAGAAGTTTCACTTCAATAAATAAATGAAAACAAATATTGCTAAACCAATGAACAAATAAATTAATCATCATCACCATTAACATCGCAAGAATGGTCATCATCACTAAGTTAATTTCCAATTATATATTAAAGTGAATGGCAATACCGTCACGTCATGTAGTAAAGCGACGATTTTGGTATCTTTAAATCTTGTCAAATAAGTTTCACTTGACACGTGTGCTGCGTACACACGCTCTTATCTACATTAATATTATAAAGAACTTTGTTTGTTTAATTGTAATGAATAGGCTCATAAACTACTGGACCGATTTTAAAAATTCTTTCACCTTTCGAAAGCTACATTATCCACGAGTAATATAGGCTATATATCATCATGCTAAGACCAACAGGAGCGGAGTAATGCGGGTGCAACCGCGAGGCACAGCTAGTCTTTCTTATATATAAAAATGAATCGCAAAATGTGTTGGTAAGCGCATAACTCGAGAACGGCTGTACCGATTTCGATAATTCTTTTTTATTATATTCCTTGAAGTACGAGGATGGTTTTTATGTAGAGAAAACGTAAACATGTACCACGGGCGAAGCCGGGGCGGACCGCTAGTTATTGATAAAAATGAAAATAATTACAGATGGAAGAAGCCGAGGCCTTCATGCTCCTCCGTCACTTGATGTTCCGACGAGGATTGAGAAACCAATATTTACCAGATATGAGCGCTTTGCAAGTTCAGGTAATTATTTATTTATTTCGCTTTCGCTGTTTTGTTAAAATTGTTTGTGAAAATTGTCCTGAAATATTTATTGACGTGACAACGTCTTATAATTCGATAGAGCCGGCTGCACGCACGAAAAAACATGACTCGTGCGGCGTTACCTCGCTCTGAGGCGTTCCATGTAAGGCTTGAAGTGCAAGCGAGAGCGCGGAACGAGCGACAAAGAAGCACAATCGGACGTTGTCACGTTCAACTATCGTCAGTAAACCGACTTTACAGACAACCAATTTTTTTATTTTACTCCAGCTGTACCAACTATCCCGTTTACTTCGGGACCACCTCCCGGACCTCCAAGCTCACCTGGACCTGTTGGACGTCCCGCCTGCGCTATACGCTGCCCCGTGGATGCTCACGTTATTTACCAGCCAGTTCCCATTGGGCTTTGTGGTGCGCGTGTTTGGTAAGTGGCTGACTGACTGACTGACTGACTGACTGATGGCAGTGCTATCTAACACCGAAATAATTTTTCGGATCGGACCAAAAGTTCCTGAGATTAGCGCCTTAAAACAAACAAACTTTATAATATTAATATACAGAGTGTCCCGTAAATAGTGGACCAACAGGTTATGGGGGGTGGCGAGACTTATTATCTGACAAAAATACTAATATGTATTTATTGTCCTGGACCATTCATTTTTTTTTAAATCAGCTTTGTTTAAGCTTCAGTCCGTAAACTTTAAAACGTAAAATTTTTACATATTTTTTAGTCTAATTTTCTTGTTGTTGTTAATTATGCTTAAGTATCATTTTAATTAGGAAGACTTATGTATTCTTAACTACCTTGAACAATAAAATTAAAAACAGAAATGGTAATAGTTCATATTTAGCGTGAATGATATTTTTATCAATTTTTTTAAATAAAGTATAAAACAAAAACTTTATGGCCTAGAACAATAAATTTTTTGTATTTTTGTTACATAAGTCTCTCTACTCCCCATATCGATAATTACAATATTGTGTCCTAAATTTAATATAAATAATATAATAATATTTTGTAGCACTCAAATGCGATGATAAATGACTTTTTTACAATTACCCCCCACAGATCTAATATTCGCGGAGTCACTCGACATAGTGTTTTCCATCTCGCTCGCACTGCTCACGGTACACAAGGACGGACTGATGATGTGCGAAAGTTGTGAGGAAGCTGCTGAGTATCTGAAACATAAGCTGCCGGATATTGATAGAAACGTGTATGAGCGAGTTATGAGTATTGTGAGTATATACACACACATGTATAGTAAGAAACACAATCACATGCACACAAACACATTCAAAATTACACACACACAAGCACACAAACTAACTGACACACACATACACATGGAGGATACAAACACAATCATCCACGCACGTAAAGCAAGTAACACACAAATACAAATACACAGAAAATTAAACACACACATGCACATACTTGTAATGTAGCGACTACAATCTTATCTTAAATCAATAATTTACCACACTTATCTATAACTAGCTGTGTCCCGCGGTTTTACCCGCGTGGCTCCGCTCCTGTTGGTCTTAGCGTGATGATATATAGCCTATAGCCTTCCTCGATGAATGGCTTATCTAACACCGAAAGAATTTTTCAAATCGGTCCAGCAGTTTCTGAGATTAGCGCGTTCAAACTCTTCAGCTTTATAATATTATTAAGTAATATAGTTTACGTGCACACATTAAAAAAACGCATCGATACAGAACTATCTATCTAGACGACGCGGTTGGCGCAGTGGTAAAGTAACTACCTACTGAGCCGACGGTCCCGGGTTCGATCCCCGGTCAGGGCAAATATTTGTGTGATGAACTCAATTATTTGTTCTTGGGTCTGGGTGTTATCTATACAGGGTGTCCCACTATTGGTATACTAAGCGCGAAGGGATTTGTAGTTTTGCATACACTGATCACGTAAAAAATACTTAAGCAACAAAATAACATCAAAAATTTTTGGCTCATTTTTTCCTGATAATCCATGTTTTCTTCTCTAGCTTCGCGCAGCCGGCATATACCACTTCGCTAATGTGAGCATTTTGTCTATGAAAACATAATCTTAAACGATAGGTCACGTGCTGGTGTCAAAGTTGGGCGGGTAGCTTTTTAGGGGTGTACACATAAAGTTTTAGAATTCATCTATTTGAAAAAAAACTGCGTCTGGAATTTTATAAATATTTTTTACGTACTCAGTGTATGCAAAACTATAACCTCCTTTGAGCTTAGTATACCAACAGTGGGACACCCTGTATATGTATTTATTAAATATTATATTTATCGTCGTCTAGTACCCACAACACAAGCCTTAATTGAGCTTACTGTGGGACTAGGTCGATTTGTGTAATAATGTCCTTTAATATTTATTTATTTTATTTATCTATCTACTTTGACAGGTCTACAAACTAGACATATCCCGGCAACTCGTAGAGTACTCAGTAGAGTACAGCGTCCTGAGAGAAGAAATGCCGCGACTGGCAACACTCACGGAACAGAATAGAGTACTCGGGACCGATGTTACCAGGATGGCAACCGAGTTGGACGTGAGTATGGGTTACGGGGGTACACACACACACACATATTTTAGGGGTTACGGGGGTTAGAGCATACACACACATTTTAGTATTTATGGGCTTTAGATCACGTACAGGATTGGACGTTAGTATGGGTTACGGGGGTTAGAACAAACACACATACACACAATTTTTTTAGTTGACAGAGGGCTTTAGATCACACACACACATTTTTCAGGAGTACGGAACCACCATATGTAAATAAAATACAAATCTTAATAATTTAATACAAAGACAAAAATAGTAATATGTAGTAGCAAAAAGTTATTTACCTTTTAGTAGTTCACTAGATTTTTGGTGACAGACACACAAACTTTTTTACTTCATCAAGGATGCTCATCATTCCAGACATAACTAGCACATTCTTGTGCTGATGATTTGCCTATTTAATATGTTATCTAATAACAACACTCTCTTTTCCAGTCGGCCATGGAAGCGCTCACAAACTACCAAAAGAGCCAATCTCGCTTAGAATTACAAAACAAACTGATGGAACAACACCTAACCATTCTCAGCCGATACATAACCAACAAGAACGACGTGCCCATAGAAATAAAGAAAATCGCGCAAAACTACACGAAAAAACTATCGTTCAGTTCAAAAATAAGTTCCTTGACGAAATTCGCCGGAAACGACGAAGACGAGGAAAAGGAAAAGTATTCGAAACAGAAAAGCGCGCCAAATCTATTCGCGAAAACTTCAAAAGAAGATATCATTAATGCAATGAATAAAATGAACGAAGACAGGAAACATTTTATGATGAAGAAATCGCAATCTGTACATTCTGGTCTAATAGCGAATAGACCTTTTCCACTACAAGTTTTACAAGAAAAAGATTCAGAAACTAGAAAATATTCTCTAATAGATGGTCCGAAAAGGATTGAAGGGACGAGAAAGCACAGTCTTACAGATATAGGCAAAAGAAATAACAATTTATTCAACACACAGGAACAAATAAATCAAGAGAGACTTTACGAACAACAATTAAAACATGATTTTGATGAAAACCTGCGTAAATTGGAAAACAACGATTCTGAAAACACGTCAGACCAATCTTCCGACATTTTTGACTTAAAAACGGATTTAAAACGCGATTTAAACGAGTTTCAGAGCAAAAAGAGCATGTCGCTAAACTTTCATGGTAAAAGTGATAGCGGTTTTGTCACACCGTTGACTCCAGATAAAGAATTGAATGATCGGAAAGAGGAAACCGCATCAATTATTTCGCATCCGTTGAGTGACTGCTGCAGTGATATAGATGTGAAATTTGACGGGCAATCCACTAAGTTGAAACAAATACGACCGATAAGGCACCATTAGGATAAAAAAACACACGTGTCAGAAGTGAAAATTCTTTGGCAAGATTCAAAGATACCAAAATCGTCGCTTTACTCCATGACGTGACGGTATTGCCATGACGCGACCTTGAAATTTTACTCTCAACACGCCTAGAAGTAAGTAAATAAAAAAAGATAAAAAATGCCTAAATATAGGAGTAGTGACATTTTCAGAGTTTATAAACGCAATCGAAAGTGTTCATATAAAATCGTGATAAATATTCGTATGTAAAACTAATTCACTGTAGATTTTTAATTTAATGACAAATTATAAAAATTAGCACCACATTATTGTACTTTAGGTAATCTTTTTTTATTTTTCTCACTGATTAGAAAATAAATATTTTAACGGATTTTAAACGCGATTTATTAGTTACTCGACGTTTTGCACACTACAGCGAGCGTGGTCATAGGGAGTGACCGTGACCATGTTTTAAATCCATTAAAATCTCTAATTTCTAAATGTATAATGTGTCACTGTTACTGAAAATGTAGGAAAATGTACCTATTTAGTACAATAATTACCTTCAGATTTTAAACGAAAGGTCCTAAATTCGATTCCCTTTAGAGATTCATTAAAAATAGTATTACAAAAACCTTAAAATTTACTTTTAAATAGTACAATAAACAACTAGATTCACAATTACGTTTAAAAATTGTCCAAAGCAAAACTCTGCCCATGCATTGAATAGGCAGAGTTATCTAATGAGCGATACAATAGACTTTGAACATTACTGCCACGAAATAAGGTGTTAATTTTAATGAATGTTTTATACAACGCAATTTTCAATCCTATCCTATCCTTCCTACTAATACAATTAATTATAAATGCGAAAGTTTGTGAGGATGTGTGTGTGTTTGTAACTCTTTCACGCAAATTCTACTGAACCGATTACAATGAAATTTAGCACACATATAGAGGGTAACTTGGATTAGCACATAGGATAAATTTTATCCCGGAAATCCCACGGGAACGGGAACTGTGCGGGTTTTCCTTTGAAAACGCGAGCGAAGCCGCGGGCGGAAAGCTAGTATTTAGTAAAGGTGATTGTGAGTCAAGTTGTTTTTATAATATAATACTAAAGTATGTTACCATATATTTTTCTTACTTATTAATGACAATAAACAATAGAAATAAAAAGAAATCAATTAATTTTACCGACTACTGAATAACCGCGTTTTTGCGTAAATTTTCTCTCAGATATACTTATAATAATGAACTTACCTTCCTACCAAAATCCTATCATTTTAGACTCAGTTAATTTACTTAAAAACATAAAAATACTTAAGTATTCCACGCGCTGTCTAAATCTTAAATTATTTGTTAAAACCTTTCTCTCTAGTAAAAACAGAATCAAAATCAATGCAGTAGTTTTTGAATCTATCGAGAATTGACAGACAGACGTGAATGACTTAATGATTATAAAAAAAACTTCTTTAAAAAAGATACTTATGTTTGAGTTAGGTAACTTGAGATTTACTTAAGGCTTTCTTGCCACATGTATATTTTTTCGTTTTACTATAAAATAAATATATTTTTATGATTTACTTTATCGATATAACAAACCTATTTATTTTTAATTCAGTATTTTCAGAGATTTCAATATTTATACATATATAAAAAATATAATAGTAACACATTTGTTCCGCTTAGTATAGGTAATATATTATATAGATAATAATAAGTATAACACAGAACTTAATAATAAAATATGTGAAAAGAATATTGTTGACCGTCAGTTGATAAATTTAAATATGTGAAAAGAATATTGTTGACTGTCAGTTGATAAATTTCTGTAGTGAAAATATCATGCCATTGTCCGCCATATTGAATTTTTAGAAAATATATTTAAAATGTAATAATATTTTATTTCAGATCTCACTCACATGTAGTTGTTTTATGTATTTGCTCAAAAATATTGTTTTGTTATTATTTGTAAGGATTGTCGCTCATTCAACGCTTTTTTTAATTTTCTCTAAAGTATTAGTATAATAAGATGCCTAAGTTACTACATAATACATCATCTATCTGTCAGTTAAAGTCCTATCAAAATCGGTACAGAGCTTACCAAGATTAGCCGTAACCAACAGTGACAAAATGTACCGTGTGAAAATATGTAGGTACCGTGTATTTGTAAAAAGAAAAAATATCGTTAAATGAGTGAAAATCCAACTAAATTCTTATTGTGATGTGTATCAAAGCTTGGTTAAGTTAAAGTGTTGATGGAATAAATAATTAGTTGTATTTCTGTTGTTTTATTTCATTTTTCCTTAAAACATTAATATCATAATATACACACATTCTTACTTTATTTTTTTCGCTTATAATGAAACCAATATTTTATTCTCACAAGGATTTTCCGTAATTAAACTTATCAAAGAAATTCATATCCTTTTAACACGCTTTTATTAGCTTCACCACAGGCTTCACCTGTATGTTTGTTTGTAACCGACTCCTGTAGACTCGATTTTGACCCACTTTAAATGGGCAGATTCAAAACTTTGTACACTTATCAAGGATCGGTGACAATAATAATAATTTTATCTTATTAGAGCGTGTTTTTAATTATTGTCCGATGGTTAAAGATTCTATTGCTAATTTTCTGACAAGTTTATAACATTCAGTAAATAAATTGGACATTTATATGACGAAAAGGTAACTTGTAAATGTATTTTAGGACCTATTTTCTTGTGTTTGATTTTACGCTATTATTACTTCAATTATAAGTTCTATAATATGCAAACTAGTATCGCCATCTACATCAACATCAGGTTAATTATATTTTATATCAGAGACATCTAGCAGTGAGTAGATATAACTAATTGCACAAGAGTTATAACTACATTCTAATAGATGGCGCTGATTTCAATTTCAACATAATGAATTAACGGAATAAAATGACAAACATTACAATATGGATTGCAAAAATCAGCAACATTAAAGAAAAAATAAACATTTAATTTTTTTATATTATTAAAAATTTTACTGTAATGAAAAAGCTTTTATTATTTATATAATTAAAACTACTAGCGCCATCTACATTCATGTTCCATATAATTTATTATATATTCACGACATCTAGTGGTGACTAGAAGTATTAGAATAAAATAACTACATCTAGTTTTAATAGATAGCGCTGGAATGAATTATACGAATATTGGAATACGGGCATTTTCACAAAAATGTAGGTCCCCTCCTTGAAAAATATATTTTTTTTGATAGTATTATATTTTAAACTTTTTTTGATCTCTTTAAAACGGAAATTCAATATACTTCAAGAAAACATATAATATGATGGGTTTAAAATGAGAAAACTGTAAAAATAATAGGACACAATGGAAAGTCTCGCAATTTTATATCAGTTGTGTGACTATATTCAGTAGCTGGAAAAACAGTGCAAAATATAAGAATTTTTAGATATTGTTTATTTATTAACTTAAAATCGTTATTTTGTATATTTTAAACACTCACTATTCCCAACTTTTGGATCTAAGCTAATTAAAAAAAACAATAGTATATTCAGTATTGTGACTCTGGTACTTCAACTGTCATTATTATCTTTACATTTAAAATGTTAGATACTTTTTTAGAGAAAAGGCAACAAATATTACACTTATGTATTATTCTCCATTAAAGAGACTGATTTGAAGGGCATTAAATGTAAAATCTACTGAAATATTTAAAAAATTCAGCTCCGTAATATAGGGACAGTCACACAACCGAATACCTAAAAAGGGAAAGGGTGCGTTTACATGGCGAAAAAAAAGTACGCAGGCACACATAATAAATATAATTATAAACTTAACTTAACTTCAAACTAAATTATCACAATCAGTTCGGGCTTAAGCCATCACATTATTATTATTTATCTAAAGGGTAAATTACTATCAAGATTCAAGAATAAGAAGTCTCTTTTATGTTTTATATTGGCACTAATCAAATTAATCAGTCGATAATCAGTCTTCGTGATTCGTTTATTATTAACCTTAAATAATCTCAATCACCATATTTGATAAAAAAAATCTTGTTTCAGTGGACGCTGCAAACACGAAGGTTAATCTGTAAATAAAAAAAAAAACCAATGAAAAATATCGTGAAAAAAATTAATTTTTGTTCCATTATTATCTTTCGTTGTTATACAAGGCACATTGTCTAGATTCTTAGTTCTGCTGGCTTATTTTGTTTCTTTTTCTGCATAATGCTTCTTTTTTTTTTCCTCAAAAAAAATTTTACTTCCTCATGCAAAATGATCAATCAGCTGTTGCGATTTGTATGGGGAAATAATTTTTATTTTTGAAATCTACTTTTTGCCGTAGTTTCCTACTCTGTCAAAAATGTCTTAGAAAAATATTTTTATAGCTCAAGAAAATCGCCATGTAAACATTGCTTTATGTGTTCAGGCATGTTGTGACTTTTCGTTCAGCGTATATGTGACCGCTCAAATAGTCACACAGCGGAAGTCACATTTGATAATCCTCTAGTAATAAAAACGGTTTAAAATATAACCACAACACTTATATTCATCAAAACTTTTGATCAACTTACATATAAAAACATTTAAAACAAAATTAACTAAATACTACAAGATAAATAGATAGAAATAAGCCAAAATATGGTCACATACCTGAATGAAGAATTTGGTCCCTGCGGCTTGCAAACACGCGTGCACTCATTCTAAGCAGTTTTTTGACCCTGACGGCTTCTAACCTGATAAGTTGCATAGCAGTAGCTATGGTGTTGACAGTAATGCAAAACTATTTGAACCACAGTAATTTTCTTTTTAGAAAATCGGTGACACAACTGAATGTTCCGGGAAGGACAATTTTTTTGATTTTCTTTTTTATTTTTTTATCTTTTATTTTGTTATATAAGGTTATTATATTTTAACTATTATCACAGTAACTGATTATCCTGGACCAAATAAAACCTTAAAAGATAGTACCTTTCTTACAAAAAAGTTAAGAAATAATGTAATAAACGCGTAAGAGTAAGCAGGGGACAGCGTAAAATTACCCATTTTTCGATTGTTATTTATAATTAACTTAACTTTATTTTAGATTTTGTCATAGTTTTTGTTAAAAAAACAAAATATTGTATACGTATAATCACTTTGATAACATATATAAATAATTCTGGCAACTACTTCATTATATAGAATTTAATGAATTCGAGGGACAGTTGAAAATCAGGGGGGTATACATTTTTGTGAAAATGCCCATACATAATATAAAATAAAGAAAGGAGAATGGGCATTTTACTATGGAAGTTGGGCCTGAACCCTTGAGTTGGACCAATACACATGAGATATTGTTTTTATAATAGATCATAACACATACATAACGGGAAAAATATATATAAAAAAATAATCAACCGGGTTTTTGTACAGTCACATCAAGTTTTATTTCTTTGTGTATAATATTTTTTGCAATAAATAACTGTTATAAGACAATGACAATATCTTTATGTTACTCCAATTCACTTTCACTTACAAATACGTACTAATCTTAAGCCTTCTAATAACCGAAATACCTACACTAATATTATGTTTTGTAACAGGTACCTATACCGTGTTTATTATAATTTAACGTAGTTAGACGTTTTTTGTGGTTAAACTCAGTCACTCCAGTGACATTTAGATTTATACTTACTTCACTCGAATTAAAAACACCGTTATTATGCGCAAAATAATAGCCAAATAAATAAAACTTTTTGCCTTGACTGTACAAGAACCCGGTTGATTTATTTTTTTGTTTTATTTTTTTCGTATGGTATGTGTAATGATCTATCACAAAAACAATATTTCGTGTGTATTGGTCTTAGCCTAAGTTTCAGGCCCAATTTGCCCATTCTCCTTTAAAAATAATGATGTCGTTACATACCGTCATATCCTCCAACATTGCCCGCTTTTCACAGTGTTTTGATCATATACAAGAAAAAACAAAATATGGACAGAATTGATGCTGTTATTTGAGTAGGGAATTGAATTTAGAATGAATAGATATACTTGAAATAATCATATTCTTAATAGTTTCTCTAAAAATAAGGAAGAAAGAGGTGGGCGAAGTAAGGTGGAAAAGTATACAACTTTGCCCACCTTTAATATTTCAGCCATTTTAAGACTTAGGTAGCTGTTTTTAAGAGACAAAGTACAAGACAAGTCAAAGATGCCGAATCTCTTACAAAAAATGATCCAAAATAAGTAGATCTTCATTAAATTGTATGGGCAAAGTTAGGTGTAATTTTCTCACAATCTTCATACAAAAATCTTTAGGGTTTAGGGTTGTCACAAAAAAATCAACTAGGTAAAGGATGAAAAAATTAAGTTTAATAAAATATGTAGGTGGGTATCAAGTAATAGGTAGGTACACATGCAATAATATTGCGTTCGTACTGTTTCTAGGTATATCTTTAAAATGAAACTGAAATTATGAATATTTATGTACCTATACGTAACTTCTACTAAACATTTAAAATCTACCTAGGTAGGCATACATACTCGTACAATCCTACCTAGGTACCTAAAAGAAAAAAACATGCTGTGTACTTAATTGATACCTAAAAAAAATTACCTTGCTACCTATTTGAGAAGTCTGTTAAAAATTTGTCAGCCCTAGCACCTCAAAACAGTTGGGCAATGTTGGGATAGGTCACACTACATTTATTAACCTAACATTGCCCAGCGACAAAACTCCTATAATACTACGTATTTTTGCTTGGAAATAACAAATAACCTCCTTTTTTATATTCTAGTTTAATAAATAATAAGAAATATTCACGTATTCTAATTGATTCCCAGTGATCAGAGACAAGTTTTTTTAGAAAAATTTGGCACCACCAAAACACCTTCTTCTTTGTCGACATGTAGAAGCATACTGATTGACGTTTTACATGTGCTATCTAATCAATGTTGCGAGAAAAGACTTTAATTTTCTATCAAAAAACAAAACAAGTCTTAAATGTCATGCTACTCCACATAAACACTCGGGAAAGTTAAAATTTCTATTTGGGCAAAGTTAGGCTGGAAAGGCAATGTTGGAGGATATGACGGTACGCTTGGTGCACCATATTATTTTAGTTTTAAGGTTAATGTCAAATGTAACAATATCAGTAACGGGAATCGGGAACTGATAAGTTTGATTTTTTCATAGCTTGAAGATACATTTTCATTCGATATAAACAGCTTGATACCTCCACGTGTTCATGAAAGTACCCTGTAGGTTTAGAATTTTGATACCCTTGCGAATGCCGAAATTTGCGAAAATTTTCAGCATTTACAGCTGTATCTCCTGATTGCGTTGACATATAAAATTTGATTTTATTACAGCTTAAAGATATTATAGACTGAGTTTTTGATTTTAATATCAATTTCATGTAAGCGTTCAAGAATTTTAAGTTTAAACTTATTAAAAATATCTTTTTTATATAATGTATTTAAAAATTCATATTCTTTCCTATATACGTAGTATATTATTATTAGTCTGTGCCTATATTATTGTGTTATAAGACGTTATTTTATACCAAATTTCAAGACTCTGTGTTCACTTGCGCGCCCTAGACTTTTTGAAACATGGAAGGATTTTTGGTCTACGTCAAGTAGAAGTAAGGGCAAATTCTACCGCTCTATACAAAATGATATTCCTCCAAAACCATGGTTTTTTAAATATAAGGACATCCCCAAAGGTGTTACCTCTACGATCTGCCGTATTCGACTAGGCCACGCAAGTACTCCAGTGCATCTAGCAAAAATCAGGGTGAGGGACAACTCAATTTGTGAATGTGGTATTGATGAAGCTGACCTGGACCATATCTTTTTTAACTGTACAAAGAATTCTTCCCTATATGATAACCTTCCTCCTACCGTTCCTCGTCCTACTAACATGAAATCCCTCCTCTCATTAATTAGTACTCGATTTGTTTATGTTATATCTAAATTTATTATCTCTAACAAAATAAAACTGTGAATATTTATCAAGCGTCCAAATATTGTAGATTTTAGTTTTTATGTTATACTTTGTACATAGTTTACTGTTCGTCCTTTATAACAATTAAATTAACCTGGTGTTGGGAATTTCTATATATTGTGTGTGTCATTTTTTCTATTGTAGATATCTGCGCTTGACTGATACATTTGAGTTTCTTATAAATCTATGAGATGTAAAACTATCCACAACGTGACATTGGCAAAATTGTGGCAACGCAGTACTGCCATTTATAAAATAAATTGAATTGAATTGACTCTGTGTTCATGGGAAGCACATGTAGGTTTTGATTCCCTTGCGAATGTCGAAATTTGCGACAAATTTCAGCATTTACGGCTGTATCTTTTGATTGCGTTGGCTTATAAGTTTGATTTTTTCACAGCATCAAGGGACCGTAGACTTGAGTATTCGATATAAATTTAATTCAGCTTGACAGTTGACACCTCCACGCGTTCCTGAGAAAAAAGCTGTTGACAGACAGATAGACAGACGGACAACAAAGTGATAGGGTTAGGGTTCTTAGGGTTAGGGTTAGGGTTAGGGTTAGGGTTTTAGGGTTCCGTTTTGTCCTGTTGAGGTTCGAAAAACAATTTTTTTCCGTCCATGGTTTTCTTTGAATGTTATGGATATGTCAAGACCCTTTTTTTAAAGAACGCGTGGATTTATCGAACTGTTATTTTTATTGATTACTTAAATCTAGGGTAGATTGAAGCTGTGATAAAATACAACTTATAAGCCAACGCAATCTAAAGTTTTACAGCTGTTTATGCTGCAAATTTTCGCAAGTTTCGACATTAGCAAGCGATTAAAAACAGGTTTAAACGGAAATTAAGGTGTGCGAGTGACTCCGATTCGCACTTGGTCAGTTTTTTTTTTATATTTTGTACAATGTAAATTTTTTTTTCTATTTTATCGAGTACGATTTTTAATTATATCTATGGTGGGCAGGATAGAGGTAAAAGAAACACAAAATTCACTTCAAAAATATAATTATAATATCACAGACAATCTCATTTACCAAAAAATGGTAAGTTAGGTAATTTTCATACAATTATGGAACTAAGAATGAACGAAATATATACAGTACATAAAAGATTGTTTTAACATAATATTTTAATAATAAAATGGTTAAATATATAAAATGTTTAAGGGTTAGGTGGGTAATGAAATCTTAAATATCATACAACTGATTTTATGAAAAGAAACAGATTCTAATACTTTAGGTACATTGTTTTTTAATACTTTAACAAAAGACTTATGTCATGTAAGGCTCGAATATGCAAAAATGTACCTTCTTTTGATATTTAGTTTAATAGCATTTAAATACTTGAGAAATTTAAATTGAAAAAATCGATCAAGACGGAAGACGCGGGTTCGATTCTCGCCTCGTGATCGAATTTTTTCTTAATATATCTCATTCATTTCCAAAAAAAAAAGTGCGTGTGTGTCGAGCACACGTGTCAGAAGTGAAACTTCTTTGGCATTCAAAGATACCTTACTCCGTGACGTGACGGTATTATCATTACGCTAAAAGTTTTACTCTCAACGCGCCTAAATAAGTTTCATTTCTAAAATAATTAATCTTTCGTCTATAATCCAACACGCCTCAGTTCCAATAATTCCGAATAAATAAATATTAATTACATATCGTCTAATTTAGTTATACATTGTCATTTCTTCGCTTATTGGATCTAGATGATAATCGTATAGAAGCTCTAATGGAGGCCCTAGAACCGATCCCTGGGAGGGGCCGGACGAAATTCTCTTGTGTGTCTTCTATTCTTTGCTGGTGGACTTCCTTTTTCCTGTAAATTATTAATAATTAGTTAATTTTTAGTTTTAGTTTGCAGCATTAAAGGTTTCAACACTATTTAATAATTTTAAAGGACCGAAAAATATCATACTGGTGGAATGCGATTGAATAAAATAAAAATGTGTGCGTGTACTAGTGTACACACGTAAGAATTGAAACTTCTTTATGACCTTATTTTTCAAAAAATAATTGACTATATGCAACTTTACAGAAATACGTCGAATCACGCGTGGTAGGGATAAGAAAAAGATGGCGCGTAACGGAAAAATGTCACGCGTAACGAAAAAATGTTACACTAAATTTTTTTCCAACCCCGATAAAGAAGTTTCACTTCAAAAATATTATATAAGCATATTTTTAAGCGTAAATTAGGTACTTGATTAACCCATTGAGCCCCGAACGGCCCGATCGGTCCTCGACACAATAGATTTTCTATTGTGTCTGTGATAGTTATTAAATTTACAGAATCATTTAAATGTTACAATAAACAACTGAAAGAGTAATTGCTGTATGTAATTATTACGAAGTAAAAGTATTTCTAAAATATTTAATTTTGAGTTTACTAAAATATTATCTATAGTAATATAGACTTCACAAAGTAATCGAACATGTTTTTAAAATTTACTGAACATGATTTTTTAAATTACCTCATTTTTACATTTTTTCACAAACAAAAAGACAATACCGAACTTTTGAAAGAGAATTTGTAAAAAAAATTACCATCACAAAAATATCTCACCTAGGAAAACACGGATTATCCCAGAACCTCTGATCAGCCCCGAAAGCCTCTCCATCAGCGAGGGTCTGCGGCATCTCAGCCCCCATCGTCTCCGGCAGTAGGAGACACAACACGCCTCCTAATATACCGAGCACTCCTAGGATTAGGAGTGGCAGTTCTGGGGATATGTTCGCCTGGAGATTAATAAAAAAATCATATTATTGAACACTAGATTTCCGCCCGCGGCTTCGCCCGCGTTTTCAAAGGAAAACCCGGATAGTTCCCGTTCCCGTGGGATTTCCGGGATAAAACCTATCCTATGTGTTAATCCAAGTTACCCTCTATATGTGTGCTAAATTTCATTGTAATCGATTCAGAAGTTTTTACGTGAAAGAGTAACAAACATCCATACATCCATACAAACTTTCGCCTTTATAATTGTATTAAGATTAAGATAAAATAATAAACAAAAATGTTATTTTTTTTTTGAGTCAAATAAACTTTATTTATTTAATTTTTATTATAAGCCAGGAATCAGCCTTCCCTTCTAATATGTATACATATCTAGGTATACTAATAACTGCTAAGAATCGTGCCCAATCATATTTTTTTAGATAGCATACAAATAATGACAGGTTCTTGGGGAAGGTTTTAGAATATAACTTGTTAAGTTTTAGACAAAGCAGACGGACGGAATCTTGGGCGGAACGCTTGTTTTTAAATGTATAAAAAATCTTTAGGATGATAGAAAACAAAATCGATCACGAGGCGGGATTTGAACCCGCGTCTTCTGCTTTTTTGCCGCCAGAGCAATCGAAAAAAATACACACACTTGAGGTGGACAAAGATTTTTAATTACACACAAAATTTTAAACTCACAAGACTTTTAAGGTAAATGGTTAAATACATATTCGTACATAAATAACAAACTCACAAGATAAACAACAAACGGCGCCAGTATACTCGCGACGTAGCCCATAATATGAATTAGGGCTACGCCCTGCGCCCGCACCACAGTGGGCAGCAGCTCGGCCGCGTACTGGAGCCCTATGTTGTACGACACGTTCACTGCGAAGCGCCCGAGGATCGCTAGGGCTGCGGACGGACCGCCTGGGAGGAAATAAATGCTAAAATTAGCAGTATACAGGGTGTAATCGTTAAGTGTGCACAGGCAATTATTCCGTAACTATTGCAGATATAAAAAAAGACGGGTTGCACTGGGGGAGTGCCGGCAGAAGTGAAAACTTGATTATTAACGTTGAGCATGTTTGATATTACGTCTTACGCTTTTTCGATCAGGTCACGTGTCCTGACGCGAGTTTAACATTTTATACCCATTACAGAAAAAGTGCTCAACGCCGCTAAAGAAGTTTTCACTTCAAAAAACTTTAAACTGATTCCCGGTCGAAGCAAGTGATTTTTCAAAAAGATTAGAATGCACTTCTAATTCTTTTTAAAAATGAAGGAATGTTCCTTTCCTTTCCTTCGTATTTCAAGTTCTTTCCCTCCAGGGCACATTGAAAATGTTCACTCTGTACCTATGCCTCGACTAATCGTGTGTTTGGTTGTGTGGTGTACGTATGCTATGAGTATTTCTGTGCAAAGTAAGATCAAACTCAAAGTAAAACTTGTTTTTTCATGTAAATCTCAATAAGTATTCATTATTATTACAATTTTTAAACCAAGAAGAAATTGCAAGATACTTTTTTAAAAATATTTGTACATATAAAATTATTGGCTTAAAATAAAATTCCTCACCGATCGGCACAGCAGTTGCCAGTAGACTGAAAAGACCGCTGATCACCATGGAGCCACACGCCAACCATCTTCTACCCCATCTGAATTTATAAAAAATCATATTGAATTAAATATCAAAATAAATATAAATATTTTCAGGACAATTTTCACACACGGCACGATCTGATCCCATACTAAGCTTTCGCTTGTGTTATGGAAACCAGATGGCTGATAAACATACATATATGTATAATTTTAAATAAATACTTAAATGTATAGATATTCAACACCCAGACACAGAGCAAACATCGATGTTCATCACACAAATATTTGCCACGGGTGGGAATCGAACCCACGACCTCTGGCTTGGAAGGCAGGGTCACTACCAACCAAGCCAATCGGTCAGTCATTAAATATGTTAGCTGAAACTTTAGGAAAAATAGAAATCTCGTAACATAATAGTAAATACTAGTAACTATTTCATTAACTTTCTTCGTCATAGCAAATGATCATGCAAACTTCAATATCTTTCCTTCAACTTTCTTTGACAGTCATTCTTTCTTTTCAAATTTCCAAAAAAAGCAGTTTACAAAATTGCAATCAAACATGGAACCAATCAATAAGTTCCTTCAATTTATTAATAAATTATCAAATAAATATTATAAGTGGAGAAAAATCCACTCTTAAGGAGTTGGTTACATACAAACATACAGGTGAAGCTAATATTGTGTTAAAACGGAATGATAAAAGGGAGTAACATCTTAACAAAAATTAACAGTAATTCTTTCTTTCATTCTTTTAAAAGAACTTACCGACAAAGTACCAGCAGCCAAAGGGACAGCAGGAAACTCCGTGGCAGCTAATATTTAGATACCCAACTCTTTCTTTCACCTAACTATCCTTTCTTAAAGAACTTACCAATTAAAAACTACAATCATAAAAGTTTCAGAACAGAACGTCATGACAGTAATAAATAAAAGTTTAGTAATGACAGTAATTCTTTCTTATGTACATTGCAAATGTTAAAAAGCTTATCGAACCACAGTCAGATAAATGATTCATGATAATAGCAACTAATTTCTCTTTCTTTCTGTCATGGCATATGTCTCTTTCTTTCATAATCATAAATATCTTCCCAATCCCTACTAATATTATAAATGCGAAAGTAACTCTGTCTGTTACGCTTTCCCGCTTAAACCTTTCAACCGATTTTGATGAAATTTGGCACAGATAATCTTTAGACCCTGAGAAAGAATATAGGTTACCTTTTATCAAAACACCACGCGGGCGAAGCCGCGGGCGGAAGCTAGTTTATAAATAACAGTATCCCTTTCTTTCCTAATCTTAGACTACAGTACTTTCCAGTCTCAACCTTTCTTTCTTTTCCAATTTTAAAGAACTTATATTTAAGGAACTTATTATAAATGACGGTAGATACATATTTCATTCTTTCATCATCTTTTCTTAGCTTAAAAATCAACAGTTTTTTAACTAAAGTTTAAGTTTTTAACTAAATATTAAGTTTTTAACTAAAGTTTAAGTTTTTTTTTACTTGAGATTAAGTTTTAAACTACAGTTTAAGTGTTTAACAATAGTTTACGATATAACTACAGTTTAAGTTTTAACTTACCGATCCAATACTATAGTGAGGAAAGTATCAGCCGGGAACTCCGTAGCAGTCGCTATAGTAAACGTTATGAATATGTCCAACCCCAAAGACCCAACATTTCTAACATGGCCGTCGAAAACCAAAGAAATGGCCATCCAGATGATTATTAACAAAATGGCGTTCTTTCTGAGACGGGGAGTTCGGAAAATGTCAAGCACGGAATAAGTTCGTTGTGTCTCTGTTTGTTTTAATGCGTTGTGAGATGCTTGCTGGAAAAAAAAATATTTTTTATAGAATTATATATTTTTGAGGAATAGTTTTTTCTTGATAGTGACAGTGGGTTAAAAGTAACTAGGTGTTAAACTATTTCTAATTGAACGTTATTTTACACACATAAATTAACATAAAATGGAAAACCAGAGACAAGTTAGTTTATATGGCGGCCTTGCCTTGGCCTTTTTATTTAATTTTATTTTTTGTCAAATTTGGTATCTTTATAGAATTCAAATGTTTTATAAACATCATTACTTGAAGAATATAAATGAAAAAAGTACAATTTATTGTTATTTGTTAAAGTAGTAAACTTAGAACTATGCAATGGTATCTCATTTTGGAAATTTCGTATTCTCAATTTTGTGGAGGTAAATTAACAAAAAATGAATTATTTTCATACAGAAGGCTAATCACAAAGAGATATAGGATTGTTGAAAAAAAATGTAAATCACGATTATTACAAGAAAAAAAAAACACTTTTTGAAATATAATTTTATACTGTATATTGTATTGATTGATCGTTAACATAATTATTTATAAAAATATTTTTAAATAATTATCGCATACAAAATCATATTATTTTCAAATCTAATATTTAAATAAATAAACTTACAGTAAATTCACTGAGAACTTTATCCGGTATCTGCCTTTTGTTAATCCTCTCAAACTTCTTCATAATAACTAGAGCTTTATCTATTTTCCCTTGTGATAAGAGCCATCTGAAAATTAAATAAAAATTAGTTATTTTTAAATAGATATTTAGTTTTGATATAGCGCCATTTAGTGTCAAATTACGGCTTGTTATTGGGTGTGTGTGCGTTCGTGATTATACTTTTGTAAGTCTGTATGTGTACTTGAGAAATATTAAAATCTTAGTGATGATAATTTAATATTATAAATCGGTTATATTAGTTAATATTAACCCATCTATACTTAATATTATAAAGCTGAAGAGTTTGTTTCTTTGTTTAAACGTACTAATCTCAGGAACTAGGTACTGGTCCGATTTGAAAAATTCTTTCGGTGTTAGATAGCCCATTTATCGAGGAAGTCACACTAAGACCAACAGGAGCGTAGCAACGCGGGTGAAACCCCGGGGAACAGCTAGTTTAATAATAAATCAAGGGGTTATCATATGAACCTAAATATAAGATAATTAGTAGAATCCCCTCTGTAGTTTCGACGGTAAGAAATGGGTAAGACAATAAATAATAATTGTTACAAACGCTTTTGTGTATGTGCTAGCGTATATATTTGTGTGTCTATGTGTACATGCGTGTATGATTATATCTGTGCATGTATACACATGTTTATTCGTTTGTTTGACTATGTGTGTGTACACTGTATGTAAGTATATTTGTATTGATTTTATTGTCTATATGTATATTTATGAAGTTTTTGTACGCAGGCGTTTATTAAAACTTTGTGTGCATATAACATAATGTATATGTCTCTGTTTTAGTATGTGTATGTTCATAGTGTGAGTGTGTATGGGCATAATGCTGTCAAAGTTAATAATAGTTATGTTAATGTCTGTCAAAGTGTGCGTGCATACACTTATATATATGTGTGTGTGTGTGTGTGTGTGTGTGTGTATACAAACCTAGCGCTCTCCGGAACAACCCAAGGGGTAGCAGCAGCAAATATAAACGGCAGGCTTATCCCAATAGCGTATCTCCGCCAGTCAGCTGCCCACAACGCGAGCCAGGGTAATAAAGAGGCCCCAAATGTGAAGAATATAGCTATTGACATGTTCGCTACGAATGTCCGCCATTTTGGACCGACGTATTCGAGGACTGGAATGTTTTGATACTTTTATAAGTAAATTGTGGAAGTGTTATTGTTGATTGTTGAAATAAATTATTAAATTTTATAAGTGTTTTATTTATTTATAATACGTTACTGAAAAATAATAACAATTCTTTGTGTTTTGGTAAATTATAATTATTTGTAGTAAGGAACATTTCTTGCGATGTACTTTCAATAATGTTGTAGGTACCTAGTTTTTGTTACAATACATACTTAGTTCAATTAACATGATAATTGTAGGTACTATGCTATGAGATATGAAGAAAAACTTTATGAAAATTAATGAATTTTACAACACAAAATAAAAAAAGTAGATAGTTAAGAGGTAGTTAAGTCATATATTTAAGAGCAATTTATTTAGGTATATTATTATTATATTATACTAGCGGTCCGCCCCGGCTTCGCCCGTGGTACATGTTTACGTTTTCTCTACATAAGAACCATCCTCGTACTTCAAGGAATATAATAAAAAAAGAATTATCGAAATCGGTTCAGCCGTTCTCGAGTTATGCGCTTACCAACACATTTTGCGATTCATTTTTATATATAAGACTAGCGGTCCGCCCCGGCTTCGCCCGTGGTACATGTTTACGTTTTCTCTACATAAGAACTATCCTCGTACTTCAAGGAATATAATAAAAAAAGAATTATCGAAATCGGTTCAGCCGTTCTCGAGTTATGCGCTTACCAACACATTTTGCGATTCATTTTTATATATTAGATTTACATATAATGATATAGATATAGATATAAATAATATAAAGAAAATCTCACCCAAAATATACATCATAGTGAAGCAGTTATCAAAAGCCAATCCCACCAGAAACCTGCACAAGGCAAAAGACCAAAAACTGTTCGTGAACGCCGTTCCCACTCCTGCTGCGAATCCCATCATGTTCGTACCTGGGGATATACTCAAACTCAAATGCGTACTCAAACTCAAGTGCATACTCAAACTCAAATGTCGAAATGGAAATAAAACTTGAAATATGTCTAGATAACAAAACCTTACACAAACTCAAATGCGTACTCAAACTCAAATGCGTACTCAAACTCAAATTCGTACCCAACTCAAATATAAAATATTTACGCGGGTTCGAACCCCGTCTAGTAATCGAATTTTTCTATTCTTTATAATTTTCTCATCGTATTAATTTAATTTTAAAATTGAATTGAGTTGACTTGAATGAAATTGGATTGAATTGAATTGCATTGAAATGAATTTCATAGAATTGAAACAGAATTAAATTGAATTGAATTGCATAGAATTAAATTGAATTGAATTGCATAGAATCGAATTGAATTAAATTGAATTAAATCGAATTGAATTGCATAGAATTGAATTGTATCAAATAAAATTGAATTCCTTACCAACCAAAGCCGGTATCCGACCATATTTATCAGCAATCCAACCAAACACAAGACCCCCCACGATGGCCCCACAAAAGAAGATAGCTTGAGCTGTCGCAGGTAGGTTGTCTTTATCGCATACCCAGTCTAACTGTAATAAAAAAATAACATTATTTAAATTATGAAATTATTAGCTTTCCGCCCGCGGCTTCGGCCGCATATTCATTAGTCATTAGTTCCCGTTTCCGCTGGATTTCCGGGATAAAACCTATCCTATGTGTTAATCCAATTTACCCTCTATATGTGTGCTAAATTTCATTGTAATCGGTTCAGTAGTATTTGCGTGAAAGAGTAACAAACACACATCCATCCTCACAAACTTAGGTATAAACTTAGGATAGGATTGTATTGTCACCGATCCGTGATAAGTGTACAAAGTTTGAATTAAATCCGTTTAAAGTGGGTCAAAATCGAGTTTAGAGTCGGTTACATTCAAACATACAGTTGATGTGTTATAAGCGTGTTAAAAATCTTTAAAATTACGCAACAGATTTTGATGCGGTTTTTTTTAATAGATAGAGTGATTCAAGAGGAAGGTTTTAGTATATAATTTATTATGTTTTAGACAAAGCGGGCGAAGCCGCGGGCGGTAAGCTAGTAACTAATATTTTGAGAATACATATATAAGAATTTTATATTAGCGGTTGTGAATTGCAATAATATTTTGAAAATATATGAACTTTGCCTGCTTTTCTGGGAGAGATAGCTTCTAGCGACTCGTCTCGCTTACCTATAGCGACAAGGCCGCCCTCCACAGCCGCCCTCTCTGTTCATTATTAGATACCTAATGTTTTTTGTAATGGTGTTTATTAAAGTTTTTTTTCATTAATTTGTATTTCATTTCATACGTCAGTCCATTTTCAAAAATAAGGTAAGTAATTAAAATATTGAAGTAATAAAAAAGTTGTAGGCATAATAATTTGTAGTTCATTTTTTATAACCACTTTTTAACAACCTTAATTTTAATGCACATAATATGTAGGTAGACGGTACTTTTTATTTTTTTTGTGCTTGAGAACACAAAAAAACAGTAATTTGCACAAAAATAACAAAAAAAGTTGTTTAATTTGCACAAAAATATTTTTTTACATCGTCACTGTCATTAACCTTTGGAATTCATTAACCGAAGAAATAATACGAACTGAATAAATTTTTATTTCAACAAACATAATATAGAGAAATAACATTGTATTAATTTTATTTATTTATTTAAGTATAAAATGTAATATTGACACGATTTTAAAAGAGCAACTATGGAGTTTCTTGCCGGTTCATCTCCATAGATACTGCTTTCCGAATCGGTGGTAAATGTTAAAAATGTTATGACGATTCAAAAGTGCTTCTAGAAGAAGTTAATTGAATAAATAAATGTTTGAGTTAGAGTAATTGAGTATATGATATGTGTGTTTGTATGTATTTACTTACTTACATATTTAAGATATAATATTTTTAATTAATTTAATATTTAAGTACTATTGATGTTTTGTATTGAACTCTATTGCTGAGCTGTGCCCTGTTGTTTTACCCGCAGTGCTCTACTCCCATTGGTCTTAGCGAGATGATATATAAGCCTATAGCCTTCCTCGATGAATGGGCTATTGGGCTATCTAACACCGAAAGAATTTTTCAAATCGGACCAGTAGTTCCTGAGATTAGCGCGTTCAAACAAACAAACAAACTCTTCAGCCTTATAGTATTTGTATAGATTTAGCTAAATGGTAAGTACTATACACGGACACATTATCACATACAGATAATTAATATTATATTATATAGTTAAATAATTACAAATAAATCATAGTAATTGGTCTATAGTTTATGTGCAACATATTGTAAATAAAAGTTTCCATACCGACTCTAATTTAATAATAGGCATTTTATTATAGACTAGCTTCCGCCCACGACTTTGTGCGTGCATCCCCGTTTTTCCCCGTTCCCGCAAGAATTTCGGGAAATCCTTTCTTAGCGGATGCCTACGTCCTAACATCTACCTGCATGCCAAATTCCAGCCCGATACGTCCAGTGGTTTGGGCTGTGCGTTGATAGATCACTATATCAGTCACCTTTGAGTTTTATATACATATAGATTGAAATATACAAGCAGAATATTATTATAAGACCTTCAAATAAACCGATCAATTTAACTTATGTATTACTTAATAATTGTACATAGTGCTTTGTCGTTAATAACATACAGGCCTGTACCTGTAGGTTTTATTATATATCTTTACTACGTTAAAAATATATTTTTGTGACGGACAAACAGATTTGCGTGTAAGTTATTCTAATTGTAATAATTATAAAGTATTTCTATATTATGAATTAATAAGATTCGATTTAAATATGTATCTGTTCTATAATTTATTTGCCAAAAAAACATGGTATACTTAGATGTTAACAATTGAGTTCCAGCATGTTCAGCCGTTATTAACAGCATGCAAATTATGTCACTTAATTATAAATCAAAATTACATTTATTATTTTCATTATCATTACATTTCGCAGTCTACAATTATTATTAACAAAGTCAATCAATCCCAAGTCAAAATTTATATTTGAAGTAGTCTGCCATTGTGTAAAAGGAACGCTCTGCGAGGAATTTCACTAGTTGCCATTTTAATTTATTATGTGGCAGTGATCTTAACTCCTTAGGAAGACTCCCGGGTCTCTTGTAATGAAAAGCGAGCTATCCTCAAAGGTTGTGAATAAATTATGATGCTTTTTGACGAAAATTATGGTTTCTAAAATGTACATACCGGGAAGTGTAAGACTTTTCAGCCGCTGAAAAATTGGCTTACAGCTTACAAGAGGACCGACACACGCTATAGCTCTTATACACTTTTTCTGGGCTAAAAACACTTGATTAATATTAACGGAATTCCCCCACAAAAGTATTCCGTATCGCAATATTGATGCAACGTAACCGTGATATGCCGGCTACTGAACCGATTACAATGAAATTTAGCACACATATAGAGGGTAACTTGGATTAACACATAGGATAGGTTTTATCCCGGAAATCCCACGGGAACGGGAACTATGCGGGTTTTTCTTTAGCGAAATCTTGTGTAACATAAAAATAAAAAAACTTTGAAAACGCGGGCGAAGCCGCGGGCGGAAAGCTAGTGTTACATAAAAACTAACCTGCGAAGCGATCGTTTCATACGGCACATCGCTCCTATTATACTCCCATCTAGTACAGGGGACGATGGGCCATTCGTCGTCTGGCGTGGTTCGTCCCTGGGCCAGGGCCTGGGTCCAGTTTGTTGTGTACATGTGACACCTGTCGTGGGGGTATGGGCCGTTCGATTTAGGGGGGATTGCTAGTTGACGCCTGTAATTGAAGAGATAATTTAGTTTTCTCTTATTTTTGTAGTTGTTTTTGTATAACAGTGCATTATATCAAACGAACATAGAGCTAGAGCAAGACCATTATTTCGTGGTCTTTTAGTGCAAACGAAAACTCGTATTTAGTGTTGTTCAGTATTAGAACATTGCATAGAATTTTTCCGAATGCAGCACTATAAGAACAACGAAAGAATGTTCTACGCCTGTTTACACTAAGGGCCGATTTTTCAATCCTTGGTTAAAATTTATCCGTCCAATAAAGTATTACACGATAATATTAAAATGTCACCTGTAAACTGTCAAATACGGACAATTAGAATACATTTTTGAAATGGTAGTTTAATACGTTATTCGATGAATAAATTTTAATTTTTAACCAAGGATTGAAAAATCAGCCATTAGTGGGGAATGAGCATTCGCTGGGGGCGCATAAAGCAAAATAACCAATCTTCTATTAGATGATACGTGACACTTTTATCGTGACAAAATCAAACGTTTATCTCGAGAAAAAAAGAGCGCCAAAAGTGGTTTATCGCAGATAAAACCAAAACTAAAAGTAATTACACAAAATGCTCTGACAAATATCTTGCAAATGTTTTAATATAATTGTTTATGAAAAAAAAAATCATAATAAGTATTACCATGTCAAGTAGAAAACGTAAAAGTGTGAAAATTAGAGCTAACTTGGTGATTTTTTTTTATCGAGTAAATTTTAATATTTTATGTTTTTGATTAAACAGAATCGTTGAACATATCATCTAGTTTGATATATATTTTATTTTTTAGATTTGGTCTTGCATATTACACGTATCATCTAATAGAAGATTGGTTATTTTGCTTTATGCGCCCCCTTAAATCCAGAACGAATGCCATGTGATTACAAAGAAATTATGAATTCCTTATTACACATTTTCTATATACAAATAACCTTTTTACATAACTATTAGATATATAACCTTCTATAATTATATTATTTTTTATATAATAGATGTCATTAACTAGCCAAGGTTTAATAATTCTCGAAGGTTCTTCCTAGATTCAAACGGATGCAATTTTGATTGATAAATCGGTTCAGTTATTACTAATTACTTGAAGATTATCTTAGATACTGACATCCTTACTTTATATTATAAACTAGAATTCTCCCCTGGCATTGCCTAGGTTTTCTAAACACACAAATTATACTCTAAAACCTATATTTATTTACATAAAACAGGATCAAAATCTGTTCAGTAATTTAAAAGATCCAAGCATCCTTACACTGGCAGTGGAAAGTACTATAAAGTGATGCTAAAGTTGGTCTGTCTGACGATTCATCCTCCATTCTATTTACATAAAACAGGATCAAAATCTGTTCAGTAATTTAAAAGATCCAAGCATCCTTACACTGGCAGTGGAAAGTACTATAAAGTGATGCTAAAGTTGGTCTGTCTGACGATTCATCCTCCATTCTATTTACATAAAACAGGATCAAAATCTGTTCAGTAATTTAAAAGATCCAAGCATCCTTACACAGGCGGTGGTAAGTGACTATTAAAGTGATGCTAAAGTTGGTCTGTCTGACGATTCATCGGGTAAATCAGGGCACAGATACATCAAACGAACATAGAGCTAGAGCAAGAGCATTATTTCGTGATCTTTTAGTGTAAACGAAAACTCGTATTCAGTGTTGTTCAGTATTAGAACATTGCATGGAATCTTTTCGAACGCACTAAGAACGTTCGCTCGTTTTTATTTAAAACTAGCGGTCCGCCCCGGCTTCGCCCGTGGTACAAATTACTACATAAGAACCATCCTCGGACTTCAAGGAATATAATAAAAAAAGAATTATCGAAATCGGTTCAGCCGTTCTCGAGTCATGCGCTTACCAACACATTTTGCGATTCATTTTTATATATAAGAGATTTAATTGCACCGTAAAGGGTTGAAATAGGTGATGACAGTTTTTGATCCTGTGAAACCTCGGGACATTACTAGTAAAAATTCTATGTACAAGCACATACAAGCTTTCTATCCGACTTCCCTTGTATTTAAATTTATGAATCGACTCTACTCTACGATTTTAAATTACTAACCTCTAATTCAATCTATAAACTCCCTAATAGCACACGTATTTCACAAATTTTCTATTTAGCTATCAAAAATATTGATCACCATTTTTGCTAAACCGAAAAAGATAAAACTCTACCCCATTGATAGATGCACGCTATGAAAACATACAAAAGCGGAACTACGGGAATCGAACCCACGATCCGTGACAAGTGACCGTGATCGTTTTGCACGAAAACATCGACCTTTGAATGGCCTTAAATATCTAATTTGTCACGAAGCTATTAATGAATTTTGTTTGTGTGTTTGATCGTAAGTAGCTATGGAACAAGTAGATTAAGTGTCATAATTAAAAAAATATTTGGCAAAATAATTGTTAACAAAACCGGCCAGAACTGGAAAAATATTAATGATACCAACCGAAAGGCTCAATAAAAATGCAACATCCAAATCGGTTCATCCAATAGAAAGTTCTGAGGTAACATACACACAACAAAAACAGTCGTATTGAGAATCTCCGCGACTCTGTATACCTATTAAATTATGAACCACAAACTTCTAAATAATAATCATACCACAATTTCAAAAAGTTAGGTTATCCCTTCAAATTCTAATAGCAATAAACAAAATATTACAGTTTTGAAAAACAAAAAAAAAAAATGTATTATTTGTATACGTAGTTATTATTAGTCTGTGGTATTATCATCGATCCTTAGGTAATCCATACTAATATTATAAATGCGAAAGTAACTCTGTCTGTCTGTCTGTTACTCAATCACGCCTTAACTACTGAACCAATTTGCATGAAATTTGGTATAGAGATATTTTGCTACCCGAGAAAGGACATAGGCTATTTTTTACCCCGGGACATAGGATAGGTTTTATCCCGGAAATCCCACGGGAACGGGAACTATGCGGGTTTTTCTTTGACTGCACGGGCGATGCCGCGGGCGGAAAGCTAGTATGCTATATATTATGTATTATAGTATTGTCATCAGTCATCACGCTAAGACCAACAGGAGCGGAGTAATGCAACTTGCAGGTAAAACCGCGGGGCACAGCGATTTTCTTATAAATCAAATTTTAATAAAGCATTTTAATGCCATAGAACCAAAATATAAAATTAAAACTGTTTGCTATATAAACGACTAGGTTGTTTGGTTGATGGTCATTACCTTGTGGGTCAAGGATTCGACGCCCGGTGAACGCAAAATAATTGCGAGAATAATATAACTGTTAGGTTTAAACCATAGTTTAAATCGTGTTTGTTAAATAACAAAATAGTTTAGTATTTTTATTAGACGCGATTGCAAGAAAAAAATCTGTATCTTTACGCTTATATATTTACTAATATTAAAAAGAAGAACCTTTGTATTTTCTTATTTTTGTATGTTTGTATTGAATAGGCCCAAAACTACTGGACCGATTTCAAAGTTTCTTTTAACATTACTTCTTCCGAATCCGTATAGCCTATATTTTATCCCGGAAAACGTAAATTTGTACCACGGGCGAAGCCGGGGCGGACTGCTAGTGCTAATATATTTATGTATATGGAAAAATATTTGTACATTTGTTTTTTACGAGTTTACAATAGCATTTTTTATTATATTGAATAACATAGCCTATAGCCTATAACATTCACATGATTATTGATTAGCTTAACCTGTATGTTTGTATGTAACCGACTCGATTTTGACCCACTTTAAACGGACAGATTTAATTCAAACTTTGTACACTTATCAAGGATCGGTGACAATACAATAATTTCATGAGTTCATATCGTGTTTTTTAATTTGTACTATATTATATATTCTTGTAAATAATTATAATAGTCGGAGAAAAGGCCTAGCAGTTAGTTTTTGGAAAATATAATATATGTAGTGCCTTTAATACTAATTAAAAACATATCTCAAGGCCTTTTCCAAGTGCTTTATTAAATCAAAGGAAATCCTGCTTATTGAAAAACATAATAAATTCAAAATGAATTATTCAAGTGAAGTTTTTTATTTAAGTTTTTATAAACGAAACAATTAAATGTTATTAGTTATTACGATTGTTAACGTAATAATTGCGAAATTTTGTGATGATGGATGGATGTTTATTACTTTTTCACGCAAAAACTACTGAACCGTTTAGGGTGAAATTTTGTTTGGAGATAGATGTTGGTTATGATTAAAATAGGCTACGAATTACGATATAATATAGGACTCTTATAAAAAGGTACTTTGTGTAAAAACGTGTAAGTGTGTTTGTTATGTTACGCTTGTTTTTTTAATAAATAGAGTGATTCAAGAGCCCGGGGAAGGGATCGAGGGGTCTGGAAGAAAGTACTGGACCAGGCCAGGGCCCACTCGCGGCTGTAGAGCCTCAGATAGGATAGAGTGATTCAAGAGGAAGGTTTTAGTATACAGCTTAGCACCTCTATAAGTCGAATATCAAGGGAGACGCCAAAAAATTCGAGTTATAGAGTTTTCAACTTATGGAGGATTTCGACTTAGGCGGATTTTGATTCGACATAAAGAGTTTGAGGTTTATTCTTATCAATTTTGAGTTACAGAGGTAAAATAAATTAAAATTCAACTTGCAGAGGTCACAAACATGTTTTTATTTATTATAAATCAACATTATTTCAAATCATTTTAAAATAAAAAATATGGCATTAAAAAAGTCAGTATTTTTTTTTGCTTTAGATAATTTGGTTGTTCTCTAGCATTTTATAATCTATAAAGAGCAGAAAATTCTTCTTTTTCAAAGATACTGGTTTGCTTTATAAAATTTCGTAAGGTAGGTATTCAATACGGTTCTTGCCTCTTTGATGGAAACCCATGGAGCGCATGTACTATTCACGTCTTCTATGTCATCTTAATCATTAGTATCGGTTTTCTGAGCTACTGAATCGATAATTTCGTCATCAGATACTTAACGCAAACACGTGTTTCGTGAGTCATAAATTAATTATCGTATAAGTACTCCTAAAATGTTTTCTTAGAAACAATAGTGTACTGGTTGTAAAATAAAACGTTGCTATGTTCGAGATACAGAGGTCAAATTTGATTTTTCGAGTTATAGAGTGAAAATATGTACCAAAATGGCTTGGAGGGACTCGGTGATTATTTCGACTAACAGAGGGACAAAATTTTAAGTAATAGAGGTTTTCGGGTTTGAAGGGAAGGGAACAAGACATTTTTTCGAGATTTGGAGGTTTTTGACTTATCGAGGTTCGACTTAACGAGGTGCTACTGTATAATTTAATATGTTTTAGACAAAGCGGGCGAAGCCGCGGGCGGAAAGCTAGTTTAATATAATCAAAATAATCCTTACCTTTCTTCCACAGTGAGATTTGCCAACTCCGGTACCCAGCACCAATGCTGCTCAGGCACAATCGTCATAAATATTTGTGAAAAATATACGAACGCCACGAAAAACGCAAACGGTATCATCAGCAAAAACAATATCTTCTGATATAACCCAAATTCGCCTATATATGGCAATAAATCGTCGAAATCTATCACTTTCTTTGCTTTTTCTTCTTTCTTTTTATTATCTGTATCCGAACTGTCATTTGTGAACGCCTTATTGACATATCCTAGGTCTATATTTGACAGGTTGTCTATGGGCTCGTTTTGGCGGGAATCGTCTTCGCAACAAGAAGTTCGCTCTTGCGGCGCCATCTTTGTTTTGTTTATTTTTTAATTGTTGAAGTCGGGGGCATGCTCTGGTGCAACCTGTAATTAATGAAAAATAATGTTAATCTATACTAATATTATAAAGCTGAAGAGTTTGTTTGTTTGAACGCGCTAATCTCACGAACTACTGGTTCCGATTTGAAAAATTCTTTCGGTGTTAGAACTTAGATAGCCCATTTATCGAGGAAGGCTTTACGCGACAAACAGGAGCGGAGCCACGCGGGTGAAACCGCGAAGCGCAGCTAGTATTCAATAATAATGTAATTTTAGAAAAATGAAAATACAAAACAATACAAAAAGTATAAAATTGAATATTTAACTGAACATTTTTTACTCGTACCTAATTACAATTCAAAAAGAATTATCATTCATTTGTCTAAGTAAAAAATAATTTAGACATCTGTGAGTTTATGCAAACCATAATAAAAAATAACAGAAATCATAACAGCTATAACCACAGTATAAAAAATATATATAAGTCTTGTAAATATTTCTACTGACAAAAAGTTCGTACCTAGTTAAAATTTAACTTAAAAATTACTCTATATCTCTTATCTCTTTTTATTATCTATACTAATACTATAAAGAGGAAAGGTTTGTAATGTAGGTAATGTATGTATGGTTTTCACGCATAAACTACTGGACCGATTTCAAAAATTCTTTCACCATTAGAAAGCTGCATCTTCACTGAGTAACATAGGCTATATTGCATTTTCAAAAAAATTAGAGATCCTTACCAAAAATGCAATAATGTAACCCAAGGTGTAAAAAATTCCTTAATACAAATAACGTAGTACAAGGATGTAAGTACGAGGATGGTTCTTAATTCTTATGAAAAAAAACGTAAACATGTAGGTACCACGTGCGAAGCCGGGGCGGACCGCTAGTTTTTGATAAACCTAAGGCTATACAAACAAATATGAAATAAAGATTCCATACATTTTGATTAATAGTGAACTCTGTTTATAAATTTTCAACAAAACATAAAAATTTTATCAATATTGATTTACTATTTTCCAGTATAAGTACATACAATTATATTAAGTTATCGACTTACGGTAAATAAATAACAAATTACGAACCCACTTGAACAAGGCAGTTACAGATAACTAAAGTTGATTTAGGACTTTTACGGAGACTGGATCTAGTTCAAACTAAATGTCAAGTGCTACCTAGACTTGTCGACTACGACTACGATTTCGACTACGACTACGACAAGTTTATGATTACGACTATGATTGAAAATATAACAATGATTTATGACTACCTTAAAAATATAAGCATGTGCAAATTGTGCACATTTTTGAAACAACATATTGCGTAGTGATAAAATATCAGTAAACTCACAAATATTTAATAAAATAAACAGACGATATTTAGATAAAGATTCAGCCAATTCGTTCAAATAGATGAATAAATTGAAAAAATAATAGTTATATTTAAAACTTATCGATCTATACTTCTCAGCCCCTTTCCCAATAAAAAAATATTTAAACTTTTAATTATATTAACTACTAGCAGTCCGCCCCGGCTTCGCCCGTGGTACATATTTCGCAATAAAAGGTAGCCTATGTTCTTTCTCAGGGTCTAAATCTATCTGTGCCAAATTTCATCAAAATCGCTCCAGTAGTTTATGCGTGAAAACCATACATACATACATACAAACAAACCTTTCCTCTTTATAATATTAGTATAGACGATACATTTTTCTTTTTAGAATCCCAAATTCGACTACATGTACATACTATATTATTCGTCCATGATCATACCAAGATAATTCATACTTACATATAAATATATTTAAATTTTTACCTGTATACTTTTTGAATTTAACCGTATCATATTATGTACATATATTTATGCCCTCAATTAAATTCACTTTTTGTTCATCAAATCGGGGATTTACTGATTACAATTACTTTGAAAGTAAAAAACATTGTATTGTTACATTCACGAGATGAAGATGGTAAAAAATATGAAAACCCAGTACTGATGTCTGATGAGTTTAAGATGAATTTATGATTGTCTGTGTGTTTGCGGTTTGAAAACTGTGGATTTGATCAGAAAAACAAATTAAAATATGAATGATTTGTTTGTTTTTTTATGTTTGGAAATAATTTGCAACTGTAACAAAAATGGTCTATATATTTTTTCTGTTTTTATAGTAGTACTTAGTTACTACTTACTACAAAAAATGTAATGTTTTTTGTTTTAGATCGAATGCGTTAAGTGTTAACCATTTTTTTTATTCCTCCTGATAGATCAATTATTTTTTGACATAGTTGTGCCGGAAACATAACAATAAACGAAAAAAATGTACCTGAAGCTCATTTTTATTTTGAAAACATAGGTACTTACGTGTATTTTGTTTAATATATTTAACAAAAATAACAAAATATTATTAAATAGCAGGCAAAGACAACAGCTACAACTAGTCTTCATTACCAGGAAAATACATATTGTATTCTACTAACTGTTGCGTAAACTTTAACATTCTGAAGGCATTTATAGCAAGGCTCTTGATGGAAGATTAGATATACTAGCAATACTAGCTTGATCCGTGGTTTTGCGTATCACATAGTATAAAACAAAGTCGCTTTCTCTGTCCCTATATCCCTATGTATGCTTAATTCTTTAAAACTACGCAAAGGATTGTGATTAGCTGTGTCCCACGGATTCACTCGCATTGCTCCGCTTCTGTTGGTCTTAGCGTGATGATATATTATAGCCTTCCTCGATAAATGGACTAGGTATCTCAGTGAAATAATATTTCAATCGAACCCGTAGTTCCTGAGATTAGCGCGTTCAAGCAAACAAACTCTAATATTAGTATAGAATATAAATTATTTATTAATAATTAATACCTTGGAATTAAGTCAATCGGAAGTATGGTTACAATGCCAGGGTCGAAACTGAATAATTAAAGATAGATTATTCAAGTATGCTAATTAATTTTATAGTAACTTAGCGATAACTTAGCAGATCAATTACAATATAAAATTAATTTGAATATGAATAGATTGTTTGCTTATTTACTGGAAGGGAAAGTAATTTCTTTTATTGATTATTTATGGCGATTTTGAATTGTTATCCTATTAATGTAAAAGTTTGTATTTACATATGTATGTTACTCTGTCACGTTAAAATGACTTGATGAATTGTAGTTACTGTATTCACTTTTTTATGTTATTGTAATGATTTAAATTTTAAATGTTGTGTGCAGTTTTAATTGGGTTGTAATCTCAATATTGACCACCTCCTCGGTACAGTGGTTGACGCGTGAGCGTAGAACCGAGGGGTCCTGGGTTCGATTCCCGGTGGAGACGAAAAAAAAATGTCTCGGTCTGGCAGGACACAGAAGGCTGATCACCTAAAGAAAAATCGATCAGTGAAACAGATGTATGAATAATGCATCTGCCCCACTACGGGGACACGGGACTTCACTTTTAATCTTACTCCATTGAAATGTTACATTTTTTAGGCCTAACCTTGCATTTTTTAGAGGACGCGAACATTTTCGCTTATAACTTTTTTATTTATAGTTCTACGACAAAAAGTTACTGGACCAAAGTTGTAAAGAATTTAATTTGCAACAAACAATGTTAACAATTTTTTTTATCAAATAAATAGTTAAAGAGATATATCGTAAAAACCATATCAACCGCTATTTTCAAGATGGCGGCCGTGGGACAAGGGTGGCGACCCCACAAACTTGGTGATAGCTTCACACTGAACCCCCCTACACATCAAAAAAATAAAATTGCGTCCTCTAAAAAATGCAACCCCAAATGTAACTTTTCAATGGAATATCTCAATATTGTTTAATTTAGTAAGTTGATGTAAATGTTTTTGAATTATATCCTGTAACTGTGCCTTATATAAATAAATAAATAAATACAATTATACAGGTAAAGCAACAGGGCACAGCTAGTTAGTAATTAATGGATAAATTTGAATAAATTAAAATTATTTTGTAGATATTAACTTTAACGCAAGAGTGCTTGAGTGCGAAAATGATTTTTCTTTGTGTTTTTGTGATTATACACAGATATTTTTTTTGACAAATGTAGTGCCTCAAAAAAGGCTAAAAGAAGGGCCTAAGAGCTCGATATACCTATTCCTTAAATGCCAAAATAAGGCCTAAATGCCCTATTAGATTCCTTAAAATTCTTGTTCAAAGCACTTAAATATAAAATTTAAAGAATTAATGCCGTATATAATGTATAAGCTAAAACACCTTTCTACATATTACATGTGCAAGTGATTTTATATCTTATTCCATTGAGATTGAGTTTATTTTTATTCGGTTGATTTAGTACAGACTCGTGGCAATGACCTGAATCTTTTTACTAGATATGTAATTGTTACTTGAGTATTTATAATTCTTTACATAACACTTGTGCCTATCATAGATTTAGTGCCCTAGGTTTTAGGTTTAAATCTAAAATAGGTTATATAGGTAAACTAGCTTTCCACCCGCGGCATCGCCCGCGCAGACATAGAAAAACCCGCATAGTTCCCGTTCCCGTGGGATTTCCGGGATAAAACCTATCCTATGTCCTTTCTCGGGTATCAAAATATCTCTATACCAAATTTCATGCAAATAGGTTCAGTAGTTAAGGCGTGATTGAGTAACAGACAGACAGACAGAGTTACTTTCGCATTTATAATATTAGTATGGATTAAATATTGGTACTTTTACAATTACTGTTAAAGTTGAAACAGTTTAAAATCTTCGATATTTTTCTTATCAAAAAACTTTAAGTTTATGCTGATAATAATTCATATTTTTCTAATTGCAGAGAGAGAAGTTTCACTAGCTTTGGACCGCTGCTTTAGCCGCGCTTATCTATACTAATATTATAAAGCTGAAGACTTTGTTTGTTTGTTTGAACTCTCAGGAATTACTGGTCTGATATAAAAAATTCTTTCGGTGTTAGATAGCCCATTTATCGAGGAAGGCTATAGGCTATAATATCATCACACTAAGACCAACAGAAGCAGAGACACGCCCGTGAAACCACGGGGCGCAGCTAGTGTGAAATAATTTCATCCCCTATTGCACGCCTCATAAGCGAAGCGTTGAGGTGGGTACTACTGTCACTTCGCGCAAAACATCTGATTTTTCAAACTTAAAATGTCTTTATGTATCATACATTGCACTTGTAAGATAATACATACACACACATATTAAGAAAAAACACTATTTTTAACATTCATGATATTTTTGATGTCATTTTTGTTATTTAAACTAGTTAAAAAACAGTTTAAAAAAGTTCTGTCTTGGACGTCCGTGTGTCTGTATGTGCGGAGGATTTTCTTGTTAACACGATAGCGACCGAAATACTTTACTAATCGAGTCTTTTTTTTCTCTTACGCTTGAGTATGCTCAGGAATAGAACCCTTTCATTTTTCAGGGTCTGATTCGATGTGGTTTAATTGTTATTAAATAAACAAAAATAATAATTAATAAATAATTATTAAAAAAAAATTATGAGGCGTGCACTTTTGGATTTTCCAAACTATTTTTTTACTCTTTTGAAAATTTATGAACAGAGAAGATTATATTTTACAGTCAGTCAGACAGACTTTATAATAATCGATAATGAAAAAAATCTCAATTTAGAGCACTTAAGAAATAGCTGTTACATACAATCATTTATTGTTATATAAGACAGTTAAATTTAAAAGGTAATTCATTGTACGTAAGTTACCTTGACCTTGTCCATTCATAATTTACCGTATAGTATACTGTTTAGGTTATACTATGGCAAAGATATAACTTTAATTTTTAAGCTATCGCATAGCTTTTATCTCAAACTGAGTGCGGCGACCGAATTTAAAAATTCCGTAACGAAAAAACCTAACACACACTCCAACCGGCACAGCGATGCGATGCTATGCAATAGCTTTACCAAGGCAGTCCTCGAATGCCACATGGCTATTGCATAGATTCTATCGTGGGCCTTGAGCGCGGGGACCGAATCCAGAAATTCCGTAACGAAAAACCCTCACGCTCCCCACTACGACGGGCGCGGAGGTGTGGCTTGAAGGCATAGCATGCAATAGCTTTACCGCGGCAGTCCTCGAATGCCACATGGCTATTGCATAGCTTCTATCGTAGGCTTTGAGCGCGGGGACCGAATCCAGAAATTCCGTAACGAAAAAACCTCACGCTCCCCACTACGACGGGCGCGGAGGTGTGGCTTGAAGGCATAGCATGCAATAGCTTTACCGCGGCAGTCCTCGAATGCCACATGTATTTTTTTCTTTGATACGTGAGTAAATAAATGTGCAGCAACCGATTTATTTGCCACTATCCTAATAAATAGATAAATAAATTAGGGATGTAACGATACATGATTTTGCCGATACGATACCGATACCGATATTTGTAGTAATGAATCGGCGATACCGATACCGATACCGATATCGATGGCTTGGTAGAAAAATAAATAGTGAATTATGCATAAAAAGTTACCAACATTTAACAGAGACAACTGTTAATCGTATTCTTTTAAATAAAAATGCCAAATCAAAAAACAACAAAACCATTTATTTTAGTATTACTATTTTACGAAGTCAGTTAAACTTTAAGTAATACACATACAATCAGTACCTAATAAAAGTTTACTATATTGGTAGAGTTTTTTCAGAAAACAAAGTGAGCACGCGCGGGCGGCCTCCCGCATCGTTCATTGGGCGCGGATTTTTGAATTATTTGATATCAAAAAAATTGGTTGTTTGTAAAGTAGGTTTACGATCGAGATGTTTACGTGATAACATAATGCAGTGGCATCGCTCGAGATGTAACGGGAGATCGGTCCGTCTCTCTCTCGTTATACCTGCGATCGCGCTCGTGAGGTTTTGGTGTGACACAAGTTTATGAACATGTCACCCGACTAAAACGATTTTAAAAACGTTATCACGTTAAAAATTAAAAAAATTCAAAATTATTTATTTCTTTCCTTTACATATAAACAAATTTGTGATTGGTACACTCCTAGTAAGCAAATAAAATGCTTGTGTCAGGAGGTTCCGCTCTTCCTTAACACTATTACAGAAACAGAAATAAAACAATATGAATGAATACAATGCAAAAACATAAAAGAAAAGAAAGAATTTAATAAAAAAATATCGGTATCGGTTGATTTATTATCGGCGATACCGATATATCGGCTTGCCGATATATCGGCCGATATATCGGTATCGGTATCGGTATCGTTACATCCCTAAAATAAATATTTCAGGACAATTTTCACACACAGCACGATCTGATCCCATACTAAGCTTTCGCTTGTGTCATGGAAACCAGATGGCTGATAAACATACATATATATATCATTTTAAATAAATACTTATATAGATAATCAACACCCAGACACAGAGCAAACATCTATGTTCATCACACAAATATTTGCCCTGGCTGGGAATCGAACCCACGACCGCTGGCTTGGAAGGCAGGCACTACCAACCAACCAAAACTTTGTAAGAGCTTTTTAAATATCTGTAAGTTTATAAAATAACAAAAAAAATATTATTATTTCTTTGTTTAAAGTAATGACGCTATCAATTATTGGATAATTTAATGTAATGATTAAATTGCACAACTTTATATAAACGCGGAAGAGTCAAAGCTTTATATATAATTAGTGTCTGTATGTCTGTTTGTCCTTGATATATACAGTTAAAATACATTAAGTAGGTACTAATATGTGTTTAAGAACATCACTTACGAATGTATGTAGGTAATAAGTATTTATTTTGTTTAATTTACGTACACTTATATACTCTCTCTAGCCCGCGGCTTCGCCCGCGTAGTAAAAGAAAAAACCCGAATAGTTTCCGTTCCCGTGTAATTTCCGGGATAAAACCTATCCTATGTCCTTGCTCAGGTTTCAAGCTATCTGTGTATCAAATTCGAAGTAAATCCATGCATTAATGTTTGAGTTTAGCCCGGACATACCTACATACAGACAAACTTTTTTGGCTTCGATATCTATATTGTAGATCACGAACGGTATTATAACGAACGTATTATTTAAATAATTTGGAAAATCCAAAAGTGCACGCCTCATAATTTTTTTTTAATAAATATTTATTAATTATTATTTTTGTATATTTAATAACAATTAAACCACATCGAATCAGACCCTGAAAAATGAAAGGGTTCTATTCCTGAGCATACTCAAGCACAGTATTACCATTATTACCTACAGTAGTGCGACGAATGTACTTGTGCAGAGAAACGGAGGGGAACTGGCGGGGGTCGGGCGACGCGGGCCGCGTAAAGCAAACACGCTTAGTTTGCTTTACCTAGCGCGAAAGGATGACGCAGTCGTATTTTTTGTGTAATAATTTTATTATACATAGGTACTTACATATTCTATTATGGCGCGCACAAACTGTTCGGTTTACGGATGTAAATCTACATTGAAATCCCAGAAGGAAACAATATTTCAGAAAGATTGTATTAATTGTATCTGTTGAATTAAAATCAAAGCTATGTTTATATGTTGTCCTCATTATTTTCTAATCAGATTGTACATCCCAATGCGAATGCATTACTTAGTTAAATGTTATAATATACAATTAAGAACATCCAAAAATAAAGTGTCCACGTAAATAATATTTAGCAGTGCAATATCTGTAATTATATATTTATGAACAAATAATTACATCAGATTTAATAATCGCAATTATTTTGAATGTACATATGAATAAAGATTTCATCATAATATTAATAATCACAATTGTTTTATTTCCCATTTGTTGCAACCCTAGCGTATTTTCGTGTGGCAGCGTCATTACCTACGCTGGCGGCGGCATCGCGCGACATCAAAGGCGATTCCCTACTGTAGGAAATAATGGTAATACTGTGACTCAAGCGTAAGAGAAAAAAAAAGACTCGATTAGTAAAGTATTTCGGTCGCTATCGTGTTAACAAGAAAAAGGATCCGCACATACAGACACACGGACGTCCAAGACAGAACTTTTTTAAACTGTTTTTTAACTAGTTGAAATAACAAAAATGACATCAAAAATATCATGAACGTTAAAAATAGTGTTTTTTCTTAATATGTGTGTGTATGTATTATCTTACAAGTGCAATGTATGATACATAAAGACATTTTAAGTTTGAAAAATCAGATGTTTTGCGCGAAGTGACAGTAGTACCCACCTCAACGCTTCGCTTATGAGGCGTGCAAAAAATATTCGATGTAAGTACAGTTTTGACTTTCCTACGATTTTATTATGTTACGAGCGGTCCGCCCCGGCTTCGCGCGTGGTACATATTTACGTTTTCTCTACATAAGAACCATCCTCGTACTTCAAGGAATATAATAAAAAAAGAATTATCGAAATCGGTTCACCCGTTCACGCGTGATGCCGTTACCAAGGAAAACGGGTTTCATTTTGCACGCCTCATAAGCGAAGCGTTGAGGTGGGTACTACTGTCACTTCGCGCAAAACATCTGATTTTTCAAACTTAAAATGTCTTTATGTATCATACATTGCACTTGTAAGATAATACATACACACACATATTAAGAAAAAACACTATTTTTAACGTTCATGATATTTTTGATGTCATTTTTGTTATTTAAACTAGTTAAAAAACAGTTTAAAAAAGTTCTGTCTTGGACGTCCGTGTGTCTGTATGTGCGGATCCTTTTTCTTGTTAACACGATAGCGACCGAAATACTTTACTAATCGAGTCTTTTTTTTTCTCTTACGCTTGAGTATGCTCAGGAATAGAACCCTTTCATTTTTCAGGGTCTGATTCGATGTGGTTTAATTGTTATTAAATAAACAAAAATAATAATTAATAAATATTTATTAAAAAAAAATTATGAGGCGTGCACTTTTGGATTTTCCAAATTATTTATAATATACTAGCGGTCCGCCCCGGCTTCGCCCGTGGTACATATTTATGTTTTCTCTACATAAGAGCCATCCTGGTACTTCAAGGAATATAATAAAAAAAGAATTATCGAAATCGGTTCAGCCGTTCTCGAGTTATGCGCTTACCAACACATTTTGCGATTCATTTTTAGGGTTCCGTAGCCAAAATGGCAAAAACGGAACCCTTATAGTTTCGTCATGTCCGTCTGTCCGTCTGTCCGTCTGTCCGTCTGTCACAGCCGATTTACTCGGAAACTATAAGTACTACAGTGATGAAATTTGATGGGAATATGTGTTGTATGAACCGCTACAAAAATATGACACTAAATAGTAAAAAAAAGAATTGGGGGTGGGGCCCCCCATACATGTAACTGAGGGATGAAATTTTTTTTTTCGATGTACATACCCGTGTGGGGTATCAATGGAAAGGTCTTTTAAAATGATATAAAGTTTTCTAAAAAACATTTTTCTTAAAGTGAACGGTTTTTGAGATATCAGCTCTCAAAGTCGTAAAAAGTATGTCCCCCCCCCTCTATTTTTATAACTACGGGGTATAAAATTCTAAAAAAAATAGAGGTGATGCATGCTAATTAACTCTTTCAACGATTTTTGGTTTGATCAAAGTATCTCTTATAGTTTTTGAGATAGGTTGATTTAACTGTAATTTATTATATTTGCTGCTACGGAACCCTTTGTGCGCGAGCCCGACTCGCACTTGGCCGGTTTTTTATATATAAGACTAGCGGTCCGCCCCGGCTTCGCCCGTGGTACATATTTATGTTTTCTCTACATAAGAACCATCCTCGTACTTCAAGGAATATAATAAAAAAAGAATTATCGAAATCGGTCCACCCGTTCTCGAGTTATGCGCTTACCAACACATTTTGCGATTCATTTTTATATTATAGAGAAAGATTATATAGATGTAAAAAAATAATAAATACAAATAATAAAATTTATCGTTCTCTCTTGTATCTGTTTATGATCTACACAGTTTTAGGACAAATATTTACCTAAACTATTCTAAATACGGAAGGGTGTTTATTTGTCCTTCCGTCATGCTGTAACGGATGAATGATTGACGTGACTTCAATAAAAAGATATCTATCTGACAGTGGCATACAATAATTTTTATTTGAATAACTCGAGCAAATCCGCGTGTTATAGGTATATTAAGTACCTTTTTAACCAACTTCAAATAAAAATAACTACGTTAAAAAACGGACTTCAAAAAGGAAAAAGTAAAAAAGATTTGGTATTAATCAAAACATATTATTTAGATGTGCTATTTAATAAATAGGTTTGTCATTTGTTATGTATTTTTAAGTATGTTATTCGTGCACTAGAATATTGGTGACAGATACACAAACTTTTCTACTTCACCAATGATTTTTTTAATTGTTGTAATAGTAGGAAATCATATAATTAATGAAGTAATAAAAATCCCTTCATAACAATCAATAATGATTGTAAAACAATTAAATAATAATACGTAATATACAGGAAATTAATATCAATGGATTTACCAATAGTACCTACAACGAGAATAGTCTGAACCATGTCTGAACACATTAACTACAAAATTTTAAATGTCATAATAATCTATACCAATATTATAAAACTGAAGAGTTTGTTTGTTTGTTTGAACGCGCTAATCTCGGGAACTACTGGTCCGATTTGAAAAATTCTTTCGGTGTTTGATAGCCCATTTATCGAGGAAGGCTATAGGTATATATATCATCACGCTACGACCAACAGGAGCGGAGCCACGGGGGTGAAACCGCGCGGAGCAGCTAGTTCTATATATGTACTATGTAAATTAAGTTCATTCGATTCCATAAATTACTACAACCCGTACGAATTAACTTGAGACGACCCGATGACGTTATTTTCAATTTAATATTATAGGTAACTAGCGGTCCGCCCCGGCTTCGCCCGTGGTACATATGAAAAATAGATGTTGGCCGATTCTCAGACTTACCCGATATGCACAGAAAATTTCATGAGAATCGGTCCACCCGTTTCGGAGGAGTATGCAGACTAACATTGTGACACGAGAATTTTATATATATCTAAGACTAGCGGTCCGCCCCGGCTTCGCCCGTGGTATATATGAAAAATAGATGTTAGCCGATTCTCAGACTTACCCGATAAGCACAGAAAATTTCATGAGAATCGGTCCACCCGTTTCGGAGGAGTATGCAGACTAACATTGTGACACGAGAATATAAGAAGATTTTCCAAAATAATGGAATGTAACTGAAACTAAGTAAGTACCAGTGTTACTTACTTTGGGTACAAATATTTTTAAGGAAGAACTAATATATCGCCTATGATGCACTCCAGCCGAGTTTCATTATAGCTGCGCCCCGCGGTTTTACACGCATTGCTCCTCGTGAATTGGTTTTAGCGTAATGATAGTATATTAGCGTAAAACTTTCTTCGATAAATTAATCTAAAAGTGAAAATAATTGTTCAAATCGGATCCGCGGTTCTTGAGATTAGCACGTTCATGCAAACAAATAAATTTTTTAGCTTTATGATACATATTACTATAGACGTATGAATGTTAAATGTACTAAAAAAGTAATACTATGGAAGAGACTATAGATAATTGTAAATTAAAAAGAAGTGAAAATTATAATTCTTGCGGAAAAATTAAAGTCGTAATTAGCTAAAGCACTTACCGAAAATAATTAATAATGCCATTTCAATTTTTTTATTTTGATTAGTTCTTATTTTCTTATCAATTTTATTGTTTTTAAATAAATTACAAAACAGCAACATTAACAGCAATTAAATTTTAAATAACTTTAAAAAGAAGACAATATTCTCAATTCGAAATGCATTTTTTTTTTATTAAGTCGGTACTACACGGTCATTTTGATAAAAAAGTGAAGTGTTCTAAATAAAATAGGAAATGGTCATTAAAATTATCATCTAAGCGTCCTTTAAAATAATATATGCACAAAAACAGATAACTTAAAAAATATAAATCATTTAATTAAGTTATTACAACATTCAATGTCGAATCCAAATCTTAGTTATTTTAACGCAATGTCACGGTCAAATACGAAAAACACAATATTCGATTTTAATCTATATTTTTATTTAATGCCAATTTCAATCTTTAAAACTTTACACAACCGCCTTAATTAAATAATATAAAATCAAATTAAAAACTGCAATTCCAAAAATGTCAAATTCTTTTTTCAAAACTTTTACGTTTCAGCCCCAGCCCATTCACCCTAAATTAAAAAATAAAAACGTCAAAATGTCAAACGTACCAAATGGTTTTTTTTTTAATTCCCGATTTGCACAGATCACGAAACCACAGACACAAGTAACTATACGCGCGTAAATTTACTTGATTTTGGCGGCAAACGCGTGCGCGCCTACCAACCGACTGAGTAACTATGAAAAATGTTCTGCTTAAATAATATTCCATTCAATGAAACAGTATGTAAATAAAAACATTTTAAATTTTTAAGGCTACGCATAAATGGTTTGCGATTTGTTAATTAATAATTTGTCAAACATAACAAAAATATTGAATAATAAATTTAAAAATTATTGAGACGCGCGAAACGTTCTTAAATTTTAGAAAAAAAAAATTCATTAACCATACGTTCAAATAAAGAATGGCTTAGAAAATAATATAAAGTTTTATGGAGTGATTTTCAGTGATTTCAAGATACAGAAAAAAATGTTGATTGTGTGATGTGTGTTTTCTTCGTGTTTATTTGAAGTTATCTTTAAAAGTTTGCGAAGAAAGTTGGGAGTTTTCTGACAGGTAAGTCAATAAAGTTTATATTTTGTATTTCATAAAGTTCACCCGGGGCAAATATTTGTGTGATGAACATAGATGTTTGCTCTGTGTCTGGGTGTTAATCTAATATATATTATAAAGGCGAAAGTTTGTAAGGATGTATGGATGTATGGATGTTTGTTACTCTTTCACGTAAAAACTACTGAACCGATTACAATGAAATTTAATTTATAGCAAACATATAGAGGGTAACTTGGATTAACACATAGGATAGGTTTTATCCCGGAAATCCCACGGGAATGGGAACTATGCGGGTTTTCCTTTGCAAACACGGGCGAAGCCGCGGGTGGAAATCTAGTTATCTATATAAGTATTTATTTAAAATTATATATGTACTAGCGGTCCGCCCCGGCTTCGCCCGTGGTAGATATTTCGCAATAAAAAGTAGCCTATGTCCTTTCTCGGGTATCAAAATATATCCATACCAAATTTCATGTAAATTGGTTCAGTAGTTTAGGCGTGATTGAGTAACAGACAGACAGACAGAGTTACTTTCGCATTTATAATATTAGTATGGATGTTTATCAGCCATCTGGTTTCCATAACACAAGCGAAAGCTTAGTATGGGATCAGATTGTGCCGTGTGTGAAAACTGTCCTGAAATATTTATTTATTATTTTAATACCTGAAGTTTATGTAACGAAACTATACGCTACTCTTATAAAAGTATAATTTTTAAATTAACTAGCTTACCGCCCGCGGCTTCGCCCGCTTTGTCTAAAACCTAATATATTATATATGTACTAAAGTCTAAAACCTTCCTCTTGAATCACTCTATCTATTAAAAAAAACCGCATCAAAATCCGTTGCGTAGTTTTGAGACATAGGGACAGAGAAAGCAACTTTGTTTTACACTATGTAGTGATTCATTGATTACTATCGTATTATTAATTTGTGATACATTCCATGCATTTTATAATATATTCTTTAATTATATTTTTATCAAAATGGATGTAATTTTTTACTGACTACCAAATATGGTGAGGGCATTCAACCAAAGGACAAGGTTCATTCCGGCGCATGCCATTCCTTTGACAGTTTTTGATAAATAAAACGAAATAAATAAATAAAAACTATAAACTAAATAAGTTTCCTCTCACACGTTTATTATTTGTCACTAGCTGTGTCCCTCGGTTTTACCCGCATTGCTCCGTTCATATTGGTCTTAGCGTGATTGTATTAGAATAATTAATGTGAAATTAAGCTTCTAAAATTGTATTATCTCTTGGTTATTAAGTTACATTAAAAAATAATCCATAGAAAAATATTTAAATTGCAAACAGCATGAGTCATAATCTCGCGAAAAAGTTTATTTAACTTACCTACATAAATACATAATTACTTAAATAAATGTAATTTAAATAATCTCAATATTAAAACAATTAATAGTGCTAAATAACGCTTTTATAGCTAAAGAATTTTTATACGGTAACTAGCTTTTCGCCCGCAGCTTCGCTTGCGTAGGTAAAAACTCGCATAGTCCCCGTTCCCATGGGATTTTTGGGATTTACACGTTATACTCTGTGTGTGCTAAATTTCATGACAATCGGTTCAGTAGTTTTTGCGTGAAGGAGTAACAAATAAACACATAAGCTTTCGCATTTATAATATTTGTAGGATTATAAAAAAAATTGTTTTTATTTTTTACTTGCCAGTTGTCCAATTTGATTTACCTAAAGCTTTTTACTATGCCTTGGCTCGATCCTCTGATGGCATTACATTGAACGGTCACCCATCCAAAACCTGACCGCACCTCAAGTTGCTTAACCCGCATACCATGGTTCAATAGAAACCATTTTTCGAAATAGGTAATATAATTAAAAATGTCGTTTCAAGGGCGGTATACATACGGATGTTATTATGTTTCATTCATATATAAAAAGTAACGGAACGACCGTTTACATTTTGTCGTGACGATATTATGTCGTGGCTCTTAATAAAAAAGAGCGACTACAGTAGATAAGTAATTTAACAGGTAACTTTTGTGTATGTAATATTCCACGATTATTTAAGCCGTTATATGAAATAATAATTTCCAATTAAGACTAATAAAAAGTTATAATATCTATGCAAAAAGTTAATTATACAATAAAAAAAAATCTGAAATCAAAGATTAATCAGCTCAACACCTGCATTATTCATACCAAGATCACATTCATTTCGCTTGTATGAGTGGTGTGTCGTAATTTGAACCTTTTTTTTTAGAATATTACTTTATAAATTAAACACATAAAATATACCAAGATACTAATTACTAATAATTAATACTATTAAAAATGATACATTTTACAAAATAAGAAGGACGTAGCTTCTTATTTTGTAAAATGTATCATTTTTAATGTAATTTATTAAATATGTACTATACGATTGCATGCCAGTTCACATGGCGAACACTGTTACTATACATATAATACTTTTGCAATAGAAAACATATAATATTGACATTAATAAATAACTAAATTGCATTAAATCCGTTAAAAGTATAATTCTTCATAATTACTATTAAGTAGGCTTGTCAAGTTACATGATTTGACAACAGCATCCGGTACCTAGAACTTACAAGGTAATAACTACCAAGGTTATAAGTACATAATCTATGCAAAGAAAGGTGGAAGAAAACAGTTTATTGAATAATTAGAAAATTATCATAATTGTAATGCCTTTTATTAATTATTATCTATTTGTGGGCTGACCAGGAAAGTATTTGATAAATGGCATTTGCTGGGTAAAGATGTCGCATTCTTATAGCAAAAAAATAATAAGAAATATAAAATTATTAAAAAGCACGCTTTAAAAAGATAATCTCATGAAATTATTGTATTGTCACCGATCCTTGATAAGTGTCCAAAGTTTGAATTAAATCTGTCAGTTTAAAGTGTGTAAATCACTCAATTTTGACTTAAAGAGTCTGTTACATACAAACATACAGGTGAAGCTAATAAAAAAGGAAATCTAAATCGATGGACTTTTTTTTGAGTTAGCTCATAGCATCCATTCTGTTAAACTTTCATCGTAGTAAGTATCTGTGTAATTGTGTAGTATATACGTACTATGATAAACTGGGTTAATTAAAATATATTTATTAAAGGTAGGTCATTGAAATTTATATACTTATAGATATACTATTTATATTATTTACATGTGCAACTAGAAATTGTCCAGTGATTAAATACATTTAATTCAATGCAATGGATAATCTTAATGGTTCCCGATTTCTGACATTTCCGTATTTTGATAAATATGTGCAATTTAATTGCATATTTTATACTATTTTATAATTTATTTCAATTTAAGAAATCCCACTGTCACGTTAAAAAATCCGGAAGTTTGTGTTGATATTTTTAAAATTGCTTTTATTTTAAGCCGGTAAAAATAAGCAATATTGTGTTTATAAATAATTATTTATTATTAATAAACTAACTGTTATAAATACACATTGAAATATAATGTATTTTCCATGTTTTAGCGGAGATCGCTTTCAGCGCTAAGTCTGCTCTATTTATTCTGTGATGTTATTTTTATAAACAAAATATTTAACATAAAAGGTTAATAATAAAGCATCATTGGGTTCGGTTCTTTTTGAAGACTATTAAAAAAGTCAGACTTGGACGAATTTTTAAGATTTACAATGAATATGATTAACAATGAAATTCTTTGGTACCTATTTCTAGACTTTAATTCAATTTTTAAGTTTTGTATGTTTATTATACAATTCTGATATTATTACTATTTAAGTACTAATAACTAGTCTTTTTAGCTTTGTTTTTTTTTTTGAGAATTCGACTTTGAAATATCGTCACGATATATCGTAAACCGGTTTCAAATATGTGGTATATAACCTCAAATGCTTCCTACATAATATATACCGGTGTGAATTTCGAAAAAATGTCTAAAGGAAGTCGTCGCCATTTAAAATTACCGATTTTTTGTTGCGTAAGCAAAGAAATATTTATTAATTTATTTTTGATCTACCCACGCAACTCCATCCGCCATGAAAGGGAACAATTTTCCAATTTTTGCTTTTTTCCATTCATTGTTTTTTGGTTTTCATAGCAAAAAACTCAAAAACCAACTTTAACATTTATAAAATTAGGTTGGCTTTTGTCTGCATTTTTAAATTTTAACACGCTTTACTAGCTTCACCTGTATGTTTGTATGTAACCGACTCTTAGACTCGATTTTGACCCACTAAACGGACAGATTTAATTCAAACTTTGACCACTTATCAAGGATTGGTGACAATAAAATAATTTTAAGAGGTTTAGCGTTTTTTAAACGATATTAATATTTCATGAGCTTAATCGTGTAGTATTTTTAACGTGTAACTATATTAATTAGGTATTTTTTTCAAAGCAATAAATTCAGTTAAATTTTCCTTCCTGCCATAAAAAATCCAGGAAAACTAACCAGGAAAAAGAAAAGGAAAGTGTTAAACGTAGAAATGAGTATTGTACCCACGCCCTTCTGAATAAATAAATATTACGTGTAATTAAGGATGCTCCATTATGTCAAGGTTTCGATCACGTTTTATGTTAAACTAGCTTACCGCCCGCGGCTTCGCCCCCTAATAAATTATGTATATCTTCTTATATATAAAATTCTCGTGTCACAATGTTAGTCTGCATACTCCTCCGAAACGGGTGGACCGATTCTCATGAAATTTTCTGTGCATATCGGGTAAGTCTGAGAATCGGCCAACATCTATTTTTCATATGTACCACGGGCGAAGCCGGGGCGGACCGCTAGTATACTATAAAACCTTCCTCTTGAATCACTCTATCTATTAAAAAAAATGTATCAAAAACTGTTGCGTAGTTTTAAAGATTTAAGCATACAAAGGGACATAGGGACAGAGAAAGCGACTTTGTTTTCTACTATGTAGTGATTAGAACTCAAAACCGTACTCAATATGTAACTAAACACGCAAAAACAAATAAGTCTTTCGAACACAATACTTAAACTCTAACTCATACTTATTTTTTAACCTATTATAAAAATAACAAGACGTTTCCAATACCTACTCTCTATATTTCTACCAACGCAATAATTTTTGCTCACCCACCTCCTTTAAATGTGTTTTCCTCGTTCAAATTAATGGTAGTCTGGAAGAGATCGCTGCCTAGCGATAAAGCCGCCATTTGTACATAGTTACTTGCATCTGTTTGTTTTTTTTTCTGTGTTTTATGTAAATCTTGTGCACACATGCATTAAAGTATTATCTATCTATCTACACAGAAATAGAAGGGCTCCGTGGTCTTACAGCCGTCTTCTTGTGGACGTTTGGTAAAAGTAAAATCTGTCGTCATTCAATGAACTCGCTAGTCATTCAACAATATGCCAAACGTTATATCCGGACAGTTCAAAGGGTTAATGTTACATTCCGTTAACTAGTTGAACGACGAACTCTGCTAACGATCGGCCTAGTCATTCAGTTAAATGTTGTCATTCAATGAACGCGCTAGTTTTAATCAAATCAATCAAATAGAAAATTCAATCGGATGACGGTAACGTCATGTACAAAATATTGTGCTCCGCGGTTTACCTGCAGTGCTCTGCAGTGTAGAGTTGATACCGTCGGAATCTAAAGAGCTAAAAATCTAGACTTGATCGAGCGTAACGCCCTATGATCCGAAACGACTGCAATTAGCACAGAACAATGCTTAATTATAACTTAATTCTAATTAAGTAACCTTCACTTAACAAGGTTTCAGTTTTTAGCACTTTTTCGGTATACTCATAATATGTATAAAAGACACAGACAATAATGTATGTCTGTGTCCTGTGATAAAAGATATTTGACAGAATTACAGTGGAGCCAATTGCATTCGATTCTAGATATCAGATTTCGATTTTACAGTAACGTCCTATCCGTAGACCTATCCTATGTGATGTAATCCAAGTACCGTCTATATGTGTGCTAAATTTCATTGTAATCGGTTCAGTAGTATTTGCGTGAAAGAGTAACAAACACACACAATATATCCTCACAAACTTTCGCATTTATAATATTAGTAGGATACTGATCCGATTTGAAATATTCTTCCTACCTTGAAATTTTACTCTCAACGCGCCTTAAGAAGTTTCAATTTATTATTATTTTTAACGCAAGCGAAGCCGCAGGCAAAGGCTAGTAAGTAAGCTAGGTACAATAAATATAGCTTCGTGATTTTGACGGGTGAAACCACAGGACACAGCTAGTAAAAACATAATAATTCTTAAAGTTGATACGTTTAAGAACTATAAGTTGAATGTTTACGAACATACTTAAATTACGTGATTTCTGGGTAATAATAAAGGTACGATCACACTGCGTTTCGTTTGTTAAGGGCCGATTTTTCAATGCTTGGATAAAACTTATCCGTCCAATAAAGTATTACACGATAATATTAAAATGTCACGTAAACTGTCAAATACGGGCAATTAGAATACGTTTTTAAAATGATAGTTTTATACATTATTCGACGAATAAGTTTTATCCAAGCATTGAAAAATCAGCCCTAAAAGAAAGTATTTTTTCAGTAGATACATACTTAAAAAATGTGCAGTCCCATGTCCCCTAGTGGGGTAAGGAGCAGATACATTATATGTACATCTGTTTCACTGATCGATTTTCTTTAGGGACAAGTAGGTGATCAGCCTTCTGCGTCCTGCCATGGTCCTGCCAGACCGAGACATTTTTTTTCTTCGTCTCCACCGGGAATCGAACCCAGGGCCCCTCGGTGTTACGCTCACGAGTCAACCACTGTACCAAGGAGGCGGTCAAGGTACATACTAACTACTATACTAATATAGTAATATTATATCTAAAGCTAAAGAGTTTGTGGGCTTGTTTGAACGTGCTACTCTCAAAACCACGGGTCCGATTTGAAATATTATTTCACTGTTTCATAGTCTATTTATCGAGTCTTTATATCATCACGGTAAGACCAATAGGAGCGGAGCAATGCGGGTAAAACCGCGGGCCACAGGATGTCGAAAGTACTTAACCTAATGAGTAAATAACTTTTTTGAATATCTCGAGAAATATCTAAAAAAATAATCTAGATATACATTGTACAACAAAGTCATCGTGCTATGTATGCTTTAATCTGCAACGGATTTTGATGAGGTTTTTTTAATAGATAGTTTGGTTCTCAAAGAAGGTTTTAGTATACAGTTTGTTAAGTTATCTACAAAGCCTCGGAAAGTTGGTACATCCATACTAATATTATAAATGCGAAAGTAACTCTGTCTGTCTGTCTGTCTGTTACTCAATCACGCCTAAACTACTGAACCAATTTGCATGAAATTTGGTATGGAGATATTTTGATACCCGAGAAAGGACATAGGCTACTTTTTATCCCGGGAAAATGACGCAATCCCGGGAATCCCACGGGAACGGGAACTATGATGGTTTTTCTTTGACTGCGCGGGCGAAGCCGCGGGCGGAAAGCTAGTAGTTAATAAACCGCGTTTAAAATCCGTAACTGTGTAATCTTTCACAACCATTGTAAACGGCGTTTAACAATAACATCTCGTTTTACGATAACATAGTTAACTTAAACCACAGTCTGCGTTTAGTAAGTGCTTGTTACTTTAAAATGAAAGACCTAGTTATTTTGATAAATTTTTGTGGAGTTTTGGCTTTGAAAAATAAAATCGAATGTGGATATAAGGTAATCTAAAACTACGTTTAAAATAAATTTAGTTATTAATTATTAAAACTACTAGATTTCCGCCCGCGGCTTCGCCCGCGTTTTCAAAGGAAATCCCGCATAGTTCCCGTTCCCGTGGGATTTCCGGGATAAAACCTATCCTGTGTGTTAATCCAAGTTACCCTCTATATGTGTGCTAAATTTCATTGTAATCGGTTCAGTAGTTTTTACGTGAAAGAGTAACAAACATCCATACATCCATACAAACTTTCGCCTTTATAATAGTATTAGGAATTAGGATTAAACACGCTTTAGTAAGGAAATTATTGTATTGTCGATTCATGATAAGTGTACAAAGTTTGAATAGGAGCGGAGCAAAGCGGGTAAAACCGTGGATCATAGCTAGCTATTATTTATTTCTCTATATTATTTACTAGCTGTGCTCCGCGGTTTTACCCGCATTGCTCCGCTCCTGTTGGTCTTAGCGACATGATATTATATAGGTAGCCTATAGCCTTCTGGGCTATCTAACACCGAAATAATTTTTCAAATCGGACCATTAGTTCCCGAGATTAGCGCGTTCAAACAAACAAACTCTTCAGCTTTATAATATTACTAGCGGTCCGCCCCGGCTTCGCCCGTGGTATATATTTCGCAATAAAAAGTGGCCTATGTCCTTTCTCGGGTATCATCAATATCTCTATACCAAATTTCATGCAAATTGGTTCAGTAGTTAAGGCGTGATTGAGTAACAGACAGACAGACAGAGTTACTTTCGCATTTATAATATTAGTATGGATGTGCTATTTATTAAATAGGTTTGAAGTTGGTGCCGAACATTAAGCACTTAGTATTAAGCCCGTGCACCGACATCAAACCTTTTTAATAAATAGCACATATAAATAATATGTAGTAAATAATAATGTCAAATCTTTTTTATTTCTTACTTTTCCGTTTTTGAAGTCGGTTGTTTTTAACGCAGTTATTATTAGTGAATATTAAGCTCTCCGTGCGATTAGAGCTTCTTGTGAAAATTAAGCTTTCCGTGTGATTAGAGCTTTTTGTGAAAATTAAGCTCTCCATGCGATTAGAGCTTTTTTTGTGAAAATTAAGCTTTCCGTGCGAATAGAGCTTTTTGTGAATATAAAGCTTTCCGTGCGATTAGAGCTTTTTATGAAAATTAAGCTCTCCATGCGATTTAGAGCTTTTTGTGAAAATTAAGCTCTCCGTGCGATTAGAGCTTTTTGTGAAAATTAAGCTACGTGCGATTAGAGCTTTTTGTAAAAATTAAGCTCTCCGTGCGATTAGAGCTTAATGAGAATAATTAAGCTCTCCGTGTGATTAGAGCTTTTTGTGAAAATTAAGCTGTCCATGGGATTAGAGCTCTTTGTGAAAATTAAGCTCTCCGTGCGATTAGAGCTTCTTGTGAAAATTAAGCTCTCCATGCGATTAGAGCTTTTTGTGAAAATTAAGCTCTCTATGCGATTAGAGCTTTTTATGAAAATTAAGCTCTCCATGCGATTAGAGCTTAATGAGAAAAATTAAGCTCTCCGTGCGATTAGAGCTTTTTGTGAAAATTAAGCTCTCCATGGGATTAGAGCTCTTTGTGAAAATTAAGGTCTCCGTGCGATTAGAGCTTTTTGTGAAAATTAAGCTCTCCGTGCGATTAGAGCTTTTTGTGAAAATTAAGCTCCGTGCGATTAGAGCCTTTAATGAAAATTAAGCTCTCCATGCGATTAGTTTTTAGTGAATATTAAGCTTTCCGTGCGATAAGAGCTTTTTATGAAAATTAAGCTCTCCGTGTGATTAGAGCTTCTTGTGAAAATTAAGCTCTCTGTGTGATTAGAGCTTCTTGTGAAAATTAAGCTTTCCGTGTGATTAGAGCTTTTTGTGAAAATTAAGCTCTCTATGCGATTAGAGCTTTTTTGTGAAAATTAAGCTTTCCGTGTGAATAGAGCTTTTTGTGAATATAAAGCTTTCCGTGCGATTAGAGCTTTTTATGAAAATTAAGCTCTCCGTGCGATTAGAGTTTTTTGTGAAAATTAAGCTTTCCGTGCGATTAGAGCTTTTTGCGAAAATTAAGCTCTCCGTGCGATTAGAGCTTTTTGTGAAAATTAAGCTTTCCGTGCGATTAAAGCTTTTTGTGAAAATTAAGCTCTCCGTGCGATGAGAGTTTTTTGTGAAAATTTAGCTTTCCGTGCGATTAGAGCCTTTAATGAAAATTAAGCTCTCCATGCGATTTTATGCGGTTATCAATTCGGCCGGTATATTTTTTTTTTTTATATATATGTACACCGATTACTCCGTGGTTTCTGAACCGATTTACGTGATTCTTTTTTTGTTCGATGCGGGATGGTGTCGAATTGGTCCCATAAATTTTTTTTTTCGGATAGGCCCAGTAGTTTTTATTTTATGAGCATTTTTGTCTGTACTCGATGACTAAGTTGATATGTAGCAAGTAACTTTGATTCTCTTCCCGGTAACCGATTGAGCTGAAATTTTGTATACGTATGTAATTTTGATAGCGATGAAACATTATCATGACATGAAGCTGATTTGATGATGGAATCGGAAGGTGGCCATAGGAACTCAGTAATATATTGACTCAACTTTTTCGAGTTTGGGCTCGTTTGATTCGTGTTGAAAAATACACTAAAAAGTATTAAATAAAAATAACTGCGTTAAAAACAACCGACTTCAAAAACGGAAAAGTAAGAAATAAAAAAGATTTGATATTATTAACTACTACATAATATTATTGTACATATATTTCGCAATAAAAAGTGGCCTATGTCCTTTCTCGGGTACCAAAATATCTCTATACCAAATTTCATGCAAATTGGTTCAGTAGTTAAGGCGTGATTGAGTAACAGACAGACAGACAGAGTTACTTTCGCATTTATAATATTAGTACGGATTGTAGGTATAGATAAATAATATATACTATATTATAATAATTTTTTTCTTTCTTTTCCCAGCAATGCCCCCAAACAAGGGATGGGGCACTAAATGTACACATAATTGCCCATTCGCACATGGATGCTGGCTGGGTAAAAACATTCGACGAATATTATTATGGCAGTAAGTATTTATTAAACTCAAACATTAATTTATTCAATTAGACTTCTTTTAGAAGCACTTTCGAATAGTCATTACATAATATGTAATGACTATTCGAAAGTGAAAATATTATTTTAACATTTACCACCGATTCGGAAAGCAGTATCTATTATTAAAGCTACATACTAGATTTTTGGTCTAATTTGACCGCCTCCTTGGTAGAGTGGTTGACGCGTGAGTGTAGAACCGGGGGGTCCTGGGTTGGATTCCCGGTGGAGACGAAGAAAAAAAATGCCTCGGTCTGGCAGGACACAAAAGGCTGATCACCTACTTGTCCCTAAAGAAAATCGATCAGTGAAACAGATGTATAATGCATCTGCCCCTTACCCCACTTGGGGACATGGGACTTCATATATATTACATTAAAATTACATAATATTTTATTTGTTTTCAGCAAAAACAACAATAAGCACAGCAAATGTACAGCTTATTTATCATTCAGTTCTCTCTGAGCTTTTACATGATAAACGTAGAAAGTAAGTATAGCCGTTTTCTAAGTTCATCTGTTCCATATACATACACACAAAAATTGTCAAATGATAGAAAGCATATTTTATTTGTGTAGATTTGATATCATACACATAAAAAGATAGGCAACCCAAAAATAATAAAAATTAACACTACCATCAGAAAATATAGTCCGTTGGTGGAAAGCATATTTTATATATAAACAGATTTCCTATCATACTATTATATATATTATGATACATTCGACTGACCGGTTGGCTTGGTTGGTAGTGGCCAGCTGCCTTCCAAGTCAGAGGTCGTCGGTTTGATTCCCACCCGGGGCAAATATTTGTGATGTTTGCTCTGTATCTCTGTATATATCTGTTAATTATATATATAAGTATTTATTTAAAATTATATATGCATGTTTATCAGCCATCTGGTTTCCCTAACACAAGCAAAATCTTAGTATGGGATCAGATCGTGCCGTGCGTGAATATAGTCCTGAAATATTTATGACTAGCTGTGCCCCGCGGTGTCACCCGCGTGGCTCCGCTTCTGTTGGTCTTAGCGTGATGATATATATCCTATAGCCTTCCTGGATAAATGAGCTATCTAAAACCGAAAGAATTTTTCAAATCGGACCAGTAGTTCCCGAGATTAGCGCGTTCAAACAAACAAACTTTATAATATTCTTTTAATATATATAAATCTCGTGTCACAATGTTTGTCCTCAACGGACTCCTAAACCACTTAACCGATTATAGTAAAATTCGCACACCATGTGCAGTTAAATCCAACTTGAGAGATAGGATAGGTTTTATCCCGGAAATCCCACGGGAAAGGGAACTATGCGGGGTTTTCTCTAGTGTAAAAGTTTCTAAGTGTATAGAAAATGCTCGACAATTGAATATGATGATAATTCTGCATGTGCCTCATCATTCGACTAGATTCACCTTCTCCGAAACAGCGTACTTCTGGCGCTGGTGGAAGGAACAGCGCGCTGCAACCAGGTCCACCTTCAAGAGCCTGGTGGTGGAAGGTCGGGTCCAGTTCGCTGGGGGGGGCTGGGTGCAGGCTGATGAAGCTACCACTCATTATATACAGCTTATTGATCAGTATACTTGGGGATTGAGGTACCATATTATGTTTGTGTGTGTGTTAAATACCTATCTTTTTAACATTTAACAATATCTCAGTCTCCCCGTGACCACGCTCGCTGTAAAGTGTTCGAAACGTCGGGAAAATAATATAAATGAGTAAATCGCGTTTAAAATCCGTTAAAAAGTCTTTAATTTCTAAATGTAAAATCAAACACTAGAAAATACTATCTTTTTAACATGTTTTTTATTATTGTATATGAATTAGGTATTGTAACAATGTATCATTTTTGTTATTGAATTTGCGCCATCGCATGCTGCACGTTCAACATTTCTTTCCAATCAGGGTTGCCTGGAAGATATTGCTTTTGAGCAATAAGGCCGTATTATTAATTATTATTTTTTTATGTTTTACACCAAACCTCACACAACCTCTAAAGACTGAAAATACCAACTAAAGGTTTATTATATTTGATTTCGATGAGAATTTCACACATTTTTTCAGAAAAATCAACGACACTCTAGGACCCTGTGGTAAACCAAAAGCAGCTTGGCAAATAGACACATACGGACATACAAGAGAACATACATCGTTGTTAGCTCAGATGGGTTTTGATGGTCTATTTCTAGGTAAGTATCTAAACTTAAACTCAAAATACGCAAACTCAAATGTAAACTATCCAATTTAAAATTTACTTAACACATACTCAAACCACCCCACTAAAACTCAAACTGAAACATAACCAAAAACTCACACTCATTCTTAAACTGAAACTCACACTCAAAACTCCTACTCAAATTAAAAATCCTTTTCCATGTTAATGTATAGTTATTTCTGAAATTGTTCGTATATTCGAAATGTTTTTGACGACAAAAATCCGTAAGAAACTCTCATATTGTTTTTTACCTATACAAACAGTTTGACTTTACTTTGATATATATATGTATTACGAAAAGAAGGTTAAAATTATGTATAACCGGTATAACTATCACGTAAAAATATGTATCTATAAAAATTCGTGCAAAAATTATTTATTTTTCAACACACTTGACAAAAAAAGCAAGCTATTTATAATTCATCTTTACCAGGAAGAGTGGACCACAAAGGAAGAGAAGCAATGATTGAAGAAGACAGAATGGAGTTCATGTGGCGAGGAAGCGATGTGCTTGGTAAAAGTTACCATTTAGTTATTTACTTTAATTTTTTTACAAATAACTTATACTGTATGATATTTTTGCAAAATTTTTCATAGCTGTCCTGCTTCTTTTGTATACAGTAGTACCGTGATGTTTTATAAACTTCGTTTACATGGCCATTATGTCTGTTATGTTGTGTGCCCATATTTTTTATTTTTTTTTGTCATAATAAGATCCTTCTCCGGACTATAACAAGCACAACAAAAAAATAATTATCAAAATTGGTCCATCCGTTCACGCGTGATGCCGTGACCAAGGGAAATAGGGATTTAGGATCTTGTAAAAGAAAAACAAAATTGCCTTAAAAATGAGTAATTTTAACGGCTACTTTAACTTCACGGGTTCGACAATTCGCGCTAAGACAGGACAACATCTGTCGCGTACAACTAGTATGAAATAACTAAAATCTACAACTAAAATTAATAAAAAGGCTAATTAAAACGAAATATTTTCAGGCAAAATGTCGGACATAATGACGCACACACTATACAATTTGTACAACGCTCCCGAAGGGTTTTGCTTCGATTTCCTGTGTAATGATGAACCGATTGTAGAAGATACAGATAGTATTGTTTATAATGCTGATAAACGAGTGAGTAATATCACTACATAGCATAAAACAAAGTCGGTTTCTCTGTCCGTATGTATGTTTATCTTTATAACTACGCAACGAATTTCGATGCGGTTTTTTTGATAGATAGAGTGATTCAGGGGGATGGTAGAATATAATTTGTTAAGTTTTAGGCAACGCAGGTGAAGCCGCGGGCGGGAAGCTAGTAATAAATTCCTTGTTATTGCACGCCTCATAAGCGAAGCGTTGAGGTGGGTACTACTGTCACTTCGCGCAAAACATCTGATTTTTCAAACTTAAAATGTCTTTATGTATCATACATTGCACTTGTAAGATAATACATACACACACATATTAAGAAAAAACACTATTTTTAACGTTCATGATATTTTTGATGTCATTTTTGTTATTTAAACTAGTTAAAAAACAGTTTAAAAAAGTTCTGCCTTGGACGTCCGTGTGTCTGTATGTGCGGATCCTTTTTCTTGTTAACACGATAGCGACCGAAATACTTTACTAATCGAGTCTTTTTTTTTTCTCTTACGCTTGAGTATGCTCAGGAATAGAACCCTTTCATTTTTCAGGGTCTGATTCGATGTGGTTTAATTGTTATTAAATAAACAAAAATAATAATTAACAAATATTTATTTAAAAAAAATTATGAGGCGTGCACTTTTGGATTTTCTAAATTTTTTTGTAGATATTATGAAATTTTTTATATAAACGAAATCACTGAATCCTGTAGTTTTCCTAGAAATTTTAGCATCTGTAGCACTTTGTATTATCTTAGACACAAGACCTATAACCTATTTAATTATCTTTTTTCACCGAATAGATAAAAAATTAGTTAATAAAATTAACAGATTAAGAGAGTATGGATTTCTGAAACACTCTCCTAAACCCCCTGAACGTATCTAGTTTAATTATCATTAATATTATGTAGCTTACATATCAAAATAACACATAAGCTATACGAATATTTATTTATTTGTTTAATCATCACCAGGTGAACGATTTCATCACCCAAATAGAGAGACAAGCGAAGTACTACGACCATGACAATATTGTGGTGATGATGGGCGGTGACTTCACTTATCAAAGCGCTGCTAATTGGTTCATGAATATCGATAAGTTGATCAAGTTAGTACAACAACTCAAACTCACACTCGATCGCTAACTCTAATGCTATCACTACGCTCACACTCAACTTTTTAACTCAAAAAATAATCGTTCTAAAAATTACTTTACTATTAGAATATCTTTACCGAGCGACATAGGTCAATTTTTTAAATTTGTAATATTTACTTATTTAATCTAACTTTATTTCTTCTTTAATTTCTATGATATGTAAATATTTGCATAAAATAAACACAAGAAAACTCAATATTTATTTATTTCAGCCATGTTAACACCCACCCAGCCAATATGTCTGACATTAATATATTTTATTCGACGCCATCTTGTTTTTTGAAAGCAATTTATTTATATGGAAAACGGGACAAGGCGATATTTACTGAAAAGGTAAACTTTACTTTCTTTATAAGAGCTCATTTATGGGTAAATATTACGTTTTTTCGGGAAATTTAGTATTTACCAACAAAAGAAATCATTTGTTGTATTTTTGCGATAAACGTCAAGAAATTTTGACCATTGGTGGTTACAAAATATAGATATATATATTAATAAATAATATATATTGATTATTGTATATCATTGGTATCTATACTGGAAGTTGCATATTTATATCGTATTTTCTTTAACAATTTACATTTAATAAAAATGGATCGTGTTGCTTACAAAACTCGAGAACGGGTGAACCGATTTCGTTAATTCTTTTTTCATAATATTTCTTGAAGTACGAGGATGGTTCTTATGGAGAGAAAACGTAAACATGTACCATGGGCGAAGCTGGGGCGGACGGTTAGTATTATTATAATAATGTATTTATTATTGTAGGGTGATCACTTGCCCTATGGTAGTGACGCTAATACATATTGGACTGGATTCTACACTTCTAGACCAAATATAAAATATCTAGCACTGAGAGCTCATGTATATTTACAGGTAAGTTTCAATAATCTTAATTATATTTTTTGTATGTTTGGTTGTAACTCGTAAAGGGGTGGACCGATTTTCATTAATTTTTAATGATTCTTGAAATATTTAACGTTTCATTAACATTTTGAACGTCTGTTTTCTTCCTTACGGTTTCTTGTATTACATTTTTTTGTCGAGTTTATCTCAGAAACGGCTGTATCGATTTAGATGCTACTTTTCGTGTATACATTTTACGTTCCAGTTCTTAAATAAAAATGGTTTTAAAATACATAGTATTTAAACCTTGTTCTCGTGTAGAGCTTACTATGTATAGGAATAATGCTATGAAGTAAATTCATATATCTTTATTTTACATTTTTTTAATTTACCTAGAAATAAACAATCGTTCACACCTTTTTTTCAATTTTATTCATATTCAGGTAGTAAAACAATTAACAGTGATATCAAGAATGAGTGATACATACGAGTTACATCTCTTGCGTCACGCTGTGAGCCTGGTACTTCATCATGATGGTATTACAGGTAATTAAATATAGATAACTAGCTGTGCTTTGCGGTTTTACCCGCAGTGCTCGCTCGTGTTTGTCGTAGCGTGATGATATGTCCTATGGCCTTCCTCGATAAATGGACATATACAAACATATAAACACCGACATAATTTTTCAAATCGGACCATTAGTTCCTGAGATTAGAGCGTTCAAACAAACAAACTCTTCAGCTTTATAATATTAGTATAGATATTGTAAGAAAAAACAAGCGAGGCCGGGTCAAATATTAGTTTGAATGTAATAAGTAGTGTTGCCGCTCGATAGTCCACTATCGATAGTCTATCGATTAACTATCGATAGTTGGGGAAAAGCAATAGTATCGATAGCACTATCGATACTATCGATAGTGTCGATACTATCGATAGTATCGATAGTCCTATAAGCGTAAATACTATCGACACATAGCAATACCATCGATAGTATCGATACTATCGAAGCTCAATATCGAACGAACTATCGATACTATCGATAGTGTCGATACTATCGAAGCTCAATATCGAACGAACTATCGATACTATCGATAGTGTCGATACTATCGATAATATCGTCCCATCGATAGTGACCTTTTTCTCGATAGTATTGCTTTATCAATAATATTATAGTGGATGACAGAGAACTAGATGTTAGAACTAGATGTCTCTTTATTACAACGATTAAACCAAATATTAGTCTTAACTTTTAAACTGAGTCATAATATGGGTCGGTGGCACTGACTGACCTATTATACCAAGAAATCGTGAACAATACTATTGCACAATTTACTACTATCGATAGCTCAAAACTATCGATAGTATCAGTACTATCGATAGTATCGATTGTAGTTGCAATATTCAGTAGCAATAGTATCGATACTATCGACAGTATCGATAGTATAGCAACTATTGGCAATCAATACTATCGATTTTATCGATACTATTGCAGTTCATCAATAGTATTCCATGATTAACGCTATCGATAGTATCGATAATATCGATACTATCGATAGTGCTATCGATATTCTGACTTATTTTCAAAGTCAACTATCGATAGTCAAACTATCGATAGTTCGGCAACACTAGTAGTGTTGCCGCTCGATAGTCCACTATCGATAGTCTATCGATTAACTATCGATAGTTGGGGAAAAGCAATAGTATCGATAGCACTATCGATACTATCGATAGTGTCGATACTATCGATAGTATCGATAGTCCTATAAGCGTAAATACTATCGACACATAGCAATACCATCGATAGTATCGATACTATCGAAGCTCAATATCGAACGAACTATCGATACTATCGATAGTGTCGATACTATCGAAGCTCAATATCGAACGAACTATCGATACTATCGATAGTGTCGATACTATCGATAATATCGTCCCATCGATAGTGACCTTTTTCTCGATAGTATTGCTTTATCAATAATATTATAGTGGATGACAGAGAACTAGATGTTAGAACTAGATGTCTCTTTATTACAACGATTAAACCAAATATTAGTCTTAACTTTTAAACTGAGTCATAATATGGGTCGGTGGCACTGACTGACCCATTATACCAAGAAATCGTGAACAATACTATTGCACAATTTACTACTATCGATAGCTCAAAACTATCGATAGTATCAGTACTATCGATAGTATCGATTGTAGTTGCAATATTCAGTAGCAATAGTATCGATACTATCGACAGTATCGATAGTATAGCAACTATTGGCAATCAATACTATCGATTTTATCGATACTATTGCAGTTCATCAATAGTATTCCATGATTAACGCTATCGATAGTATCGATAGTATCGATAATATCGATACTATCGATAGTGCTATCGATATTCTGACTTATTTTCAAGGTCAACTATCGATAGTCAAACTATCGATAGTTCGGCAACACTAGTAATAAGAATGTACTGCGATTCTACACAGCTACCTAATTGATGTAGGTAGTTGATAACGAAACGACAGCCAGTCAACGACTATTAGCAAAGTGAAGGTAGTTGGGTCAAACGTCGTATAAACAACGTCCAAGCCCCTAGGCACGATTCGTACGAATGCGCCACGAGTCAAAGAAACGCGGCAATTTATAGTATTCGACAGCTCAACATGTTCGGACAGGAAACACATCCACAAAAATATTAAATCAAAAGTTACGTCTAACAATATAATATTAATAAATATTACAGGTACAAGCCAACAGCACGTCACAAATGATTTTATAAGACTCCTATCTGAAGCTATAGAAGGTTGTAACAAGAAAGTATCGCAGTTTTTAAGGTAAAGTTTATTTCAATTAAATAAAACTAACTTTTTTTTATTTTTTTTTTTTTATTCTTTATTTTTCAAGGGACTTTGTCGCTTAGCGACCACGTCGTCCCGTAAATTCCATTAACAATCAACACTTAAATATAAAAAATATAAGTACAAACTACAGTAAACAATGCAATCAATTTTGTAATCCAACATCGGTCAGTCTGACCAGCACCCGCACCTCTGCCGACGAGGGACAAGTGAGAATGCTGTTCACACAACCGACATTGTTAATACAGCGGAAGACATTATTTTGAACTAACTTTATTATATCTTCCTATAGTTTAGTTATATTTCATTTTCAGTTTTACTCTTGGCATGTATTTTTAATTTTTATTCAGTAATATTTTTTCCGTTTCGTCTTAATTTTGCATTTTTTCATTATTTTTGCTTCAATCTTCGCATCTACGTATTTGCATATATCGCATATATTTTTTGAAGTGAAACATCTTTAGGCGCGTTGAGAGTAAAAATTTCTAGGTCTCGTCAAGGCAAAACCGTCACGTCATGGGAGTCATGCGACGATTTTGGTATCTTTGAATCTTGCCAAAGAAGTTTCACTTCTGACACGTGTGCAGCTCATACACACCTTTTTTAACAGATATCACACTTTTCTAAAAACTTACAAAAACGTTATTAAGTAATATTATTTTACTGCTTTTCTTTTAAAAATGTAAAATTTTCAGTATTTTAACTCCCACGTGGGGTGGTAACAGACGGCCAAAAAGCAATCAGCAATTTATTGTCTGCCATCAACTCAACATGAGCCAATGTAGAGTAAGTATAAGTAATATACTATATGTATTAATTTTTATTTATTTATAGAAAATAATATATACCAATTTTAATGTTAATCTCAAAATTATAGGCATTTCTTAAAATTTTAAGTGGCCTTAAAATTAAAAAAATGTCTGAGTGATAAATGTCCCGAGGTAAAAAGTAGCCTATGTCCTTTCTCGGGTATCAAAATATCACTTTACCATATTTCATGCAAATTGGTTCAGTAGTTAAGGCGTGATTGAGTAACAGACAGATAGACAGAGTTACTTTCGCATTTATAATATTAAGTATGGATAATATACCAAGTAAATTAATTATAAGTTTTCAAGTAAATATCTATACTTAAGTTATAATAAAGTTCACAGAAACCCAAGACTCCATGCTACTTCTAGTGTACAATCCACTTAGTATCAAAACATACTACCATGTACGATTGCCGGCGGTAGCACTGCATTATTCTATACGAGATTATAATGGTAAATATTAGAAAAGAAATTAACTAACCTAACCTAACCTAACCTAACGAATTGAGGGCGAATATCTCGGCCATTTTTTATTTTAGAGAAAAGTTGTTCCTATAAAACATGCTTATATTAGCGTAATCTTTACGATAAAACAATAATAAATAGGTGTTTTGTCCATCAAAAGTCCTGCGCCCCCTTTGCTTTAGTCCAACCCAACTAGCTTTAGTGTTAAAAGGTTATCTAGTAATCCGAATAATCGGACGATTAAATTATTTTATTCATCCGGTAATCGGACGATTAAATTATTTTATTCATCCGGTAATCGGACGACTAATTTATTTTATTCATCCGTTTAGCGGACGACTAGACACTTCGTATTGTCTGTGCCAAATTTCATCAAAATCGGTTGAGAGGTTTAAGCGGGAAAGCGTTACTTTCGCATTTATAATATTAGTAGGGACTAGATTTAAGCCCGTGGCTATATGCCCGCATATTATTTAATGAAAAAACAACATATAAGATTTATCCGGAAAATGTTTCCAGGATAAATCTTATCCCATGTTGTTTCTCAGCTCTATCTTCGAAACAAATTTCATCCGATACGGTTCAGAGATTTATACAGAAAGAAGAAACAGTCTTTTAACTTTGACACATTATTTTACACTAGAATTTCTAAATTTTTTAACAACACTCTTAAACATCAACTATTATCATTTCGCATTTTTCACATCAGATGAAGAAGTCGAATACCAACTCCTCTCTTTACCAGCATCAGTGATCAATCTCCCGGGAAGGAAATCCACAGCGATACAAGAATTATGTTTTGAGGCTGAAAATATACCTCCTTTGGGTTTCACTGCGTATTATATTACGCCTATACGCGATCAGTTGGTAATTTGTTTGTTTGTTAACTAAGTTTTTGCCGCGGCTTCGCTTGCGTTATCAAAAAAAAGAGTGTGCCGAGCACACGTGTCAGAAGTGAAACTTCTTTGGCAAGTTTAAAAAATACAAAAAATGTTGCCATGACATGAGCTTTCAACGCGCCTAAAGAAGTCTCATTTAAAAAAATAAATTAACACTTAGACATTGAAAATTTTTAACGGATTTGAAACGGTTAAATAATAGAATAAATACATTGTTTTTATAAACCATTAAAAAGTCTTTAATTATAGTTTATTTTATTTACAAGTACCTGTGTGTTACTCGTATAAAATCAAAGTCACACATATACATGTTACATTTTTAATATAGCGCCATTTATCGGAATTTAGAAACATATTACTTGAAAGGCAAGCTGTATTCATTATTAAAGAATAAATAATAATATTCCTTAACTATGAAAATTAACCCCATATTTTTGAACCCCCATGTTCAAAAATATGGGGTTTATTTATTATTATATACAGGCGGAAGGCATGTATGTGAAGAAATCTCAATCTAACTCAGATCCAGAACAGGAAGTTACACCAACTATTAGTAATGAGGTAAGACCATTTGGTCATTCTGTTTGATAAGATTTTATAATTCTATTTAATTAATCGATTGAAAGTTGATCCACTGACTTATAGTTCTTCTATAACTAAGTTATCTTTGTATTTTTTTCTTTTTATTTCATTTAACAGAAAAATTGTTGCACTTGAATCAATATTGACACCTTAATGCATAAATTTTGCATTTACACTCACACTCATGACTCACATAAGCACAAACTCTCACTTACAGACTCACACTCACTCTTTATTTAATTAATAACATTTTATCATTCATATTTATATTACCCATACAATAAACATTTTTTTCTTATTTCAGCACGGATATAGGTATTTTTAGTATCACTCACACTAATATATTTACAATTTTTTATTTATTTATTTAATTTCAGTATATAAAAGTGACAGTAGACCAAAAGACAGGACTATTAGAGTCCATACAACATTTAGACGGACTAAAAATTATGGTCTCCCAAAACTTTTACTTCTACAGTCAGACCCAGCAAGCTTTACAGTCTGGTGCTTATAGCTTCAGACCAGACAAGAATAGACCGTTTCCGGTGAGATTTGACTGTTTAGTAAACACATATTATATTGTAATGTCTTAGTAAAAGTCACCTGATAAATTTTTACTGCTTAGCATTTAGAATAATATTGTTGCAAGTGGCCTGATAAATTTAACCTTTTTGTAATAAATTATTATTTTGATTTATTTATTTTAAGCTTTCAAATCTGTACTTATATTAAAATATGGAACTCTGCCTGTATGTCCTTTTACTAGCTGCAAGAAATACACTTTTCGTATCTTCACTTGTATGTTTGTATGTAACCAACTCCTTTAGACAGGGTTTTGACCCACTTTTAACGAAAATATTGAATTCAAACTTTGACCACTTATCAAGGATTGGTGACCCGTGATAGTGATTTCTGGAGTTCATTATAATAAAGCGTGTTTAAACAATAGATACATATTTTAATAATGTCTAAACAGATATCAGAAAAAGCCACATTCCATACAATCCGAGGGTCACTAATAAAGGAAATTCGACAAAGATTCAGTGATTGGGCGACTCAAGTGATAAGACTGTATCGTGGTGAAGAATTTGTTGAGTTAGATTGGATTATAGGGCCAATACCTTTAGGGTGAGTGTATAATCTATACTAATATTTGTATACGTAGTATATTATTATTAGTCTGTGCTAATATTATAAAGCTGAAGAGTTTGTTTGTTTGTTTGAACGCGCTAATCTCAGGAACTACTGGTCCGATTTGAAAAATTCTTTCGGTGTTAGATAGCACATTCATCGAGGAAGGTTATAGATAGGTAAATGGGCTATCTAACACCGAAATAATTTTCGAATCGGACCAGTAGTTACTGAGATTAGCGCGTTCAAACAAACAACCTCTTCAGCTTTGCAATATTAGTATTATATTATCGATACAATATTCATTTTTACCGTTGTAGAACGGATCTCGGTAAAGAAATAGTAAGTATCTTCAAGACGAATATCAGCAGCAATGGACAGTTCTACACTGACTCAAACGGTCGGCAAATGGTCAAGAGGTCCTGTTGGAATGAAACAGCCAGTAAGTATACAAAATTAAGTGAGTGATAACTTAGTTTGTTCAAAAATAAAGATTTTTTTACAGTTTTCTAGTGATTGTTTGCGAAACAAGTTAATTAAAATCTGAATGTTTGATATTATTTTATGTAAAGTATTAAGGATAGGTCATAAAAAATCAAAGTATGGTGGATGAAGTAATTTCATTTTTTTTTTGTTTTTTTTAGAAAACAAGGATGTTTTTAAGTTCATTTATAAACAACAAATAAATACTACGTACCCTTATTTTAATATAAAACTAATTTAAACTCGATACAACTAAATTTACCTTTTTTTTGTTTTTAAAACAAGGTCAAACAATCATAATAATTATTAACATTGCAATAGATTTTTTTTATTGGTCTACAAAACTGGTTACAAATGTTTGTGATTTATTCTATTAATTATGTACTATCATGCAGTTGATTTATAACCTTCTGGATGTAGACACAGCATGCAAATTTACAAATTTTAATACAAAACTATACCCACTTAATCATAAGGTCATCACCAAAAGAAGCCAATAGCATCTTGCTATTACCCTGTGACGTCACGCATCTGTATCAGCTCTCTGAACACTAGTGTCGACGTTTGTGTCCTCACGGACCGGTGTCAGGGCGGCACGTCTTATAGTGATGGCGAGATTGAGTTGATGGTAATAATCTATATATAACTACACTTAGTAACTTACTTGTTAGTTACCGCAATCACTTACAAACTAAGTCACTTAAACCAACTCACGTGCTTTGTAAACTAACTCACTCACACGCAAACTGATTCATTCCTTTACTAACACATTAAATAACTGACTCACTCACTTAATAATTCACTCACTCACGAATCAATTCGTTCACTAACTAAATAGCTCACTTACTAACAAAACCGCACACTTATAAACTAACCCACTGGCTCGAAACAACACACTCGAAAATAACAAACAAACTTACTGATTTATCCCATTCCACTGTTAATTTATTAACTTGTTACCTTTACACTCCATCTGTAATTAGAATTATCAATTTGAGGGAAAAAAATTCTACCACACAAAACGGCTGAATCGATTTTGGTAAAAAAATTTAAACAGATAGTTATTAACTTGATTTAATTGCACTTTAAATTGTGACGGGATATAATTAAATAAAACTAAATAACACAGTTACACAGAAGACTTATAACAGACGATGGGTTTGGTTTGGAAGAGAGCCTTAACGAAGAAGCATTTGGTGTCGGGCAAGTTGTGAGAGGCAGACATCGGATTTTCTTCGGAAATTCACGTTTTGATGGTAAGCTATTTGTTTCTTTAACGATTAAATAATGATTTTGAATGATAATATCCAAAGGGGTTTGGGTAAAGTTGCTCTATACTAACTTGTTTTACTGTGTATTAATGTACAATAAAATAAACGTCAAATATATATATGTTGTAATATAGATAAAAAAATCAGAAATAAAAATATATTCATCCGTATAATGATGATATTAGCGAACCAGTATTTTATGAGAATAGCGCGTTCAAACAAAGAAACTCTTTCCTCGATTAAATTCCAATTTTTAGATAAATTTATTAGAAAGAGTATAATCGATATGATATTAGCACATTCAAAAAAAATCTTCCTCTAAATAAATATAACACTAGCTGAGCTTCGAGGTTTCACCCTCGTGGCCCCGCTCCTATCGGTCTAAGCATGATTTTAATATAGTACTAGTGGTCCGCCCCGGCTTCGCCCGTGGTACCTACATGTTTAAACTATCCTATCTCTCAAGTTGGATCGAACTGCACATGGTGTGCGAATTTTATTATAATCGGTTAAGTGGTTTAGGAGTCCATTGAGGACAAACATTGTGACACGAGATTTATATATATTAAGATATAGCCTTCCTCGATAAATATTGGCTATCTAACACCAAAAGAATTTTTCACATCGGATCAGTAGTTGCTGAGATTAGCGCGTTCAAACAAACGCTTCAGCTAAATAAATATATGAAATTACTACATTAATTTTAAAATAATACTTACAGTAGAAGATTTATCGTTTTCTGAGCGTGTAGCTCAAACAGCTAGAAAATGGTTGTATGAACCGTGGATGTTTTTGACACCCGGAGAGAAAATAAATAGAAGGAAATGGCAGAATGTGAGGAATAAACGGGTGAGTTTATTAAATTTATGTATTATATTTTAGAATTTTAATAAAATTTAGATGATGAAAAAGACTTGTGTCACTCGAGGACTGCCGCGGTAAAGCTATTGCATGCTATGCCTTCAAGCCACACCTCCGAGCCCGTCGGAGTGGGGAGCGTGAGGTTTTTCGTTACGGAATTTCTGGATTCGGTCCCCGCGCTCAAGGCCCGCGATAGAAGCTATGCAATAGCTTAAAAAAGTATCTTGAAATCAGACACTTTTCTTTCGCATTAAATTTCCTCCAGAATTGATCCAAATCATCAAAAGATAGATGAAAATCTTGAAAAGGTTTTATTTAATGTGAACAAGTTCAAATAAATATAAAATCTGTGTAAGCCGAAAATATTTCTTGTATGCGATTGTGAGTCTAGTTGTTTATAGTTCGTCAATGCACTCAAATTCTATTACAGGAATTAATTATTAATAAAAATTACCTATACCGTTCGCTAATCTTCTTCTTCTTCTTCTTATATATAAAAATGAATCGCAAAATGTGTTGGTAAGCGCATAACTCGAGAACGGCTGAACCGATTTTGATAATTCTTTTTTTATTATATTCCTTGAAGTACGAGGATGGTTTTTATGTAGAGAAAACGTAAATATGTACCACGGGCGAAGCCGGGGCGGACCGCTAGTCTTATATATAAAAATGAATCGTAAAATGTGTTGGTAAGCGCATAACTCGAGAACGGCTGAACCGATTTCGATAATTCTTTTTTTATTATATTCCTTGAAGTACGAGGATGGTTCTTATGTAGAGAAAACGTAAACATGTACCACGGGCGAAGCCGGGGCGGACCGCTAGTCTTATATATAAAAATGAATCGCAAAATGTGTTGGTAAGCGCATAACTCGAGAACGGCTGAACCGATTTCGATAATTCTTTTTTTATTATATTCCTTGAAGTACGAGGATGGTTTTTATGTAGAGAAAACGTAAACATGTACCACGGGCGAAGCCGGGGCGGACCGCTAGTCTTATATATAAAAATGAATCACAAAATGTGTTGGTAAGCGCATAACTCGAGAACGGCTGAACTGATTTCGATAATTCTTTTTTTATTATATTCCTTGAAGTACGAGGATGGTTTTTATGTAGAGAAAACGTAAATATGTACCACGGGCGAAGCCGGGGCGGACCGCTAGTTATTAATAAAAATTACCTATACCTGGTCAAGTTCGCTAATAAGCTATAAATAAGGTGGAACTTTGTACTTTACCTCTATTTTGTATTGTATGTATTGCTAGAAGACCGACTTTGATACCTAGTGCGTAGATTATATTATTACCGTCGACTATACAATAAAAGAGTTTTATCAAAATCTGTCTAGTTGTTTTTGAGTGAATTTTTGGATTTTGATTTTAATTTGTGTGACCCAACAGTGTCTACTTCTGTTTTTAATATGCATAGAAAATGTTACATGGTATACCAATAAATATTTAAATAATGAAATAAATATTATAGTATTCAGCACTACGTCTTCACGGTTTACCTCGTCACATTAGTATCATAACTCTAGAACCTTGGAAGGGAGGATCTGTTTTATTGAGATTGGAAAATACACTGGAAAAACATAAAAGTAAGTCTTTCTGTGTTCAAATATGTAATTAAATAAATAAATAAATCATTTATTTCAAATTTAAAAAAAATTACAAAATTAAAGTGACCCAGGCTCCAAAGATAGTAAGAACTGTTTTTCAGGAGCCTGGTAATTCTGGTAAGATTTCAAAATATCCTGAAAAAAAGCAAGTGTAAGTTTTTCTATAAAACTTAAAATTAGGTTCGATTTATAGTTTAGAAAAACTCACTATTTTTAATCTCCCATAACTCACATTTAAAAGTTAACAATGACTTTTTATGATTTTACTGTACGTATATTTATCCATCTTACAGAAAAAAATGAAAAAGCAATACATTTAGTTCTATATACTATATATTCCTAAAACTAGTAAGTTTCGGCTACATAATGTTTACTACATATTTTTACTCCAAAATTTTTTTTTTCAGGTCTTAAACCGGAAAAAGAAATGCTAGACGATTTTACAAATTCCCACATAACAGTAGATTTAAATAAGATTTTTGTTCATTTTAAAATATTATTGGTAAAAGAAACTACATTAGCTGCAAATCAATGGTTAGAAGAAGCTAGACAAATGGACTGGAGTACCAGGTATAGTATCTTGTAACTAGCGGTTGCCCCGGCTTCGCTCATGTAGCAAATTAAAACCCGCAATGAGCTTCTTGAAAATTGGTTCAGCAGTTTTTGCGCGAAGGAGTAACAAACATACAAAATTTCGCATTTCGTAATATTATTAGGATACTCACGTACGTATCCAACGGTAAAAGAATATTTTCAATCGGTTCAATGGTTCCTGATGGACCGCCTCCTTGGTACAGTGGATGACGCGTGAGCGTAGAACCGAAGGGTCCTGGGTTCGATTCCTGGTGGAGACGGATAAAAAAAAATGTCTCGGTCTGGCAGGACACAGAAGGCTGATCACCTACTTGTCTCTAAAGAAAATCGATCAGTGAAACAGATGTATGAATAATGCATCTGCCCCTTACCCCACTAGGGGACACGGGACTTCACACTTACTTTCAATGGTTCCTGAAATTAGCGCGCAACAAACTACTCTTCTCCATATAAATTTATAAAGAATAGAAAAAATTCGATCACGAGGCGGGACTCGAACCCGCATCCTTCGCGCCATTCCATATATTTATAAAGCATTTGAATGCCATAAAACCAAAAATATAAATACTCTTCTCCATTTCTATTAACTACTCCTATTGGTTTAAATTAATTATTATTAGTATGAAAGTTATAATAATATGTTGTAGACATTTTTGTTAATTGAAGTGAAACTTATTTATCGGGGTTTCACAAAAATTTTGTGTAACATTTTTGCGTTACGCCGTACGCGTGACATTTTTGCGTTACGCCGTACGCGTGACATTTTTGCGATACGCCATACTCGTGACATTTTTAAGGTCATAAAGAAGTTTCACTTCTTACGTGTGTACTCTAGTACACGCATACATTTTTTTTTATAATTTTCCTTGTCATATGGCACATGAAGATTGAAAATGAAATGATATTATAATAACAATGAACAAAAATCCTTTTAAAAGTCATAAATAAGTAAATGTTATTATTTATTTAGATATGCGGGTCCTCTTGACACAGGTTTTTGTAAACTTACTAGGAGGACTCATCCACTTTCTGTATTTGAAAATTGTGTGTATGAAAGAAATTTATTTTTCATTTTTCATTTTCAGATATGTATACGCGGGTGGTGATGATGGAATATTACCGGAAGATAACCCAGATTATACTGATGACGTCAAACATAAAACAGATAAAGAATATGGTTGGTAAATAAGCAAAAAATTAAAACAAAAAAAAATATTTATTTCAGCAAAAAACAGAATAACAATACAAACTTAACAATATAAGAATTTGCTGTTGCTTGATACACATTATATGTACTAACTATAATAATAAACAACTAGACTAACAATCACTTAAAATTGTAAACAAAACTCTGCCTATGCATGTACAAGGCAGAGTTTTCTTATAATACAATAGACTTTGAACATTACTGCTACGAAATAAGGTGGTAATTTCAATGAATGTTATACAACGCTTTTTTACAACCTTTTAATATATGATTGTGAGTTTGGTTGTTTATAATACGTTACTAAGTACTATTGTCCTAAAATTGTTATTTGTAAATAACTTTTATTATTATTATATTATATCTTATTGCTAAAGCGCACTCAGAAATGATTTATGTATTAATATAAAAAAATAAAAAAGCGTGTGTCAGACACGTGTCAGAAGTGAAACTTCTTTGGCAATATTTAAAGATACCAAAATCACCTTACTCCATGACGTGACGGTATTACCATGACGTGACCATGAAATTTTACTCAACGCGGCTAAAGAAGTTTCACTTCAAAAACAATACCATATATTAGATACTAGCTTTCCACTCGCGGCATCGCCCGCGCAGTCAAAGAAAAACCCGCATAGTTCCCGTTCCCGTGGGATTTCCGGGATAAAACCTATCCTTTGTCCTTTCTCGGGTATCAAAATATCTCTATACCAAATTTCATGCAAATTGGTTCAGTAGTTAAGGCGTGATTGAGTAACAGACAGACAGACAGAGTTACTTTCGCATTTATAATATTAGTATGGATTATACATGTATGTATGTATCAAAAATTATTTATTTCAGATGAAGACATAGATTCAAAAAGAACATACGAAAAAGGACATTTAAAACCAAAATCAAGATATCACGACTATGACAAAAGAAAGAAACGAAACATTAACATAACAAATACAGATAATATTTTTAATAATACACAATTTAATTATTCCACTAATTCGTTCAGTCATATCAATAATTTTTATAGTAATGATATAATAAATATAAGTAATTTGTTTTCCAAAAGATTTGAGACAACAACAAAAACAAGGAGACCAAAATTGAAATTTTTAACAACTAAATATAAGAAAAATGAAAAATATGACTCAAGTGAAAATTATTCGAATAGACGTTATAAGTCTGTTACAAGTTATGATGATACAGGTAATAATAATGGTTTTATTATTTTTTTACATTTATTCAATGGATGTAATATACTACTACTAGCTGTGCCCTGCGGTTTTACCCGCGTCGCTCCTTCCTTTATAAATGGACTAAAATTTTAGAAATAGTTCAAACTGGACCCTTGGTTCCTGAGATTAGTGCGTTCAAGCAAACAAATAATCTTTAGCTTTATAATATTAGTTTTTAAATTATAAAAGAGTTTTCTTCTGTTAAAATGTTGTATACTTACTGCAAAAACTATGATTAAGATTATTTTTTTTAGCACTTGATAAAATGCCACTGTGTTCCGCTATGTTATCATCGCTTTGTCCAAGATTATTTATAAGCTTTTATTTGTACCTTTATATTATACTAGCGGTCCGCCCCGGCTTCGCCCGTGATACATGTTTATGTTTTCTTTCCATAAGAACCATCCTCGTACTTCAAGGAGTATAATAAAAAAAGAATTATCGAAATCGGTCCACCCGTTCACGCGTGATGCCGTGACCAAGGAAAACGGGTTTCATTTTTATACATATAGAAGATGTACATAAACATTGAATTGTTTTAAGTCTCTTTTTAATACAAAAACAGAATTCTAATGTTATTAAAAAAAAAACATTTTCTTTAACTTTTAGACGTATATGTAGACGCAGATGATGGCGTCACAAAATCAATATACGAAATGTATTACAAAAAGAATCCATTTAGACGCTCCTATAAAACTTATAGAAGTTCTGAAGAAATAGAGAATCCCAGAAAAAGAATAAAAAAAGATGGCTATAGAAATAATTATAGATCTCGAAGTAGAAGCAGAGGGCAGAGTTTTGATATGCCATTTTTTATTTCTAATAGAAGCACTAAATTGGAAGATTTTGATGATAAAAGTGAGGAATTTAGAAAATATGGGAATAGAGGATATTCGGACACAGGTAAAGTATCATAAAATTATTAAAAATCTATAAAAAAAATACATTTTAAGAAGTATGTAAATTGTACTATCTAATTATTAATTATTAAAAATCTAAAAAAAGTACTCTTCATCTTTAAAAGTAAAACAGGTGCAGATAATTATAGTTAAAAATCTAAATAATGTATATATATACAATATACATACATACTTCTTATTTAGAAGTATGTAAATTATACTATATCATAATTACTTAATTATTAAAAATCTAAAAAATGTACTCTACAGCTTTTAAAGTGGGTAAATGATAACTTAAAAATGATAACTTATACTAGAATTGCAGAAAAAAACGTTGTAACATAGCGTTTAAAGTCTATTGTCTCTCTCATTAAACTATGCCTAGTATAGGCAGAGTTTTGCTTTAGACAGTTTTTAAGCATGATTGTGATTATAATTGTTTACAATGTCTATATGCTGGTAGTTATTTTAGTAATTTAATCGAATTATCAGATTATAATTTTATACTGATCGTTATGAAAATTAAATTCCTTTAAATTCTAATAGATATTTAAGATTTGAATACAATTTTTTCTATATTAAACTAGCGGTCCGCCCCGGCTTCGCCCGTGGTACATAATATTTACGTTTTCTCTACATAAGAACCATCCTCGTACTTCAAGGAATACATAATAAAAAAAGAATTATCGAAATCGGTTCAGCCGTTCTCGAGTTATGCGCTTACCAACACATTTTGCGATTCATTTTTATATGTATATAAGAGAAGAAGATTCGTATAAATCTTCAAGATTTTAATACGATTTTTCTTTTTTAAACAGAAACAATGCCAAGAAGAGATTTTATTAGCGTAAGATCTGCTAAATATAATAATGAAGATGAAAGTCAAGAACAAGACTATAGAGAAGAGTCGGAAGAAATTAGAAGGAGTAGAAGGTAATTAGATTTTTGCTTATTTTAAGATAATTATTGGTTTAAAATATAATATTTTTAGGTTACTTTACTGTTACTCAATTTCTATCATTATTTTTATATTTTATACAATTTGCTATTATTCGATTCTGTATTCCAATGTATTTATTTTTTAAGATAATTTTATGAGCGTTACTGTAATTTTTGTCCTAAAACCATATTTATTTGTTGAGACATGTAATTTTTGTCCTAAAACCATATTTATTTGTTGAGACATGTAATTTTTGTCCTAAAACCATATTTATTTGTTGAGACATGTAATTTTTGTCCTAAAACCATATTTATTTGTTGAGACATCCATATTTATTTTTCTACCAAGCCATCGATATCGGTATCGGTATCGGTATCGCCGATACATTACTACAAATATCGGTATCGGTATCGTATCGGCAAAATCATGTATCGTTACATCCCTAGTAAATACCTTTATAATCGGAAATTAAACTACTGAACCGATTTGGATGAAATTTTGTACAAAGATAGCTTGAAGCCTGAGAAAGCACACGTAGGATAGGTTTTATTAAAAAAATATATATGTTCAGTATAATATATATGTAGTAATAATACATCAAATCTTTATTTTAAGTTTTTCTCTATAATTTACCATATGACGTTATTTAAATATTATTTTCAGAGCAATAAACGAAGAACCATCTTCCGAGGACAAGAGCGAGACAGACTATATTATATCTCTCCGTCCCACTCAGATACGAACCTTTGTTATATGGTTTGAAGATAAAAAACCATATACTTTATAAATATACCTAGTTTTTATTTAAATAGAAAATAAGAATTATTTATACTTAATCTGTATTTGTAAAAAAGAAATTAAAAAAGAACACGTTTTTATCTGTATTAATGAATACTTAATTGTCTCTAGTTATTGCAATACATTTAAAAATATGCATTTAGAACAAAACAACACAAAAATGTTGTTTGTATGTGTTATTCCAGCTTATCAACGAAACAGAAGAATCGATTTTGATGAGACATTTAATAGAATGTATGAATTGTACCCATTAAATGCTATGTAATCTATTGTTAATTATGATCAAAGTTAGCAACATGTAAGTGTTTTCAATAAAAATAAATTATTATTTATATTGTATTATGTGTTTTATTTCATCATCATCATGTCACAAATAATTAACTTTATTACATCGTAATTACTAAAGCCGATTGAGTGACATATTACATATTAATATTTTTATTCTAAACCCTAAAAAACGTTTACTTTGATCCCTATCCTAATAAATAGGAAAAAAACGTAGACAGAGAATCCAATCTTTACACAATCTCCTTCTCTCTCATTTCTTTACACAACACCGGCATAAGTTGCTCTTTTTCTTGTGTGAATGCGACATAAGATATAAATTTGTCTATTGATTTCTCTGTCTACGGAAAAAAATGACTTTACATTGACGTACAATAAACAACTAAACTCTCAATAAACAACTAGATTCACAATCAGTCTCACACATTGTCCGAAACAAAACTTTACTGAGCAGAGTTGAAAAATCCAGAGGACCGTAATCCATATGTATGAAAGCCCGATTTTAAAAACACAATTTTTTGAAATACTGTTAACTGATATCAAGACTTAACAATATCCTTGCAAACAAAAAATCCATCCAGGGAATCGCAGTTCAAACCTAACAATCACCAACAAATCAACCTAAATCTAAACCTTCAGTAGGTTAGGTTAGGTTAGTCGATTAAAAATGACCCAGAATCGACAGGAATGAAATGTGTACCATACCGTACCGACGGATTGATAATTAAATATAATATAATGGTAACCCTGAAATCGTTATAGTATAGGAGCTAGGAGCAAAATAAAAAGAGTAAGAAATTCGTTTAAAAAATAATATAACTCAGTTAACGTTATGTTGTGGCATAAGATGACGTTGTTATAATGTTGTATCACTTGTGTTACACTTGTTCTGCGTTATCGGTCTTTGAGCGTAAGACAAACATTTTATAATACACTAACTATCCACCCGCGGCTTCGCCTGCGTTTTCAAAACAACGACGGATTTCCGGGATAAAAACATACTATATGTGTTAATCCAAGTTACCCTCTATATGTGTGCTAAATTTCATTGTAATCGGTTCAGTGGTATTTGTGTGAAAGAGTAATTTCTTTCTTTCTCTTTCTTTCAAACATATTATATTTATAATATTATTATGTAGGATAGGATACGACATAATACTGTTTCTTGCGCGGGGGTAAATAAAACACAATATTGGATCATAATATCTTTATTTAAAAAGAACATATTTATGTATATGGCAGGTACAAAAAATTGTGAATTAAATACAGAATACTGATTATAAAGTAGAAATGACAGTACGAAAATATATGAACATATTTAAAATTAACGTACGTTAAAGTCAAAGTCAATATTAAACTTAAATAATTTGGAAAATCCAAAAGTGCACGCCTCATAATTTTTTTTTAATAATTATTTATCAATTATTATTTTTGTTTATTTAATAACAATTAAACCACATCGAATCAGACCCTGAAAAATGAAAGGGTTCTATTCCTGAGCATACTCAAGCGTAAGAGAAAAAAAAGACTCGATTAGTAAAGTATTTCGGTCGCTATCGTGTTAACAAGAAAAAGGATCCGCACATACAGACACACGGACGTCCAAGACAGAACTTTTTTAAACTGTTTTTTAACTAGTTTAAATAACAAAAATGACATCAAAAATATCATGAACGTTAAAAATAGTGTTTTTTCTTAATATGTGTGTGTATGTATTATCTTACAAGTGCAATGTATGATACATAAAGACATTTTAAGTTTGAAAAATCAGATGTTTTGCGCGAAGTGACAGTAGTACCCACCTCAACGCTTCGCTTATGAGGCGTGCAATAAATAAATAATTTAATTACATATATCACTAATTTTGTACAATGAAAATAGGTAGATAATTATATTGTGACAATACGTTCATTTTTAAGTACACATTAAGTACCTAATAAGTTAATAATATGAGCTTCTTTATATAAATAATACTGTTCAGGAACTAATTCGCACCATATTTTTACTCTAATATTACATTTAATTTGTATTGAAAAATCATTAACGTTATAACATTTTTTTTCTGGTTTCTTGATCTTAAGGTACTCGTAAACGGGCTAGTTTTTTGACAATTTCTTGCTGCAATGGTATAGCTGCCAAGTTGCCGATTATATCTCTCAACACAGTGCAACAATGGGGAAAATTCATGTTTTTTATAGACGCAAGAATTTCATATCTAGCCGGCTATAATATTGCAAATCATTAAACCCGCTTTGACTTCACTGCAATATTGCCGTATATCGTCTTTGCTCTGCATTTTTTGTAGCCCGTTTACAGAAACCTTTAGTATATTTATTTCTAGCACTTTTCTTCTTTCTTACATTCGACTTTAGTTCTAAGCATTCTTCTTAGTTTGCAATTTTACGTAACTCTGAAAATGAAAATTTTGAATTATTAGTTTAAGAATGCAGTAAAAACTTTAGGAAATTTCTTTAGATCGTCTTTACTCAATTATATGAGTAATAAAAAATGTAGATGTTTTAAAGTTATTGTTTACTAGATTTCCGCCCGCAGCTTCGCCCGATTTTGAAAACTTGCATAGTTCCCGTTCCCGTGGGATTTCCGGGATAAAACCTATCCTATGTGTTAATCCAAGTTACCCTCTATATGTGTGCTAAATTTCATTAATTTCAGGTAATCGGTTCAGTTATAGTATTTGCGTGAAATAGTAACAAACACACACACATACATCCTTACAAACTTTCGCATTATAATACATATATTACGTAGTAGGATTAGTAACTTGTGTATAACATAATAAAAGATAAAATTCGTGATTCTCGAGTAATTCACAAATTGAATAATAAAAAACAAATCCTAAGTAATTAAAAAAGTACCATATCTTTCAATCAAAACATCACGTTACCACGTTACACACAAACAAACACACAATATTACCTCTTCCGCCATTTTATACAACACTCCACTAGATTCTGGTCCCGTCTGTTCTACCATATTCTTAAACAATCCTTTTGGATGTTTGGATGTGTCCAAAAGTTCGTATGGATGACCAGATTCTACTATACGACCTCTGCAATAAAGTTTATATTCAAATCATTTATTTATATATTAACGTATTATAAACAACTAGACAAGAATAGAAAAGTTGTATAAAACATTCATTGAAATTAACACCTTATTTCGTGGCAGTAATGTTCAAAATCTATTCTATCGAATAAAAAACTCTGCCTAAAACATGCGATGGCAGAGTTTTATTTCGGACAATTTTTAGCGCAATTTAAAATAGAAAATAGAAAAAATCTTTATTGAAAAAGTTTTAAAATAATAGTTGTTATTTGGGGATATTAAGGCCTGTGTGAGCCTAGTTTTTTTAATAGGTATAAAGTACTGTCACAGCAAATATTTTATAACAAACTAAATAATTGTTTATATTTTTCATATTTTATTACTTAATAACAGATATATTTGCCTCGAAATCAACGAACATTTTGATACGATTATTAATACAATTAAAAAATAATACTTACTTGTCCATTACTAAAACTCTATCATAATCCATGACAGTGTTCAGTCTATGCGCTATCGTTAGCACTGTGGAGTTCGCAAATTTATTCCTTATTGTTTTTTGTATCTGTCTGTCTGTCCTGTAAGAAAATTGTTTTTATAATTTTTTATCATTATTAGTAGGTATTATAATGTTTGAGTGTGTAGTTAAAAGTCCACCGTTTTCAAATAAAGACTTTTAACGGATTTTAGACATGATCTAACCACTACATTTTGACCACTGCGTGGAAATAAATAATATTATAATGAAAATAGTATAATTATAGTTATAAGACCCGAGATGAAAAAAAAATTAGTTACTAGATAGTTAAAAACCAAATAACTATAATCGAATTTTTTAATTCAAATTTTCTAGCTTTTTCAATACACAGCGAACCAAATTTCCTTTATTCTAAAATTAAATTGAGAGACATTAAAAAAAGCTAAAAGAACTTACTCCGTATCAACATTAGCGGTAGCTTCATCCAACACTAGAATATTTCGCTTCGCAAGCACAGCCCTAGCTAAGCATAGTAACTGTCTCTGACCACAAGATAGGTTCCCCCCTCCATCCCCTAACCGGGAGTTTAGACCACCAGGGAGGTTAGAAATAAGGGTGTCAAGTTCCACCTAAAAGAAATTGGATAATTATGAAATTATTTGGAGAAGCGTTTGTATGTGTTATCGTAAAATTAAAAACGGCATAATATATATGCAACTTGAGAGATTGCAAACTGTCGAAAAATTACGTGTGTAACAAAATATTTGCTTGTAATCTATCGGTGATTACAATTTTACGGTGACTATATCTATTGAGCGAAAAAAAAATTGGTTGTCTGTAAAGTCGGTTTACTGACGATAGTTGAACGTGACAACGTCCGATTGTGCTTCTTTGTCGCTCGTTCCGCGCTCTCGCTTGCACTTCAAACCTTACATGGAACGCCTCAGAGCGAGGTAACGCCGCATGAGTCATGTTTTTTCGTGCGTGCAGCCGGCTCTATCGAATTATAAGACGTTGTCACGTCAAAAACATGTCATGGCTTCGTGGTCGAATAGCATGTCAGCTACAATATGAATTTCATTATAATATAGTCAATATAGTCGTGGTGTGATTATCAAACCACGTCCTAAGTTAGAACATACCGCTCACTCACTCACCCACTCACTCACCCACTCCCACACCAACTCACCTCACTCAACGCAGCGTTAATATCAGCATCAACCCTCTGTCCCGCGGGGTCCATATTGTCCCGCAAGCTGGCCGCAAAGAGCGCGGCTCGCTGCGGCAACGCGCACAAGCGGGAGCGACGCAAGCGCAACCCAGCTGTAGTAACGCACACACCGTCTAGAGCAATGGTGCCGGTTGTACGGTGTAACCTACCCAATACATAAATATTTCAGGACAATAGAAATTAAAGACTTTTTTCATCAGATCGTGCCGTGTGTGAAAATTATCCTGAAATAGTATTTTCTAGTGTATGATTTTACGCGAAATAATTTTTAATTTTTTCATCTAGAAATTAAAGACTTTTTAACGGTTTTAAAACGCGATTTATTCATTATATTATTTACCCGACGTTTGGAACTCTTTACAGCGAGCGTGGTCACGGGGAGACTGAGATGTTATTCGTCTTGACGGTCATACAAAAATTACTATTTTAATAAATAATATAATGAATAAATCGCGTTTAAAATCCGTTAAAAAATTCTTTAATTTCTAAATGAAAAAATTAAAAATTATTTCGCGTAAAATCATACACTAGAAAATACTATTTCAGGACAATTTTCACACACGTCACGATCTGATCCCATACTAAGCTTTCGCTTGTGTTATGGAAACCAGATGGCTGATAAACACACATAAAATATTGTGCTTGTTGTGTACTAATTTAAATATTAACACTTTTAACTACATATGTGAATTTCAACTTATGAACCAACTAAAAGATAATAATTACATTATTTCTACAATACTATTTACTTCGATAACTTAAGTAATTTTAACTATGTTATAAATTCAAATTATGAACCAAATAAAATATATTTATAACATTAAGACTAAACTTAACTCTTAAGTGATTAACTTACCCGAATAAAGCAGAAATCAAGGAACTCTTCCCCGCCCCAGTCCGACCAACAACAGCGACTTTTTCCCCCGCGTCTATTGTAAACGAAACCCCTCGTAATGCTGGAGTTGTGTCTGTTTGTTTGTCTTTGTTTGGTGGTTTATCGTAATATAGATATACATCTTTGAATGATATTTCACCTGAAATATAAGTTGTTAAAAAAAATATTAACACAAATAAATAAATTGAATAATAAATCTATTATTCTGAGTATTTATCACAAACACTTTAGATTATCCATCTTTCTTCATTTTCGACATTCCTTATTTATGTTTTTTTTATGATCATCATATTTGTGTGTTCATACTCAAAGTACCCTACTATTCATTTCTGATTTTCTTATTTCTTTTCAAGTAATTTAAATCCCTTACTAAATTTATATCTTAAGCTATAAGCAATAAAAAGTACTAAATCACTACCTTTTTCAGGCCACGTGTTAAAATCAAAACCTGGATATTGCCTTAAGGCCTTTGTATCTGGCTCCATGGGCTCTTCAGGTGGTAAATCTGCGTATTCTTGTAACCTTTCGACCTAGAAAAAATTATTTTCATCATCTTCGGCCAATTAATTTTGGTCATAAAAATAATGATAGATAACACAATAAGTGAAAACTGTATCCAAGTCAATTCAATTCTTTTAAAAATATTTGTGAATTAACTTTTGAAAATTACTGAAAATTTTGTAACGGTATTTTTCTTGATTTAAACAATTATTTTTACTTTGGACAAAATGTGGAATGATCTTTAAAAATATTGACCATGCCATGAAGAAGAAGCTCTCTAATGAAAAAAATACACCAGTCGAGTAGTTTCCTAGCTTCATCGGAACAAACAAACATCCAAATAATTCATTATTATAACTTTAAATACTTACAGAGGTCATATGATTCTCAACATCAGCAGTTTGTCGCATACCAAACTGACACATGCCGACCAAACTTAGCGCTTGTGTGATAGCAAGACCTACGTTACCACTTATTGTATCTGGAATTTTGTTAAAAATTACATTGAGGTATTATTATAGAGAGGACACCACGAACAAAATCTGTGTAACAAGCGCGGCGGCACCGGCCGGCTAATCAGTTGACACTTTGTAGATATTCTGCCTTTTATTACTTATAAATTAAAACCAATCAATGTAACAAATAAATATTGTTTATCTTATTAAAAAAATATAAATAAAATTATTAATTAAAACCAATCAATGTAACAAAAAAAGATGGCTTGAGACGATTGACTCTAACTCGTGTTAGAAATAGTTTATTAGAGATGCCCTCTCTAGTACGTAGTACATGGTAACTCTATGAAAAAATAAATATTTTTAAAGAATAAAGTATAATGGAGATTTTTATTATAAACTATATAGCGGTCCGCCCCGGCTTCGCCCATGGTACATATTTACGTTTTCTCTACATAAGAACCATCCTCGTACTTCAAGGAATATAATAAAAAAAGAATTATCGAAATCGGTTCAGCCGTTCTCAAGTTATGCGCTTACAAACACATTTTGGGATTCATTTTTATATTATAGATTAATTTATATGGTTTCCTTCTGGCTACGAAAAATACAATTGAACATCTTAATATATATAAATCTCGTGTCACAATGTTTGTCCTCAATGGACTCCTAAACCACTTAACCGATTATAATAAAATTCGCACACCATGTGCAGTTCGATCCAACTTGAGAGATAGGATAGTTTAAACATGTAGGTAGGTACCACGGGCGAAGCCGGGGCGGACCGCTAGTATACATATATGTATGCTGAAATGTATGAAAACCGATTAAAGTACATGCACGTAAACGGTAAATGAAATTCAACAAACAAGGTAGGCAAGTGGAAGTGATTTAATGATCGAGTGAGTGAGTTAGCAAGTGAATGAGTGTGTTATTGAGTGAGTGTGTCAACGAATGAACGAGTAATTGAGTCGGCAAAATAATGACGGTGAACGAGAGATCTGGTAAATATTAAAATATGATTTTAACGAAGAAGTACCTACTTGTAAAATAAATCTTTAAACGGTTTTGATTAAACTCACCTCCAAAAACAAAGAAACTAAACGTAATACATCCCAAATATAAACAACAGACTATATCCATCCAGAAACCGAACGCTCTATCAGTAGTGAGTTCTATAGTCTGAGCTGATGTCCTCAGATCTTGCAGGGAATCGAACTCACGTACCAAAGTTGGTGCTGTGGTTGTGGATCGGATTGTTGTTAAACCTGCTACAGTGGAGGTCGCGTGGTTTAGGGTTAGGCTAACAGCTGGAAGGGAAAGTTTTAAAATTGAATTTTTGCAAAACAAGTATTTGGATTTAAAAAAGGATAAAAAATTCAAAAATCAAATGGCCGCACTTGTTGAAGAAAATTTAGTAATTTCTTAAAATACAATAGCTAATCGATTGCAAAAAAAATATGTATATAGATTTTCACTCATCACTCTGAGGAGCTTGAATTCAAATGCACAATGTACCATGTAAGCTAATAAAATAAATTAAAAAATCATGGTAAAACCTCATTTTCCAAAGAGCAAGAAAATAATCATTTTGATTATCAGTTTTCCGAAAAGTTGGTCAATAATTTATTCAAAACCAAATATTTTAGACTTTTATTATTTCAAAATATCCATCTCAAATACTCACAAATAGCCTGAACCCTCTTGATCTCCCGACTCGTGGTGAGGAACAATGACCTCAACACCCACAGAACTGAACCCACTACCACAGTGGGCACCACCAGCCACCAGTTCACCAAACACACTATTATCAGTACCGATATCACTTCCAGGAAGAACTTGAAATTTAAATTAAAATTTAAAAATACCACCACCAAAATATTTATACCATTTTTGAAGTTAAAAACTTCTTTAGGTCATTCGCATCATGGCAATATCGTCACGACATGGGGTAAGGCGATTTTGATATATTCGCCTAAAAAGTTTCACTTCTGACACGTGTGCTCGGCACACACGCTCTTTTTTGTCTATCTAATTAGTCAGAAAAATACTATAAAGTAGACCCGCGGTACTCCGACAATCGTTTTGCAAGGCCTTGTCGAAATATCGAATTTGTCGGATTATAGGGATAGCCTAGATCCCCCTATAGTCCGGATGTTTTTACGCAAGAGTACCTTGTAATTCGAGAAATAACAGACCTAATGATAACATAAGATGTTATAGGTAGTTCTGATTCAGAAGTAGGTACAAATCATGCTTCATTGTGTATTTTGGAATTAAAACAATATCTTCGAGTAGAGTACAATATAGTGGTGGAACTTTTTGTACAGGTTGTACACTGTTTAATCATGCTTGATCGATGTAAAAATTGTCAAAATTTCATCAATTTTAGACGTGTCGAATTACAGGGGGCGAAAACAGGCCAGGGGCCGGTGTAACGCGGGTCTACTGTGTACCTATTTTGGGTTATCTGGCCGAGATCGCTTATCGCGATAAGACCTACATGTTATTACTGTTATCACTCTTGTTATATTATAAGTATTATATTTAATGTGTTGCGTTGCTGTTTGTACTTTTTCATTCATATATCAATCAAAGAAAAAACTGTGTGAAATAGTAACTACCGGGACATAAAAACTATACATTTACAGAAATAACAATACATTTTATAATCAATATTGAAACTAATATAAATATATAAGTATAGAGCAAGAGAAAATCATATAAGCTTTACTTCTGCACTTTTAATTTATATTGGGACTTTGACTGTAACTATTTCTTTGACTTTATATTTTCATGTTTTATTACATTAACATTTTTCATAGATAAACACTAAATAATCGAACTTTGACTTACAAAAAGGAATTCGTTTTTTCTTTCTTAAAAAGCTTATAAATTCACAGTTGTATCTACAATTTAAAATTTCTATTTTTCCTATAAAAGATATAATTACTCAAATTCGACTTACAGAAAGACATTCCGATAAAGTCCAAGGCAACATGGTATCCACTTGACTCATATCATTTGAGAATCTATTCAAGATCCTTCCAGACGGGTTGTGGTTGAAAAACCACATCGGTGCATTTGACACACCCCTGAGGGTTTAAATCTGGGTTTAATTTCGTTAAAATTATGTAGATAATTATATTTCTCTTAAATAAGCCGTTGCAAAGAAGAACTTAATTAAAATAATTTTAAGCTATTGCATAGCTTCTATCGCGGGCCTTGAGCGCGGGGACCGAATCTAGAAATTTTGTAACGAAAAAACCTCACGCTCCCCACTCTGACGAGAGCGGAGGTGTGGCTTGAAGGCATAGCATGCAATAGCTTTACCGCGGCAGTCCCCGAGTGACACACGTCTTTTTTTTTTCATAAGTGAAAAAAATAAGTGATTAAAGTTGAATTTGCGGTTTCTATCTTTATTTTTCAATTGACTTGTGAATTTATATGGTCCTCAGATTTTATTCTTTACTAGTTTCCGCCCGTGACTTCGCCCGCGTGATGTTTTGTTATAAGGTTCTAAAGTTGTCCTATGTTCTTTCTCAGGGTCTAAAGATTGTCTGTGCCAAATTTCATCAAAATCGGTTGAGAGGTTTAAACGGGAAAGCGTAACAGACAGAGTAGTACTTTCGCATTTATAATATTAAGTAGGGATTTTAATGATAATATATCTGTTTTAAATTCACAAATAATAAGCACTTTTTGTGTATTTGAACAATGAATGGAGTATTTCTTCTCTCTTCTAATAAATAAATAAATAAAATAAATATAACTTACTCAAACATATTTTCATGCAACTTAACAGACGCTCGAAGGCAAGTTTTATAGAAATACAATAATTTCGTCCATGTGACAAACAGACACACAACAATTAGAGATACGTATATATAGACGTATTCCTCTCTGACTAAGTGCAGTCTGTTCGTTTGTAACTCTTCATATGTAACTGAAAAAAAAATATTTCATACACGTAAAAAAATTATCAACAAAGGAAGAGCCATTATTATTTTGATTTTGAAATTAAAATCTCTAAATTTTGAATGGTAAATTGCATCTAAATTTGTTTAGCATTGAGTGCTATAGAAATTAAAAACTAAAAAAATTGCATACATATTTCAATAAACCATTGTAACTAAAACCTATTTATAAGCAATTTATGAAATAATGGATTGAATTTCGTTTTATTTTAAGCCAATACATACTACAAAGTAAGTGAAGTCCCATGTCCCCTAGTGGGGTAAGGGGCAGATGCATTATACATCTGTTTTACTGATCGATTTTCTTTAGGGACAAGTAGGTGATCAGCCTTCTGTGTCCTACCAGACCGAGACATTTTTTTTTTCTTCGTCTCCACCGGGAATCGAACCCAGGACCCCTCGTTGCTACGCTCACACGTAAACCACTGTACCAAAAATATATTTGAAGTGAAACTTCTTTATCGGGGTTGGAAAAAAATTTAGTGTAACATTTTTTCGTTACGCGTGACATTTTTCCGTTACGCGCCATCTTTTTCTTATCCCTACCACGCGTGATTCGACGTATTTCTGTAAAGTTGGATATAGTAAATTATTTTTTGAAAAATAAGGTCATAAAGAAGTTTCACTTCTTACGTGTGTACACTAGTACAGACACACATTTATTTTTTTTAATTCAGTTTATAGTTCAAATAAATACCTGTATTATTATTTATCGATGTAATATTAGCTATAGAAGTAGTATTTATAACATTTTTAGCGCTATTAGTTTCTTCAACATTTACCCTGAAATAAATAAATAGATTTACACAAAATCGATCATTTTTAACATTGTTATCTATTCAAATATAAACTGCATTTAATCTATACTAATTTTATAAAGCTGAAGACTTTGTTTGTTTGTTTGTTTGAACGCGCTAATCTCAGGAACTACTGGTCCGATTTGAAAAATTATTTCGGTGTTAGATAGCATATTTATCGAGGAAGGTTATAGCCTATAGGCTATATTATTTCATCACGCTAAGACCAACAGGAGCGGAGCAATGCGGGTGAAACCGCGGGAAACAGCTAGTACTTTATAAAAACAAACTAAATAAATAATTATTTTTATATGTAAATAAATAAACACTGACCACTCAGTAAGCCACAAGTTCGTAGACGAATAGAACCCTTGTCCAGCCATGAAGAGTAATATCAATAATAATATAGCAGTTTTGCCACCCCCGCATCGGATGTAAGATATATACACACTACTTGATACTGCGCCTTCTGATTGATCTTCATCTAATAAAAAATAAAGACAATTTTTTTATTGTTGCTTTTTTGTAAATGTTAAAAAATGTAATGACGTTTCAAAAGTGCTTCTAGAAGGAGTCTAATTGAATAAATAAATGATTGAGTTTAATTTTTTCTATTCTATATAAATTATTTATACATTTGAATGCCATAAAACCAAAAATATCAAATTGACCATCGAAATAAAACAAACAATAGGTACATACCTTGATGTTCAGGTCCCGATATATTTTCATCTGCATTGTGAATTGATTCAGATAATGATTTCTGTCTCTTTAATTTCTCTTGAATAACGTTCGGTGAATTGTGTTTAAGCTAAAAATATAATTTTTATTTCGTTTTATGCATACGACTAATAAACATTAAGAGTTATAAATATATACAGGGTGTCCCACTATCGGTATACTAAGCGCGAAGGGACTTGTAGTTTTGCATACACTGATCACGTAAAAAATACTTCCAAAAAACATAAAAACAACATCGAAAATTTTTTGCTATTTTTTTCCTGAAAATCCATGTTTTCTTCTCTAGCTTAACGCAGCCGACATATACCGCTTCGCTAATGTGAGCATTTTATCAATGAAAACATAATCGATAGGTCACGTCACACGTGCTGTTATCAAAGTTGGGTGGGTTGCTTGTTATGGGTGTACACATAGAGTTTTAAGAATTCATCTATTTGAAAAAAAACTGCGTCTGGAATTTTATAAGTATTTTTTACGTACTCAGCGTATGCAAAACTATAACCTCCTTTGAGCTTAGTATACCAACAGACACCCTGTATATAAATGTGTTTTACAAAATTGGACCTTCACTTTAACTTTGGACTTGACTTTTACTTTAAGATTTTACTAAAAATTATCACTTTCATTCAGGTACAATCCATACTTAATGTTATAAATGCGAAAGTAACTCTGTCTGTCTGTCTGTTACTCAATCACGCCTAAACTACTGAACCAATTTGCATGAAATTTGGTATGGAGATATTTTGATACCCGAGAAAGGACATAGGCTACCTTTTATTGCGAAATAATATGTATCACGGGCAAAGCCGGGGCGGACCGCTAGCATTCAATATAATAAAATTCTTATACTAATATTTTAATAAATTAATTGATACAGATAAAACAATGTTAATTTAAGCAACATTTTAATTTTACTGTAAACGATGACTGTAAAGGAATTTTTTTGTATTACTCCATATTATTAGGTATGTGCTTAGATATATTATTACACTTTTGGCTTATACTTTTTAAATAAAATTACTTTCTTTCAAATTAATTCTACTTTCAATACATACCTTAACATCTTGAGTGGCATTTTCTGTATGATCACCCGATCCAAATTGTTCGAACTCAGACACTTTATTTCTTAATTCTTGGTATGTGCCTTGAGCTACAATCTATAAAAAATTACATGTTTTTATATTAAATAATTTTTTAGACTTAAAAAACACATGAAAAGACACTTAATAATATTATAGACTAATACTACCTTATAAATACGAATAATTATCTCTAAATTCAAATAAGTATTAAAATTCAATTTTCACCTAGTCCTTCTTCAAATGCAATAAATCACAATTCAAACTGTTTTTACCTTAACTTCCTACTACTAGAAAAAATGTAATTTATACTCCATTTCTTAATTATATAATCCGCATACAACTGAATGAAAATATCCAATTTTAACTGCTTTCCTTTTTTACACGCTTTATATTAGCTTCACCTGTATGTTTGTATGTTTGTAACCGACTTCTTTGGGCGCGATTTTGACCCACTTTAAACGGCCAGATTTCGTTCAAACTTTGTAGATTTATTGAGGATTGATGACAATACACTAATTTGATAAAATTTTCTATTTTTTAGTTCGGTTTTCTATAAAAAGCGTGTTTTTTAGTTTTTTAAACTATTATTATTCTCCCTAAACTCAATTGGACAACGTTAAAACCCAATTTAATGCCACAAAAACTACTAATTAATAGATCGTCCTTAAGCACGATCGAATTGTTTCTATTCTTGAAAAAAACTGTATTTATAATCATTTTAATACTATAAAATGGAAATAAATGATTTAATCCCACTCACCTTTCCTTCCTTCATAACGCACACATTGTCCGCATGTTTCGCGTAATGTAAGTGATGTGTGACGAGCACCACTGTGCTAGTTGCGAGAAACTCCTGGATGCATTGCTTGTATATCGCTTGGGATACCTGCAAGTGGTACCTAAACTCAAAGTATATTCATAAAAAAAACTTAAATTCAAAGCTTAAAAGCTTAAGTAGTAGGTACTTTGACTTCAAGTTAAAACTCTATCTACTAACATTGACTGACCGATGATCCTGCCTTCCGAGCCAGAGGTCGTGGGTTCGATTCCCACCAGGGGCAAATATTTGTGTAATGAACATAGATGTTTACTCTGTGTCTTGGTGTTAATTATCTATATAAGTATTTATTTAAAATTATATATGTATGTTTATCGGCCATCTAGTTTCCATAACACAAGCGAAAGCTTAGTATGGGATCAGATCGTGCCGTGTGTGAAAATTGTCCTGAAATATTTATTTATTTTTATATCTGTACCACTAAATAATTACCTTAGCATCCACAGCTGCCAACGGATCATCTAATAGATATAAATCAACCTTCTGATAAACACATCGAGCTAGAGATATCCTAGCTCGTTGGCCTCCAGATAATGTTACTCCTAAAATAAAAATACTTATGAAATAACTACCAAATTCATGTATTCCATGGATACTAATATTATAAATGCGAAAGTTTGGATGTATGGATGTTTGTACTCTCTCACGCAAATACTACTGAACCTATAACAATGAATTTGGTATGTAGGTAGCTGAAGAACCGGAATAAGGCATAAGCTTTTTATCCCGGAAATCCTACAGGAATGGGGACAATGTTGGTTTTTCTTTGAAAACGTGGGCGAAGCCGCGGGCGGAAATCTAGTATTTGTTTTGTATTATATTCTACTCCATTCTCTTCTATTCTATTACTATAAGGTTTCATCCAAATCTGTCTAGTAGTTCTTTCATGTAAGAGAAACAAACATCCATCCATCCCCACAATTTTATTCATTTATTATAATCGTAGCAGTCAGTCTCAGGAATAGTATCAGTGTAAGTTTCAATATCACTATCACTATCACTAACACTACCACTATCAATATCACTATCACAATCACTATCACTATCACTATCACTATCACTTACACTACAAAAATATTCATTCATTCATTTATTACCTTTTTCTCCAACAAGAGATTGGTCGCCATGCAAGAAACCACTTAGATCGGCTTCCAACTGGCAACATTTGATCACTTTATTGTATCTGTCCTTGTCGAATTCTTGCCCGAATATTATGTTTTGACGTACCTTGAAATAGTGTTGATAGTTAAATATACTTTAGGAGTAAAAAATAAAAAAGAAATTATAAAAATTTATGTTTAATTTCCTTCAAAATATTATTTCTATATGCATAGTTTTATAAATATGACCGTCAAATAATAGAGCAGCCATATTTAGGAAAAAAAATTCAATATATAATCACTTAATAACATTTAATTCTGTGTATTTCAACAAAAACTTGTTATTATGTGAGTGTGTGTTATCGTATATTGTGTGTGTGCGTGATAGCGATGTTTGCTTATTTGATGTCAAATCAAATCAAATCAAATATTTGCAATCAAACATGGTTACAACACACTTACATAATATTATAACAATATGTGATACATTTATTGTGTGATGTGTTATGTTAGAACAATATTAATTAACTTCTCCTTTTGCCCAAAACTTACAAATAATCGGAAATAAAATACAAAAACATTAACACAAATCTTATGTTAACTTGAGAGTGATAACCTTGAATTACCATTTATACTCTATACGGTAAGAGAAACTTAAGATTTGAGGGAGCACAATTGTACAATAGCTTGCCTAAAGCAATTAAAGAATCCTCATCAATTACTATTTTTAAAAATAAGTTAAAGACATACTTAACTAATTTCGATAGCTGATTGTGTTATACTAACTGCAAAATTGTTATTTCTCATATGTGTCAAAAAGATCATTGTATTGTTCTTGTTTGTTTTATGAGATAAATAAAGTTCTTTAAACCGATGTTACATTTAATATTATAATGATTACTGGTAAAATGAAAAAATATATATGTGCTACAGTCAAAACCCTTATTGACCGGTAAAATTACCTATTAGTCAATAGCCTTATTGACAAATTTTACTGGCAAATAAGGTTTTTGACTGGTTAAGGGTTTTGACTGCAACATATATACCGGCCGAATTGAGACCCTCCTTTTTTTGAAGTCGGTTAAAAATTAACATTAAATAATAACTGTAGTCAATATAGAACTTACAGATGCATCAAAAAGCCAAGATTCCTGTGAAGCATAGGAGATACTACAATTGATTGTCAGACTACCATCACTTGGTGGTAGTTCTTCTAACATGGCTAGAAGTAATGTTGTCTTTCCTGACCCTACTGTGCCTATTATAGTAGTAAGAGTATTTGGTTTTATCTGAAATTAATAATAATAAAAAAATGTTTATTTTTTTAACAAAACCACCGCAAGGCACGATACACAAATATGAAATAACGGATGACACAAAAGCACAAAAAATTGAGTACCAAAACTTTAGTAAACAACAAGAAAAACATAAAATACAGGACTCGATATTGAGGTAAAGAAGGCGATCTTATCGCTATTGAGCGATTTCTACCAGACAACCACAGAGTAAAAGAAAAGCGAAGATAGTAGACGTCGAACAAATAATGTTCAATACATTACAGAATTACAGTTTTCATTAAGACGAGGCTCCCTAACATAATTTCTGGCACTTAGAGACCGGTTGTCGGTAACTAGACGCTAACACAGCCGTAATAAATTTGAATATCGCGTGCGCTCTTTGATCGCGTTCGAGCTCGAAAAGTAAGTCCCAGTTCTTATTTCGTTTATAACTAAAGTAATAATTGATCTAGAGAAAAAATATCTTGGGATTCGATAGTAAACTCTATTTTCTTACTGTTAACATTTATTTTAGACATACAGTCCAAGTAAATCTTTAAAAAAATGTAATAATCCTTAAAAAAAGCAAAATTTTTTGATAAAAAATGAATCGAGCGAAAATGTTACAATTACGTAACTGTCTTGTACATCGAAAGATAAAGACCCAATAAATCATATACTAAAGTTCCATTTTGATTGTATGTGTGCCTGTTTCAAAATATTAATGCAAATTCACATAAAATTTAGGGAGCCTCCCCTTAAAGTACAATAAACAACTAGACTCACAATCACGCTCAAAAATTGTCCGAAACAAAACTCTGCCTACATATTAGACCGAGTTTTCAATAGACTTTGAACATAACTACCATCAAGTTAACATTATTTGCGATGAACATATTTTGACGACCTTTTAATAAACGATTGCTATACATAATGATGTTAACTTTTAACAAATTTAAACTGGCAGAAACCAAATTTGAAGCTATTTTTTATCATTTTTATCACCGAGAATAAATTCAGGAGCCTATGGATTCATATAATATAAGCTGTACCTATTTTTTAATGCCAATAAAGTTATTTATTATTATTATTATTAATTTATACGATGCTTTTACAAAGATAATATTATGTTAAATCTTTATTTTTTTAAGTGAAACTTCTTTAGGCAAACTGAGAGTAAAATTTAAAGGTCGCGACATGGCAATATCGTCATGTTATGAAGTAAGCCGACGATTTTGTCAAATCTTGCCAAAGAAGTTTCACTTCTGACCCGTGTGCTTGGCACACACGCTCTGTTTTTCTTAAATACCAAACAAACATAATATTATCAAGTATGATTATTAAATACGATTTTAATAATAATAGACTCACCGTCAAATTGATATGAGACAGCGCTGCCTTCTTACTTCCAGATATTTCTGGTGCGATCCAGTGCGTTGTGAAATTCTTAAATTGTACTAGGTCTTCCATTTTATTTTGGATAGTTTTAATATATCTGTAAAGATAATAATAATTATCAATTTAAAAAATTGGTTGTCTGTAAAGTCGGTTTACTGACGATAGTTGAAAGTGACAACGGCCGATTGTGCTTCTTTGTCGCTCGTTCCGCGCTCTCGCTTGCACTTCAAGCCTTACATGGAACGCCTCAGAGCGAGGTAACGCCGCATGAGTCATGTTTTAAGACGTTGTCACGTTAAAAATTCTATTATTATCTACAAGGAGTGTTATTGCTACTCCTATTATTTATACCTACTTCTGCTATTTCTACTATAACTGCGAGAGCTCAAACTCAAACTCAAACATTTATTTATTCAATTAGACTCCTTCTAGAAGCACTTTTGAAACGTCATTACATATTTTTAACATTTACCACCGATTCGGAAAGCAGTATTGGCTTGGTTGGTAGTGGCCCTGCCTTCCAAGCCAGAGGTCGTGGGTTCGATTCCCACCCGGGGCAAATATTTGTGTGATGAACATAGATGTTTGCTCTGTGTCTGGGTGTTAATTATCTATATAAGTATTTATTAAAAGTTATATATGTATGTTTATCAGCCATCTGGTTTCCATAACAAGCGAAAGCTTAGTATGGGATCAGATCATGCCGTGTGTGAAAATTGTCCTGAAATATTTTATTTATTTTATTTTTACTTACCCATTCTCTCGCTTAGGCTTAACTTCAGGTAACATTAAAAACTCCTGAATCCTTTTAACACTAACATAAGCTTCCAAAGTCATAGTTATAGACAACGGAAAAGCCTCAACCATGTACATCCTTAGACTCTCATAATAGGAGATTATCACGAAAATCTGCGCAGCCGTTATCGAGTTACCGAAGGCTATGTATGAGAGGATGGTAATGAGGAGCGCTATTTGCGTGTTTAATTTGGAACAGGAAAACATCGTGGCGTATATCCATGTTATTTTCTTAATCATGTTTAGTTCTTTTCTGGAATTAATCAATATAAAAATAAAATATAATAATTAATATAATAAAAATATATAATAGGTAATATAACTAGTGGTCCGCCCCGGATTCGCCCGTGGTACCTACATGTTTAAACTATCCTATCTCTCAAGTTGGATCGAACTGCACATGGTGTGCGAATTTTATTATAATCGGTTAAGTGGTTTAGGAGTCCATTGAGGACAAACATTGTGATACGAGATTTATATATATTAAGAGCCGATTTTTCAATGCTTGGATAAAACTTATTCGTCGAATAATGTATAAAACTACCATTTTAAAAACGTATTCTAATTGCCCGTATTTGACAGTTTACGTGACATTTTAATGTTATCGTGTAATACTTTATTGGACGGATAAGTTTTATCCAAGCATTGAAAAATCGGCCCTAGATAAATATAATAATACTAGCTGCTCCGCGCGGTTTCACCCCCGTGGCTCCTTTCCTCTTGGTCGTAGCGTGATGATAATATATAGCCTATAGCCTTCCTCGATAAATGAGCTATCTAACACCGAAAGAATTTTTCAAATCTGACCAGTGGTTCCCGAGATTAGCGCGTTCAAACAAACAAACAAACTCTTCAGCTTTATAATATTAGTAGGTATAGACACAGACTAATAATAATATACTATACGTATACAAGTATAGATATATATTTAGCAATAAAATGTATTAGTTAGTTTTACTGAACTGAAGATGTATAAGAGCGTATACGCACTATGCGGGTAGCCGCATTGCGGGTAGCCGTCCGGCTGACCGCAAGCACAACGTACAAGTACGCAATATTCATTTCTATGCGCACTGCGATGCGGCTACCGCAGACCGCACAGTGCGCATAGAAATGAATATTACGTACATAATTGTGCTTGCGGTCAGCCGGACGGCTACCCGCAATGCGGCTACCCGCATAGTGCGTATACGCTCTAAAAAGATGTGCATTTTAGATATTTTTTAGAATTATGAAAAATTATTTTTTGCTAATGAACGCGTGGAAAGTAAGTAATTTGAAATATAATTTCAATTTCAATTTCAAATTTATTTGCATAACTTTTGCATAATTCCTGAATCAAAAACGACTAAACCGATTTGGATGAAATATCACAGACTCATAAATTGGAATTACTTAAAAATACTTGCTTCCCCGTTGATACAATTTCAAGTATAAAGTTGTTAAAACTTAGCCTATTACTATAATAGTACTTATATTTTTTTAATCCGTCCATTTTTTCTTAATATAAGAGCATTCAAAGAAAATAATTATTTTAGAATTATAGATATTACTAGCGGCCCGCCCCGGCTTCGCCCGTGGTACATATGAAAAATAGATGTTGGCCGATTCTCAGACTTATCCGATATGCACAGAAAATTTCATGAGAATCGGTCCACCCGTTTCGGAGGAGTATGCAGACTAACATTGTGACACGAGAATTTTATATATAAGATAAACTTAGTATTTTTCTTACCTTCTAGCAGTTCCAATGATTTTAGCAAAGGCTTTCTCCCAAGTGTACATTTTAATGACTTCAATACTTTGTATCACTTCGTTCATGAGACGAATTCTATTGTCAGTTCTAATTGTCATCTTTTCTGTTAATTTGCTTGCCAATTTACCCAAATAACCTAAAATTTATATTGTATAATTAATATTTTGATTAAGAGGAAAAAATTCGAAACATTTTTGTCAAAAAAATGTGTGGTGTGCAAAAATAAAGTTGGTTGATTGGAAATCGACATAAAATATTATGAAAATAGAATTTATCAAATTGTTAAAATTATTAGTAATCCCATATGGTAATATTAATTATAAAAAATGTTATGGTGTCTTTTTAAACCTGTTTTGCTTTTTCCATTTTTTTACAGTAGACTACAAATTTGATATTCTAAAAACATTCAACAAATTTAAACAACACACAACAACTAAAACAACAAAAACTTACTAGCAAATGGTATAAAAAGCAGCAGAAATCCAACACCGAGTAACGCTGGAATTCCAACATGGCGATACATTAAATATATTATTATAGAGCTTTCGACGGGTATTCTAATTAAATCTATTAAATATATGGCTGCTATTTCAAATCTTTCCACGTCGATAGTGAGTAAGTTAACTATATATCCTGTAAGACCCTCTGATGCTTTTCCAGCTGTTAGATTTAGGTGGTGAAGCTGAAAAAAGTATAGAATTATAAAAAAAACTATAATTAAAGTGTAAAGAAAAATAATTACAAAAAATGTATTGTACAGAGAAAAAAATATGACGTCAATTTATTTTTTGTAATTTATTTATATCCTGAAATTAAATTTGTGAAATGGGTTGACGTTTTCTAATGTTAATTTAATTTTAAAAATGTCATTTAAATTCACAAGAAATGTAAAAAAATTACCTTTCTATATATTAAAGATGAACATGATCTCGTAAGTAGCATACTACTTTCCAATTGAAAAAGTAGCATGGAATGTGTCATGACAGCACTCAATAACATAAGGCTAAAAAATAATATTTATTTGTGTTACATTTTATGTCATTTTAATAATGGTTATTTTAACATAATATTACCTATATTAAAATTTATTTTATTTTAATCAATAATTATTAATATAAACAGTGGAAAAAACCTAAATTAAAGACTGGGATAGTAGATAAACCTTTTCATAGTGAAGTAATCAGAAAAAATGCTCATTTAATGTGACAAAATATCAAAAAAAACCTGCATTTTGAAACATTTAGGCACTTTTTTTGAAGTGAAACTTCTTTATGCGAGTCGAAAGTAAAATTTCAAGGTCGCGTCAGGGCAATACCGTCCCATCATGAAGTAAGGCGACGATTTTGAATCTTGTCAAAGAAGTTTCACTTCTGACACGTGTGCTTTTTTGCACACGATTTTTTTAAACTTTAAAATACCTATTTACTCGCAAAAAAAACAATTTTTTAACAAACAAAAGTTCTCCAACGCAATGAACATAAAATACCTTTAAAAAATATAAAATAAAACATCTTACCCTACAATACCAACCGCATACATGTACGCTTCATTATCTGCCATCCCGGAGTGAGAGGGGGAGAAATAATTTATAACAGCTTCTAAACACATTGGTATTGTTATTCTGGAAAAAAAATATCATAAAATAAGTAAAAAAAATATTTTTTAGGTATGACAATCGATAAATATGGTTAATTAATTTGAATTTCGTCTCGTAATCGAATATTTTCTATTCTTTAAAATTGGTGAGCTGTTTTTGTGTTGAATCTTATTAAAAATGAGCTGTAAAAATAACGTTTTCTCCTTATCGCCTGTTAAATACGAATACATATATTTAACTGTGTTTTTCATTAATAATATTGTACTAAAAAAACCGCAGACTAGGCCATAAATTCAGCCTTATTATTTAAATTATTAAATAATGAGGCTGCCGTAGTTATTACATTATAATACTAACCTTATACAAGAATCTATTATCGCAAAAGTAATATTAAAAAGGAAGAACTTTGGTCCGTAAATCCATGCTACTGCTCTTAGTAATGATGGATTTCCGCCTCGCACTGAAAAAAATATGAATTTTAACAAAAAAAAATTTTTTTTCGAAAGTAGATTTTTGTACTACGAAATTATTACTATTATTACTATTTTCTATCTTTAAATATTTGTAAAGACAATATAAAAAACAGCAATATGCATAATGTATAAACTTTAGACATTAAGGGTGCTTTTCTTTTTAATGTGCGAGGATGGGTAGCGAGGAATGTGTTTGTAAATAATCAATAGTATCGCTTCAAACGCTAAACGCTTCAAACTTCAAACTAAATCAAGATAAATGAACAAACACATTCCTCGCTACACAACCTCGCACATTATTAGTGGAAAAGCATCCTTACTTTAGGTTCACTATTTGTGAAATAAATCTAATGTTTTCATATTTTTTTCGTTACATTTAACTTACCCTGTTTATCTAACTCGTCTTTCCATTTTGCCCCTAATTTTTCTCCATTCAACGCAGCTCTATGGTGTGGGGAACATCTGTAATTAAAAAAATATTTATAAAAAAACTAAAAAACACGCTTAAACTCATCAAATTATTGTATCGTCATTAGACACCACTTTAATAATATTAGTGCTGTACATGGGTAGAGTAAACGGTAGAGCAGAAGTAGAGTAACTATGACTGACCGGTAAGCTTAGTTGGTAATGACCCTGCCTTCCAAGCCAGAGGTAGTGCGTTCGATTCCAGGGCAAATATTTGTGTGATGAACATAGATGTTTGCTCTGTGTTATTATCTATATCAACGTATTTATTAAAAATTATATAGGTTTATCAGCTATCTGGTTTCCATAACACATGCGAAAGCATAGGATTAAATCGTGCTGTGTGTAAAAATTTTCCTTAAATATTTATTTACTGTCCTACTAATGTAGACATCATTAGTAGAGAAAAGTACTAAAATTTGGTCAATAACTCTTAGTTAAACTCTTATTAGTAATTATTATATTATTAATTATATTATATTAGTAATGAAGAAGGGATTAAAAAACTGACCTATATAAATCATCTATGGTTAATTGTCGTTTTCTTCCTAATAGAAATATGTGACGAGTGTACCTGTAATTAAAAAGCATTGTAGTTAATATTCTTTGATTATTGTTATGTTTGTTTACCATAAACATTATAATTTGGTGAATGAATTTAAATAAATTTTCAAATAGTAGCAATTCAAAAACTTATCGAGTGTACAATATTATGTACACTCCAGAAAATGTATTTGCAAAATATGTCACTTACCAGAAACATATTTTAGACAGCAAACTAGCTTTCTCCCGCGGGTTCTGCTGACGTTCTGTGTTAAAGCGACCGGCGTCCATTTTTTAATAAATATTAATACTGGCGTGGTATAAATATCTGAAAGATAATAAAAATATCTAGTAGTTCCTGAGATAAGCGCGTACAACTAAACAAAGCTCTTCAGCCTATATTAATTAGTATAGATACGTGGAAATAGTCCCTAATTAATAATTATACTGTTGAAAGCTACATCCCTGTTAAGTCTCATAAAAATCCGTTCAGTGGTTTTCGAGTGAAAGAGTAACAAACATACATCATCACAAACATACATCATCACAAACATTCACGCTTATAGTATTAGTCAGAGTAAATTGGTATAATAAACATTGCGCAATATTTAGCAAAAAGCTCGTTCTATTAAAACCACAGATTAAAACATTAAAACAGTAAGTAGGTATTTATCCATGTGAAGTAAGTATATTCTCACATTAATAATAATTACCTATCTAATGCATTTAGAAGGAAAATCTAACAAAACTTTTTACTGTACTTTATAAGTAAAATAATGTGATTGAAATAAATAATACAGCAATTTAATATTTATAGGTTTTTAAAATTAAAAATAAATATTTTTTGGGGAACACAATAATTACTATCATTCTTATAAAAAAATCAAACGTTTCATATTTTACTTACTTAATATTATACGTAAAATAAAAAATTGGCAAAACTCTATCATAATATTGCAACATCTTACATACCGACAAAAGGACAAACAATAAAAATATAACAAAGGGCATTTTGTTTTTGTTTCATTATTATTAATTATAAATGCTCATTCATTGTTCAACTTCAATTCGATTAAACCGTAAAATTATTTATTATCTATAGGTAGGTAATATCTATCACATAAAATGGTTATTTTAAACCACCACAGAAGAAACATATAATAACCATAATAACTAAATAATTGGTTCATTCATTCATATTATTAAATTCATAAATTCAAATTAATAAAAAAAACTAACCTTAAAATTATATTTCCCGCCTGAATCTCCAAAATCTGACGTTCGCAAACTTGTAGAATTTGTAGACAATCCAAATCCACAAATCACATTGTAATTTAATTAAATAAATAAAATACAGATAAAATATGTATGCTTATGTTCCGTTACGCACGTCTTCACAATTCTACAACGAAATCAGACTGTGTTGTGTTGACCTTGCTGTCTGTTGTTGAACTGTTCTAATTTGCAAACTTTCGCGCGTAAAGTTATATTGAATGCAATAATAATTATGAACCTTTCGAGTTGATATAATTTTGTATAATGTGGTGAAATAATTGACTGTAGATATATCGATATGTACATGATTATCTAGATATTTTTCAGTATAAGTTATGGAGGCTAACCGTTCGCGGGAAAAAAACGTAAATGAGATTTTAATAATTAATAGTTACCATGGTAACTGAGCTTTTGTATATGGTCCGTGCTGACTCATATGTATGTATAGATATATTCGCGAAATTATTAATGAAACATTTCTTCAGATATAAATAGGAATTTTCTTTAGATACAAAAAGATAACTAAGTGAGAAATGTTTAGAGCTTTGTTTTAGACTTAAGAGCATACAAAGAATCGATCATTATTATATTTTACTAGTGGTCCGTCCCGGCTTCGCCCGTGGTACATATTTACGTTTTCTCTACATAAGAACCATGCTCGTACTTCAAGGAATATAATAAAAAAAGAATTATCGGAATCGGTCCATCACTGCATAGTATAAAACAAAGTCACTTTCTCTGTCCCTATGTCCCTTTGTATGCTTAAATCTTTAAAACTACGCAACGGATTTTGATGCGGTTTTTTTTATAGATAGAGTGATTCAATAGGAAGGTTTTAGTATATAATTTATTAGGGTTTAGACAAAGCGGGCGAAGCCGCGGGCGGTAAACTAGTATTACTATAATGCATAATGCGAGAGGCGCGAGTTCATTTCAAGTACGGTATTTAGAGCAATTTTAAATAATTCGTTGTAAAAAATACACATTTGTTTACTAAAATTTTATCATTATATTCTTAAATACTATACACTAATGTACACACAAACAACTATTTTGAAAAACTATAAAAATTGCTGGTTTGAGCGGATTAATTTGTTAAACATGGGTCCAAATCGAGTCTAAAGGAGTCGGTTAGACTCGATACAACATCTTCTTATATATAAAATTCTCGTGTCACAATGTTAGTCTGCATACTCCTCCGAAATGGGTGGACCGATTCTCATGAAATTTTCTGTGCATATCGGGTAAGTCTGAGAATCGGCCAACATCTATCTAATAATCTAATAAATATTATAAAGGCGAAAGTTTGTAAGGATGTATGGATGTATGGATGTATGGATGTTTGTTACTCTTTCACGTAAAAACTACTGAACCGATTACAATGAAATTTAGCACACATATAGAGGGTAACTTGGATTAACACATAGGATAGGTTTTATCCCGGAAATTGAACGGGAACGGGAACTATGCGGGTTTTCCTTTGAAAACGCGGGCGAAGCCGCGGGCGGAAATCTAGTTAAAAATATCGGAGTATTTTTCAGCCAAGAACTAGTAAATTAATGGGTTAATTGAAATATAACGTCAAAACAGACGGGAGTCTAATAATTTTACTATCCGACTGGGGCTTCTGCGTAAAGCTTCGACCATGAATTCCAAAAACAGCCTGAAAGAACCTTTATAATGAAAAAACCTAAGGGAAAAACTATAAAAAAAATGTAAAATGTGTTTCAGCCAAGAAACAAATTATGAAGTGGCAAATAATAATATATAAATCTTTACATATATAATAAATCTGTAGAAGGGTCAATTCTGTACATTGAAAATATTGAAAAAATAAATAGTAGGGGGTGTTACTGGATCGATACCAAACCCAAATATGTGATAAAAAATTTTTTGTCTGTCTGTCTGTCTGTATGTGAAGGCATCACGTGAAAACTAACGGTTCGATTTCGATGAAACTTGGTATAATTATACCTTATTATCCTGGGCATAAAATAGGATACCTTTTATCCCGGAAAATACGTAGAAAAAAATAAATCTTAATTTTTCCGCGCGGACGGAGTCGCGGGCGGAAGCTAGTATATTAAATATATGTATCTAATCAGCTAAGGTAATCAGCATTTCCGGCTATAATCAAGGCATGAACGCTTTTAAATCCGTAATTTTTTATGAGTTTATCTCTTTAGATCTTTAAGATATATTATTGTCATTTTATATCTAATCTTTATAACTGGACCGTTTTTTTCAGTTTCAATGGTAGATGGCAAATATCATGTGATTATATTATCTCTTTATCTATTTCAGGAAAATGAATAGTGATTCAGTGTATAAAAATAATATCTTATCAAATAAAGAAATTTTTTCCTCAATAATTACGCAATAACCAAAGCCTTCCGCCCGCGGCTTAACCCGCATTTTGAAACAAAAACCCGCATAGTTCCCGTTCCCGTGGGATTTCCGGGATATAACCTATCCTATGTGTTAATCCAAGTTACCTATATGTGTGCTAAATTTCATTGAAATCTGTTCAGTAGTATTTGCGTGAAACATACATATACATATTACATACATACCTACATACAAATATACATCAATCCTTATTCGCATTTACAATAAGGATAGGATTATTAATTTTCTTTGCTGCTCCGCTTATATTGATCGTAATCTGATGTTTAGAAAAAAAATATTGCGATACTGGATACAGTAATTCCGGAGATGGCCGCGCTCAATCATACTTAGGTACAAACTCAATAGTTTTTCATAGCCATAAACCTGGAATGTAAATACGGACGCAGTCGCGGGTATTACCCTGTGTATTTTACCATTTAACTGTTGAATGTTGATAGTCCGCAAGAGGAAAATGAATATAATCTCGTGTCACAATATTTGTCCTCAATGGACTCCTAAACCACTTAACCGATTATAATAAAATTCGCACACCATGTGCAGTTCGATCCAACTTGAGAGATAGAAAGAAAGAAAGAATGTAATTTGTATTTAATAGAGGAGTTTTTTCCTCACATACCTAATTATGAAGACAAGAGGAAAATGAATATCACTACATACCTAGTATAAAATAAAGTCGCTTTCTCTGTGTATGCTTAAATCTTTAAAACTTAGTAGGTACGCAACGAATTTTGATGCGGTTTTATTTAATAGAACGCAAGGGCGGATCCAGCTTTAGTGCCAGGGGGGGGTCACATAGACGTCAATTTTCAAAAGCTATATTTTGGTAATTTAATTGATACGTAGATAAAAAAAATTGTCAAGTGCGAGTCGGATTGGCGAACCAAGAGTTCCGTACAAACATTTTTATATGTTTTAATATTGAATTTATGTTTTTTGCGATTTTTCCTTTATCTGTGCTATAAGACGTAAGTTTCTATTAAATAAAGATTAAATATCAAGATTCTGTGTTCACGGGAAGTACCCTGTAGGTTTTGATTCCTGGCAACACTTGCTAATGTTGATAAGCATGAAATGTATGTTTTAGCAATTTTTCCTCCATCTGTGCTGACATTGCTTTTAACCAAATTTCAGAACTCTGTGTTCACAGGAAGTAGTACAATACCTATAGATTTTGATTCCCTTACGATAATGTCGAAATTTGCGATAATTTACGGCATAAATGGCTGTATCTTTTGATTGCGTTGGCTTATAAGTTTGATTTTTTCACAGCTATAAGGAACCGTAGATTTGAGTATTCGGTATGAATTTCAGATTGATACCTCCACGCGTTCCTGAGAAAAAGGGTCTTCACAGGCAGACAAACTTGAAAAATATATATTTTTTGCAATTATTCCTGTATCTGTACTATAAGATGTTGCTTTGTACCGAATTTCAAGATTCTGAGTTTACGGAAAGTACCCTGTAGGTTTTGAGTTTTGATTCCCTTGCGAATGTCGAAATTTGCGAAATTTTTCGGCATTTACGGCTGTATCTTCTGATTAGTTGACGTAGAAGTTTGATTTTATTATAGCGTAAAGGTATTTTAGACTTGAGTTTTTGGTATGAATATCAAGTTAATACATGTCAGCGTTCAGCGGTTTGTAAGTTAAAATATTTTTTTTATATTATAATCTAAGGAAAAATTCATGCTTTTCGCAATAAGTAAACAAAGTCGTTGTCTCTGTGCCTATGTCCCTATGTATGATTAAATCTTTAAAACTACGAAACGAATTTCGATGCAGTTTTTTTAAAGATAGAGTGATTCAAGAGGAATTGTATATAATTTATAAGGTATTAGAGAAAGCGGGCGAAGCCGCGGGCGGTAAGCTAGTCTGCGTTATAAGACGTTTGATTGTACTAAATTTCATGACTCTGTGTACTCGGGAACTACCCTGTAGGTTTTGATTTCTTAGGGAGTGTCGAAAAATTTCAGCAATTACAGCTGCATCTTTTGATTGCGTTGGCTTAAACGTTTGAATTTTTCACAGCATCAAGGGACCGTAGACCGTAGGATTTCGACATTACCAAGGGAATCAATACCTGCAGGGAGCACCCTGTCCCGTAAACACAGTCTTGAAATTGAGTAAAAAGTATCGTGTTATAGCACAGATGTAGTAATAACTGCGAAAACCCTAATTATTTAATTAAATTAAATAAAAATATATTATTAAATAATTTTAAACTTACAATCCCTTTACTCATGAACGTCTACATGTATTTAATTGATATTCACATCAGAACTCAGGTCTGTAATAACTTAAATCTGTTATTTAATTCAAATTCTATGTCAACGCAATCTGAAGAAAAAGCAATTAGAGCCGCATATTCTGTAATTCGCAACTACTTGCAAGGGAATCATCAATCAAAACCTACAAGATACTTCCCGTGAACACAGTCTTGAAATTTGGTTAAAAGCAGCGACTTAAGCACTTACAAGCACAGATAAAGAAAAAAATTGTAAGATACAACATAATGAAAAAATATGTTTGCTCGGAGTCCTCGGTGCGCGAGTCCGACGCGCACTTGGCCGATTTTTTGTTGTAATTTGACTGTATTTTTAATAGTGTTCATTTGAAAAAAAATTTGCTATTTTATGTCTTATTCACGAACTGGGATATTTCGATATTTGAGATTTTGTGTGAAAAGTGTAACAGCAAAAGTTGTAGAAAAAAAAATAATTCCTACATACAACTCAAAATTCAATAAAAACATCATATTGAACAGTATTAATTTGTTAATTTAAAAAAGTTAATATTAAATTAGTGGTCCACTTAGGTCGTGGACCTAGCCCAGGGGGGGGTCATGACCCCGTGACCCCCCCCCTGGATCCGCGCTTGAATTAGAACGAGTGATTCAAGAGGAAGGTTTTAGTATATAATTTATTAGGTTTTAGACAAAGCGGGCGAAGCCGCGGGCGGTAAGCTAGTAAATAATAATAATATAAATGAAGACTTGGGACATTTTTAGGTTTTTCTCTTGTTTGCAAGGAAATGCTTCAAGATAACTAAATAATAAATGTATAAAATGATATTAATAACTGTTTATTATTTTGTATTTACTTAACATTTAATTTAAGATTAAGACTCAGATAATATTTCACATCAACTAGTTTCAAACTAAACAATGTTGGAAAATAAGGTTGGAAAGTCCGAAATTACACCTACTGATAAGGATTCTACTATAGTTTTACAATGTATCTCTTATATACAGGGTGTCCCGTAAGTAGTGGACCAACGGGTTATGGGGAGTAGAGGGACTTATTATCTAACAAAAATACTAAAATTTATTGTCCTAAACCATAAAGTTTTTGATTTATGCTTTATTTTCAAAATTTGATAAAAATATCATCCACGTAAGCTTAATATGAACTTTTACCATTTCTGTTTTTATTTTATTCTTATTTTTTTGTTCAAGGTTGTTAAGAATACATAAGTCTTCCTAATTAAAATGATACTCAAGCAAAATTAACAACAACAACAAAATTAGACCAAAACATAGGTAAAATTTTACGTTTTAAAAATTTACGGACTGAAGTTTGAACAAAGCTGGTGTAAAAAAAATGTATGGTGACCCTGTGGAACTTTATTTTAAAAACTTCTACATCTCATACAAATTACAAAAAGGTATAATTGTGTGGTATAAAGTATTTAAAAAAATGTTAAATTGGCGTACAACATTCAAATTAGAAATTATCAGGTAGTCAACTCATTAAGTTATTCCGAGAATTATTGCCTTTATGGGCGCGCGCTGGAATTCTTTTGTATTGTTTCTGGCCAATCATAGACGATACTTGAACCCACTATTATTTTCTTTGACTTTCAACTATTTCAGTGACTTGCTTATAGCTCGGAACTACACGCGTGTTTAGCTTGAATCCGTCATTACGATATTATTCTTTGTTGAAGTGCGATTGAATTGGACACTGATTTTGCTTGTGATTTGGATGTTGTTCGACTTTGGTTTTTTGAAGAAAAATGCCTAATACATACACTCCACGTGAATATGCAGAAATGTTAAAAAAATTATTGAGTAAAAAAAATTTTGATCCAAGCATCAAGCATCTCTCGACAAAAAATTAATTCGTCATTGATAATCACCTGGTATTAATGCTTGCTCACTCGTACATGATACGGGTGTAAATCACTTCTCTTCAATATGCGATGCACTGTACTTCTTGGTACACCAGTGCGTCTAGCAATACGGCGAGTACTAGTTGAAGGATCTTCTTCTACTTCTATCAATATTAGACGATCATCGACTCATCTCTAGGCCTTCCTATTCGATTTCTAATTCCAGGAATACGACCTTCATGGTATGCGTTATTTACTCTGAGAAAAAATCGGTGATCAGGATAGCAATACCGATTGGGATAACGCTCACGATAAACATGTGTTGCTTGTCGAGCATTTCCATCACTGAGTCCATAAATAAAAAACATTTTTCTGCATATTCACATGGAGTGTATGTATTAGGCATTTTTCTTCAAAAAGCCAAAGTAGAACAACATCCAAATCACAAGCAAAATCAGTGTCCAATTCAATCACACTTCAACAAAGAATAATATCGTAATGACGGATTCAAGCTAAACACGCGTGTAGTTCCGAGCTATAAGCAAGTCACTGAAATAGTTGAAAGTCAAAGAAAATAATAGTGGGTTCAAGTATCGTCTATGATTGGCCAGAAACAATACAAAAGAATTCCAGCGCGCGCCCATAAAGGCAATAATTCTCGGAATAACTTAATGAGTTGACTACCTGATAATTTCTAATTTGAATGTTGTACGCCAATTTAACATTTTTTTAAATACTTTATACCACACAATTATACCTTTTTGTAATTTGTATGAGATGTAGAAGTTTTTAAAATAAAGTTCCACAGGGTCACCATACATTTTTTTTACACCAGCTTTGTTCAAACTTCAGTCCGTAAATTTTTAAAACGTAAAATTTTACCTATGTTTTGGTCTAATTTTGTTGTTGTTGTTAATTTTGCTTGAGTATCATTTTAATTAGGAAGACTTATGTATTCTTAACAACCTTGAACAAAAAAATAAGAATAAAATAAAAACAGAAATGGTAAAAGTTCATATTAAGCTTACGTGGATGATATTTTTATCAAATTTTGAAAATAAAGCATAAATCAAAAACTTTATGGTTTAGGACAATAAATTTTAGTATTTTTGTTAGATAATAAGTCCCTCTACTCCCCATAACCCGTTGGTCCACTACTTACGGGACACCCTGTATAAAAATGAATCACAAAATGTGTTGGTAAGCGCATAACTCGAGAACGGCTGAACCGATTTCGATAATTCTTTTTTTATTATATTCCTTGAAGTACGAGGATGGTTCTTATGAAGAGAAAACGTAAATATGTACCACGGGCGAAGCCGGGGCGGACCGCTAGTTGTGTATATAATTGTATAGGTACCTACAATAAAATACAAGAACGTTATATTTTATGAAGAATGTAAGAGATACCTAGAACTAAGGACATAGTGATAAGTTTAGAATTCAGTTTAATATATATGTATGGTTTGGCGTATGCCGTAAATAAATAAATAAATAAATTTTATTACTAAGGTACCTATAATAAATACGATTCTTTGTGTTATGGTGAATTTGGAGTTGTGCACAAGCGCGGATCCAGGGGGGGGGGCACGGGGTCATGACCCCCCCCTGGGCTAGGTGATAGGTCCACGAGCTAAGTGGACCACTAATTTAATATTAACTTTTTTAAATTAACAAATTAATACTGTTCAATATGATGTTTTTATTGAATTTTGAGACATTAAAGTAATACCTATAGACAAACGGTAACGGAAGAGAATATAACAAAAATTATAGAAAAAGTTTATTAGGGTCGACCTGTGGTCGTAATTTAAGGACAAATAACAGGTTTTTCGATTAAAAAAAAACTGTAACTGCGGAATAAAGTGCACCTAATGGTAAAGTTGTAACTATGTAATTAATTTTTTTTCTACAACTTTTGCTGTTACACTTTTCCCACAAAACCTCAAATATCGAAATATCCCAGTTCGTGGATAAGACATAAAATAGCAATTTTTTTTAAATGAACAATAGAAAATACAGTCAAATTACACCAAAAAATCGGTGAAGTGCGCGTCGGACTCGCGCACCGAGGACTCCGGGCAAACATATTTTTTCATTATGTTGTATCTTACAATTTTGTTTAAAGGATTTTTTTCTTTATCTGTGCTTGTAAGTGCTTAAGTCGTTGCTTTTAACCAAATTTCAAGACTGTGTTCACGGGAAGTACCTTGTAGGTTTTGATTGATGATTCCCTTGCAAGTAGTTGCGAATTACAGAATATGCGGCTCTAATTGCTTTTCTTCAGATTGCGTTGACATAGAATTTGAATTAAATAACAGATTTAAGTTATTATAGACCTGAGTTCTGATGTGAATATCAATTAAATACATGTAGACGTTCATGAGTAAAGGGAGTGTAAGTTTAAAATTATTAAAAAAAATATTTTTATTTAATTTAATTTAATAATTAGGGTTTTCGCAGTTATTACTACATCTGTGCTATAACACGATACTTTTTACTCAATTTCAAGACTGTGTTTACGGGACAGGGTGCTCCCTGCAGGTATTGATTCCCTTGCTAATGTCGAAATCCTACGGTCTACAGTCCCTTGATGCTGTGAAAAATTCAAACGTTTTAGCCAACGCAATCAAAAGATGCAGCTGTAATTGCTGAAATTTTTCGACACTCCCTAAGAAATCAAAACCGGTAGTTCCCGAGTACACAGAGTCATGAAATTTAGTAAAATCAAACGTCTTATAACGCAGACTAGCTTACCGGCTACCGCCCGCGGCTTCGCCCGCTTTCTCTTAAACCTTATAAATTACATATTCCTCTTGAATCACTCTATTTTTAAAAAAACTGCATCAAAATTCGTTGCGTAGTTTTAAAGATTAAATCATACATAGGCACAGAGACAACGACTTAGTTTACTAATTGCGAAAAGCATGAATTTTTCCTTAGATTATAATATAACAAAAAATTTTAACTTAGAACCCTGTTACTCATGAACGCTGACATGTATTAACTTGATATTCATACCAAAAACTCAAGTCTATAATACCTTTACGCTATAATAAAATGAAACTTCTATGTCATCGAATCAGAAGATACAGCCGTAAATGCCGAAAAATTTCGCAAATTTCGACATTCGCAAGGGAATCAAAACTCAAAACCTACAGGGTACTTTCCGTAAACTCAGAATCTTGAAATTCGGTACAAAGCAACATCTTATAGTACAGATACAGGAATAATTGCAGAAAATATATATTTTTCAAGTTTGTCTGCCTGTCAAGACCCTTTTTCTCAGGAACGCGTGGAGGTATCAATCTGAAATTCATACCGAATACTCAAATCTACGGATCCTTATAGCTGTGAAAAAATCAAACTTATAAGCCAACGCAATCAAAAGATACAGCCGTTTATGCCGTAAATTATCGCAAATTTCGACATTATAGCAAGGGAATCAAAATCTATAGTTGTTGTACTACTTCCTGTGAACACAGAGTTCTGAAATTTGGTTAAAAGCAATGTCAGCACAGATGGAGGAAAAATTGCTAAAACATACATTTCATGCTTATCAACATTCGCAAGTGTTGCCAGGAATCAAAACCTACAGGGTACTTCCCGTGAACACAGAATCTTGATATTTAATCTTTATTTAATAGAAACTTACGTCTTATAGCACCGATAAAGGAAAAATCGCAAAAAGCATAAAATTAATATTAAAACATATAAAATTGTTTGTACGGAACTCTTGGTTCGCCAATCCGACTCGCACTTGACCATTTTTTTTAATCTACGCATCAATTAAATTACCAAAATATAGCTTTTGAAAATTGACCACGTCTATGTGACCCCCCCCTGGAACTAAAGCTGGATCCGCCCTTGGTTGTGCAGTTCTGGATTAAAATTGTTGTTTAATTCGTACCAAAATCATAGATGCATAGATTTAATTACCTACTTGTATTCTGAAATAACACAGTCTATAGAAATATTTACTTGCTTTTGCCCGCGGATAACAAATAGTGAAGTATTTCAGAAATAAATCTATACTAATATACCTAAAGCTGACGAGTTTGTTTGTTTGAACGCGCTAATCTCCGGAACTACTGGTCCAATTTGAAACCGCGCTGCACAGCTAGTATAACATAAAGTTAAATCAATTTTTATACGTCCGATCTTCGTCCGATATTTTGCAAAATATAACAATTTCATATGCCTAACAGGCAGGATATGGCGGGACTTATGTTTGTATAAGATCTGAATTGTACCCATATTCATGAATAAAAATATTTGAATTTGAATTTGAATTTGAACAACTTTTCTTCTCACTAAGGTCATTGCATTCTTTAATTGTTGATTATTTTTAAATTAACCATGATGTGGGTCAAGGTCTATCATGAAACCGAATTATCTAAACCATATCTAACTCACTAAAAATAAGAGAATTCAGTTATGATTTAATAGCTTTCTGCGGCTTCGCCCGCGTTTTCAAAGAAAAACCCGCATAGTTCCCGTTCCTGTGGTATTTTTGGGATACAAATTAGCCTATGTCTTAATCTAGGATTTCATTGTAATCGGTTTAGTAGTATTTGCGTGAAAGAGCAACAAACATACATCCATCCATCCTTTTTCGTATTTATAATATTAGTAGGATATATTCAAATTACCTTTATAATTAACTAGCGGTCCGCCCCGGCTTCGCCCGTGGTACATATTTACGTTTTCTCTACATAAAAACCATCCTCGTACTTCAAGGAATATAATAAAAAAAGAATTATCGAAATCGGTTCAGCCGTTCTCGAGTTATGCGCTTACCAACACATTTTGCGATTCATTTTTATATATAAGAAGACTAGCGGTCCGCCCCGGCTTCGCCCGTGGTACATATTTACGTTTTCTCTACGTAAAGACCATCCTCGTACTTCAAGGAATATAATAAAAAAAGAATTATCGAAATCGGTTCAGCCGTTCTCGAGTTATGCGCTTACCAACACATTTTGCGATTCATTTTTATATATAAGAGAAGAAGATGTAATGTAATAAGTAAAAGTGTCTGCAAAATGAGTTTATAACGAAATCGGTCCAGTAGTTCCGATATTAGCGTGATCAAACAAACTCTTCAACGTTTAAGTATGGATTTCAATTAGGTTTTCCTGCATAGTTAAGAATTTGTTAACTTACTGCTTGTAGAGTTAAAACTGTCTAGAGTTAGAAGCTAGGCTCTCCACTAGATGTGATAATTTTTTGATAATATAAGCCTTAACAATGTAGATTTGAAAATGTGTGGGTCACTTGCTCTATACTATTTGGTGTTGTAGTGCTTGATAAAAAGCAGTTGTATTATTTTAATGTATCATGGTGTGTTTTATAGACATTCTGCTATATTTTTTGAAAAAGTGTTTTATGCGTAAACGTGTGTGTACTTTGCTTTGCTGCTTTTTGTTATTTGAGTGTGTTGCAATGAATTTGATAGAAATAATTATCTATTCTGTTAAATTTCTAATTGAATCGTGTTTTGGTTGGAATAAAGATTATCTTTCCATTAGAATGTATTGTGTCATTATGACTAAGTTTTTGTGTAAATCGCCACTTCTTTGCCTCCTATACTTACCATTTTTCATACAAAACAGCTGAAAGAGAAATAAGTTGTATGCGTTGTCTTGGGGAAACGGGGAAACATTTTTTGTTTTTTTTTTTGGGCGGTCACACTCTTTTGTCAACATTTTTTACAAACAAAAACATCACAAGCCGTTTTTTTCTTGTGTACAATTATTTTACACTCCGCCACAAACATGTACTGACTTTAATTTTAAAAAATATTTTTTCCGCCGTCGCTTGTTGCTTTTATATTATTATTTGGTGTCATTTTTTCAGACGGTCCCATTATTTTTTCAACTTTGTACATTACAAACTAAGTCAGTGACACATTAACTAAAGTAATTATTACAATAATTCTTAAATATAATATAGAGAAAAAAAATCAACGAAATTTATATACAAAATATGGATACTTGAACAACGCTCAGCATTCCGCCTCAAAGTCAATATTAATGCATTGAAAATTAAAACGTTGAAAAAATATCCATCACTACAGAGCTAACTTAACCTATTTAACAATTAAAAAAAATGTAGTTTTAATCCACGCAATAACAAAAAAATACTATAACTAAACGAGCATATTACAATTATAGCCGACATAATTTGCGGGTAGATAAAAAAATTTCTTACGAAACAATTCATTTTGCGTCAGTCGAGCTTCGGCAGCGCTAGCGAGCGGTCGTGTGTGCGCTCAATAATTCTAATATACTCGTTGCAAGCAAACTTCAATTACAATAAAAAAACGGCTCAAAGCCAAATGTAAAGTACATTTTATTTCATAAGCGAGTTAAATTAAAAGCTATTATGAATAAATTTACATAATTTCTCATTTGGAAATCCAAATTATATAATATTTGTGGTGTTTTAATATGAGATGTTTATTTAATTTAGGTTTTCATCTCCGTACCTAGGGAATAGAATAATCTAAACGAATCGTTAAATAAATTCTCTATAATATGTGACTAAACGATATTTTCGAAAAACCGCTGACGTTTCAAATTCATTAGCATAATTCTTCAAAGTATAATAAGAGAGTTCCTGGGTGTATGGAAAATTTCCCCGATTTATTTTATCCGGGGAAAATTTCCCAACATATTGTGACATTTTTTCCCACTTCGTCTGTCTACACAGATCTTACTAAATGTATCTAATACATTGACAATTACTATAAAAACTAGACTCACAATTGCCTATTAAAAGTTCGTCCAGAAATGTCCGAGCGGCTTTGTATACAACATTCATTGAAATCAACACCTTATTTCGTGGCAGTTATCGAATTCAAAGTCGTAGTATCGCTCATTAGAAAACTCTGCCTGATACACGCGTAGGTAGAGTTTTTGATTCGGACAAATTTTGATTGTGAGTGAGCTTATTGTATGTCAATTATTTAATGGTACGTCTACACAGAGCCGGCACCAAAAAAAACGGTGCGTATTTTCGATCTTTTAACCTACGTAAAGAAAATCGATATTCATATACATTATATGGGAGTTTAATTTAGTACAGCGTGGACGCACCGTTATAAACTTATAATGTTGATGCAAATACACAAACCTAGCGCTATTGTAAGGCGTTATTTGGCTGTTAATTGTATATAATATGATAGTATATAATAAATTGTATAATATATTTATTGCTATATAAAGAATGAATAGGCACTAATATTTATATTTTGCATTTACTTTCAATCCTGTTCGGTGTTCCGCTCGATTTCTTTTTTTTCATGAAAAATGTAGGGTACTTGCATTTCCTAACCACATCCTTACGAAAAAATTTCCTTATCCTCGCGTCTCATAATTCAAAATTATCATTTGATAGAGCGAAATAAATAGCTTAGTTCATTTCCCATGAGCCGACATCATATAGCCGTCTCTTTCAATTCACAGCGATATTGCGAACGAAAGAAAGAGACAAAACTACGGATCAATTATTGAATAGATGTAGGTAGTCCCTTTAAGACATAATTATGGCATTTAGTTTATTCGCAACCTGACTTCCAACGATGCCTAGTCTTTAATAAAAATCGGGTTTAAAACCGTCAATCATTCCATTCTTTCAACCAAACCGCCCTCAATAGGAATCTTGATAAAATTCATAAATGTATAACTATCGACTTATGCAAAAAATTTAATGCTATTCTTTTGCTATCAGCTAATTTCTTCATTTTTACAGCCTTTTATACACGACACACGCTTAGCCTCAAAATAAATCGAACCAATGACATATCTAAAGGGCTTTCTTCACAATGGGCAGTGTTGGGCGAGTACGAGATCACGAGAACACGATAGTGTAGAGGGCCTATTCATAATTGCCATAATGGCGGCAATCATCGACGATCATTTGTTGGGCCAACGCTGCCCATTATGAAGAGGGCCAATCACTAATTTCATGGATTCGTTTCCTTTTTACTCTTACTTTAGCAATCGAATTATTACGGCACTATTTGCGAATCTATCGATATCGATATAATAATCTAATGTATGTATAACGCGTATAAAATAATTTTGTACATCGTACAGTAACTACGCGCGAGTCTCTGCACATTTCATCGTATTCTCTTTTCACGAATTACTCGTTCCACTATATATCTATGTATTTTAGTAGTCGATATGAAACTATTTTATTTTTTTAATTCTATTTTGCATGAATACGGACATGTTTTATTTGCTAGAAAGTTAGTTTTTTTTTACAATATTTTACTTGAATTATCCCTTATTACTTCTCACAAAAACAATCCCTCCAAAACCAATTTAAAAATGGCTTATTTTCAATCCGTTTGAACTACAATTTCTACATACAAATACCTTTCTTTACCACCTCTATATTTATCCTACCAAACTTTTGTTCACACGATCAAATGTGTAGAGACCCTTTATATACGAATTTCCCAAGTTACAAGCTAATATTCAGTATTAAGCTACGTCAGAAAGAAAATTTAAAACGTCTACTCTAGCCGGCTAAGAAAGTAAATTTCACTAAAACCGTCACGATTGGCAAATATTCGTACGAACGCGTGCGATTTTTTGCACGCAAAGCGCGAAAGGTTGTAGGTAGTCCCTTTTTTGTTGTAATGAAATAATTTTATGTGTTCCAAGTAACTTTTTAATATATCTGTATTGATCTTTCAGTTACATATTCGTCTTGGAAGCGCTAGTTGATCAAATAGCCGCCGCCTATAACCTAACATTTCACCGCACGTTTCAATACGAATACTTACCAATTAGGACAGCATAATTGTGCGCGAACACGCTACGCATAAACTAGTATTGCTTCAATATGAGGTAAATGTTTATCACGATAACGCAATATTAGACACATCGTTTTTAGTACATCCGTTTTCGATAAGATAATGTATTGACCGAATATCGATCGAATTTTATGTAAGTGTTTATATCATCAATGCACGGTCAAAAGTCGATGAAAGTCGATGTAGGGTAGTTCTCAAAATTGGGAATAAGTCTTTACCAGACATTTGTTAACTTTTTAAGTCAAAATTGGCAAAAGATTTTACTAATAGGGTGTCCATAGCTTAGTAAGGTGGATGGCACAGAACAGGGCATTCATAAATGTTTAATATACTTTTAAAGGCCAATTTAATGAATCTTCTAAAATAAATGATGGCCACAAATATCGAATTGATATTTTTTTTTCAATACCAATGAGATTAGATTTACAAGACCACAAATGTGAAATCTGTATAGTGTGAGGTTTCAAATATGTGATAGTTGACATTTACGTCATAGTAAGACAGTGCGCGCACGAGCAACTTTGTCTCCGCAACTATTTTGTCTCTCCACCCATGGGCTAGTATGAAAGTGCGCGCACGTAGCGACGCAACTCCCCATACAATTGATGGGAGAGACAAAATAGTTGCGGAGACAAAGTTGCTCGTGCGCGCTAGCTCTAATTATCAAGAAGTACTTTTATATTAGGGTGTCCACGAATTGTATATTTGCGAGTAATAACTTTTCATTAGACTTCGCGACTTTCACAGTAGGGTGACAATTTGGTTATTTACTAAATAACTTTTAATGCAATTTTGCGACTTTTCCCTAGTAGGGTGACAATACTTCCCTATAAGTTTTCATGTAAAAATTGCTATTTCTTTCCATAGTAGGATGATCATATTATATGTCCCACAAGGAGTATGGGACAAATGCATTTCACATTTGTTTTAAAGTAAATATCCATATATAGATAATTGTAAAATTTCTACCTTATATTTTAAACTAGGTATATTAATTTTCTTCATAATTTAAATATGTACCTTATTTTTATAAAGCGTGTATGTATAGTTGTTTATTTTCAATTACATACTAATATTTTCAATAATTTATCTTTAGTATCGCGTCATTTTACGTCGCTAAGTTAAAAACACTTAAGTTAAAGTTAGTTTCATTATAAGTATTTTCTAAGCTTTTGCGAGTACCTATTTTTGACGGTTTTAAATAATGATTTATATCTATTATATCTTATGAAAATCCGTATTTTAAAAGACAGAGAAAAAATAGTAAATACTAGATTTCTCGCGTCCTAGTTTGTAAGTCATTGATTTGAATAAATTCAACTTGAAAAGTATTTAAAATGAAGATTTTTATTAAAATTTGAATCGAATATAGTTTGTGTTTGAATCAGTAATATTTTGCACAAATAGACAATTTATTTAAATGTATAAAATTTATGGTTTTCATCCGAGGGTTGCCAACGTGTATAAATCGAGTTTGAAGACCTAAAAACTATAAAAAGGTAATAAAATAAAATTTCAATGTCTTGATAATTTATTAGTAAATAAAATTTGTATGAAATAATAATGTGAAATTGAAAAAAGGTAAATAAATATTTATCTCGTAGACAACCCTAATACTAAAATTCATCTATATTACCACTATTTAGTAACGAACAAATCAGAATAAACTCTGTTATTTATACAATAGTTGGCAACCCTATATCTTATATCAATATCGAGTCGACATCTTACACCTTACAACTTCCTACGATTGTCGACTCACGATTAAATGATGTTGGCAACCTCAATATACATTCATATACAATATCCTTTGACATTTGTAAGGGTTGCCACCTTATAATTTTCAAGTGACAACCCTAACACAAGGGTGCGTTCAGATTGCAAGTGAATTAGAAATATACATGAATAAAAAAATAACATAAACATTAATATAACTTTCTATCCATTTACAGACTTTTAAGCGGATTATAAACGCGTTTTATTCAACGTTTCGCACACTTTAAAATTGGTTAAAATGTCTCTATTTCTAAATGTATAATACTCGCGTAAAATCAAACAGAAGAAAATACATATAAATTATTTAATTACAACCCCTACACATGCAAATTGAACGCACCCTTAACCACAGTAAAAAGAATACAAACAGTAGGGTAACTACAAAGAAAACGTTCGAAACATACAAACATACGCATCGACGGGACTTTTAAACGTTTGTCGCGGTTTTATGGAAGATTTATGTCGAATTACTACGTATTTTAGAATTACGACGTTGTAACGTTAAATTTTCAATTTTAAAGCATTTAAATGCAATATAAAATACATAATAACGTTTGAAAAAACGCGAATGTCTCCTAACATTTAAACATTTTCAAAGTAAAAAGCTTTTTCTATGAAATAAAAACCTACATACTTTAATAATTTCATCGAAAAGTCTTAATGAAATTGATATTTTATGACGTTTATTAATATTATAAATTCATAAATAAACCCGCGTCATGATAGTTTTCTATTCTTCATAAATTTATATTTATTAGTCCCTAATTACTATTCGTACTGTGACGTTTTGTAAGCCAAGTTACCCTACCGTCCGTATTCCATATACTATGTCCCACCCAACCCAACTGTTCATACTACAACGTTTTATAAGCCAAGTTACCCTACTGTTCGTATACCATATACTACGTACTGTGACTTTAGTAACCCAACCTATCCATACTATAACGTTTAGTAAGCCACCCCCCCCCCGCTACCCTCCCGCGCCCCTGGGGACGAGCGTGTGTCAACGTCGCCACGTGCGATCCTCCTCAGCCTCATCCTCGTCCTCCTCGTCGAAACGGAGGAGGGCATCCTCGGTGCGGTCCTGTTGACTCTGGGGATCGGGATGGGGATGTTTATATTATTTGTACAATTAAAATGAGCTTAACACTTAACACTATGCTACTAAAATAAATAAATAATAAATAAATATTTCAGGACAATTTTCACACACGACACGATCTCTTCCCATGCTAAGCTTTCGCTTGTGTTATGGAAACCAGATGGCTGATAAACACATTTTAAATAAATAATTTAGATAATAACGATAGTTGACTTGCCAGAGAGCTAGGTAATAACACCAAGACACAGAGTCAAACATCTATGTTTGCTCTGTGTCGGGTGGGAATCGAACCCACGACCGCTGGCTTGTAAGGCAAGCCAACCGGTTAGTCAAATAAATTTAAATAATCAAAAAGTTCGCTCTACCTAAATACACTTTTACGATTTATATTGCATACAATATCACGCACCTGTATCTCCTTGCTATTCTCCTGCGCGTCCCCGTTCGACGCGGAATTCGGCACTACGCTCGTCAACGGCTTGTTGTTCGGCACCCAGGTTATCTGTTAGATGTAAGTAAATTATTTAATAAGTACCTATTTGAAAATGTCCTGTTATCTTTTATTACGTCACAATTCTTAAGAGTTAGTCTATACTATACTCAGAATAAGAAAATAATTCGAAAAAAAATACATAAATATAATATATATACAAAAAAAATACATAAATTCGAAGACGCGTCTTTCGCCATCGCCTTATTCAAATATTCAAATGGAATAAAAAAGTCTCGTCGATTCGTATGTTTGAGTGAGTGAGCCGTTTCGAAACGTTTTATACGTAGTTTGTGTACTGTTCGTATTATGTTTACTGTGGTTTTAGTATAGGGGATGTTGTATTTTCTAGTTTGATTAAACGCGAATATTATACATATTTTAGAAATATATATCCCCGCACTAACCGAACCTTGTCGTTGTATGTGTGTGTTCCCTGTTTTATACAGTGTGTGTGTAAACAGGCCGTTTTATTTTGTCTCCCCCGACTTAGTGTCTCATGACCTAATGTCCCCTGCCCTAGTGTCCCCTAACCCAGTGTCCCCTAACCCAGTGTCCCCTAACCCAGTGCCCCCTAACCCAGTGTCCCCTAACCCAGTGTCCCCTAACCCAGTGTCCCCGAACCCAGTATCCCCTAACCCAGTGTCCCCTAACCTAACCCAGTGTCCCCTTACCCAGTGTCCCCTGACCCAGTGTCCCCTGACCCAGTGTCCCCTGACTTACTGTCCCCATCCCCACTCACCGACAGCGTCCTATCGTTATAGTGGCGGCCGCGTAACGCCGCGAGCTCCGCGTGCGCCCGAGCCCGGTACTGCAGCGTCAGCTCCGGGACAGAGAGGTTCACTACGCGACCGACTATCTCTCCGTATTGCTGTGTGAGAGAGAGATTATTGGTTGGATAGGTAAAAAGGGAGCGAAAAAGCCAGCTATATTACTGCAAGAGAGAGATGATAACACAACTAACTCTCTTTTTAAGTAAAAAAATAGCAATATTGATGATAACGCGACCGACTATCTCTCCGTATTGCTGTGTGAGTGAGAGAGAGAGATTATTGAGAGATATATATATAAGATATAATAATAATATTAGTTTGATGAGTTAAAAACTAATAAGGGAGCGGAAAAACAAGCTAAATTATTGTAGTTTTAGAGATATAGATGTGAACGAAAAAATAAGGTTTATTACTGCAAGAGATTGAGAGAGATATTATTAGTTTAATGAGTTAAAAAGTGAGCTAAAAACACAAGCAATATTGTAGTTTTAGAAGTAAAGATGTGAGCGAAAAAAACAAGTCATATTACTGCAAGAGAGAGAGATGATAGGTATTTTTTGAGACAAAAGACCATGAAAAAACATAACACAGTTCATGATACACCATATTTTGTAAGCTCAGAGGCTGACAAAGCTTATTCAAAGTCAAAAATACATAACGAATGCGTACTGTGCTTTTCACGTGCAAATAAATGTAAGTTCCTTTCACACCTTATGTTACTATCTTTTTTTTTTATGTACAGTAAAGTCATTTATTCATTCGTTCACACTCACACCAACTCACTCACACTCACACCAACTCACTCACACTCAAACCAACTCACCGCAAAGTGCGCTTGCAGCGCTTCCAAGTCATCCGGTTCGAATCCCGACACGAGCAACGTGCGCGGTCTGTGGTCTACCGACTGGCTGCCCGGGGCGTGGGGCAATTTGTTGCCTGCCCCTAAACCTGCCCCGGCTAATGCTGTGGCCCGCGTGTACCGCATTGCCGGGTTGAATCTGCCCCCTCTGCGAGATAGGGAAATACTAGTTAGACTTAAAATTTAGCGATGGAGTTTAAATTATTAGCTGCCCCTAAAACTGCCTCCGTTAATGCGGTAAAGCGAGTGTATCGCATGGCCGGGTTGAATCTGCCCACTGTGTGTGTGATAGACACGTTTAAGTTGGATAGTAAAATATACGGATGTGGGGCAATTGCTAGATGGGGCAGATTAATTGCCCATAATCCTGCCCCGGCTAGAGTAAAATCATAAAAAAATAACTTAATTTCAATACATAAAACTACTGATAAATTTCACACAGATTTAGATAACAGCTGACTGAAATATAGTAAAAAAAACAAGTAAAATATTAAAGTATATCTTACCGTAGCCTTCTCTTGATAATTCGATAGCTTGAAAATTATAATTATTCAAACATTTAATATACACATAATTTTATAAATTTAACCACAATATTAAAATAACATTTCTTATGAATTCACTCTTATGCATAATGCGATCCAACTAAGTATAGGAACGTCAATGACCGCTTTGTGTCATATCTCATTAGAAAAATACGATTTACTTAGAAATCCTTGTTGCAATAATAAACAACGGTTTAGTAAATTTTGCATCAAAATTAAATACATCGTAACATTATTGCTCAACGTAGATTTTATAAATTCGTTTGAATAAATGAAATTAAATGAGATGAAAATTTTAAACACCTATGACGTCACAAAGTGGCACTGATTCGATACTATCATTTTGTAGTTAGATCGTATAATACATGTTACTGGTACAAATGTTAATACTCACATCCAACTCACACCAACTCACTAACTCACTAACTAACTAACTCACTCACTCACCTAGAGTGTATCCGTCGCACGCCGGCGTGCGATGGGAACTGTATCGCCATCTGGCGACGCATTTCGGCTATTTTCTTCGCTAATTCTGTGACATCTTGGCCTTCCTGTTAAAAAGAAGGTATATTTATTAGTATATTTTAATTTTCTACAATTCAAACTATAATGTTCAATTGCGTGTATATTTCTTATGGAAATATCAAATGTTATAGTGAAAAATAGCTCATTATGCTATTTTAAAGTGCACTGCTACTATAAATTTCGCTCTGGCGTGAAATGGTCGAAAATATTCTGCAAGATTTACATTCTTCATTATAAATATAATTATTCAAGATTTTTTTTTATTAGGAAGAATAACATGACATTAGAATACATGGAAAAAAGTATTTACTATACATTACGAATATTCACTTATAATACCACAAGAGCTTCAAAATTATCGGGTATTGCACGCCTCATAAGCGAAGCGTTGAGGTGGGTACTACTGTCACTTCGCGCAAAACATCTGATTTTTCAAACTTAAAATGTCTTTATGTATCATACATTGCACTTGTAAGATAATACATACACACACATATTAAGAAAAAACACTATTTTTAACGTTCATGATATTTTTGATGTCATTTTTGTTATTTAAACTAGTTAAAAAACAGTTTAAAAAAGTTCTGTCTTGGACGTCCGTGTGTCTGTATGTGCGGAGGATTTTCTTGTTAACACGATAGCGACCGAAATACTTTACTAATCGAGTCTTTTTTTTTCTCTTACGCTTGAGTATGCTCAGGAATAGAACCCTTTCATTTTTCAGGGTCTGATTCGATGTGGTTTAATTGTTATTAAATAAACAAAAATAATAATTAATAAATAATTATTAAAAAAAAATTATGAGGCGTGCACTTTTGGATTTTCCAAACTATTTTTTCCGATAGGTTCGTTGCAAACAAATGAAGGAGTCAAGTTTTTAGTCAAGGTTAAAAATTGATTTTTCCTGAAAAACTTGACGACTTTATTTGTTTGCAGGGAACCTTGAGGGAAATGCCAGATAATTTTGAAGCTCGTGTGGTATTCGGGGGATTATTTTTCCGTCCCAAATGTCGGCCAATAATTTCACAATTGAATTCAACCTGTCAGTTTGACGTCAACGACCAGAGAAAATTTTCAAAAAATTATCAGTATAATACCATGTAGGTTGTACCACGTGACGTCGAATGGTGCAATTCTATTGGTCGATATTTGGGTCGGAAAAATAATCACAGTAAATTACGAATATTACGAATTATTTACCTGTTGTTTAGTTATAATGTCCAATTCAGCGTCCAGTATTTCCTTTTGAGCCTCCGCAGCAGTCTTCGGTTTCTTAGCGTTAGCCTGCGGACAAAACCGCGTGCAAATGTATGATTAGCGATGTTTTCGTTTGTATGTCTGTCCCTTTATCTATCTGCAACTACTATTACCTACATTGTATCTACGATATTGACTATATATCTACTTTTACCTACATGTACGACTACAGTAGTTCAATATTGTTTTAACTACACTAAAAATACTAGTAGTATGGTCTGTTTGTATATTTATACCGCAATCAAGTACCCAATTGTAAACTTTTCGAATACATTTAAAAATGTATCTCATTACATGGCACTAAAGTTCAATTTACTTTATCAGTTATCACTAATCAAATTTAATAAACTACAAAACAATTGTACTTGTTACTCTAAATAAAAATATTTACATTTGAATTACACTAAACTAAATCTGTTTTTATCATTTATACGCTACGAACTAATTATTAACAGAAATTAAACCTTATTAAAAGGCTTATAAGGTCTATTTTACAAGTTGCTATCTATTTTTTATAATTTTAGTCGCGATTAAGCCATCTATTATATACATTTGACATTATTTACAATATATTATTTATATTATATTTACAAGGCGAGAAAGCGTTAAAAATCTCTATTATTTATAATGTAACGTGAATTAGTTATAAACAAAACTATACAATTTACTTTTAATTATCTTTCCGTGATAATTATCATGGATTTTAGCAGCGAATCGCATAATTTTAACCACAACGAAGTCTGTAGTTATTATATTTAATAAAGGGGCTAGGCTCCTAATAAAATGTCTAAATACGCAAGTTGTCGGTGGCATTAACTACAGTTTATTTAAATATCACTATCTCTGTCTAACTCTCGTGTTTTTCTATGTTCAGAGAAGGATATATAGCTTTTTCTGCGTAACTTTATCGATAGATGACATCGAAAAAAAACAGTTTTCTTGATAATATTTTTTTATGAAAATTCAAATAGAAAAAACACAAAATGCATTCATGCATAACTTTATACAGAAAGAACCAAGACATTTTTCATACTATATATATTTTGTTTTAATACCGTAAATGCAAAACGCAAACCATGCAATTTTGAACCATTTGCAATAGACATTAGAGATTATATTTGCATATTTACATACACCATGCTATATTTTCCCGTGATTTTTATGAAGATGGACAAAAAATGATTTGTATGTATTTGTCAAACAATTTTCGACCAAAATGGTGCATTTTTTCATTTATTATGTACAAATGTATAATGTATTGATTTATTATTAGTTACGATTATGAGGTTTTTTTATATACATGTGTTAAACACACACACGATCCGAATTTTTAACGCTCACTGAACGAAAATACTTAATTTTTCTTTGATAATTTTTAATAAGGAAATTATTTGAAATTATGTAAATTACGAAAAAACATTAAATCATTTGTAGTTTGTAGTTTTAATTTACAATGAAAAAAACGTAACCAACATTTTAAAGTTTTCGCATTTGAAATGACGATAGTCGAAAAATTTTACATTTTTTGTAAATACCCGCATTTTTTGTTCAAGTTACAACCAAACACTACAAAACACTAATAATTATAACTCAACCTACAAAAATTCGGCCAATGAGCGTCTCCCACGCACACACACAAACACACATATAGTTAGACATACATACACACAAACACACACGCATCGTTTACCTGGCTCACTTGTAGACGCGACATTGATCGGGACACACTCTCCTCCTGTTTTAATTATTATTTCTCTTTTATTTTATTATCATTTTTTTAAACATTATCAATTTTTGTTTAGTCTGTCTTGAAGTCATGTTTTTTTGAGTAATTTACTGGATTATTTATTTGGACGGGTAAGTCGATTTTTTGTTCTAAAACTGATTCTTAGAATGTGGACTATATTTTAAGTAAATGAAAATTATATAAATAAAGAAAACTTAAAATATGATTTTGAATAGTTTTTAGATATCTTTTATTTAATTTTATCGTTTTAATCGCAATAAAACGTCATTTTTATAACAACAACAAAAACATAAAGAAAGAAACCGAAACGCATCAAAACCTTCCCCTACTTTCACAAAATTAACGCCAAAAGTACATTTTTTTCACATTTTTTGGACATTTTTTCACATTTTGCCACTTTTTTCCTACATTTCTACCCTCAACTAACCTGCATATGCTTTATCAAGCCGTTGTAAGCGACCAATTCCTTTCGCAGCTTCTCGATTCCCTCCTGAGCTGCGTTTATCGCCTCCATCAGTGCGCTCTTCTGCTGTTCCGTGACATTACCTGGACAGATGGACGAAAAAATGATTGAAAAGGGCTGATTTTGACTTGAAGACAGTAAAAAATGTTGTGTGGTTTTATGAAACCACGGTAAAAGTGAAACTTAGGCACAAAATTATCGTATTTGTACGATAATTATCGTACGGTTCGACCGTCACGCGACATGCGCTACACAGACCAAAAAGTTTGAGACGATGTAATAAAAGTTTCACTTTAAAAAACATTGATTTTTACTTGAAGGCGAGTAAAAAGGTAACAATCTATTGGCAAGTGTAATCCTACCGGTATATTAAATTTAAATGTGAAAGTTTATACTCGTTTGTTTGTTACTCCTATACTCAAAAACTGATGAACCGTGTTTCATGAAAATTTTTATGAAAAATATAGTTAGTGTCAAGTGTTAATGTTATTGTCAAGTTACAGTTAGTGTTATATTTTGTGTCAAGAGTCAGTGTCAGTGTTAATCTTACTCTAAGAGTTATCATAGTGTCAGTGTAAGTGTAAGTGTGTCAGTGTAAGTATAAGTGTAAGTGTCAGTGTAAGTGTAAGTGTAAGTGTAAGCGTAAGTGTCAGTGTCAGTGTAAGTGTCTGTGTCAGTGTGTCAATGCAAGTGTAAGTGTAAGTGTACTTATAAGTGCAAGTGTAAGTGCACTCACCGCTCTCGAGCCGGCCGATGAGCAGCTTCTGCTGCGAGAGCTGCGTCTGCAGCAGCGCCTGCGCCCGCTTGTGCATCTCGAGCACTTGCTGCCTCTTGTCGGCGGTAACAACACTTTGTGTTGTGTTCGTGTTGGTTGTGTTGCTTGTAGTGTTGGTTGTAGGGACCGGTTTGTCGGTGGAGCCGTTCGTTTCTTTTAGCTGTGAAGGAATAATGAATGAATAAATGAAAATGCAAGACTAGATAGACTGACTAGCGATCTCTACCAGGCAACCTTAACAATCAGAGGAAATAGAACAATATGTTGTGGGTAAGCAAAAATAATTATTAATATAATAATTTTATAAATAGCAAGATCATCATCGTTATTAGTTATTGGTGATAGGTAAAAATGTTCGCTAGCTGGTGTATTTAAGCTGCGAAATATTTCGTTTTATCATCATTATTGGACTGACCGGTTGGCTTGGTTGGTAGTGGCCCTGCCTTCCAAGCCAGAGGTCGTGGGTTCGATTCCCACCCGGGGCAAATATTTGTGTGATGAACATAGAAGTTTGCTCTGGGTCTGGGTGTTAATTATCTATATAAGTATTATTTAAAGTGTTTATCAGCCATCTGGTTTCCATAACACAAGCGAAAGCTAAGTATCGTGCCGTGTGTGAAAATTGTGCTGAAATATTTATTTATTATTAACAGCAAAAGATTTTTTTCTGGCTCTTTGATATTATAAACTCACATACAAAAACGGACAATATTGACATTTACCACAATATTCAACAACAAAATTCACCATCTCTTATCATCTCTTATCATCTCTTATCATCTCTTATCATCTCTTACCTTCTCTTTCTCCTTCGCTAACAGTTTATTCTCACTCGCTTTGATATTATCTCTGTTTATGAACACTTTGTTGTGCGACATCGGGTGTCTGTTGTCCGTTTGTTTGTTTATCTGTTGCCCGCCACCGGGCGCGGCGTTCTCTTGTTTATTCTGTGAATGGAAGAATAATTAGTATTTTTGAAGTGAAAACTTCTTTAGCGGCGTTGAGCACTTTTTCTGTAATGGGTATAAAATCTTAAACTCGCGTCAGGACACGTGACCTGATCGAAAAAGCGTAAGACGGATACCATTCCAAAATATCAAACATGCTCAACGTTAATACGTTGTCACGTTCAACTATCGTCAGTAAACTGACTTTACAGACAACCAATTTTTTTATTTATTTTTTTACTATTTGATACTTTTTAACAGAATATCACACGTCTTCAAACTCACATGTGTATTCACAAACAATTATTTTATCCACTTGTCAAAACATAAAATAAACTTTAAAAACGATTTAAACTGTAAAAACTCAAGTTGCCTCCAAAATTTTTTAGCAAGTAAAAATACTAACTCAAGTTGTCTCCAAAATTTTTTAGCAAAAAGTACAAATATAATTAAAAAAATTCAACATACCTCAGGATTGTGCCAAAACAATTTAATAAATCTATTATTTAGCACCGCCTCCGTACTCTTGTACGCTACATTCGCTTCCGTTGGATTCGAGAAAGTTATCAACGCAGCTTCCGGGTCCCCTTCGAAACACACCTACAAGACAAATATAAATAAATAAATAAATAAATAAATTAATAAATAAAAGAGCGTGTGTGCCGAGCACACGTGTCTGAAGTGAAACTTCTTTGGCAAAATTCAAAGATACCAAAATCGTCGCCTTACGCCATGACGTGACTGTATTTCCATGACACGATCTCGAAATTTTACTTAAATTGCGCTTAAAGAAGTTTCACTTCAAAAAACACTTAACACGCGAATATATTAACTTATCTATAAAAATATGTCATTTATTTATTACTTCTATATTGACATTAGTGTATTTAAAATGATTCTCTGATTAAGAAATTGGTATTTAAAGTTATCATATACGTAATTTGTTATTTACATAAATAAGGAATAGCAATGGACCAAGTATAGAACCTTGAGGAACCCAGTTAATAACAAACAAACACCAGTATTAGAAAAGGCTATTTTTTGTGTTTTTTGTGTTCTTCTGTGCACTTTATTGGTAAAAAAATATACGGAAATTAAATCACTAAACACAATTACGACCAATTTAATCTTCAAATAAGTATTGATAACTATTCAATTGCACATAAAAAATCACAACATATTTTTTATCACCAAAATAATTATTTAACCAACCTTCCCGTATGAAATCACACTCAAAACTAAATTTTCAATGAAAATACTAAATATCATTAATAAATTGACTAGTAAATGATATAATTAGGTAATTAACTAATTACTAATTGTAATTACCATTAAGCTCATAACACATAATCAATATTCATTAAACACGTAATTAAATCATTGCGAATTTCAACATATAATTTTTGAAAACTATTGAAATACCCTTTTTCAATGTTATTTATTTATTTATTTAACAATTTTATGTACCATTACAAATTACAATACATAATATTAAAAGAAATGGAAAACATGCATAGCACATAAGGCAGTTATTTTTTCTCTTTAAAATACATATGTTTATATCTGTTATAGTGTGTTTAAAAATCTATTATATTCTAACTTATACTCGAACGTACTTAAATTTAAGTTTGAGTTTAAACTCACCTGTATATTGACAATCTTGCCGAACTTGCTAAAGTGATTGTTCAAATGCGTTATATCATTTAGCCCTTGGGGCACTTTCTTCACTTCTAGCGAGCAGTTGGGCATTTTCGGGGGCAAGGGCGGGCGGGGGGCACCTGTTATAAAAAAAATGTTGTTAAAATTTCACATTATACAACATTTACAAAGACAAAAAACATAACATAAATCATATGGAACTAAAATAAAATGGACTTACCTAATCTATTAAAATCGAAGTTTTTCTTCGGCGCCGAGTGTCTTTGCGGCGGCATCACTCCGGGCGGTGCTTCGTGTCTTACTCTAACAAATAAAAATAAACGTCGAATTTATAATCTTCTCTTTGGTATTATCTTGCGTTTGATTTTACGCGAGTATTATACATTAAAAAAAATGTATGCGTGTACTAGAGTACACACGTAAGAAGTGAAACTTCTTTATGACCTTAAAAATGTCACGAGTATGGCGTAACGCAAAAATGTCACGCGTACGGCGTAACGCAAAAATGTCACGCGTACGGCGTAACGCAAAAATGTCACGCGTACGGCGTAACGCAAAAATGTTACACTAAATTTTTGTCCAACCCCGATAAAGAAGTTTCACTTCAAAAATTAAACATTTTAACGGATTTTAAACGCGATTTATTTATATATTCCTCCGGTCAATGAGATAAAAGATAAGCGCATTTAAAAGCCGTTATAGTCTAATTTCAAAACTTCCGCTTTTTTTAAGTCGGTTAAAAATAAAAAATACTATGTAGTAGGTAGAGATGTTTGTATACATATATGTATTGTGTATGTGTTTGTGTTTGTGTATATTCAGCACAAATATGATGATGATAATAATGCTAATAGTGTTGTTTGTATAATATTTGCCGTGGTAATAATAGTGATTATTTTTCCGACCCAAATATCGACCAATAGAATTGCACCATTCGACGTCACGTGTACCACCTACATGGTATTATAATTTTTTGAAAATTTTCTCTGGTAGTTGACGTCAAACTGACAGGTTGAATTCAATTGTGAAATTATTAGCCGACATTTGGGACGGAAAAATAATCCCCCGAATACCACACGAGCTTCAAAATTATCTGCCATTTCCCTCAATGTTCCCTGCAAACAAATAAAGTCGTCAAGTTTTTCAGGAACCTGAAAAACTGAAAAACTAACCTGAAAAACTTGACCTTAACCTGAAAAACTTGACTCATTCATTTGTTTGCAACGAACCTATCGGAAAATACCCGATAATTTTGAAGCTCTTGTGGTATTATAAGTGATAATTATGTTGATGACAAAAATGAAGCTAATATAGGTGTTGATTACAACATGAGTATTCTGTAGGGCGACTGAGGGTGAAAATAAGTGGACTAAGTAGCGAGTGCGATTTGTCCAAAAATGTTAATAAGGGTAGCTTTTCCACCCGCAAAAGCACCCTTAACCCCACAAGAGGACACGGGACTTTTATAATGATAAAGTTACTATCACTAATATAAAGGTTGTTTTAAATGTTAGTAAAACCACAGGACAGTTCTCTGGCATATTATGATAATATACAGTTACATATTTTGTAAACTTAAATTGTAATACTGATATGATTTAAAAGAGCAACTATGGAGTTTCTTGCCGGTTCTTCTCCATAGATACTGCTTTCCGAATCGGTGGTAAATGTAAAAATATGTATTGACGTTTCAAAAGTGCTTCTCGAAGAAGTCTTATTGAATAAATAAATGTTTGAGTTTGAGTTTGAGTTTATATTAATAAATAATGATACCTCGGTATAGGCACAAGTTCTCGTTGCGCGTGGTGTTGAGGCGGGAATGCACCGAAACCACCGCCCACCCAAATATCTGGGGTCGCTGGGTTATATTCTGTAAAGAAATAACATTATTAGTAATTTGCTAGCAGATATAGTTTAAAAAACACACTTTTATAAGATAAAATCATAAAATTTTTCATTTAAAACTACTGACAATTAAACTTTTGAGTGATTGATAAAACGAGAGTATTTCTCGTTTTATCTTTAAAAAGTTATTAGTATTAGTTTTATGTCATTTTACTCATTAGGTATAGTTCTATTGAAAGATATGTTCTACTTCAACATCACTTTAAAGTTTTTTGATATCTGTAATAGTTACGGAATAATCGCCTGTGCACACTTAACGATTACACTCTGTATAATAAAAAAACGCCACACGTAATTTATGGACGTCCCCTTTATAAAGCATTTCAATGATATAAAACAAAAAAAATTGCACTGTTTATTCTACTATATTAAACTAGCGGTCCGCCCCGGCTTCGCCCGTGGTACATATTTACGTTTTCTCTACATAAGAACCATCCTCTTACTTCAAGGAATATAATAAAAAAAGAATTATCGAAATCGGTTCAGCCGTTCTCAAGTTATGCGCTTACCAACACATTTTGGGATTCATTTTTATATTATAGAAGATAGAAGAAGATTAAGTCGAGTTTTCCTTCCTGACGCTATAACTCCAGAACGCACGAACCGATTTCCACGGTTTTGCATTCGTTGGAAAGGTCTCGGGCTCCGTGAGGTTTATAGCAAAGAAAAGGTGTCTCTGGTGGCGAAACGGAGTTCGCTCGGTTTGCTAGTCTTCTTCTTCTTCTTCTTATATATAAAAATGAATCGCAAAATGTGTTGGTAAGCGCATAACTCGAGAACGGCTGAACCGATTTCGTTAATTCTTTTTTTATTATATTCCTTGAAGTACGACGATGGTTCTTATGTAGAGAAAACGTAAATATGTACCAAGGGCGAAGCCGGGGCGGACCGCTAGTTAACAATAATTTCTAGTTTATTATTTATCCTTCTATCAGTCGGTTGCCTGGAAGAGATCACTCTTAAGTGATAAGGCAGCTTTCAGTGCTGTTTTTTTTTTAAGTTTTGTTATTATTTTATGTATTTTGGCAGCACAATAAAGAGTATAAATAAATAATAAATAATAAATAAATAATCTCACCGGGCACAGGCGGAGGCAGAGCCAACACTCTGGTTAGGGCTGCGTCCTCCAACACAACGGGGTCCACTCCGTGGTCCCACTCGCACAGGTCCCCGCGCATGCAGTAGCCTTTCACTGGGGTAATATATTACTTATTAATAAAACAATAACAAACAAACAATAAAATTTATTATCCTAGACCATAGTTTCTAATTTATGCTTTATTTTCAAAATTTGATAAAAATATCATCCACATACATAAATCTTCCGAATTAAAATGATACTTAAGCATAATAAACAACAAGAAAATTAGACCAAAAAATAGGCAAAAATTTCCGTTTTAAAGTTTACGGACTGAAGTTTAAACAAAGCTGGTGTAAAAAAATGTATGGTCTAGAACTATAAATTTTAGTATTTTTGTTAGATAATAAGTCTCTCTACCCCTCATAATCTGTTGGACCACTTTTTACAGGACACCCTGTATAACACATATTTGCCGACTATTTACTTATCTATCATTTTAAAATTTATAACATCTATTTTTCACAAATATCCCCAAACCACCAAATTTTTTTTTACATTATCAATTATTATAGGTTTTGCTATTTTTGAATCTTCCAAATAAGTTTCACTTCTGACACGTGTGCTCGGTACACGCTCTTTTTTATATTTTCATTAATTTCGTTCTATATTTTCATGTGTAATATAAGACTTTATGCCTGATACTGCATTAACACCCACATTTTACTTTCATTTCTTTGGTACTTAAATTTCCACATATAATATTATGATCTATCATTACATAGTACATACCATCAAAATCTCTACATCTCCGTTTGAATGTATCCTTGTGTTCGACTCGAGTCTCTATATGCGGCGACATCGATCTGTCGCGTGATCTGTTAAATAAATAATAATTATATATTGTAGTAATTACATCAATTATTTAAAACCATAAACGAAACCTGGTATTTCTTTGTTGACGGTGCTGTGCAGATGAGAATTCAAAAGTACAGGTAGAGATTTTTTCATCATTAGAGACAAGGGGTCTCCATGATTTTTGTACGGCGTTGCGGAATAATGGATTAAAAGCAGTATTGAAATAGCTTGACAAAGATGCCGTACAAAATCAAATGACCAAATTTACCCCGGCAATTGTCGGAAAATAAAAATAAATTCCGACTTTGTGGACCACCATTTTTGTTTTTGATAGGTCACCTGGTGGTTCAAATGACACATAATTTTTTCAACATGGGCCTAGTATTGTCACCGATCCTTGATAAGTGTACACATTTGTAATAAACATTAATTTTATACAAACCTCTCTCTGTCCCTCTCCCTCGACACCCTATCCCTGTGCTCTCTGTCCCTCGACATTCTATCTCTCTCCAACTCGCGGGGCACGCGCAGTCTGTCTCGCTCCCTCTCGGCGTCCCGCTCGCGAACACCGACCGGCGATCTTGATCTGTTTTATTGATAATAAATATATTAATTTTGTAAGTACCTATTTATTATATTAACAAAAAAATATCTAAAATATACTAAAACTTTTTTTTTTATATCTAAACTTTTACTCGTGTTTACGATACGCGATTAAAAAAAAACAGGCCACAATTCACAAGCTTTAAAATATGTAACCGTTAAAAACAGAATGGAAATCGATACAGTATTTTAGGAGTTTATCACAAAAAAATAGACAGAGGCATTGTTGGGCTTTGTTTTATAATATATAGTGATATAATTGCAAATAAAATACTTACTACTACTACTACTTTTTTAAACACTTTTTAATTAAATTACTTATGACAGTAACTTCAATGTTCCGCAGGAACGAAGGCGAAAAATATAATTTTACACAGATAATATAGTATTTTCTAGTGTTAGATTTTACGCGAGTATTACACATTTGGAAATTAAAGATTTTTAACGGACGGACAGTCTGCTGTGTTCGAAACGTCGAGAAAATACTATCACTACATAGTATAAAACAAAGTCGCTTTCTCTGTCCCTGTATGCTTAAATCTTTAAAACTACGCAACGGATTTTGATGCGGTTTTTTTTAATAGATAGTGATTCAAGAGGAAGGTTTTAGTATATAATTTATTATGTTTTAGACAAAGCGGGCGAACCCGCGTGCGAAAAGCTAGTAATGAATAAATCGCGTTTAAAATCCGTTAAAAATCTTTAATTTCTACACAGATATTTCATTTGAACAGATTATACATAATTTTAACACTAAGCTATAGATATAAAACTCACCTAGACCGGCTAGGCAGCCTGTCGGTGGGCGGACTCCTGTTGCGATATCTGCCCCGAGGGGACGGGGAACGGGACGGGGGACGTCTGTTTTAATAATTATATAATATTATTATTATTTATTGGTATGGATAATTGTTATATTAAAGATAATTAAAAAATTGGTTGTTTGTAAAGTAGGTTTACGATCGAGATGTTTACGTGATAACATAATGCAGTGGCAGTGCTCGAGATGAGACGGGAGATCGGTCCGTCTCTAGATCGGTCCGTCTCTCTCTCGTTATACCTGCGATCGCGCTCGTGAGGTTTTGGTGTGACACAAGTTTCTGAACATGTCACCCGACTAAAACGATTTTAAAAACGTTATCACGTTAAAATAGTAAAAAAAGCTAAAAAAACATCCTAAGGGTGCTTTTCCATCAATCGTGTGCGAGGATGTGAAGCGAGGAATTTTTTTGTAAATAACCAATAGTATCGCTTCAAACGCTAAACATTTCAAACTTTTATATTGATTTATTCATACTTTATTGCTCTGAAATAACTTAACTAGGAACTTAATCTAATTATAAATTAAAACAAATGGCGGTCTTATCGCTAAATAGCGATTTCTTCCAGACAAACTTCAAAACTTAATGAAGCGATATGATTGGTTATTTACAAACACATTGCTTGCTACACATCCTCGCACATTATTGTATAGAAAGTATATGTAAAAGCACCCTTAAACTCATGAAATTATTGTATTGTCACCGATCCTTGATAAGTGAACAAAGTTGGAATTAAATTCATCCATAGCATTTTCCTGTGTTTGATTTAACGAGAGTATTAAATCCGTTAAAATCTTTAATTTTTAAATCTGTCCGTTTAACATGGGTCCAAATCGAGTCTAAAGGAGTCGGTTAGACTCGATACAACATCTTCTTATATGGGGCATTTCACGCCAAGCGGACACAGATTTCAGGGTCAGGTTTCAGATTTCGGTTATATTTTAGTATGTTACACCTGTATATATCCTCGGTATGTATACGAAAAATTTTTGCATTTAGAAGCTTAGTTTTCAAAATACAGGTCTTTGAAGATGTCAGTAAGCGCGAGGTATGGGGGACTTTGAATGTAATTATCAGTTCAAGAAAAGTAATTTTTAAATAAATTGATGACTGAATAATATACCCCATGAAATAAACTTTTTATGCTCATATTTCGAATTTCGAATTTATATTAAAATTCCTTAGAAAAATAAAAAAATATTTTTCTTTGTCATTTTTTACAAACTTTGCGTATTTTTAATTTTTTTAAAGATCATTAATTAAATAGCTTATATTATGCTTAAACTTCATGCAAAGTTCTAGAGTGGTCATCGCAGAAGTTTAGAAGCTACATGTATTATAATGTCGAAGCGCGGCAATATCCCCATACTAGCGCCTAGCGCGTCGCACTGCAATATTCATAGAAACGGGGACAAAAAATAAATTCTAGAAATTTGAATTATTTGAAGTGTCAACAGATAGGTCTTTAAAAATTGATTAGAGATTTATGAATAAGGGTGCACTCACACACATCAGTCACCGTCACGGCACGTCACCGGACAGGATTAAAAAAAAATATGTATCAATAGTTCTAGTATGACTCTGTTCCCACACGACAGTCGCCGGCACGAAATCTATCAGTGACGTCACCGGTCAGGCACGTCAAATAATCTTTCCATACATGTATCATACTTTTATCCCCACTCACCCGGTGCCGTCACGTCTCAGTTCAGTCAGCGTCGTGCTACCGTCAATTGCTACATGTTCTCTAGCGTGACACACGTCTAATCACTGACTAACCTGATGTATGTGTTCAATGATTCAGTCAAACCGGCGACGTGACTGACGGACAACATGACGGTGACTGGTGTTTGTGGATACGTACACGAACCGTCACCGATCAGTCATCGGTGACTTGACGGTGACTGATGTGTGTGAGTGCACCCTAAGTTTTATGCTAAAATAAATAATTGACGAGATATACGTATTCAAAGTCGTAAAAATGTCATATTACTTTACTGAATATTTTTTTTTTAAGAAAACAAAAGTAATATTTTCTTGCTTGTTATTTACCACTATAAAATCTTATTAAAACCTGAAACGGTGTTATTAACTAACTATAATGAGATAAATACTGCAGTACGGTGCGCTAACCAACTAAGCGCTAGTATGGGGATATTGCCGCGCTTCGACATTATAATACATGTAGCTTCTAAAGTCCTGCGATGACCACTCTAGAACTTTGCATGAAGTTTAAGCATAATATAAGCTATTTAATTAATGATCTTTAAAAAAATTAAAAATACGCAAAGTTTGTAAAAAATGACAAAGAAAAATATTTTTTTATTTTTCTAAGGAATTTTAATATAAATTCGAAATTCGAAATATGAGCATAAAAAGTTTATTTCATGGGGTATATTATTCAGTCATCAATTTATTTAAAAATTACTTTTCTTGAACTGATAATTACATTCAAAGTCCCCCATACCTCGCGCTTACTGACATCTTCAAAGACCTGTATTTTGAAAACTAAGCTTCTAAATGCAAAAATTTTTCGTATACATACCGAGGATATATACAGGTGTAACATACTAAAATATAACCGAAATCCGAAATCTGAAACCTGACCCTGAAATCTGTGTCCGCTTGGCGTGTAATGCCCCATATATAAAATTCTCGTGTCACAATGTTAGTCTGCATACTCCTCCGAAACGGGTGGACCGATTCTCATGAAATTTTCTGTGCATATCGGGTAAGTCTGAGAATCGGCCAACATCTATTTTTCATATGTACCACGGGCGAAGCCGGGGCGGACCGCTAGTAATATATAATATACAATATACATATATACAGGTGAAGTTAATATAAGTCTGTTAAAATACAATAAACGAACCTTTTATCATCTCTAGGATGTCGTCTGGCCCTCGCTCTCCGTTCCCAAGATCGCGAACGACGTCTACGACGATCGTCTTTATCTCTAATCTATAGGAGAAATAAATATAAAATTAAATATTACTACATCATATAAAACAAAATCGCTTTCTCTGTACCTATGTATACTATCTTTAAAACTACGCAACGGATTTTGATGCGTTTTTGAAGTGAAACTTCTTTATCGGGGTTGGACAAAAATTTAGTGTAACATTTTTGCGTTACGCCGTACACGTGACATTTTTGCGTTACGCCATACTCGTGACATTTTTTAAGGTCATAAAGAAGTTTCACTTCTTACGTGTGTACTCTAGTGCACGCATACATTTTTTTTTAATAGATAGTGTGATTCAAGAGGAAGGTTTAAACTTTAAGTATATAATTAATTAGGTTTTAGACTATACTTAATTACACAAATATTTGAAATTATCTTACCATATTTTCTCCTCTCCTATCTCTTCGTCTGGGAGCCTCGACTGGTTCTTCCAAAAGCTCTGTGGGTAATACCTGTAAGAAAACAAAAAAAAATAAAAACAATATGTATGCGTGTACTAAAGTACACACGTAAGAAGTGAAACTTCTTTATGACCTTAAAAATGTCACGAGTATGGCGTAACGCAAAAATGTCACGCGTACGGCGTAACGCAAAAATGTCACGCGTACGGCGTAACGCAAAAATGTTACACTAAATTTTTGTCCAACCCCGATAAAGAAGTTTTACTTCAAAAATAGTTGGTAGTTCCGGCTATGTCTCTCCATATTAATTTTAAGAGTTATTTAGGACGGAAAAATCCAACAAATGAAAAATCATTAAATTTTGTTCAGCCTTTCGTAAATATAACTTGCGTAACTAGAAAAACTTTCTAAAAGTTTATATTCAACAATAATATCATAAACTATTATCAAGGAAGGTAAAACTGCAGGGTACAGCTAGTTATAAATAAAGTCTCACCTTAACAAGCGTATGCTCATTGTGCGGGTGTCTCCTCGGCATCACAACCCTGTGTCTCACTTCCCTTCCCTCTCTCTCCCTCACTTCTCTCTCTCTCGCTTCTCTCTCTCCAACTTCTCTCTCTCTCACTTCTCTAGCTTCTCTCGCTTCTCTAGTCTCCGCTGTGATGGGGGATCGGATGCGAGGTTTGTCTTCTGTCTGCGGTGCGAGCGGTACTGAAAGGGAAAATTAATGTTAATATTTGACCAAGGGCCGATTTTTCAATGCTTGGATAAAACTTATCCGTCCAATAAAGTATTACACCATAATATTATAATGTCACGTAAACTGTCAAATACGGGCAATTAGAATACGTTTTTAAAATGGTAGTTTTATACATTATTCAATGAATAAGTTTTATCCATGCATTGAAAAATCGGCCCTAAACCTGACGATGATGTTTTAAAAATGTTTAGTGTTTATAATAAAAAATTAATTAACCAATAGGACAAATTTTTTTGATTTGAGACTTGACTCAATACCAAGAAAAAAAAATAATGTTGGTTTACTCTTTAAATTAAACGCAATCCAGAAATCTACTATATAAAAATAAGTCGAATTTTCTTCCTGACGCTATAACTCGAGAACGCACGAACCGATTTCCACGGTTTTGCATTCGTGGTCTCGGGCTCCGTGAGGTTTATAGCAAAGAAAATGTGTCTCTGGTGGCGAAACCGAGTTCGCCCGGTTTGCTAGTAAGTACTAAATGAATATTAACAGACAAACTAAAACCAAGAAAGCCTTGTAAATTTGTTATTATGTTTACGGACATTTATCGGATGAACTATTCACAAACACAAAAAACATACCATGATTTTCCACCTCCTCATTCAGTTTCGTGTCTTCCACGTCATTCTGTTCCAACACAGGTGAAGGTTCCTTCTTAAGACCCTCGACAGGTTTCAAATACTCCTGGCTGTCGAGCGCTTTGAACAGCATGTCGACGAACGGTTTTGTTTCTGTAAATTATAAGTTTGGTTATTTTTATGAATTTTTAATATTAAATTATTAATACAACTAATTATACTAATCGTAGAACAAATGTTGTTACTTATGATGTTAGCTATCTCGTCCTGCGAGGTTGCTGGTGTTTTACAAGTAACCCTGTATAATAATTCTCATATATAATTAATATTATATATACTAAAGTGTGATATTTACTATTTAGTTTTATAGTAGTAGGCGAAAGACGCGAGGTCGAATTATTTAAAAATTTCTCAATGAGAAGGTGTGCTCATATTTAAACTTTATTTGACGTTTTTCTTGGTACAATTTTTGTGTCTGGAGATAATTAGTAGCATCTAGGCTACTTATTATGGGGGACAAGTTTTAAAAATTAGTATGTAGTTGAATAAAAACATGACTATGTATAAATTTCAAAACACCATGCGGGCGAAGCCGCGGGCGGAAGCTAGTTTTTAATAACCTTCAAAAATTATACTCTTTACACTGTATATTTTTTCACCAAATGATACCAAAATTATTTTTTTATGCCAATTACCTTGTTGCAAGAACACATCAAGCTGGTCGAGCATACCGTCCCGCAGTTCCTCCAAAGGTTTGTCCTTTTTCACGAGCGCATACACGTACTTCGCGAGCGCAGCCGGATCCGCGTCGCATCTGAAATTGATTTATTTTAATTAGATATTTAGTTTTGTATAGCATTAAAATCTCTATATATAAAAATGAATCCCTATTTCCCTTGGTCACACCATCACGCGTGAACGCGAGAACGGCTGAACCGATTTCGATTATTATTTTTTTACAATATTCCTTGGAGTGCGAGAATGGTTTTTATGGAGAGAAAAAGTAAACATGTACCACGTGCAAAGCCGGGGCGGACTGCTAGTGCTTTATAAATATAAATTTTTAAAGAATAGAATAATTTAGATAACGAGGCGGGATTCGAATCAGCGTCTTTCGCCTTTCCAGGACGACGCATGACCTCTCGGCCACCTGTGATCCTGCTAGAGCAATCGCATTTATTCTACTCTTTCGGTCACTGTTTTTAATTATTTATAAAAATCGATATTGAAATTAAGATTAATTGATTTGGTAACATTAATTACAAACTTCAAAAATAACATTGGTTGTAGGTTTTTAAAATATTTTAAAATAACATTGACATAGGTATATAATTTTAGTAACTTGTTATAAATATTGAGCCAAAACCTCTGGACATATTTTGATGTTGCATTGCCATTGTAAAAAGGAGTATGTTTTGGCTCCACATATAAATATTGAGTTTATACTTACAATGTAACCAGAATTAGGCCAAAAGGACACTGTATCAATGACATGGTTAAATTTTGATAACAGATTTATCAAAGTATTTATTTTTGTATGTTTGTTAAAAATTGTGACTGAAAATTGCTATAGAAATTAATTTTATTTTACTTAAATGCATTTTTCTCGGATACAAATAAAGCCTTTTATGTACTCTTATCTCTCTTTTTTTGTTTAATATGTTTAATAGTAGATAAATAAATTAATTCTATTTACATAGAAACATCACACACACACAATGAACAAAAATACACAAAAAGACACACACATAGCACTATATTTACGCCATGTGTGTGGCAACAACGAGTTCACAAAAATAGAATTTATAATGTTACCAAAATAACAAATCTGTGAGTCAAATATATTTATAGTGTGTCTAAATGTGAACTGAAAGGTAAACAATGTGTTGATAATATGTACTTTTAACCAACTGAAACTAAAAAAAAGGGTTATGTTTTTAGAGTGCATCACAACATAGTATAAAACAAAGCTACTTGGTATCTGTATGTCCCTTAGTATCTTTAAAACTACTCAACAGATATTGATGCATTTTTTAAAAGAGAGTGGTTCAAGAGGAAGGTTTTAGTATAACCACTCAAGTGCGGGACGACCAGGAGCCGGTCGATCCACATTCAAGGATATGTGCGGGGCGACCGGCTCCCGGTCGATCAACAGTCGTGGGTTTTGCGTTCGCTTTATAAAACGGTCTATCGTCCTTCCTTTTTCTAACTTATATGACATGTTAAGGAAAGAACAGGCTAGCTATAAGTCAAGTTAACAACATAACCACATGATTTATGTGGCCCACTTTTGATGACACATTGAGTGGGTAGTTTTTTGTACAAAAAAATAAACAGGGAATGTGTAAAAAAAATGTATGGGAGGGTATGATGTTTTTATTTTCTCGTAAGAAGAGTGTAACAAAGGATCAATAAATATTAAAATCTCACTGAACAGCTGTTTTAATTTTTTATTAGCAGACAAAATGTAACAAAAATTACAAGGGTACATTTGCTTTGACTTACAAGTTGTTTTATTTAAATATTACCATGTTTTGACAAGGCATAGAGTATATTTCATTATCTATCAATATATATATATACTTGCAAATGTGCTATTGATAAAGGAATCTGAGATAATCGACTTTAAAAAAATATTGGACCGCCAAAAACCCCATTTGCGGCGGCACCGGGAGCCGGTTCCGCACATAACCCGATTTTTGCAAAATGGCGTCCCGCACTTGAGTGGATATAATTTATTAGGTTTTAGACAAAGGCGGGCGGTAAGCTAGTTATGTATATTATGAACATGGCTATTCCACCCTCTGTAGCCTGTTATTTCGGTTGAATAGCTTTTTATATTAGTCTTGTGTGAGTGATTGTGATTACTCCAAATTATTAAATGATACATTTTTGATGTAATTTTAAAGTTTTTATAAGCTTAAGTTCCTAATAATCTTTAAATGTCCTATTTAAAGTGATGGTACTAACACAGATCTGTTTTTATTTTGTTTATTTAAGCCGTTCTCTGAGTTATCATATTGATTGATATTGATATTAAATATTATTTAATACTAAAATACTTATGAATAAATGCCATTTTAAATATTTGTAGTAATAATTACCTTTATTTACATTTAAGTTGAATAAAATCAAATAAATATCTAGAACAAATACATTCAAGTGTAAAATTTTGCAAACAACTTTTTTTTGTCATCCAAATCATTATGCTTCTTGAAGAAATTCGAAAGTTACTTTATAGGTTATGCTTGTGCTCTAGTTCTTATTAATTTTCATTTAGTCTCATTTCTAAATAGGAAAAATACCACAATATAAAAAATATTTTATTCTTAATTGATTAGATCTATTGATAATACTAAAAATCTGTCGCAAAGAACTTTGATAAGTTTCTAATGTCAAAATCTTAAATCGCTTCTTCGAGACTGATTACGAAATTGTAACGTGACACTTTGCTAATAATATTGATAAGGAAAATACATATTTATACATATTGTTTTACTGTAAAATGTGTTAAAATTTATGATAAACTTATAATAATCGCACAGATTTTGCAAAATAAATGATAATATAAACATGGCCGAAATAGTACTCACAGGGGTTCCAATATGGACGTCAACCAACTTTTAAACACATCTGGATTTTCAATAATCATTTTAAATACTAAAACACGTATGTCACGCACAAAAATCCATGTAAAATATAATTGTTTAATCAGTTATAATAATAAAAGCACAAGATTATTAATTCGCAGGATAAGTCCACGACTTTCGCGTTTCACTTCTCCTTGGAAATTATTTTTTTCTAATGTTTGCAGTGCTGCCAGCTACAAGTTGAAAACTTTATTTTTCCCGTAATAAACTAAAATTTGTTGAAATTTTCCCGTATAGGTATGTCGTAGGTAGTTCAAAAACAAAATAAATTTTAGTAAAAGCAATCATCACTAAACATACATTTTTGTTTAATAACATAATTTGATAACATAACGTCGTTACTTCCTAAATTTTCTTTTCATGTCTTGAATTTCTATCCTGTTTTTCCTCTATAAAATTACTTTTCTCCTTTTTATAAGGAATAATTCTTAGATCATATATAATTCGGATACATATTTGGAGAGCGAGTTGAGTGTAAAAATGACTATAATGTATACCTAAAATTCAAATATATATAAATACATAAAAGTAAAGTGAAGTTAATGATAATAAGATGATAATCATTAAACCTATTTTAACGAGAAATACTAAGTGATTTACTGTTTTGATAAGAGATTTTGTACATATTTTTATTAAAGTGAAACTTTTATTACATTGTCTCAAACTTTTTGGTCTGTGTAGCGCATGTCGCGTGTATCGCGGCGCTACACAAAGCATAGTGTTCGGAACCGTTCGAACAGTTTCACTTTTACCGTGGTTTCATAAAACCACACAACATTTTTATTTTTTTTTTATAATCAATTATTTTATTATGATTATTAGATTATTTTTGTTTTTAGTCCTACATTAATAGGATAATAATTACACAGCATAACTTCCATTGTCGGATTCAAAATTTACTTATCCACGTCTTAATTTTGTAACAAAAACGAAAGCAATTTATTTTATTACTAAAATTATTTAATACATCCTTTTATGATTTTCTGTTCTTGAAATGTCTCATTTGGGTAACTTTTTAAAAATATAATATTGCATATTGGCTTCATCGAAAATTAAGGAAATCAAAGTTTTGTGTATGGCAAGTCCAGTCAATTACTCAATTGGCATTTGACAAGTGGCAACATTGTTTGTGATTTGTGAACGCGTTCTGGAAAGATTTCTGGTGTTTGCTGGTCTTATTTTTATAAAAATACTTTAACAATTGTTACATATAATCAAAAGAAATGGTAAGTTATGTTGAGATATATCTTGGACTACATAAATCAACAATTACAGCGTGTTAATATTGGATTCCAATCTTAAAAAATGGCGGTAAAGTCAGGTTATGTTTTTCTGTTTGCAGTCTCATACAATATTATTAGTGCAACCGGGTTCCAAGCCTGAAACACGGACCTACTCAGACTACGAAAGCGTAAATGATTGTATGGAGGGTGTATGTAAGATTTACGAAGAGCATTTAAAACGACGAAATCCAAATACACCAACAATTACTTACGATATATCGCAATTATTCGACTTTATCGACCAAGTGAGTATCAATTTCCGTTCCTACGAAACGCTTTTGCTATATCAACAAAGCTTGTAAATTAGAAATGCTGACATGGTGTTTTTCTGTTCCATGCGGTTGGGTTTCTTATTATCTAACTACCTACTAAGTTTAAATATTAAAATTGAGTAGGTACACATATTATAGGTAGGTAGAGGTAGTTGATAATTATGTATACCTATTTAAAAGTGTAAATTAACTTTAAATTGTTTTGTATGAAGTATGAACTGTATTGAAAACGTAAGGACCTAGGGTCCACATGCCTATTCGCGTCCATTTTGCGGATATCTTTTAGAAAATTCACGAAAATAAGTATACTTTGAGTAAAATTGTAATAAGAAAAATTTCCGATAATACCTCAATGTATAAGAGACACGCACACATATTCAAAATATGCCTGCGCACCGCCTATCCTATTAAAAAAAAATATTTAATTTTGGCCATTAAACGAGAGAGCTAAAACGCGCGGGATTTTAAGAAAAAAATAGTGCGTAGCGTCGCGTTTGACGGTAAGTATCTTATTGTTAAATGTGAATTTTTGAATATGTAACTGTTTCTTTACTTTGCTAACAAAACATGGAATAGTATGGATTATAAATCAGCTTATTTCTTTTACAATTAATAGCTAAAATAAGGTGGACGCGAATTACTACACCGAATTTGTACAACTTCCATTTTGCGTCCACGGTGGGCGCAAACTATACCTATAGTGCATAACAATAGAACATATTGCGTCCACATTGTTTTTCATTACTTAGCAATGAATTGTTTGTTAAAATATGTAATTTAAAATAGATTGTACATTTTTGACTAAGACTACAAGTTGATAATTTAAATTTTCATTTATATTAGCAAATTTTTATGCTATTTTTTCATTTTAAAATGGGTATTCTAAGAATGAGACTAGTATCTTTGAGAATGAGAGTCTGTGGTTAAGAAAATAATATGAACAAAAAAGAAATTTAATTCATTAGAAAATCTCTCAAAAGGAAAAACCGGAATCCTTGAAGAATCACTTTGATATCCGTCCGTCTGTATGTCCGTCTGCCGGTCTGTCTTTCTGTCAAGACCCTTTTTCTCAGTAACGCGTGGAGGTATAAAGCTGAAATTTATATTGAATACTCAAGTCTACGGTCCCTTGAAGCAGTGAAAAAATCAAACTTATAAGCCAAAGCAATCAGAAGATACAGCCGTTTATGCTGCAAATTTTCGCAAATTTCGACATTCGCAAGGGAATCAAAACCTACAGGGTACTTTACGTGAACACAGACACTTGAAGTTTGGTACGAAGCAACGTCTTATAGCACAAATAAGGGAAACGTTGAAAAAATAATCATTTACAGTTAAAACATATGAAAAAAAACAGTTTATACAGGAACCCTCGGTGTGCGAGTCCCACTCGCATTTGGCCAGTTTTTATTAAATAACTATATTCGTAAATAAATAATTTATTAAAATCTAATTTTTATTTGCATTTATCTGATAAAATATCACCCAATACACTGTTAATTCTTTTTCTAAGCTGGTGGACGCGAACTGGTCCGCGGGTGGACGCAAACTGGAATTTTTGGACGCGAACTGGGTAAAACGCCTAATTCTGCTATTTGTCTAGATAAATAAAAACCACATGATATTTCCAACACAAATGAAAGTAAATCTTAAAATAGACTATGTAATGAACACGTTACATAAATTTTGCGTTGAAATTTGTTCTGGAACATTTTTATTTTCTCCTTCAAACTTTCCAACTACACTAAGTGGACGCGAACAGGCGCAATGACCCTACATTATAATACATATATGAAATTCCTACACATGTAGGTATAATATGATTTTATTGGAGGTAGAACAATATTGAAATGATGTATGTACTAATAATAACCATAGTAATGGATTTCAGTTGGAAAATCATGAATCTAAATAATATTCAATTAGAAAATAATAGCACATAATATTAATTGAGAATAAATAGGTATAACATACAGTTATACTCTGCCATTTATCTAAAACTAAGTTTCCGCCCGCGCTGTCAAAGAAAAACCCGTTCCCGTGGGATTTCCGGGATCGCGTCATTTTCCCGGGATAAAGAGTAGCCTATGTCCTTTCTCGGGTATCAAAATATCTCCATACCAAATTTCATGAAAATTGGTTCACTAGTTCGTGATTGTGTAACAGACAGACAGACAGAGTTACTTTCGCATTTATAATATTAGTATAGATGATTGGGACAGCAACAGTAGTTGCAGATAACAATTTTGAATAAAACAATATAAATAAATATAATAAATAATAGTATGTATTATGAATGCAAAACATTAGGTGTAAAAATAAGTTCCCGCTGTTTTTGTTTATGGTATTACACAAGTTTTCCTTTAGAAATTATAGGTGACTAGCTGTGCTCTGTGGTTTTACCCGCATTGCTCTGCTCGTGTTGGTCTCAGCAAGATGATATATAGCCTATAACCTTCCTCGATAATTGGGCTATCTAACACCTAAAGAATTTTTAAAATTGGACCAGTAGTTCCGGAGATTAGCGCGTTCAAACAAACAAACTCTTCAACTTTATAATATTAGTATAGATATGTACAGTATCTCTACCTCATACACAGCAATAGTGAATTAACCTTTTTTTTATGTTTCTTACAGTTGGCCGACCTCAGTTGCCTGGTATACCAAAAATCGACAAACACCTACGCGCCATACAACAAAGATTGGATCAAAGAGAAGATATATGTTCTTCTGCGTCAAGCGGCAGGGCAGAGTGTTTAAATTATATGTATATATTATGATAAAAAATTGACTGTAACATGATGCACATTATTTGAAAATTGTACTTGTCAGTAGGTGAAAATTTAATTGCGTAGTTTATTTGGTGGGGAAAATATGTTTTTCCAGAGAATGTGTATTTGGTCTCATAAAAGCTCTTTCCTAGTAATATTTTAATTAAAATTGATAGTGTTTTGTTAAAATAACATACAATATAAAGAAATGATTGTATTTTGTAAGTAATATTAGTGGGTAAAACACAATATCAAGCTGTAATTTAAAGAAAAAACAAAGATTTCAAAGAAAAAGTGTATTTTCAAATATAAATAACCTATATGTACGAAAAATAAATATATCTAATAATAAAATTAGGCATAAAAATCTTTGCCTATATTATTTATTAGCCTCGAAAAACTTATTATAATATCCAAATAATGTGTGACATGTTACAAAATTAACTTTTTTCTATATTTAGTCAAATTAAGACTATTCACAGCTTCTTTAAAGAAGTTTTTTTTTCCACCAATGATGGATGATTTTTGTATGGTGGCAACTTTGTATCTAAAATTTTGATTTACACTGATTAAGAAAATGACTCATTATTAAATTTTTTTTTCAAAACTACTACACACTAAATTTCTAAGACTTGTTTTTTTTTGCAACAATTTGCAAATTATTCTTTCATATGCATAGTTATGAAAAAAAAAATTGTAAAAATAATCTATGCAAAATTATGCCACTTGACCAGCTTAGAAAAATATAGATAAATAATTTAAGCACAGATTAAAAATTTAAGCACAGATTAAAAAAACAACCTAATGTCATTTGATAATTTAGATAATATAGTCATGACAAATTACAAAAATGTAAGCTTTTTCATACTGTTTTGAATAATTCTTTAAAAACTTAATACTACATACATTAATAGTATTATTAATTTTGGTCCAAAAAATTTTTTTTTGTACTTTTATAATTTTGGAACACTTGTAAAAGTTGCTTTTGTATTAATATTTTGTGTATGATTTACAATTAAGATTGTAGCCTATAAAAGAGAATTTCATTTTTTTTGTTAACGAGTACCTATGAATATTACTTTTGTTATAGATTTAAGGTTAATATAAGATTAAATATCATAAGAAATGTGATTGTTTTATTTTTCCCTAATTTCATCGACTGAAAAGACCAATAAAATAGTACCTATGCATCACAGTTTTTTTTTATGTGGATAGTAAAACAAAATTAGTCATAAACATTGAGGTATTATTATAGAGAGGACACCACGACCAAAATCTGAGCGACAAGCGCGGCGGCGCGGGGGGGGGAGTGAGTCATACACTTTGTAGATATTCGGCCTGATACTTAAAAATTAAAACCAATCAATGTAACGAAAAAAAATAGTTTGAGACGATTGACTCTAACTAGTGTTACAAATAGTGTAGTAGCGGCGCGGTGGCCTCTCTAGTAGGTAGTACATAGTAACTCAATGGTCATAAATAATAATGAAATGCAGTTAAATAATTTGGGCAGTCAGTTTTCACTTTTCAATGAATAATTGCGTTATACCCATGGGTTATACTTAATCATTAAAATTTCAATTCCATCATTAATTAATATTATCGCCAATTTGCATTATCATTAAATGAAATAACCACTTTTAATGTCTACTTCTAATATCTTCTATAATCAGTTCTCTGACATTTTTAAATTTATTACAAAACACATCGACGCCCTGTCTTGATTCTCGCCCCAAAATTCCGATCAACTGAATGAATTGAACCAATGTCAATCCTTCGAGATTAGGATCCAGTCGTTCGTAGGATTTTGTGAAGAAATTCTCTGATATTATCCTACCATCTATAATTTTGCATTTAACGAACCATTTTAGTATTATATAATATTTGGCCAAATTTCCATCGCTAGCACCTCGTAGCGTCACATAAACTTCTTCTAAATTCATAACAAAATAATGTGATTTTATCAAAATAATCAATTATGAAATAAAAAGGGTGGGTCATGGTTTGTATATTATATGAGTTCGACTTTCATTAACACAGTCCATGCCAGAGCTTTGAGAAAAAAAGGATAAAATGCTGAAAATAAGTAGGTACCTAACTACTTTTAATAAATAATTAAAATAATGCACTAGTGTAGGAAATCTGAATGAAATTTATAACACTCATTGATGGAGTGGAGTGAATGTAATTATAATTATAATTTATAATACTATCATGTGGGAGTTACTCCGTATATCATCTGCTATATGTCAGTGAAAGTCCCATCAAAATCGGTCTAGCTGTTTCAGAGATTATCCGGAACGAGACAAAAATTGTAAAAAATAATATTTAGTGTTCATCATTCAAGTACATCCTTAAAAGCATGTCGAAGGGTGGCCGAGATCGGAATGATTAAGATTCATGATTGTACAACTTTTATTAGTAATTCTTTTACAAAATTTATAATTTAAGTACACACAAAAGGACAATGGACAAAAACGATCCGCCGAGGGAAAAACTAATTGTTTCCGAACAAAGAGACCACTGACAAGTCACGACAAGTGACAGTTCCTTTTTCGCGCCCCTTCTTCGGCCCCGGCGTTCCGTCGGTACGCGACACTAGCTCCATCAAATGTCACATCGCGTACTTTGCCAATTCCTTTTCACGCCGACACGGCCTTCCTGACAGACGCCCGGCCTCGGGCGTTAATCATCTTACGTCCGAGTCCAGCATATGCCTAGTCGTTACTCATCTGAAAAGGACCACATATTAGGAAAACACTCTTATTAAGGAATATCTCAGCAGCACCCATTCAATTCCTGCGAACCTCTTAAAGCCATCATACCTATGGTATGAGGCACTGTAGAAGATTGCAGTTACTCATGAGAATACCTCAGCTCGATAAGTCATTAAGTATCATTGAAACCGACACATCCAGCTAGTCCCGAACACGAGACTACTGGCTATCGCTATAATAACTCTCCCATTACTCTATGCCCAGCTAGCTTCAAACTTTAGAAACTACTGTAGCAAATTACCTTGATCATCACATATTCTCCACACATTAACCAAATCATCATCATCAATTTGATCAGCTAAACGAGTAGCTGTCGAACCTTCACCGTCGCTATCCTCATCGCAAATTCTATATAGGGATACAGTATCATCATCATCAATTTTATCGTCCTCGCTTATTGATTGATTCACAACAACGTCACTAACTGCTGAATCATCAATTCGAACACTGCCCGCATTATCATTAGTCGCCGACACGGTATCTTCATTAAGAGCCTGTTCACAAAGCGCTTCCGCTAATTCGGTTAAGCCTGCCCTTCCTCTGGGAACTTCACGCAAGCTTTCATGGGGGTATTTATAAATTCTCTTAGAGCCATCTACATGTTGCAATTCATAACGGTCATTTTCTAAAATACTAATGATTTTAAAGGGTCCCCGAAATTTACGATCTAATTTTGTTTGGTTTCGTTCACTATTTTTCAAAAATACGAAATCACCTTGTTTAAAATGTTTGATACGTGCTTTAGTTTTATCGAAGCGTTCTTTATCATGATTCGCTACTGCTTCTATACTTTTACTGGCGTTTTCCCGAATTTCATCAAGATTCAACCGACTATCATCATTATCGCAAGAAATTTTGGATAAACCAGGAGTTAGAGCCTTCGTACCGAACATCAATTCCGTGGGCGTGTACCCCGTCACTCTACATCTTGTTGTGTTCATTACTAATTGAATATCACCTAATTCATCTCGCCAAACACTATCTGTGCTGTTTTCCACGACAGTTAACATGTTTTTTAATGTTTGCATAACACGCTCAACCTGGCCGTTTGCTCTACTTGCACCAACGGCAATAAAATGTAACTCAATATTATTTTCAGAGCAAATTTGTTTAAACTCAGAGCTAATAAAGCAACGGCCTTGGTCAGCGACCACACGTTTGGGCACACCGAACAAATGTATGGCTTGTCTTAAACTTTCGACAGCACAGTTAGCGTCCAAGCGCAGAGTATGTCGTAAAAGAACATACTTTGTAAATGCATCTATAATAACCGTCACGTATTCTTTTCTCTGACTTTTACCACTAAGTTTACCGCTTATATCAATATGGATAGTATGCCAGGGGCATGAGACTTTGGGTATAGGATGCAATCTTATCTGAGGAGAACCGGAAGTGTTTTTACACGCTTTGCAGACCAAACACGAATCAACAAACCTTTTAACCGCTTTATTCATACCAGGAAACCAATATGAATCGTACAATTTTTCGAGAGTTTTATCGAATCCTAGATGCTTAATTTCCGAATGAACATGGCTTATTAACGACCAAGCTAAAGACCTAGGCACAATAGGTAACCATAAGTTTTGCTTATTACGTTGAATCTTGCGGTACAGTATACCTTTACGAATATCGTATGATCCAGCTAGATCATTTGGTAGATCTCCAGTCCGCCATTTTGACATAATTTGAGATATTTCATGATCTCGTTGTTGTTCTACCACTATCCACTCCTTTTGAAGATTCAATATATTAACGTTCTTTCTATTATGGACATTAATCGTTGCGTTTTCATGCACGTCGCAGTCAGGCAAAGGATTTCTTGACAAAAAATCCGCGTGCGACATAAATCTACCTTCTTTGTACTCGATTTTAAAGTCGTAACCCTGCAATATGGCCCACCACCTATGCACGCGCGGAGTTAAATCGCGTTTGGTCGACGAGGATTTTAAGGCGTTGCAATCCGTTCGAACTGTAAAATGGCGACCGTATAAATAGTGGCGAAAATGTTCTACAGCCCGAACGACGGCTAATGTTTCCAGCTCGTACGAATGGTAACGTGATTCGGCTTCTGACGTACGTCGGCTAAAATACGCAATGACGTGTGGTACTTTATTGGATCGCTGAATAAGGATTGCACCGTAACCTAATGAACTTGCGTCAGTATGAAGTTCAATATCTTTGTCAGGATCAAATATAACTAGTACAGGCTCTGAAGTTAATATATCAACAACACGCTGATGAATTGTACTATGTTCCTCAGTCCACTTAATCTCACCTTTGATTTGCAACAGTGAATATAGAGGCGCCATTAAAGAGGAGAAATTAGGAATAAATTGCCGAAAGTATGATGCTAATCCAATAAATTGACGTACTTGACTAACATTTCGAGGAGCCGGTATCTCTACAAGAGCTTGAATTTTATTGGGATTAGGTCTTATTTCCCCAGCTTTTATTACATAACCTAGATAGGTAACTTGTGATTTTAAAAATTTACATTTTTTCATATTTAAAGAGAAACCGTTACTGGTCAGCGCATTTAATATCTCTTGTAACCGTTCGAAACCTTGTTCTAAAGTGACGGAGGGTATTAAGACGTCATCGATGTACACTTGAGCATAGGTACAGTTTCTCAGTGCAGCTTGGATACCTCGCTGAAATACCGATGGTGCATTTTTTAAGCCAAAGGGCATGGCCAGATATTCAAACTGACCATCTGGTGTAACAAACGCTGTACGCTCTACTGACAGCGGTTCTATGCTTATAGAATGAAAACTAGAAGTCATATCAAGAGAAGTGAAGAAATTCGCGCCATATAGTCTATCAATCTGGTCACTAATACGAGGAAGAGGATAATTATCTGCGCGAGTATTTGCATTTAATTCCCGGTAATCTACTACCATTCGATTTCCACCATCCTTCTTTTTCACAAGTAATATCGGACTAGCAAATGGGGAGTTACTCTCACGAATTACTCCAGCTTCCAATAATTCAGAGATTTTTTCCTTCACTATATCTCTTTCAGTCGGCGATAACCTATAGGGACGTCTTTGCACAGTTTTATTCGGATCAATTAATTCTATTTTCATTTCAACCGTTTTAGCTCGTATCGTTGGCGTACCTTCAACGAAACTATCAGTGAATTTACTTAGTATAGTATATAGGCGTTCTTTATTAGTACCAACTAAATCTGTATCTATTTGAGTCATGATAATATTTGATTGACAAGCTTTTGTACATAACTGTAACGATTTAGATTTTAAAATAGTGACACCCTCTGAATTGATTTCTACCTGGACACCCATGTTAATAATATCACGGCCCAAGATAATTGGTTCAGTTAAATATTTATCATCTACAATATGAAAAAGAATCTCATAGTTAGCACTATGTATGTTTACCTTGCATTTAATTTGTTCCCTACATATAATATTTGTATTCCCAATGCCTATTAAAGAAACTAATTCATTAAATTTAATACCATCTACAACTTTTGCAAGCCCTGCTTTAATGAGTGAACATTCAGACCCAGAATCAAAAAGAAAATGAATAATCATACCCGCAACTTGCAGCTCACCAGTTACCGCCCGCTTGCCACACAGCTTGACTTCTTTTGTTGTCACCAAAGATGAATTTTTAGCAGGGCAGGCATTTGCTACATGACCAGGCGATCCACAGGAATAGCAGGTGACAAGGCGTTTTTCTTCAGAACGAGGCTTCAATGTCTGTGAACTTTGAGATTTATTACAATTAAAGGATTTATGCCCCTGTTCTCCACAACGATGGCAAAAACCAACAAAACTTGCATTGCGATTGGTTATATAGCGTGGGCGTTTATTTTCAGTGACTGTGTTCACATCATCAACATGTCTTTTCAATGATACACCCCGCAGTGCCCGACATAATTCAGTTTTATTTTTTATATTATTAGAATTTAATTCCTTCTTTATGTTATTATCTAAACGAGATAATACGGCGATACAAAACCCTGTTATAACCTCGTTGTTCATTGTTGCATCGGGTATTGACTCGATAAGGTGCCAAAGGCGCATACAGGCATCTGCAGCTGTCTCTTTGTCATTCATTTTAAATGTTATAATACGTTCAAAGTAATCTTGCATGAGCAAAGGTTTTGAAAACCTAGCAATTAAATGTTCTTTTACATTTTCCCATGTCATACAATCGGGATGCATTTTTGCAAGGCAAGTAGCAGCTCGGCCACGGAGTGCTTGCGTCAGACTTAATAGTAGGTCGGTACCTTTAATATCCCTATGTTTTACCAACACCTCATTTATTCTACACCAACTCTCGATGTCCGCTTCGGGGTCATCGGGATCGTATTTCATGAGCGTCGTTTGATTTTGCACTCCGCCATTAACCAATCCACGCATCACTCGCAAGAAAACTTCCATATCACTTGAAATTGGTTGAGACTGCTGCTGACTTGGTATTTCAGTAGCAATGTTGCTGTGGGGATCCGGTCCAACTTCTGATGTCGAAGGGTGGCCGAGATCGGAATGATTAAGATTCATGATTGTACAACTTTTATTAGTAATTCTTTTACAAAATTTATAATTTAAGTACACACAAAAGGACAATGGACAAAAACGATCCGCCGAGGGAAAAACTAATTGTTTCCGAACAAAGAGACCACTGACAAGTCACGACAAGTGACAGTTCCTTTTTCGCGCCCCTTCTTCGGCCCCGGCGTTCCGTCGGTACGCGACACTAGCTCCATCAAATGTCACATCGCGTACTTTGCCAATTCCTTTTCACGCCGACAAGCATTTAACTAGTAAAAATCTGTTATTTCAATATTGCAACCATGGACTTAAAATTCTCATTATTTAGATTTTAGACAGATATCTTAGTTATATATAACGAGCATTTCAAAATAATTCTACAAAAAAGGAATGCAACAAACTTATCACACACGAAGCGGCAAGTATCAATATAATTATTTTTACGTAAAAATTTCCCAACACCATCTAGTGTCGAATTAAGTCATTATAGTCATACATTTATCTGAATTTATAAAATTCCGGTAGCAATTAGCATAGTCTACCCAAATCTATTTATGATGAAAAAGAGAAATTGATGTCTATTGAAAAATTATTTTATCGATAAAAAAATACATTATAATCAATCTTTTTAAAGTATCGATATCGATAGAACGAGTAGTAGTTAGTAGTAGTATTTTCTACATTCGTAATGATCTAATAGTCTGTTGTGTGTGTGTGTTGGCTCATAAAAATGTAATTGCGTAAGGTCAGATTGAAAAGTTTTTTGGTAGACATTTTAAAAATTTAAATTGGTACAACTTGATTCGTTCAAATTCATTCGCCTTTTTAAAAGCACAATATATAGGTATCGCATAATAATACCAATGTGTAAGTTATATTATTAAGTTACTAGCGACCCGCCCCGGCTTCGCACGGGTGCAATGCTGATACTAAATACACTACAAAAAACTGTGAACGTTGTTTATAAAAACATAGCGGCTGGCTCCGGCTTCGCACGGGTATAAAATAGATAGCCGGGCGGCCGGCCGGTACCGCCGCAAACCGTACCGGCCGGCCAGTCCCGCAATTTTTAAATCGTAATATCTTCGAAAGTATTCACTTAAATCGTGAAAAGTGTAAAGAGGTGTAAAGCCATATAGATCTATATTAAATGAACAATGTATTCAAGGTATTTAATTGGTTAAGGTCCTAAGGATTAATGCTGTATTGGTTAACCAATGCTATTTTAAAATCGCATCGAAAATTAGCCATTATGTCGTAAAAAGTAAATATGACAAAAAAAATTATTGTGGGTTATCCATAAGAGATAGACATATACTTACCATCGCGGACTTTTCTGTAGACCTTTACCAATGTGTATAATAAATACTTACTTAGTACATTATTTTGATAAAACTCGTAGGGTTCAGCCTGGCTCCGTTTGCAATGTAAGCGGAAAAAATGTAATTTTTTACTACATTACATTAGAAACCTCAAAAATAACAGTATCTTCTCCACTATTTAATGGATATTATTATACATATAAACCTTCCTCTTGAATCACTCTATCTATTAAAAAAAACCGCATCAAAATCCGTTGCGTAGTTTCAAAGATTTAAGCGTACAAAGGGACATAGGGACAGGGTAAGTGACTTTGTTTTATACTATGTAGTGATGATAGTGATATGTTTCGATTTCTTTTCGCTCAGTTTGAATAAATAAAACACAAAATAATGTTCATAACATTTATTATCATAACCTACTATTTACATATCTATTAATTATCTAAAAACGATATCACAAGACACAAATTTTTTTCAATTATTAGGTACTTTTGCTATAATTTTCATCCAAATTGGTGTAGTATTTTACCCCCAAAAGTATACCAGACACATTTTTAATATTTTTTGTGTCTTATGTTATCGCGTACAATTTTTTTGTATTTATGTCTACAGAAAGTCGGAACGCTCGTACAAATTGCCATAGTGCTGTTTCGCAACTAACATGTCGTCTTCGTTCACTTCAATGTGTTTTGGTGGAATCATCGCGGCGCCTACTGATCTGAAATTTAAAAAAAAAAATTTAAAATTTTTTTTAAATATATAATATATATTATGTATAAAAAATGTATAAGGAATTCTTTGAGATAACTAAATTCGTTAATTTATTGGAAAAAAAATGCTAATTTCGTGATTAATAAAAAAATATCAAAGTTGATAAAAACAAACAAGTAACAGATTGAGTTTGAGTTACAGATTTCGAATTATGTACCGATTTTACAATTGATCATATTAGTAAAAGTTAATATTAAAAATATTTTATTTGGGTTAAACTTGAGTTTGAGTACACACCTGCCCTCAGCGTTGAGAAAGTTGAAAGTTGAGCACGCGTGTTCAGTCGGCAATATCTCAACATTGAGTTTCGCTTCCCGACTCGCTCTAAACACTGTGTTCAATGTCTTACGATCTTTTGAGTCCAGACCTAAGATCTGAAAAAATCTATACATATAATAAATCTGTAGAAGAGTCAATTCTGTACATTGAAAATATTGAAAAAATAAATAGCAGGGGTGTTACTGGACAGATACCAAATCCAAATGTGATTAAAAAAATTTTTGTCTGTCTGTCTGTATGTTCAGGCATCACGTGAAAACTAACGGTTCGTTTTCGATGCAACTTGGTATAATTATACCTTATTATCCTATGCATAAAATAGGATACTTTTTATCCCGGGAAATACGTATAAATTTTTTTTTAATTTTTCTTAATTTTTCCGCGCGGAAGGAGTCGCGGGCGGAAGCTAGTAATTAATATAAGTACCGTTTTTTGACAAAATATAGGCTACACTAATTTTATAAAGAAAATGAGTATGTGTATTTGTTTAAAATTGATACGATTTCAAAAGAGCAACTAAAGAGTTTATTGCTCTTTGTACTGCTTTCCGAATTGATAATTAATCACATACTATACTATGTAATAATATATCCGCCTCCTTGGTACAGTGGTTAACGCGTGAGCTAGAACCGAGGGGTCCTGGGTTCGAGTCCCGGTAGAGACGAAGAAAAAAAAATGTCTCAGTCTGGCAGGACGCAGAAGGCTTGATCACTTACTCGTCCCTAAAGAAAATCGATCAGTCTGCCCCTTACCCCACTAGGGGACATGGGACTTCACATCTATACATATATAATAAATCTGTAGAAGGGTCATTTCTGTACATTGAAAATATTGAAAAAATAAATAGCAGGGGGTGTTACTGGATCGAAACCAAACCCAAATATGTGATTAAAAAAATTTTTGTCTGTCTGTCTGTCTGTCTGTCTGTCTGTCTGTATGTGAAGACATCACGTGAAAACTACCGGTTCGATTTCGATGAAACTTTGTATAATTATACCTTATTACCCTGGGCGTAAAATAGGATACTTTTTATCCTGGAAAAATACGTAGAAAAAAAATTTATCTTAATTTTTCAGTTTTATCCATAGACGTTGTTCTGTAGAACCGCGAACACGTTGCGTATTATTATAGGCCTAGCCGTATTTGGGTCCAATAGATATTTATAAGATGTCATTGTCAGAGTTACTCAAAATGGAGAAATAAACCATCCACGCGAAGACCGACATCCACGCGGACGGAGTCGCGGGCGGAAGCTAGTGTAATAATATAAATATTGTAAAAAATACATCAAGAGTTGCATTATTAAATGTGCATACAAGCAGTTTTTGAAGTGAAAACTTCTTTAGCGGCGTTGGGTATAAAATCTTAAACTCGCGTCAGGACACGTGGCCTGATCGAAAAAGCGTAAGACGGATGTTTTTTTTTTTAGCCCTTATATTCCATGCGTAAAAGTGAAGTCCCATGTCCCCTAGTGGGGTAAGGGGCAGATGCATTATACATCTGTTTCACTGATCCATTTTCTTTTAAGGACAAGTAGGTGATCAGCCTTCTGTGTCCTGCCAGACCGAGACATTTTGTTTTTCTTCGTCTCCACCGGGAATCGAACCCAGGACCCCTCGGTGCCACGCTCACGCGTCAACCACTGTACCAAGGAGGCGGTCCATGCGTAAGACGGATACCATTCCAAAATATCAAACATGGTGAATGTTAATCAAGTTTTCACTTCTGCCGGCACTCCCGGAGTGCAACCCGTCTTTTTTTTTTAATGTCAATAGGTAAGCGCTTGACCAAAATCTCGCCTGATGTTAAGTGTATAGGTGTAAGTCTGTTTGTCTTTATGGATTACTCACCACAAGGTCAATCTTCGGGACAAGCAATCTAAAGAATGCGAGAGACTCTGCTGTTATTTCATCTGCGTTGTGGACTTGCCAAGAGAGAACTGTTCTGAAATATTATTGTTAATGCTTTTACAAAATAATAATCGTAATATTAACAAAGGCATATATACATAATGAAAATTCAATTATTTTTTGTATTTTTCAAAAATTATGAAATGTAAAATATTTGAAGTGAAACTTCTTTAGACGCATTGAGAATAAAATTTCAAGGTCGTGTCATGGCAGTACCGTCACGTCATGGAGAAAGGTGACAATTTTGGAATCTTTGAATTTTTCCAAAAAAGTTTCACTTCTGACACGTGACAAACACATATTTTTTAAATTAATTTTATTCAAATAACATTTTAATTTACATATTATAAAATAGAAAGAATTATTTTTTCTGAAACTCACCTGGGGAATATAGCCATAGGACCGAGTACTGTAAGTCCATTGTTCAAACGGAAACCAAACTGAAAAATACATAATATAGTATTAACACAGATAAGATAATACTATACATGTAGTATTAGTATACTTATCACTACATAGTATAAAACAAAGTCGCTTTTTCCGTCCCTATGTCCCTATGTATGCTTAAATCTTTAAAACTACGCAACTGATTTTGATGCAGTTTTTTTAATAGATAGAGTGATTCAAGAGGAAGGTTTTAGTATATAATTTATTAGGTTTTAGACAAAGCGGGCGAAGCCGCGGGCGGAAAGCTAGTAGAATATATAAACTCAAAAACTTAAATTATTAAGTACCGGTTCACTATGAATTCAAATTTTTTAAGTGATGTAAAACTCAAATATAAACAAGGTTAATACTTAACCCAATGCCTTAATGTCTAGTGAATATTTAATTTCAATATAAATTGCTTTATAATTATAGATATACCTACCGTACCATAGGAGTCTATCATCAGACCGAGATCCTGTTCCATATTGATAACCCGCACTGTGGTTTTGCCGTCACCCTCATATGCTGTTTTGTGACGAACATATCTCAAAATATATGATATTAAAATTATTAAAATAGTTACTTGAGAATATTAATTAAGGTTCAGTTAGGGTCACTTTTGGACTAAGCATATGAACTATAAAAATAAATATCGAAACCTAAATGAAAATATTCCATTATGTAAATACAAGGTAACCTATGTTTTTAATCTAAAGAGCGTATATTAATTCATTCCATAAGAAATAGACTTAATAATTTGGGTAAGTGTATGAAAAAGTAATTAATATTGTCATTTTTAATAAGAAGTGAATAAAAATAACATTAAAAATGGAACATTTACCTTGTACATGAAAAATATTTCGTATTTACGTTTACTGGTGATCGCTTAACGGCCAAGCCGACTAGTCGAAGTTTATTTAGCAACATTTTCGAATTATTTTAATAAATGCGCCGCATTTAAATTAATAAAGATCCGCGACCAAAATAAATCAGCATTTATTTGACTCTGTGATTTGACTTTTGAAACAGATGATTGTCATTTGTCAACGTAACGTTGACATTACGCCATAGATAAGAAATTAATTTCCTTTTACGTTATTCGTGTAACCACAGCGTGTAACAAATCTGGTTATTTTTTCAGTCAAAATTGGCCGTACGTGTTATTAATTTACGCTTATATAGCACAGAACACTTAATAGTAGTTAACGCTACTTTATAGCATTAAACTTTATATGCTCTAAGGATTTACGTACTATTGTAGACCAGAATAATAGATTTCGTTTAGTTTTCATTAACGGTCATATTAAAGAAATATTATCCATTGAATGACTGTGTAAGTCTAATTCTGTTGTAATCAAGCTATGCCAGTTTTAATCCATACTAATATTATAAATGCGAAAGTAACTCTGTCTGTCTGTCTGTTACTCAATCACGCCTAAACTAATGAACCAATTTGCATGAAATTTGGTATGAAGATATTTTGATACCCGAGAAAGGACATAGGCTACCTTTTATTGCGAAATAATATGTACCACGGGCGAAGCCGGGGCGGACCTCTAGTAAATTATATAGCTGTCCATAACTATTGGTGTGATATTCGCTATATCCCATTATTGATTACATGAATTAATAATAATAATTTAGCCTAAAAATTTCCATTTTAATTAGTATCATCGGATCTACAACACAACGCATATTGCAAGGAATAATACTGTAGCAATTTAAATCTTCCTATGGATACAATTTTTTTTCATTCTTTGAAAATAAATGTGAGGACTGTACAAACAGTGAGACGGGATTCGAATCCATACTTTGGAATAATATAATTTCTTTGCATAGAATTGTTCAACAGATTAATATGAAATGAGGAAGCTTGTAGGAAAAAATAAAATGCGGGTAAATGAGCAATAAAACGCAAAATTTAATTTAACAATTTATTTTTACAAAGTTATCTTAATTAACGACTAAATCAGTACAAAAATATAATACTCGCGTATAAACATGTATTTACAAATAGCTCGAATAAAGCAGAGTATATATATTTTACAGAGTTATTTTGATAACTTTAGGCGTCGTACACACTAGCGGTTGCAACGTAGCGTTAAGCTTCGTGTATAAAACGCCTTATACTCTTTTATAACTAGGAACTTGTAATAAGTATATGTCATAGAATTTAAGATTTAATTTAAACATTTCCCACAAAATTACACGTATTACAGTAAAATTATAAAAAAATGGAATATTTATAGCAAATTTATTAAATAGTCGATACAATTTTAATATTCGATATAAATATTAAATATACATATTTCTAAAATAAAATATTTAAAGAACGCTTGGGAAAATCCGACTGCGTAAGCCTCTTGATTGAAATAAAACTTTTTTTTTCTATTTAGTCCATTGAATGAGTCCCTTCAAGGGGGGTCTAGAGTGCGTGAGTTGTTCTTCGGTTGTTTCTTCGGAAACATGTCAAGAGTCCCTAGATAATAAACATACTAAAACCCCGGGACACTAGGAGGAGCCCCGGAGTGGGGGGAGGGGGATAATGGGTCCATTTTTTCATTTTTCGCTTAAATCTCAAAAACGGTACATGTTAGAGAAAAACTTTCAAGGAAAAGTTGAAAGGCCATAAAATTATCTACAAGTTGTACCTGGTGCATTCAATAAGTACCTAGCCTCATCGCCAGAGGGCGCTATTTTTTCAAAAGAGGTTTACCATAGTGTAGCTCATTCTTTTTTAATTATTTTTTTTAATTTTCATTCTAATCCCTTCATTTGTTTTAATTTGACAACTTATGGAAGCGAACGTGTCGATCGGTTTTGCAAAAATGGAAAAAGAGCAATATCGTTCGGTGATTCGATTTCTATTTTTGGACGGGAAAACGCGCATCGAAATCAAAGAGCGCTTAGATTCTGTGTACGGTGACTCTTCTCCATCGATGGCCACCGTCAAAAATTGGTTCAACGAGTTTGCACGTGGTCGTACGTCGGTTTTTGATGAACCACGTCCAGGTGCACCGAAAAGAGCTGCTACGGAGGAAAACATAAAAAAAGTCCATGATCTCGTATTGGCAGATCGCCGATTGAAGGTTCGGGAGCTAGCTGAGACTGTAGGCATTTCAGAAGGAACAGTGCATCATATTCTTCACGAGGAACTCAGCATGAGAAAGCTGTCGGCGCGATAGGTGCCGCATTTACTCACACCGGAAAACAAGCGCAACCGTGAGTCCACATCGGAGACGTGTTTGGCGCTGTTTAAGCGGAATCCAGGGGAGTTTTTGCGTCGTTTTGTGACCGTCGATGAAACCTGGATTCACTGGTACACACCAGAGACCAAGGAGCAATCAAAACAATGGATCCAGACCGGGGAACGTGCCCCAAAGAAGGCGAAAACTGTAAAATCGGCCGGAAAAGTTATGGCCACCGTTTTCTGGGATTCACAAGGAGTGATCTACATCGATTACCTCGAGAAGGGTAAACCAATTACAGGGCTTTACTATGCCGATTTACTGGGCCGATTCGACGCCGAATTAAAGAAAAAACGACCCCATCTGGCTAAGAAAAAGGTGCTGTTTCACCACGACAACGCACCGGTTCACACGTCTGCCGTTGCCATGGCCAAATTGGTCGAATTACGGTATGAATTGCTGCCTCATCCACCGTATTCTCCAGATTTGGCCCCTTGTGACTTCTTTTTGTTTCCTAACCTGAAAAAATCACTCGCCGGGAATAGGTACGGATCAAATGAGGAGGTTATCGCCGCCACGGAGGCCTATTTTGCAGAGTTTGAGAAAACCTATTTTTCGGATGGGTTAAAAAAGTTGGAACATCGCTGGGATAAGTGTATCAACCTAAAAGGAGACTACGTTGAAAAATAAATTGCCATTTTTCCAAAATTTTCGTATACTTTTTGTAGGCTAAGTATTTATTGAATCGCCCTCGTACCTCAATCATTTTTTCCTATATCCTACCGTTTCTGAGTTATACGCAGTATAAAATGATTTTGGCTCAAACAATTTCCCCATACTACACATCAATCGATCAAAAAATATTTCTTTCTTCCAAAAAACTCAAATGTGCAACTTGTGACCGGTACTGATAGATTGCTCTTAATTGGGTCTATAATTGGTAAAATAAACACATTCCTCCATGGAAGCCTTTAGGAGGAATCGATTGTCAAAATATTATATTAGGGTAGTTTGAGTTACTGAACTTGATCTTTTTATTTTTTTCTTCCAAAAAACTCAAAAGTGCAACTTGTGACCGGTACAGATAGATTGCTCATAATTAGGTCTATCATTGATAAAAATACCAGATTCCACCATGGAGGCGTTTACGGGGAATTGAATTTTATTAGGGTAGTTAGTTAAAAAGTTCAAGTATCGTAAATACCCTAATAAAATTCAATACCTTCTAAACGCCTCCATGGTGGAATCTGGTTTTTTTATCAATGATAGACCTAATTATGAGCAATCTATCGGTACCGGTCACAAGTTGCACTTTTGAGTTTTTTGGAAGAAAAAAAATAGAAAGTTCAAGTATCGTAACTACCCTAATAAAATTCAATTCCCCGTAAACGCCTCCGTGGTAGAATCTAGTATTTTTATCAATGATAGACCTAATTATGAGCAATCTATCTGTACCGGTCACAAGTTGCACTTTTGAGTTTTTTGGAAGAAAAAAATAAAAAGATCAAGTTCAGTAACTCAAACTGCCCTAATATAATATTTTGACAATCGATTCCTCCTAAAGGCTTCCATGGAGGAATGTGTTTATTTTACCAATTATAGACCTAATTAAGAGCAATCTATCAGTACTGGTCTCAAGTTGCACTTTTGAGTTTTTTGGAAGAAAACAATAAAAAGATCAAGTTCAGTAACTCAAACTGCCCTAATATAATATTTTGACAATCGATTTCTCCTAGAGGCTTCCATGGAGGAATGTGTTTATTTTACCAATTATAGACCTAATTAAGAGCAATCTATCAGTACCGGTCACAAGTTGCACTTTTGAGTTTTTTGGAAGAAAAAAAATAAAAAGTTCAAGTATCGTAACTACCCTAATAAAATTCAATTCCCCGTAAACGCCTCCGTGGTGGAATCTGGTATTTTCATCAATAATAGACCTAATTATGAGCAATCTATCTGTATCGGTCACAAGTTGCACTTTTGAGTTTTTTGGAAGAAAAAAATAAAAAGATCAAGTTCAGTAACTCAAACTACCCTAATATAATATTTTGACAATCGATTCCTCCTAAAGGCTTCCATGGAGGAATGTGTTTATTTTACCAATTATAGACCTAATTAAGAGCAATCTATCAGTACCGGTCACAAGTTGCACATTTGAGTTTTTTGGAAGAAAGAAATATTTTTTGATCGATTGATGTGTAGTATGGGGAAATTTTTTTAGCCAAAATCATTTTTTACTGCGTATAACTCAGAAACGGTAGGATATAGGAAAAAATGATTGAGGTACAACTTGTAGATAATTTTATGGCCTTTCAACTTTTCCTTGAAAGTTTTTCTCTAACATGTACCGTTTTTGAGATTTAAGCGAAAAATGAAAAAATGGACCCATTCTCCCCCTCCCCCCACTCCGGGGCTCCTCCTAGTGTCCCGGGGTTTTAGTATGTTTATTACCTAGGGACTCTTGACATGTTTCCGAAGAAACATCTTACGTTACTAACTCACGCACTCTAGAACTTTTTATTTAATGGACTAATTAAAAACCTCATTTAAATAAATTACGACGCACCATTTTTATTTATTCCTAAGTTTTATTATTTTTAATTTGTGCATAATTCAAAATGGCCGTCGAAGCCATATTTTTGGCGCGAAAAGTGACATTTGTACAAGATTGGTAACTGTGTGATGAATTATGGCGAATATAATTATTTTTTTAAGAGATAAATCAGACCATGATATTAAAAATACAAAGTTGTCAAATTTATGAATAAACAATTTTCTTTTAAGTCTTTTTCTGCTGAGTACTCATGTTTACATAGATTTTTGTGGTATTATTCACAAAAATATATGTAATCACAACATGAAAAAAAAAAAAAAAAACTATGTGCATTTTAATTAAAATTGTAACGAAAAGGGTTGCCACTTTCAAAATTATAGAAAAATAGATTTGATTTTGTCTAGACAAATCTAAGTTTTTAAAAAATTCTTGATTTATCGTGAACTAAAATAAGAATTAAATAAAGAAACTAATTAAAAATTTAAGAATTGGCAACCCTTTTTATACAGATGTAATGTGATTTTTGTATGCTGGTGTATGGTAACACTGGATATTGACTAGTTCTATATTTACATACAAGTTACTACTGGTCAAAAATGGATACAATTTTTACAAAATTCTACATGCTAATAGGCCAGAGGCTGCGCGGAAATTTTCTTATGTCATCTAATACCACAAATTCGAGAGAAAATCATCTTCACATTTACTAATAATATACTTTTATGTTTTAATACATAATTTATTTAGATATAAATTTTACTATAAAAAATCTACCTTGTTATCATATGTCAAAATCTGGCCTTTAGAGCGAGACAGTGAATTTAAGAATATCCATTTATTTATAGCAATATTTATTTTACGAAAAAAAAAGAACTTTAATCTGAGTAATGGCTACAAAAATTTGTGTAATTTAGCCGTAAATAAATTAAATGAATTTATAACTGAGGTAGCTTTCGATACAGCTTAAAGAGCCCTCTCACGATAACATAAATAAATAAACATTTGTTATTATAATTACTTATGAGTTAAATACTATGGATTCTCATCACCCTGCCGCTACTTTTTGGATATTAATCCTTCAACTTTATCGTGTGCAATAACATTTAAAATTTAAACAAAATTTTAATTACTATTTTGTGGCAACGCAGTACTGCCATAAATTAAAATATTGAATTGAATTAATTACTATTACCAACATAAACCACTAATGTTTCTGACGAAAATTGCGTAAAAATGCATTTGCAAAAATTGAGCGCGCACATAATATTATCATCAAGATCACATCATTGTAAATAAAACCATTTATTTATTTCACCAAATCAAATGACACAAGCAAATCCACCCCCAGCTCCTGGCCTACAATTCCCCGTTGACGCTCGGCTGTTCCCGCGTCGGCCGCTTTGGTATGAACGAGACGGTCAACATGTCGTCCTCCTCTTGCAATAGACAACCGTCAGACGATTTGTTCCTTTGGAATAATCTGTGGATTCCATTTTTTTTATTATTTTTTGGTCTGTGGTCAGATGTTAGGACATTTTTACATCTGTGGTTGAACTTTAATAGGCTATTTGACAAGGTTTTGAAAACTGTCTCAAATTATTAAGATACGTTTATAGAGCACACAAAACACATGTTTCTTAATTTTTTGTAGTTATTCATTGAGAAAATGGAAAATAAAAACATGATATTCAAATATGCCGCCAAAACACAATTTTGAAGAATATGGCGTCTCGCGACCATGGTGACGTCACAGCGGCGTAAACATCAACTTGCTCCTAGTACTTATTGTTCGTTTTTGTTTTAATTATAGTATAATTAAGTTAATCTGCTTAAAAACCAGAAAATGAGTTCTTATAGATAGTGTGTAATTCCTGGATGCAGAAATACAACTATTAAAACCCCTGACAAACTATTTATATTATGTGCTCCAAAAGATATAAAAATGCGTAGAAAGTGGTTGCAGTTAGCTCGCAGATATCCAAGTGATATTAGATAATATGTCAATTAAAACAGTTATATTTTTTTGTGAAGACCACTTCGATGTAAGTATGGTGTTGAATACCTAGTAGTTAGGCAGTTTATTTTATTTGCAATACATAGTATAAATCGTCTCATTACTTACCTGCTTAGATAATTTATAACGATAATTTATAATTTATAACGGTTAGATAATGATATATATAAATTGTCAATACATATATAATAATCAATACAAACACGTCAATCCTATAAACTGGATGGCTGAAATGAACAACAAAGGGCATAACCTAAAAAATGTATACTTCATAATTATTGTGCAATTGTGATTCATGTTTGTAGGTACATTTAACTAAAAAGGTAATGAATGACGACTGAAATATTAACTTACGTAGCTGTTTTCACATTTCTCAATTCAGGAGCGTAAAAATCTGGGTTGTTTATAAAGAACATGCCAACCATTATAGCGTCCACTTTAGGTAGATTTCTACTGTCTGCTTTTTCGAAATTTGGTTCCATGACAAACAAAAATAACACATAAAGAACAAAACTGATTACAGACACCTTGAATCACAATAAATAAGTTATACAAGAAACAAAACCAAAAGCGAAATTCAGCAACGACGTGAGTAAACGTTGGGATCACTTGTTATTTACGCATCTGTGACGTCATGGCAGATGCAGCCAATCATGGATGTTTTCGGTCACGTGGTAATTTAAAAAAATATGATGTTTTTTCTCGACGATTTATAAATAAATAAGTTATTATTTATATCATTTATTAATTTAAATCGCTTCAAAAACCTTATATATATATGGATTACACAAAAAAGTAATTTATTTTTTATACTGTCAAATAGCCTATTATAGGGTCAGTTTGACCATTTTTAAATAGTGTCAGGTTAAACCAAATAATTTGTGAAACATTTAAATAATCTATAAACTAAACATATATCAAGCATAAACCGTAATAAGACATTTGTTGAAATGATATTGCATTCATTTAAGAACTGTCAAAGTGACAATTATTCTAGAATTATGAATATTTCGATGGACCAATAATAATTAATGTTATCTACTAATCTTCAATCTAAATTTAAAAAAAAAGACGTGTGGCACTCGGGGACTGCCGCGGTAAAGCTATTGCATGCTATGCCTTCAAGCCACACCTCCGCGCCCGTCCCCGTGGGGAGCGTGAGGTTTTTTATTTCTTCCGCGATAGAAGCTATGCAATAGCTTAAAAATTAATAAAAAATCTACTAAAACAAATGTCTTAATATGGATGTTCGTGTTAGTATTTCTATTTAAAGAAAAATTTTGATTTTATTAAATAAAATTTTAAAATTCATTCCACGTCCCCTTGTGGAGTATGCAATAGATATCATATATCTGTTTCACTGATCGATTTTCTTTATAAAAAAATAAATGAAATAAACTTTGTGATCAGCCTTGCGTGCATAAACATCTATTTTTTTAATATTTTAATAGATCAGCCTTCTGTGCAACATTTTTTCAAAATAAATTAATTTTTAGTACTCTAAAAGCTTAAAAGCTACCAAATAGTTAGTGCCGCCACCAGGACACACACGAAAATATATTAGTCAGTTACACACCAAACGGCTAGACCTTTATTAGTGCTGTTTTCAGCGGGTCCCTCTTGCTAGAGTGGAACAAAAGAGTGATAGTGAGATAGGTATATTATAGTGCTGTTTTTATTATTATTAATATATAGTAACTATATACAATTAAAATTTAGCTCAAAAGAAAGATAATAATTAGATGTGCTTTACTGGTTCTGTACAAAACTACCCTCACATAAAAAAAATCATTTCTGCTACTTCTACCACACACTTTTAACATACTTTTCATACAAATATGTAATTCGGTCGAATTTTTTTTTTGAATTTTTTGTGATTTTTTGCAATTTTTTTTAACAATATTTTATTCAAAATCCTATATAAATACATATACATACTTGGCCAACGGCGATGCTCTCGAATCCTGCGCATACACCTTATCATCTAACCCTCTATGAGCCACTATAGCTGTGGGCACGCTGCTTCGCTCGAGTCGTAAGGCTTGTTCATATTCTGGTGTTCGGAGGTCTTGTGGGTTGGCTTTTTTGAACCTTTAACATTCAAAAACAATATTTTTTAAATATTTTTATCTGATTCGGAAAGAGGAAATTTAAATGAATTGAAATGAGCAATCAATCTGTTGCCTACTGCCGAAATAGATCTACCAAAACTAAGTTTTGTCCGTCTGCAGCATTATAATGATACGTGTTTTTCTTTTTTAGCAGTCAGGTTTTTTTGTTATTGTAATATTTTTTTTCTGAACATTGTACTAAACATAAGTTATGTATTTTTTTTAAACTCAGAATATTTATTCCTCTAACTGAAAATCATTAATATTAACCCAGTTCCCTTGCTAATAATAAAACTTACGTTTTGAGCAATAGACTGGAACACACGACTGACACGGAGCTCATCGCCATGGCCGCTGACGCCATCCAAGGCTGGAAATGGAATAAAATCACATCAAAATCGATCTATTTAAATCGCATTACGCGTTGCAACTTGCAAGGTACAAAATATTTAGTAGATTTTACGTTCTTTAATATAAGGATGGAGGAGGAATCTTAACGGTCTTTCATTCGTTCGTGAACGAATGAAATAACGTTTAGAATGAATAACTGAACGAATGAATAAACGAATGAATGAACGAAATGAACAAACATACCTGTAATTGCAGTCCAAACAGCGCAAACGCCCCGCTAGCGAGCGGTATTCCCAGTAAATTGTAAACTGACGCGAATATAAAGTTCAGTCTAATTCTGCGTACTGTTGTTCTCGATAGTTCTAAACACGCTACCACGTCTAGGAGATCGTTCTGGAATAAAATTAGATTATAGGTAAGTTATTATTTACCTAGACTTAAAAAAACAGGGTTAAAAGATTAAATTTCAAACTAGAAGCAAATTTAAATTGACATAGCATTTTAGCAGTTTTACTATTTACCTACCACTAATTTAGTTAGATTTTAGGTGACATTTTTATTGCATAATTTGCAATGTTTGAAATGTGATGAAAAGTAAGAAAAATATGCCTTATGTTACAGAGGGATAATATCGTTTTTTGATTTAATAATTTTCAAAAGCAATTAAGTCGTATTTGGCTGCTTAAAAAATATAAAATTCAATCGCTCTATTGAGACCACGGGTAGCTGAGTAGTCAGGCGTCACTCTGGTCGGATTATGGCGAAAGACGCGGATTCGATTCCCGCTGAATTATCGAAAATTTTTCTATTGTTTAAAAATTTAAATTTACATATCTCATAATTTTTTTTCTTTCATCTTAAATACTTCTGAAACAATAAAATATGTACAGTTTCGACTTTCCTACTATATAAAATAGTACATGCATAGATTTACATCTACCCACTTCTACAAAAAAACATTTTTCTATGAAATTGATGTTCCATTATTAATAATATTGTGGTAATCGAACCCACTTACCCTCATGAGCACAAGATCAGCAGCCTCCACGGCAACATCGGTGCCGCTAGCGATGGCAATACCAACGTCAGCTTGTGCCAGAGCGGGCGAGTCGTTTACACCGTCACCTACCTGTAGATAATGTTAATAAATAAATAATTAAATAGATCAATCTTTATCTTATATATAAAATTCTCGTGTCACAATGTTAGTCTGCATACTCCTCCGAAACGGGTGGACCGATTCTCATGAAATTTTCTGTGCATATCGGGTAAGTCTGAGAATCGGCCAACATCTATTTTTCATATGTACCACGGGCGAAGCCGGGGCGGACCGCTAGTATTTATATATTTTCATTTGGAGAACACAAACAATTACAATTACAAAAACAATAATATAATAAATACATAAGGTTTTTAAATGTAAATTGCACCCTCAACGTCTCTTTGTGTACATAATATTATATATATTATACATACAAAAAAATAAACCCCCTTTTTACTGTCAGAACTGGATAAAATTAAAAAAGCGTGCGTACAAAGTACTCATGTCTGAAATAATTTTAATAAACAAATAATATGCACTTACCATAGCAACTTTCTGTCCCTTCTCCTGCAACTTTTGTATCTTGGCCACTTTGTGCGATGGCAACACTTCCGCGTACACTTTTGTGATGCCAACCTGAAAATTAATTGTAGTACAATTAAAGTTAAACCAAACTATTGTTATTGCCACGAAAATGACTAAAAAATAATTCATATTCTTTTGTGTGTATATGCATATTGTATTTTCCGCTATAAAATAAAATAACACAATCTAAATAAAATATTTGCCATTGTTCAGTAGTGTCCTTGCCAGTTCATAGGTAAACACAGGATAGACAAGTTTATGTTGTAGTAAACTAATAAAATTAGGTCTTTTGCAAAAATCTGTTTTTTGCTTCACAATAACGTTTTGTTTTCCACATAATATTATTAATTCGTTTGAATTAACAGCTACGACGTCATAACATGGCACTGAATCAAATCAATTATCGTTCATTCGTTCAGTCGTTCATTCACTCACTCACCTGTCTAGCTATAGCCACAGCAGTTTTCCTATTATCCCCCGTCAATAAACAAACTTCCAAGCCCATTTTCTTGAGACAGTACACAGCGAGATGGGCCTCTGGCTTTACCTCGTCGGCCACACCGATCGTGCATACTAGCTGATCTGGAATTTGTTATTTTAACGTGTTTTATTATTTCTTTCTTTATTAAGTGTACTGTTTTTGTAATTTTACTGTGTGTTGTGTTATACCCAATAACTTTTTTAATTATGTATTTAGTATACTGTTTTCATAATTGTACTGTGACATGCTTAGAGCATTAAATAATGCTCTAAGGTGACATGTATTGTCCCTGTTAAAAAATGTATCTGCGTATTTTAATTAGGAAACTGTTTTTATAATTCCACTGTGGCATATATTTCTCTGTTAAAAAAATGTATCTGTATTGTTTATTTAGGGTACTGTTAATGTAATTATACTGTTTAGGGTACTGTTTTTATAATAATTCTACTGTGTCATGTATTGTTCCTGTTAAAAAAATGTATCTGTATTTTTAATTAGGGTACTGATTTTGTAATTATACTGAGTATTATATTGTCATTGGGGTACTGTTTTTGCAACTATACTGTGTGTTATAATGTCATTGCAGGGGTACTGATTTCGTAAATATACTATGTTTTTTGTTTTTTTTTTTCAAACTCACCATTAATAGCCACCAAAACAGCAGTTCTGCCCAATTCCTCGTCATCACTAAGAACACTTTGAACTCGACGCGGCACGGTCACACCGTTACGGGCCATCCACTCTCTGTTGCCGATTAATATTATTTGTTCTACCTCCTGGAAAAGATATTTTTAGTAAAGTGAAATAAAAATTATTTAATGTGCATCATAGCATACAAAAATATAAACAAGTACAAAAATTGACATCAGAAGAACACAATGGTTTTATTTCAAAGTAGATAATCTTCTTATTTTTATGGGTGTTAAATTTTGAAAAAACACCTTACGCTTATCAAATCTTCCAAATCGAATAAACCAAAAATCAATAAATTCCATTATATTTTAAACGCAAATAAATAAATAAAATGTTTAGGATTTTTTGTTCTCTCCAAAGGAATTGACTGAGTAGAACATACCACTTTAGTACTTTTATTATGGTTATTCTTTTTAAGTGAAAACTTCTTTAGCGGCGTTGAGCACTTTTTCTGTAATGGGTATAAAATCTTAAACTCGCGTCAGGACACGTGACCTGGGGCCTTAGACAAAGTAACAATTAAAAAACGATAACGAAGTTAGAAAAGGCAAAAATGGGATTGACATTAGATAGACCACGTGATCTAACGCGGCGTATGTCAATCCCATACATTTTTGCCTTTTCTAACTTCGTTATCGTTTTTTAATTGTTACTTTGTCTAAGGCCCCTGATCGAAAAAGCGTAAGACGGATACCATTCCAAAATATCAGACATGCTCAACGTTAATAATCAAGTTTTCACTTCTGCCGGTACTCCCCCAGTGCAACCCGTCTTTTTTTTCTTTTATTACGTATAGTCTGTGGTGCTAAATTTCCTTCCTTTCCCACTAACCTGATCGCTATCCGTCCGTATGATCGCGTTCAGTCTGTGTGCAGCTTGTGCTGAACTGAGCGCGGCATCCCCCTCCCCCTCTATGATGTCCACGGGTACTCCGTGCAGGTGGAATGAAGATGTTTCTCTGTGTGAAGTAATTATTCAAATTCAAATTATATTTATTTGCAAGAATGTAATTACTAATTACAAATTACAATTGTTTTTATTACAATATTATGTGCATTGTTAACATAGATTGGGTGTACAAATATTAATTATGTTATTTTTGATGAAAAGAGCGTAATATTTTGTGTGATAGGAAATAGCAATTTTAAAAATTAATTTCCAATTGATCTTTATCAACGAGTTTATCTACATCTTAATTTACATTATATTTGCATCTTTGCCCGCTCTATTGAGTGTAGGAGTGAGCCTGTGCAATTCTACATATAGACGTACTGTAAGTACAGTACTTACATTTATAGTATATATCAATTACACTACATCTAAATACGTATTTTCATATCCTTATCTACATTATCATATCTTTATCTCTATCATATCTTTATCATATCTTTATCTGTATAGAAATTAACATTAATTTGTAAATCTACATAAAGTTCTACCAATCCATCTTTATCTATATCAACATCGCCATCTGTTTCTACATTTATCTCTTCATTTAAATCTTCATCTGTTTCTACATTTCGACCTATTCGTCTAGATTTAGATACATATTTCTAAATTTACAATTCTATCTCCATCTATCGGTACTACTGCAACATTTTTATCTGTTTTGATATTTAGATCTTTATCTAAATATACATCAATTATCTTTATTACCTGTCCCCCACCGGCGGCTCCCAGTCGGAGTCCCCCGCTCGGGGGCGAAGCGCTAACTTGGCCCGGAGCCCGCAGCCCGGCGCCGCTGTGAAACTACGACAGTGTGCGCGAGGCTCTTCGCCTACTACTGCTGTACACCAGCTTACTATCGCTGTAGGGTGTGAAATGGATACGTAAATAGGTAGGTAATTAAATGCGTAGGTAAGTTGGTAGGTTAACTGGTAAACAAATTTGTAGGTAAATTTAGGGCCGATTTTTCAATCCATGGTTAAAACTTATTCATCGAATAACGTATTAAACTACCATTTAAAAAATGTATTGTAATGGTCCGTATATGACAGTTTACGTGACATTTTAATTTTATCGTGTAATACTTTATTTAACGAATAAGTTTTAACCAAGGATTGAAAAATCAGCCCTTAGTGTTATAAATAATTAAGTTAGTGTAAAGGTAAAAATTTCTGCTAGTTTAGCAAATCTATACTAATATTATAAAGCTGAAGAGTTTGTTTGTTTGTCTGAATGCGCTAATCTCAGGAACTTCTGGTCAGATTTGAAAAATTCTTTCAGTGTTAGGTAGCCCATTTATTGAGGAAGGCTATAGGCTATATTATATCGTTACGCTAAGACCAACAGGAGCGGAGCCACGCGGGTGAAACCGCGAAGCGTAGCTAGTGCAATATATAGTATTATGCGAAAGTTAAAAAAATTGTTGATGTCTTTTTAAAATGTGCGCCATTTTCGATACATAATTTTTTGAAAAATTGGTAAAACTTGAGCAGTTGTGTATAGCTATTGTCTGTCTTGTGTATGACAATTGCTCGTCTTTAGCAGCCGTCTCGATCATGCATGTATGACCCTTCCATACAAACACTCACACAGCTGTAGCGCTCACACACTCGCCCACTCACACATCTACCTGACTCACACACCCGCCCACTCACACATCTGCGTGGCTCACAGCCACCCACTCACACATCTGCCTGACTCACACACCCGCCCACTCACACATCTGCCCACTCACACACCCGCCCACTCACACCCCCGCCCACTCACACACCGCCCACTCACACACCCGCCCACTCACACACTCACCAGACGCCACGGGGTGCTCCGAGCTGAGCTCCGCGGCGCGCACGCACGCGAGCAGCTCGCGCAGCGCGCGCGCCGAGCCCGTCAGCAGCGCCACGCGGGCCACGCGCGCCCGACCGCACGTTATTGTGCCTGTCTTGTCGAATATCACTGTCTTCACCTACACAAATATACGCTAAATGGTGAAAAACATCACTTAAAATACATAAAGAAAGGCAAAACAGAAAAATCCATCTTTAACTGCACAAATATACGCTAAATTATGAAAAAAAAACTCCTAAAACACATAATAGAGCAGGCTCCAAGGAGATGTTCGTTTACAAAAATAGCGGACCTAAATCTGACTTCTGATATATATTGTATAGATCCCAGACATCCTATAGACAGATGTTGCCAACCAGTTTTGTGGTCCCCCTCTCCCCACCCCGGTAATTAAATATGGCATACAAAGATAAAAATAAAAATTTCCAAAACATGCCGTGTGGAGTAGCAAATGAAAGAGCTTATTGAGTAGATCACGAATATAGGTATAGCATACTATAACATTTCTTACACTTTCTCTAAGATTTTTTAGAAAATTTAGGAAAATGCTCCATTTTTGAGTTAACTTTAAACTACTATAGATTGAAAACTCATGAATATATTTTTTAAATTATTATTTTAAATAATTAACAATAGTCCATTGTTTACGATTCAATAGTTCGTAATATAATAATATAAGTGAGCTATATGTATGTGGTGGATTTGATGACCCCACAAAATGTTTTAAATTGCAAGGCGCAACTTTCACTGAATTTAAGCTGATTCAAGAATGTTCTGCCATATTTTTTATTCTGTCAAACACAACGACAGTGCAGAGATAATTATTCTAAGCCCTGACACCGATATTTTTGTATTAGGTCTTTATTTCTGGCATAAACTTGAAAATATACTCGCCATATTTGAATGCTCCCCCCACTCCCCCATGCAACTATTTCACTGTACGAACTATTGAATCGTAAACAATGGACTATTGTTAATTATTTAAAATAATAATTTAAAAAATATATTCATGAGTTTAAATTTATAAAGGATAGAAAAAATTCGATCACGAGGCGGGACTCGAACCCGCATCCTTTCGCGCCATTCCGGGGCGGATGCCTGACCAATTCAGCCACTCGTGACCCGCCAGAGCAATCGAATTTATTCTATTCCTTCAGTTTTATGTGTCTTAGGGACACACCGCGCATATAAATTTATATTTATAAAGCATTTGAATGCCATAAAATAATAAATATCAATTTTAATATTCATGAGTTTTCAATCTATAGTGGTTTAAAGTTAACTCAAAAATGGAGCATTTTCCTAAATTTTCTAAAAAATCTTAGAGAAAGTGTAAGAAATGTAATAGTATGCTATATATTCGTGATCTACTCAATAAGCTCTTTCATTTGATACCCCACACGGCATGTTTTGGAAATTTTTATTTTTATCTTTGTATGCCATATTTAATTACCGGGGTGGGGAGAGGGGGACCACAAAACTGGTTGGCAACATCTGTCTATAGGATGTCTGGGATCTATACAATATATATCAGAAGTCAGATTTAGGTCCGCTATTTTTGCAAACGAAACTCCACTGAGAGTCCGGTCTATAAAGGAAGACAAAACAGAAAAATCCGTCTTTAACTGCACAAATATACACTAAATGGTGAAAAAACATCACCTAAAATACATAAATAAAGGCAAAGCAGAAAAATCTGTCTTTACCTGAAAAGGCAAAATAGAAGGAATAACATCACCCTTAATACATATATGTATATAGCAAGGCAAAACAGAAAAAATCCGTCTTCACCTGCACAAATATACGCAAAATTGTGAAAATACTTATAGCAAGTCAAAACCGAAAGAATAGTCATTAAAAACGACTAAACCGAATTTAATTAAAAGACATCATGATCGTGATTGCAACATAAAATCATGGCTGTGACGACGACAATAATTACGGCCGTGACCACGATAAATTATAATAGTGATTGCGACTAAACTGAAACTCATTAAGTGGGATTTCTATACTACTAGCTTTCCGCCCGCGGCTTCGCCCGCGTTTTTAAAGAAAAACCCGCATAGTTCCCGTTCCCGTGCGATTTCTGGGATAAAACCTATCCTATATATGTGTTAATCCAAGTTACCCTCTATATATGTGCTAAATTTCATTGTAATCGGTTCTGTAGTGTGTGAAAGAGTAACAAACACACACACACACACATCCTCACAAACTTTCGCATTTATAATATTATAGTAGAATTCAAAATTCACACTTTAACGACCGTGACCGTGACGTACCTTATGTGCATGCTCCAACGGCTCAGCGCCCTTGATCAGCAGTCCCAGCGCCGCGCCCACGCCCGTGGCCACCATCACTGCCGTGGGCGTGGCCAGGCCCAGAGCACAGGGACAGGCTATAGCAAGTACTGATAGCGCAAAGTGGAATGACGTTTGCACTATTAGTTCCCAGTCTGAGAAGTGGCGGTACATTGGCTGTGGAAGAGGAGTAATTACATATTTAGATATTTCAAGTGAGGTTTGTTTTGACGTGACAACGTCTTATAATTCGATATAGCCGGCTGCACGCACGAAAAAACATGATTCATGCGGCGTTACCTCGCTCTGAGGCGTTCCATGTAAGGCTTGAAGTGCAAGCGAGAGCGCGGAACGAGCGACAAAGAAGCACAATCGGACGTTGTCACGTTCAACTATCGTCAGTAAACCGACTTTACAGACAACCAATTTTTTTAAGTAAATTTGATAGTACGCGGTCCAACAGCTATGACTTGTAGTAACTGTTCTAACTTCAAATTGCTATTAATTAAAACTCAATCTAAAAAAATATGCATACAAATTTTTCAAGATATTTTTATAAACATTTTTTTTAGTCCACTAATGATTCGTATGGTCGCTTCCGCTGAGAAGAATTAGCAAGAAACTCAATAGTTAATTGTATTTTATGATTATAATTTTATAAACTTACCGGTGTGATGCTTTTTATCGTTGATATATCTATCGCACCGCTGATCATCCAACAAACAAGAGTCAGTACAGATAGGAACACTACGATTGGTACGAAATACCTGAAAACATTAATTTTATTTTATTAGAGGACATATAAATCGTTTGCTCCACTTTTCATAGTGACTTTTAAAACTATCGTTCATTCATTCACTTACCCGATGGTGTTCTTTGAAAGCGAAAAATTGGCACACTAATTTAAACTAAATGCCGAATATATTATCAAGTGGAAAAAATATTAATACTGTTACAATTTTCTATGTCTATGTTAATTTATGTATGTGATTTTAATGTAGTATTTAAGTTAGTTGAGTTTATATTGTAAAATAAAATTGTATCTATGTCACATTCGGTTATTCTGCAATTGTATTTTATTAAGGCGAAAAGTTGACGTACTAATTTCATATTTTCTCCGAGTATAAATAAATAAAACAGATAATTCATCTATTAATTCCCACTAACCCCGCGATAGTATCAGCCAGGCGCTGCACGGGCGCGCGGCTCGTCTGCGCATCTTCCACGAGGCGCACGATCTGCGCGAGCGCGGACGCGTCGCCCGTGTGCGTCGCCGCCATCGCCAGCGCGCCGTGCTGGTTGATGGACCCGCCGAGCACTAGCGAATCTGGACACGCACGTGTGCTGTGTGTTATGCTTTATTGTACCAAGACAAACAAACTTAACCTAACCTAACCACAACCTGACAAAATTTGATACGATAATAACACACACTTATATACGAAAAGGAGGACTTATTTTTTTTATTGGTAATAGGAAAGCGCTTGACCACAATCTCGTCTGATGTTAAGCTGAGATGTGGTCTAAGATGGAACGCGCTTCCCTAGAAGGTACCTGTTCACTCTACGCACTCTACTCTACTCTACTTATTGCTCAAAAGCAATCTTCCAGGTAAACCTGATTGATAAGGAGTGTTGAACGTTTACGCGATGGCGCAAATTCAATATCTACAAACAATGTATTTCTTATACAATACAAAAACATATAATAAATAAATATAATATAAATAAGTTGATATTACTGCACAACAATAGTGGTGGATGACTTGTTTGTATTATCCTACCAGATTAAAACCAACACGTCTGAATAGCGATACAAGCATGACAGAAATAAATAAATAAAAACAGACAGAGAAAAAATATTTTACGGTACTTTCATATTGTCAAGCAAAATATTTTCCATTTTAAACATACACTATTAAGCGTCGACAAAATTTCTGGACCTACCTTTAGACTTAGGCACAGGCATAGACTCTCCAGTAATTAGTGATTCGTCACACGTGCTCTGACCTGATAGAACTTTACCGTCTACTGGTATTTTAGCTCCTGGCACTACCTGAAATAATTTGGAAGAATTTTACAATTTAATTAATCTTTACTAATATTATAAAGCTGAAGAGTGTTTGTTTGTTTGAACGCGCTAATCTCAGGAACCACTGGTCCGATTTGAAAAATTCTTTCGGTGTTAGATAGCCCATTTATCGAGGAAGGCTATAGCCTTATATATTATAGGCCTATAGGCCACGCCGGTAAACACGGAGCACATCTAGTTTTATATTATATCGTCAAGATAAAACAATTTTCTGATGTGTGATGAAAATAGATGTTTGTTCTGTGTCTCGGTGTTAATTATCTATATAAATATTTATTTAAAACTAGCGGTCCGCCCCGGCTTCGCCCGTGGTACATAATATTTTACGTTACGTTTTCTCTACATAAGAACCATCTTCGTACTTCAAGGAATATAATAAAAAAAGAATTATCGAAATCGGTTCAGCCGTTCTCGAGTTATGCGCTTACCAACACATTTTGCGATTCATTTTTATATATAAGATTATACATGTATGTTTATCAGCCATCTGGCTTCCATTACACAAGCGAAAGCTTAGTATGGGATCAGATCAGTGGTAAATGTTAAAAATAGGTAATGACGATTCGGAAGTTCATCTAAAAGAAGTCTAATTGAATAAATAAATGTGTGAGTTTGAGTTTGATCGTGCCGTGTGTGAAAATAATATAATGAATAAATCGCGTTTAATTCCGTTAAAAAATCTATAATTTCTAAATGTATACTCGAGTAAAATCTAACACTAGAAAATACTATTGTCGCGAAATATTTAAATTCCCTCTCACCTTCAATATATCCCCCCTCTCGACCAACTCTACTGGTATACTCTTTTCCGCAAGTTCATTCCCCTCACTGTCCAACGTCACGAGTACTGCTTCCGTCGGTTTTAGAGACAGCAGTTTCGATAGAGCTTCCGAGGTTTTGCCCTGAAAAATCAATAAATAGTATAAAATATGGTCGTGTTTTCACCGTCTGTGTGTCTGTATGGCTACATCTTTAAAATTGCAGAACAGATTTTGATGGGGATTTACTAAATAGTTGTTTTTAATAAATGTTTAAAGTGTCGTGTATGAAGTGTCCTGTATGAAGTGTCGAGTTTGAAGTGTCGTGTATGAAGTGTCGAGTTTGAAGTGTCCTGTATGAAGTGTCGAGTTTGCAGTGTCGTAAATGAAGTGTCGAGTTTGCAGTGGCGTGTGTAAAGTGTCGTGTTTGTAGGGTCAAGTTTGAAGTGTCGGATGTTAAGTGTGAAGTGTCAAGTTTTTTGTATATAATATTACCTTAGCAATATGCTCCAACCATCGTCCCAGAGAGACAAAAACTAGCAACATTGGAGGTGTATCGAAGAAAGTCAATGGTGACGTGTCTTGTTGCAACACCATCGCTGCTATCACCACGCTTAGGGAATATGCGTAACTGGAAAAGAAAAATGATATTTATAGCATTTAATGTGATTTTTCTAAAGAATAGTGTAAATTCGATCTCGAGGCGGGATTCGAATCCACTCCACTCCCGCCTCGTGAAAGAATTTTTCGGTTCTTTAAAAAAACAAATAAAATAGTTTCTTTCTGCCTTATTTTAATTAGTTAAGTTAGATGCAGAATTTTCGGAATCTTGAAGTTAAGAAGAACGGAAAACATTAAGCATAAAGAAAAGCGGACGTAAAAAAGTAAACATAGTAAAATTTATACGGATAGTGTCATTGAAAGTCGTAATCAACTCATCTAAATCAGTTCAGTAAAAACTAATATTTTTTTATGGATAATTTTTTTTAACTATTTCCCCAGATTATCGCGTAAATGCAAACAAAACCCTCTCTTTATCTTTAAAATACTAGCATTCCGCCTGCGGCTTCGCCCGCGTTTTCAAAAAAAAACCCGCATAGTTCCCGTTCCCGTGGGATTTCCGGGATAAAACCTAGCCTATGTCACTCAGAAATGATGTAGCTTTCCAACAGTGAAAGAATTTTTCAAATCTGCCAAGTAGTTTCGGAGCCTATTCAATTCATACAAACAAACAAACAAAAAATCAAACCTTTCCTCTTTATAATATTTGTATAGATTACTTCAGCAATTCCCACACATTCACAATGAAGCAGAAAAAATATTTTATAGATAAATAAATACTTAAATGAATCTGCAAAGTAATATATGTATACCTTATTGTAGTAGTCATAGAGATCAAAACGTCCATATTGGACGTGCCGTGACGTAACGCCTTGTACGCCTGCTTGTAAAAGTGCCAACCGCCGATAAACTGGAAAAACAAACAAATGTTTATTTGTTTTTACGAAATCAAGAGACTTATAAATTTAAAATATTTGTTTTTGTGTGGATACCGATAACATTGTAAACTAGTAGACTCACAATCGTCAAAAAGGTGGAAAAAATATGTCCGAGCGGCATTGTATCAAACATTCATTGAAATTTACACCTTATTTCGTGCCAGTAATGTTCAAAGTCTATTGTATCACGCTCATTCGAAAACTCTGCCTGCCAATGTACGTTTAGGCAGAGCTTTTCATATCTTCATGTTGTTTTTCATATCAATGATCTTTTTTCTTTGAAAATAAGTAGTTTCAAACATATTAGAGTGTTTTTGTCAGTTTTAGATTTTAATAAAACTGATTAGTTGAAACCTCTTATTAGTAATAATCATAAAAATAAAGTCGTGTAAGTTATGTTAAAAATTATACCACAATTTATTATAGCGTTATTTTTCTTTCAACTAGAATTTTGACAATCACATTTTACGACAATTTTAAGTTCATAATTTTATACATGTATCTATTTCTTTATTGACAAAAATACCTAAAAAAATTGGTTGTCTGTAAAGTTGGGTTACTGACGATAGTAAATTTGAACGTGACAACGTCCGATTGTGCTTCTTTGTCGCTCGTTCGGCGCTCTCGCTCGCACTTCAAGCCTTACATGGAACGCCTCAGAGCGAGGTAACGCCGCATGACTCATGTTTTTTGGTGCGTGCAGCCGGCTCTATCGAATTATAAGACGTTGTCACGTCAAAATCTCACCTGTACGGGCGTAGCCAGTGCCCACATAATAAGATTCTCCAAACTCAACCCAGGTAATACACAGCACATGTTTTTGTGACCATTTTCATCGTCCCCCATGATCGACATGAAATATATCATGGCCGCCATGCACGGGGCGCCGAATATTAGTGACACTAGGAACGCGTTCCGCCATTTTCTAATTTCCTCCCTGTTGGATAATTTTATTGATCATAAAGTAAATGGGCAGATACTGTATCCCTACATAGTATAAAATAATTTCGATTTAAATTATATCCCTATGTGTACTTAAATCTTTAAAACTTTGCAACGGATTTTGATGAGTTTTTTTTTAAAGCTAGAGTGCTTCAAGGGGAAGGTTTTAATACATAATTTATTAGTTTTAAGGTAAAACGGACGAATCCAGGGCGGAAAGCTAGTAATATTATATATGAGCTAAATGGAATATATCATGGCAGCCATGCACGGGGCACCGAATATTAGTGACACTAGGAACGCGTTCCGCCATTTTCTAATTTCCTCCCTGTTTTATAAATGGATAAAATTTTAATTATTATTTCAAATAATATTGTTCGAACCACTAATAAAAACGCGGTAAAAACGGATATAATCGATAAATTTGGCAATTCAATCGGTACAATAAAAAACAAATACTAATTAGTGATAAAATCTCGTTTTTACGAAAAAATGGAACTGTCTTAATTGTCAGAATTGGAAAATTTGAATAGGATCAACCGGAAGCCACTTCCTTTCAAATAAAAAAAAAAAAACATCAGAATCAGTTCATGCAATTTATAGTTCTAAGGTAACAAACATATTCGTAAGTAAGTACCTTATTTTGTTATCTTAACTGGCTCATAATTTTTGTATTCATATACATATTCATAATCAATGTCATCAATAAATATAAATATAATACTCACTTGTGTTCAAAATAATTGCTCGCATTCCTCGTGTTCGTATTCAGTACTGTGGCTTCGAACCCGAGACTGTTCACAGCGTCGCAAATTTTTCTAGCTCCTATTATTTCCGGATCGTATTTTACTTTGCCTCTGAAAAAAAAAAACAATATTATTAACATAAACAGAGTAAACGACTAATCACATTCACGTTCAAAAATTGTCCGATGCAAAACTCTACCTACGCGTATAATGAGCAGAGTTTTTTAATGAGCGATACAATCGACTTTGAACATTACCGCCACGTAATAAAGTGCTAATTTCAATGAATGTTTTATATAACAGCGTTCGGACATTTTTGACGACCTCTTCTTAGTGATTGCGAATCTTGTTGTTTAAAGTAACATCAATTTGGGTTAAGTACATTACACTACAGTATATTATAATTCATCGGTAACCATAGATACCAATAAATTTATTATATATTTTTTAACTTGATTTAATAGATTTCACACATAAATTAGGTACTAATTTCTCCATTTACTACCTTACTTCAAAATAAATTAAGTTATTAAATAAAAATTGACACTTAAGTATCACTTAATAACCGAATACTATTGTAATCCTAAATAACACTTAAGTTACTAACTTATTACTCACTTGCAAGTAGTAAGTGCGACCACACACGACACAACACCATTCAGTTTGAGCACAGTTTTTTCAATTTTGCTAACGCACGACGCGCAGGTCATGCCTTTTATCTGAAAATATATTGTTATATTTTAAATAACTTTTGTATTAGAAGAAAGAAGTGTTAAATGTACAAAATATAAGCTGTAATTTTGTTTATTGGCACGATTTAATTGACTCGCAGGCATCATATGGAAAACAGCAGAAATTTGCTTTGTTATAGATTTTCATTGAGAGAAATATTTTTATAATTCTAACATTTCCAACACTATGAGTGAGTGAGTGAATGCGCTTTTATGAGAACCAACTCAGCGAGTGAGTGACTGATACACTCCATGTAAATTATTAAAATTAAAATTTGCTGATAAATATTTTTTTAAGTGAAACTTCTTTAGGCGCGTTGAGAGTAAAGTTTCAAGATCACGTGATTGCAATACCGTCACGTAACGGTGTAAGACGATTTTGGTATTGCCAAATCTTTGAATCTTGCCAAAGAAGATTCGCTTTTGACACGTGTACTCGGCACACACGCTCTTTTTCACAAGCTCCTAATTAGTGAGTGAATGTCTTTCATAATAACCAACTCAGTGAGTGACTCACCGCCAACGTGACCTCCCTCGGCGCACCACTCTCACTCAGCACGTCGGCCGGGAAGCCCAACTCAGTGAGTGAGTGAGCGAGAGCACTAGCTGATATCTTGCGCGGCTCGTAACGGACTTCGGCTTTTGCGGCTAACAATGCTACTGCTATTGAGTGGACGCCTGAGGGCATATCTTAATCTTAATACTATTATAAAGGCGAAAGTTTGTAAGTATGGATGTATGGATGTTTGTTACTCTTTCACGTAAAAACTAGTGAACCGATTACAATGAAATTTAGCACACATATAGTGGGTAACTTGGATTAACACATAGGATAGGTTTTATCCCGGAAATCCCACGGGAACGGGAAATATGCGGGATTTTCTTTGAAAACGCGGGCGAAGCCGCGGGCAGAAATCTAGTATGTTATAATTAATCGTAATAAAGTTCATGTATATGGCATTTCTAAACGTTTGCCAAACAAATTTCAACCTAACAACCATACTTCTATCAAATTATTTCCCATACAAGTTTTGATATATATTTTGCTAAGCTAAACAGCCAAGTGCTTATAAGTCAAGCGAAATACTACCCTATCTCGATACACTTACCGTATACTTTTGACCACATATTTTCGAGGCTCCGAGTTATAGCCGCTACGCATGACTAAGCAAATCTCGAACATTTGCCAAACAAAAAAGTACCTTACATCCACTCCTCTATTGTACCTTTCCTCCCACAAAATCCAATAAACATAATGTTCATTTCTGCGTGATAGCCTCTTTACTAAGCAACCTCCCAAATATTTGCCAAGCGAAATACTACCCTATTTCTATACATTTACTGAATACTTTCGAGCAAACTTTCAATACCCAAAGTTCATTTTCCCTTGCACAATATTTGCCAAGCGAAATTCTACCCTATTTGTATACACTTACCGTATATTTTCGAGCAGTGTTTCTCTATAGCGGCGACACACGACGCGCACGTCATACCGCGCACTTCTAGCGTGCATGTTGATATCTCTTCGGGAACGGGTGATATTGTGCCCTGGAATTCATTCATTTATTAATAATTTGGAAAATAAAATTAAGAAAAACAATAACGCGCCTTGACTCATGAAAAAAATGTATTCACACCGATCCTTTGACAAGTGTACAAATTTTGAATCATCCGTTGTGCAACATTCATTGAAATTAACACCTTAATTCGCGGTAGTAATGTTCAAAATAGATTGTATGTCTTTTTAGAAAACTCTGCCTATAATGCATAGGCAGAGTTTAGTATGGGACAATTTTCAACATGCTTGTGAGGCATACATCAAAAATATGTTATAAAGTTTATATATATGTATATTCATGCATTATATTAAACATTACTATAATTCATAACATTCAAAAGGCTAATTCAGATATTTTCAAAGGTAATAGAAAAAATGAAAATACCTACGTTAGTTTGAGCTCTATTTTTAACTGGTGATTTTTTGGCGCCGTCGCCTGACGCTTGATCGTGCGGTGTATCTGAAATTAATAATTTATACATTAATTAAACACATATTTTTAATTTTTATTGCTATTATTTCCAAAATAACGTGACATAAGATGTATAGATGTAAACTAAATCTACCCCCCTAGACAAGTGGCTTTCTATTAGCGTAAAGTTCAATAGAATAGATTATGAATGTATGAGATTGACGTAATCAATCGTCGTCGTCGTCGTAATCAAACGTCAATCTCATACATTAATAATCTATTCTATTGAACTTTACGCTAATAGAAAGCCACTTGTCTAGGGGGGCTAAAGTACCCAATATTAGAAATCTCAATTTAATTTATGTTTCTGTTACTTAATTAATTTATAATTTAAGTTTGAGTGTTAGATGGATTCCGAGTTTGATTTAATGTATTCGAGATGTGTTTTTTCAGGAGTGTACTTGAGTTATAATTTTATTGAGTTTGAAGTCAATTACAAAATTTGTAACATATTTTTGTAAAATTAAATTGTAATACTGACATGATTTAAAAGAGCAACTATGGAGTTTCTTGCCGGTTTTTCTCTATAGCTTGCTTTCCGAATCGGTGGTAAATGTTAAAAATATGTAATGGCGTTTCAAAAGTGCTTCTCGAATAAGTCAAATTGAATAAATAAATGTTTGAGTTTGAGTTTAATTTTGAGTGTTATTTTACCTGTTTCACCCACTATTTCCACATCGAAACCCAACGAATATACCGCGTCAGCCAATTGACGCGGCGTCACCGATCCGCGCGAGTGTGTGACGCTAGCCTTGTGTTCGGAGAGACTGACGCTAGCGCGGATCACGCCTGGCATCTCTTTTAGAGTGCCTGGAACATAAAAAATATAATAAATAACTAGTGATGTTATGAAGAGGAATATTTTAGAATATTTTTTCATATTTGTAAGGATTTATTTAAAAAAACCTGGTTAATGAATTTTACATACCATTATTAAATTTTATTTCATTTAACGTGCTTGCTGTAAAACGTTGAAACTCGAGACGAACAATAAAATTAATAAGTTATAAAGTTTCGTCTCGCGTTTAAAAAGTTGATTTAAAATATTTTTCTAATTGCTGAAAATGCGCTATTTAACAATTTTTGAAAATTAAATTAAATAATTCAAAATCATTTGAAAATTAAAATAAATATGGAATTCTTTCATAAAAAAGTAGTGCATACTTATTTCAAATAATTTATACCCAAAAACAAATGTTCAGTAAAATGTCAAAGTTTTCACTTCAACAACAAAAATTCTCCACCTACCCTCAATAGTGTTAATACACGATTGACACGTCGATCAGTAGATCCTAAGGTATCTGTCGCAATTTTCTGTGTGAGATAATAACAAATATCTCCACCTACCCTCAATAGTATCAACACACGATTGGCACGTCGATCAGTAGATCCGATGGTATCTGTCACAGTTTTCTGTGTGAGATAATACGAAATTTCGCACTTTTCTGTGTGAGAAAATAACAAATTTCTCCACCTACCCTCAATAGTGTTAACACACGATTGGCACGTCATCCCCGTCACGGCCAACACGGTTTCTTGTTCCGGCGGCCCCGCGCCCGTCATATCGATTAAGAGATCCGTTGGTATCTCGCGGGGTAGCAGTTTTCTGTTTGAGATAGATAAATAAACATACGCTATGAGAAATTTACGTCGTTGAAAAAATATGTTTGAATGTAAAAAAATACTGTATGTTTAACGCACACGAATATAGTACACACACATGCAAGCATACGTTTGTGTACGTGTTGCGCGTCGTTAGTCTTATAGCATCTACAGACGCTCCGATTTGGTTGGTGCCAACCATCCGACCACGACCAAATCGGAAAGTGTAGAGAGCGGTCGGTCCGACATAATTATTATTAATATTGGTTTGACGTGGTCGGATGTGCCGGCGATACCGACCAAACCAACTTCCTATCCGATCCAACCAAATTGGAACGTCTGGAAGCTTTGTTCCGACCAAATCGGCTCATTCCATAGAGTAATATAGGTAATTGGCTCATTCACATTCGCAACGCCGCCGGTGTAGGACGTCAACATGAACGCCGAGGGAGTTACGGTCACCGAACGTGACATATTAATAAAATTGCTGGAACTATATAAAGACTTTCCCTGTTTGTGGGACTTAAGTAACAAAGATTACGCAAATAGAGATGCCAGAAATCAAGCGTATTTTATTATGTTAGAAGTATTAAAAAAATTGACAGTGCAGCTACATTAAAAACCTTAAAAAATAAGTTATAAGAGCCGCATATGACTGTAATTTTCTCTATTTCTATAGTAGAATTTAGCCCATTCTCTTCGTACTATGGTCAACTGACATATTACTCTATGGTCAACTGACAGCTGGAAGGCCAACCGTCGGACAATCTGTAGCAATGTTGGAATGGTTGCCTTGTCGGTTCCGATATGGTTGGCACCAACCAAATCGGAGCGTCTGTAGATACATTTAGCATGATGATATACTATATAACCTATAGCCTTCCTCGATAAATGGGCTATCTAACAACGAAATAATTTTTCAAATCGGACCTAATGGTCCGATTTGAACCTTTGTCCAATCGGAACTAATGTTCCTGAGATTAGCAAGTTCAAACAAACAAACAGACCCTTCAGCTTTATAATATTGAGTAAAGATAAGTAAGGACTAAACCCCACCTGGTCTCGTCACCACCATCCGCGGGCACTTCGAAGCCCATGTCCTCTATGTGCGACCGGATCGCCTCCGCGGAACACGCACGCGGGTCATATCGGAAGTAGCCTGCGTTTTCTGATAGCTCCACCTGCAAACATACAAGTTATTTGGAAGTTATTACGAGAACTACGCAAGTGTGTTTTTCAATGTACAAGAACTACGCGAAAAATACGTCTGCTCTTGTAAAGAATGTTTTTTATTCGTCAAGGCTTTTTAATAGTAAAATGTGAGTATCCTACAGAACAATATGTTTTGTTAATTTAAACCATTAGTTCTTGAGATTAGGTCGTTCAAAAAAGCAATGAAAAATACTTTTCCGCTATATAATATTTTTGTAGGAAACCTGCGATGAATTACAGCTGAAAATAATCTTTAAAAAAATCCAAAAGTGCACGCCTCATAATTTTTTTTTAATAAATAAATATTAATTATTATTTTTGTTTATTTAATAACAATTAAACCACATCGAATCAGACCCTGAAAAATGAAAGGGTTCTATTCCTGAGCATACTCAAGCGTAAGAGAAAAAAAAAGACTCGATTAGTAAAGTATTTCGGTCGCTATCGTGTTAACAAGAAAAAGGATCCGCACATACAGACACACGGACGTCCAAGACAGAACTTTTTTAAACTGTTTTTTAACTAGTTTAAATAACAAAAATGACATCAAAAATATCATGAACGTTAAAAATAGTGTTTTTTCTTAATATGTGTGTGTATGTATTATCTTACAAGTGCAATGTATGATACATAAAGACATTTTAAGTTTGAAAAATCAGATGTTTTGCGCGAAGTGACAGTAGTACCCACCTCAACGCTTCGCTTATGAGGCGTGCAAAACGTGTGGGTTTGGCAAATAATTCTGATCATTGATAAACTTAAAAGCACTCAGTAGACCATCGGTCTTTCGAGTAGACCTCTGGTCTTTCCAGTAGACCGTCGGTCTTTTGAGTAGACCATCACTCACCTTGACGTACGTTACCCCCGGCAGCTCCGCGACGGAGCCCTCTATGCTCTTCACGCACGACTGGCATGTCATGCCATTTATCGGGACGCGTATCGATACAGGCTCCTGGGGTGGGTCCCTGGAAATAATGGAGAAGAACAATTAGCTTATTTTGTTTCTGTATGGTTTAAATAAACTAATACAAATAAAAAAGCGTGTATGCCGAGCACACGCGTGTCAAAATTGAAAGTTCTTTGGTAGGATTCGAATATAAAAATCAAAGTCGTCGCCTTACTCCATGACGTAACGTTATTGGCATGACAAAACATGTTCCACTTCAAAAAGGGGTGTTATACAATATTAAACTGAAAAAGGTGTAAATAAATTATTGACTCTGCAGAAATGGCACGACGAAATGTGGCAATTTTGCCACATTTTACTTCAGTTGTCTCTTTTTCGTTCACGATAGTTGAATCATGCCATCTCACTGTGACGTCTAATCGTGTGTGCCTTAGTTTTTCTTTTTGAAGATCGAATGTTATGTTGGTAATCTATCTACACCTTTTAACTTATAATATTACTAGAGGTCCGCCCCGGCTTCGCCCGTGGTACATATTTCACAATAAAAGGTAGCCTATGTCCTTTCTCGGGTATCAAAATATCTCCATACCTAATTTCATGCAAATTGGTTCAGTAGTTTAGGCGTGATTGAGTAACAGACAGACAGACAGAGTTACTTTCGCATTTATAATATTAGTATGGATTGGTGTTTTAAATTTAGCTGTCTATAGTTTACGTGCTTATAATAATTCTAAAACAGGAAAGTCACAACTACATAAAAAAACGAAACGTTGATAAAATTATACGAAAAATACAAAAAAAACAAGGAAAAATGTATTTAATTCTATAAATTTTACAACGTATTAACCTAATATTACTTGTACATTATCCATATCTCAGTATACATAAATATATCGACTAAAATGCCCATTCACAGTAAGTCACGTATGTTAAATAAAGCTGAGTGTTCACTAATCAGCTAATATTGAACTAACATTCGTATAAAATATTTTTTCTGTAATTTTTGGATTGTCAATACAAAAACACGACTGGTTGAACGGTGGACTATGGGCTCATGATGATGATGATGATGAATTAACTACTAATTATAATATAAAACTGTCCCTACTAATACTAACTAATATTATTAATGTATAAGTTACTCTGTGCGCCTGTCTTTCCGAGTGTCAGTCTCTTCTTCACGCCCCAACCACTGAACCTATTTTGATGAAATACATAGATTGTTTGAGGCCCGAGAAAAGAATAGGTTTTATACCGGAAATCTCACAAGAGGATGCGGGTTTTCCTTTAACTACGCGGGCGAAGCCGAGGGCGGATAGCTAGTATCAATTGCAACGAACAGATTTATGTAAACGAGGCTTTATTTAAACTCTGATAGTAATATTTACTTCACTTATCTTGTCGAATGAGGGAACAGATATAGTTCTTCAAATAAACATTCAATATTATTCATGCTATGTAAATCTTATAAATTATAACACGTTGTTATGATTTACAGTACGTTTCTGTTTATCTAAACTATATACGTATGTAACTAGCAAACCGGGCGAACTCCGTTTCGCCACCAGAGACACCTTTTCTTTGCTATAAACCTCACGGAGCCCGAGACCCTTCCAACGAATGCAAAACCATGTTAGTGAACTTAGCAGATCATTTTTAGCAGATCAAAAAAAAAATGTGAGTTCTTATCGCGTGCAGTTGAGTTCTACAGTTCCTGATACTTTTTAGAAATAGTTCTGGCGTTTTTACCTTAAAAAACGACATTTGAAAAAATAATCTGCCAACTTCCCGTAGCAGATCATTTTTAGCAGATCAAAAAAAAATGTGAGTTCCTATTGCGTGCAGTCGAGTTCTACAGTTCCTGATACTTTTTAGAAATACTCGCGTAAAATGAAACACTAGAAAATTTATTTGTCATATTTCATCACGCCGTAGCACCATGCCGTAGCATCACGCCGTAGCATCACGCCGTAGTATCATGCCGTAGCATCATGCCGTAGCATCACGCCGTAGCATCACAGCGTAGCATCATGCCGTAGCAACACGTCGTAGCATCACGCCGTAGCATCACGTCGTAGCATCACGTCGAAGCATCACGTCGTAGCATTACGTCTTAGCATCACGTCGTAGCATTACGTCTTAGCATCACGTTAAGCCGGGTCCAGGTCGGGTTTTTTCAAATGTCGTTTTTTAAGGTAAAAACGCCAGAACTATTTCTAAAAAGTATCAGGAACTGTAGAACTCAACTGCACGCGATAAGAACTCACATTTTTTTTTTGATCTGCTAAAAATGATCTGCTAAGTTCACTAACATTGCAAAACCGTGGAAATCGGTTCGTACGTTCTGAAGTTATAGTGGTTATAGCGACAGGAAGGAAAACCCGACTTATTTTTATATAGTAGATAACAAAAATAAAGACTAGTATAACTACAGCAAAAAAAAGTAGTGAAAGTCATCAATCCCAAATTATTTTTAACTAACAACTAACTGTCGCCAAATAAAAACCCCCATAGTTCCTATTCCCATGAAATGTTTGGGATAAAAACTATCCCATGTATTAATTCGTCAATGAGTTTTCTCGTTGTGCGAAGAAATAACAAACAATACAAACTTTCGCATTTATAATATGTAAAATAACGCAGAAGTTGTATGTCAGTTAAACCATAATAGATAATTAATAATACATCACAATTTTGTCTTGTAACCATAAGCTATGGTTACCAAGGTTTCATATACAGCGTGTTCAAAAGAAAATATTGCATTGAGAAAATTTTAAAGAATACAAAAATTCGATCATGAGGCTGGATTCGAATCCGCGTCTTTCACCTCACTTCTCGGCCACCAAAGATCCCGGAAGAGCAATCGAATTTATTCTACTCTTGTGGTTATATGTGTCTAAGGGACTCCCCATTTCCATTCTTTTAAAATTTATTATTTATATAGCATTTTAATGATATTAAAACTCAATAAAAAAAATCTAATATTTAATTATTACCACTCCTACATAAGAGAAAGTAAAGATAAAGTACAATAGGCGACCTCACCGGTTATCATCTATCTACTATCAGGTTAGGCAAGATTAACTTGAAGTGGAACAAGAGAATAATTTTATATCTTCTTATATATAAAATCTTCTTATATATAAAATTCTCGTGTCACAATGTTAGTCTGCATACTCCGCTGAAACGGGTGGACCGATTCTCATGAAATTTTCTGTGCATATCGGGTAAGTCTGAGAATCGTGTCACAATGTTAGTCTGCATACTCCGCCGAAACGGGTGGACCGATTCTCATGAAATTTTCTGTGCATATCGGGTAAGTCTGAGAATCGGCCAACATCTATTTTTCATATGTACCACGGGCGAAGCCGGGGCGGACCGCTAGTATTAATATATACAAGACATGGTCCATTTATATTATTTATTTTTCCAGTTTTAATGATTTAAGGCGGGAGAGACCGAAATAATAGTCAGTATAAATAAAAAGTTAATTGTAAATAACATTTGATATACGAAACTTCAAACGATTGATACAATAAAGTCTAACAGAACTTAGTTAATTGTTGATAATTGCACAAAGTTGGAAATAAATCTGTTCGTTTATAGTGGGAGATAATCGAGTCAAAAGGAATTGGTTACATCTATACTAATATTATAAAGCTGAAGAGTTTGTTTGTTTGTTTGAACGCGCTAATCTCAGGTTCGATTTGAAAAGTTCTTTCAGTGTTAGATAGCCCATTTATCGAAGAAGGCTAAAGGCTATGTATCATCACGTTAAGACGAACAGGAGCGGAACAATGCGAGTAAAACCGCGGGGAACAGCTAGTACAAACATACAAGTGAAGCTAATGAAAAAGTGTTATAAAAACAACACGCTCTATACAAGCCCCCACAACATACCATACAAGGTGACCTTAAACGTTAAAACTAGAGCAATAATTATTAAATTGTGTCAGCGACACAACTATGGCAATTGATTTATTTTTGAACACAGTGGGGCAGTGGTTACAGAATTCTCGTTTGGAGATGTGGGTTCGAACACCACAACAATTTATGGCATTAAAAATGGTTAGAATGTATTCTTACCGTTGTTAATTTAATAAGTTAAAACTTTAAGTGTGTGTAACTTGTGGCAATAAATATTTTTTCTTTCTTTCTTTCTTTCTTTAGCTTCTTTATAATTCACCCGCGTGGCTCCCCTCCTGTTGGTCATAGCGTGATTATATATAGCCTAAAGCCTTCCTCGATAAATGGGCTATCTAACACCGAAAGAATTTTTCAAATCGAACCAGTAGTTCCTGAGATTAGCGCGTTCAAACAAACAAACAAACTCATCAGCTTTATAATATTAGTATAGATTTAGCTACAATTATCTTAATTCTAATACCTTTCAGGTGTTCGCAACAGTATATTAGTGAAAAACAAATTGAACATCAGATAAACTTTGTACACTAATTAAGGATCGATGACAATAAGAACAATAATTTCATGAATTTATCTGGCATTTTATGGCATTCAAATGCTTTATAAATTAGAAGAAATTTTTAAAGAATAGAAATAATTCGATCAAGGAGAGGGATTCGAATTTAGCCGAAGACGCAAGTTCGAATGCCGCCTCGTGATCGATTTTTTTTAATTCCTTAAAAATTAAGTACTTATACCTCCTTATTTAAGTTAGAAGAAAGCATACCCATATAAGTAATACATTTACGAACAGAAAACAACATCCTGTATATGAACACTAAGGTACAAGGCGATTTACAAGGTGAGATGAATGTCCCACATAACTCAATAGTTACACAATACTCAATACCTACTCATTGTCCATTATTCGATTCCCGTGCACGCGATGGCTAGTTCAAAATAACTTTAAATAATAAATACTATGTAATTATAAAAAATAAATTAAAATGTTGTCATACCAACACTACTGAATGACACTAAAAATAGAATGAACTTAGGATTTTTTAAATCCATACTAATATTATAAATGCGAAAGTAACTCTGTCTGTCTGTCTGTTAATCAATCACGCCTAAACTACTGAATCTTTTTATCCCGGAAAAAAATGAAAAAAAAAATGACGCAATCCCGGAAAATCCCACGGGAACGGGAACTATGCGGGTTTTTCTTTGACTGCGCGGGCGAAGCCGCGGGCGGAAACCTAGTATGTAATATGTATGTATGTGTAGTATGTAACTCCTTCAAGCAAAAACACCTGATCGGATATTCGTATCTGCATCGAACTTGGCAAAGAGATTCATGAATTTAATTTAGGTTCACCAAGAGGTTATTACATTTAATAAATTAACGGTGCATTTACATCAAGTGAGCGAATGCTCATTCTAAACCCAGTATGTCAAATTCTTTTACTGTAAACAGGGGAAGAGCATTTCTTTCGTTCTTAGTGTTCTTAGTGCGCTCAAAAAGATTCTATGCAATGTTCTAATACTGAACAACACTGAATACGAGTTTCCGTCTACACTAAAAGATCAAGAAAGAATGCTCTAGCTCTAGGTGATGTACGTAAATGCACCGTAATATGTACCTTGATCTCTGTCAAACACTAGTTGCTATACAAACAAGAGCTCTCGATGTATTTTCAACTTACGAGTGACGTCACAATTCGAATTTTACGCGTTTTATTCCTTCTAGAACTATTTTGAATTTTACTTTCTCACGTAAAAAATAAAGTGCAACATTTAAACACAAAACGAAAGTTAGTACTTTATGGTATAAATTAAAGCAAACAAACTCACACGGAAATAATAATTAACCAACTAAATCGGCCATTCTCAATTTGCGGTCGTCACTTTTTCCCGCGCACCGAGTGCAAAATTTTTACGCGTTCAGCGCTTGAAGCGCTTGAACTTTTATCAAGCGGTTTAATTTGAAAATACTAATTGTTCTTCGTACATTATATTACATACGCATTACGCGTTCAATTTAAAAAATTACAATAAAAGTTAAAACTGATAATATTGTAAAATTAGTTATCAGTATTTTGTTTGATTCTTGAGTTACATTCATGAGAAAGTAAGCAATATTTTTTTCATTCATCATAAACAATTATAATACACATACGTATGTGACCTTACCCCTCCCTAATTTATTACCAAACTTGCATGTTCAAATCCATACAATAAAATAATTTAAATATAGGACAGTAATTAATATATTTTCCTCAAAGCGCTTCAAGCGCTACATTATTAAGGCGATTCACACGGCACCTGCGAGATGTAGTCACACAGACCTACTTGTTAATAATAATTAGTAATCACTTTGTTTTCCTCGATTGTGATGTATTATGGTTTTTATTAAATTAATATGCTACACGCAGGGTATTCCCTTTCCATCCGGAAGTATAACTACATAGTATAATATCACTACATAGTATAAATGAATCGCAAAATGTGTTGGTAAGCGCATAACTCGAGAACGGCTGAACCGATTTCGATAATTCTATTTTTATTATATTCCTTGAAGTACGAGGATGGTTCTTATGTAGAGAAAACGTAAACATGTATCACGGGCGAAGCCGGGGCGGACCGCTAGTAGTATATAAAACAAAGTCGCTTTCTCTGTCCCTATGTCCCTATGTATGCTTAAATCTTTAAAACTACACAACGGATTTTGATGCGGTTTTTTTTAATAGATAAGAGTGATTCAAGAGGAATGTTTTAGTATATAATTTATTATGTTTTAGACAAAGCGGGCGAAGCCGCAGGCGGAAAGTTAGCGCAAGCTGTTTCATAAATATGATTGTATTCGCCACGCAAAAACTACTGAACCGATTCGGGTGAGATTTTGCACTACTATTTTTTTAAATGCGGGTAATTACACTTATTGCGTTAAGTTACACTCACCACAACCAAGCACACAGTCCCAACTTACACCACCAACTGATTGACAGAAACAAAATGGCCGACCATTGTCATACGCTTAGAACCATTGTTTAACACCTTACTTAGAACACGATGTTTATTATAAATATAATTCTTGTTTGGTTATTATGTTTTGTAAGCGATTGTACTGTATTAAAAACTGTGTGACTAATGTAACGACCTGAGTTTACACGTGGTAAATATAGTATCCTTGAGATATGGGGGTAGATTGGTATACTAATATTCTAGATTTAAACAGTTTGTAGTTTGGTTGTTTATTACTCTATAGCGTAAAAACGGCTGATCAGATTTTGATGAAATTTGTCTGGATCGTCACCAAAAAAAAGTATCTCTGTTTCCTTGTTCACGCGAACGGCTCAACCGAGTGCGCGAATTCTTTTCGTGATGTGTTTGTTATATTGTTATCTTAATATTGAAGGTTCTTATGATAGAAATATTTAAGATAGATGCGTGGAAAACGTGAAAACAGTAGAGGTGAATGAATTTTACAGATAAAAATTCCATAGACATTCAATTTATAATTTTTTTCTCTCCTATGTTACTAAACCTAAAACTCCCGCTAAACAATCATATCGCATCATTTAGTTTGAAGCGAAACTATTGGTTATTTACAAACACATTCCTCTCACATTACTGGTGGAAAAGCACCCTAAAGGTACACTCGCGCCCTATTAAATTTAGCACCTTTATCCATATTTCATTCATCTATATTGTACAGGGTGTCCCACTATTGGTATACTAAGCGCGAAGGGGCTTGTAGTTTTGCATACACTGATCACGTTAAAAATATTTAAACAACAAAATTACATCAAAAAATTTTTGCTAAATTTTCCCCGAAAAGCCATGTTTTCTTCTCTAACTTCGCGCAGCTGGCAAATTATACCGCTTCGCTAATGTGAGCATTTTGTCTATGAAAACAATCTTAAACGATAGCTCACGTGCTGGTGGCAAATCTAGGCGGGTTTCTTGTTATGGGTGTACACATAGAGTTTAAAGAATTCATCTATTTGAAAAAAAACTTCGTCCTGAATTTTATAAGTATTTTTTACGTACTCAGCGTATGCAAAAGTATAACCTCCTTTGAGCTTACTATACCAACAGTGGGACACCCTGTATATCCATTCTGTATTATAATAATTATTAATTACACATACATATCCGTGTACCATATAAGTGTGTACATCATTACAACTTACAAGGATATAAATGACCTTCTAAATGTAAACTTTTCCTCGACAGGTAAATACAATTGTTTTGAACTCTATCAAGGTCTTAGGTCCTAGTATCTACCTACTAGTCTAATATAATTTCTAGCTGAAAACAGATAAGCAGTAGAAACTACTTTTACTTAAAGGTTGCACAAAATTCTGACTGGTTTACCGAGTTTTATAACATACTAGCTGTGCCCCGCGGTTTTACCCGCGTTGCTCCGCTCCTGTTGGTCTTAGCGTGATGATATACCTAGAGCGGTATACCCTATAGCCATTCTCGATGAATGGGCTATCTAATACCGAAATAATTTTTCATATCGGACCAGTAATTCCCGATATTAGCGCGTTCAAACAAACAAACTCTTCAGCTTTATAATATTAGTATAGATGTATAGATATGTAGTATAGATTTGTGCCCATTTACTACGAAACTCAATTTTCACGTGTATATACTACGCATAAACCTGACTTTCCTCGTACTAAAGCGATAATTAGCTTTATCGCATTTTAACGAGAAATAAAACGCATTTGTTTGCAAATATACCGGATTAATTTTATTGCTTAAGTAAGTACTGGAATGTTACCATTTCCGTTTTGTTTTTCATGGTAACTAGAAACTACTTGATGATCTATACTAATATTATAAAGAGGAAAGGTTTGTATGTATGTATGTATGTATGGTTTTCACGCATAAACTACTGGACCGATTTTGATGAAATTTGGCACAGATAATCTTTAGACCCTGAGAAAGCACATAGGCTACCTTTTATTGCGAAATATGTACCACGGGCGAAGCCGGGGCGGACCGCTAGTAAGGAATAAAGGGGCATTTAATTAAATGATAATCACTACATAGTATAAAACAAAGTCGCTTTCTCTGTCCCTATGTCCCTTTGTATGCTTAAATCTTTTTTGATATAAAACCTTTAATTGTAACTGGCTTGAGTAAAATACTATAAATGCGAAAGTGTATACGTGTGTTTGTTTGCCTTTCTTTTACGTCGAAATGGAGCGATTTAATGATATGATTTTTGTGTCTGGAGATAGTAGTATATGGATAACATTAGTTAGGTACTTTTAACCGGGATGAAATATCTCATTTTTATAATAATTTCCTTTACATACGCGGACGAAGTCACGTGCCGTAAGCTAGTAACTAATATGAGCGCTCTATGCCCCCACGGACGAAACCACGGGATAAAACTATCGTAGTCCTTTTTAAGTTTTAACCCTTCGGAGTTTGAAGAAACAAGTCGCTTATATTTCACTTTATTTCTTCAACTATTATATACCTATTTTCTTTAAAAAATTCATCCAATTCCGTATAGTAGAGCTGTGAAAGCGTTACAAACAAACAGATAGAATTTCGCATTATAATAATACGAGTAGTATGAAAAGTTTATCATCACAAACAGACAACAATGTAATTAATTTGCATAGATATTGTTTTAAAACATATCCTTCATGATCGTGCATATTTTATTTATTATTTAAATTAAATAGTTATATTTTCCTGCTAACAGCTACAAATGTGTTTAATTATAAACACACATTATTTACAACTAAAACGAAATTATTGTGTTATCAGCTCCTATACCATTGTCTTAAAACAGTATTACTTCCAGAGTAGAAAAAAGGTCGGCACTATATATCTTTCCCTTTTTTAAAGTTTATAGTATTTTATTATTATCTGTGGTTTTACTTTCTATGGTAAAATATTTGCCTTATTCAGAACTAGATGGCGCTGTATCACATGTCAGAAAAAAAACTTAATTATTTTATGCAATAAATAAAATGAACTCAAACATGTATTTATTCAATTAGACTTCTTCTAGAAGCACTTTAGAATCGTAATAACATAGTTTCACCATTTACCACCGATTCGGAAAGCAGTTTCCTTAGAGAAGACGATATAGTATCTTAACTACTTATCGTTTAAAAACAACAACGAAAATGTTACACGTTTACATAATATTTAGTCCCTTTGTTGTTTTTAGTTGTGAAGGCAAATAAATGAACTTTTTATCTTAGATAATACACGGGTACCGCCATAAGGAAGATACTCGGTCCTTTGGAAGGCTTACGTGGGGACACAGGTCCAACACGCAGAGGCCCTTTAGAGAATTCTAATGTGTCGTGGGACACCAGCCGCAGCCTGCCCATGACTGCACTATAGAGATACAGCCCTGGGGCCTGGGCAGTCCGCGACCAAAGTAGGACTATTGCAAAAACAATGGATAGGAATAAAACTGGGCTATGGATAGGGGTGTTAAATGGACTGGTAGACTGGGTCTATGGGGACTAACGACGTCTGCCTTTTCAAGATTAAAAATTGAAAATAATGGCAGACGGTGACTCGCTAGTTCGGTAGATGGGCGCCCAAAAAGGATACCGAAAATGGCAACAGAACTTTTTATTATTATTATACATATAATCAAGAATCGAACCAGCTACCACTTGATAACGAAGACACCGACACATAATTATTTAATTAAACAACTTTTATATATATAGCACAGATAATTAATTAAAATGCCACAGATAATGTAAAAGTGATAAGCGGGTAACACATGCTATTACATGGAGATAACAATATTTGATATACCTAAACATATTTTAACACGATTAACGTACGGATTAAAAACATGATTAAATCATTATAATATAATTTATCCAGAACACACTTGCTAGTAAAATATTCAAATACAGTGATAAAATGATAAGAATTTCTATATTATATACGTCCTACTAATATTATAAATGCGAAAGTTTGTGAGGATGAATGTTAGTTACTCTTTCACGCAAATACTACTGTGCCGATTACAATGAAATTTGGTACGTACGTAGCTGAAGACCCAGAATAAGATAATATAGGCTTCTATTTATTCTAGATATCCCACAGTAAAGGGATTAGGTATATGCGGGTTTTATTTGAAAACGCGGCGAAGCCGCGGTCGGGATCTAGTATTAAATATTTATTTTTTGTAACAAATTAGTTCCGAAACTGCTGAACCGATTTTGAAAATTATTTCACCAACACAGTTTGGAAAACAAAATATAACTAAATTTTGTTTGCCAAAACTAAATAAAATACCAAAAAATAATTTTCATATATGTACTTATAGCCTTAATTATATCTAATATTAATTTACTTTCTGAACATATAGATTTATTGAGGTTTATCCAGTGTTTCTAAGTGAAAGATAATCTACCTTATATAATCCTGTTAACTTAATAAAAAATTATCGATAAAGTGAATCTGTCATGATGTATGACTTTTTAATTAATATCTAGATAATAATTCAATTTAGCATCAGCAGTGACAATCCTAAAATGTATGTGTATGTGCCTTATACATATAAACATTGTTATTTATAACAAATGTTTATTACAGAGATAGTGAAAAAAGTCGGAATTAAAAAAATATACTTAGTATAAAACAAAGTCGCTTTCTCTGTCCCTATGTCCCTAAGTATGCTTAAATCTTTAAAACTACGCAACGGATTTGGTTTTTTTAATAGAACGAGTGATTCAAGAGAAAGGTTTTAGTATATAATTTATTAGGTTTTAGACAAAGCGGGCGATGCCGCGGGCGATAAGCTAGTAATATTATAAAGCTGAAGAGTTTGTTTGTTTCAACGCGCTCATCTCAGTGTATTGGTGCGATTTGAAAAATTCTCTCGGTGTTAGATAGCCCATTCATCGAGGTAGGCTATAGGCTATACATAATATTATATCATCACGCTAAGACCAACAGGAGCGGAACAAAACCGCGGGACACAGCTCGATGGTATAGTCACTACTCACTACATTACCTACATAATTTATCCTTTTGGCTAGTCCCTATCGATTTTGGTCACCATTTTACAATTAACAATCTATTACATAATATTCATACATTACGAATAAATCGCTCTTTATAAGAATTAGTTCAATTAATAAAATATTTGAGTTTGAGTTTGAGTTTGGATTTGTGGGGGCTTGTTATGTGCGGGTGTAATAAAAGATGTAATAACTACGCAAAGGTTATATTTCGTTAACTACATATATTTATTCGGTATGTAATTAATATTCGACCTAATGCGACCAACCCGCGTCCCGACAAGCCCTTAACTGTCTAATGTCTATGCATAACGCACAAACTGTTTATATACGAGTTACCGTGTGAACCTATGGTGGGAACTTTCTTTGTAGGTACTACACTTGAAATATTTCTGTAACTCGTAAATTGGCTTGTCGTCGCTACATCATTCCCCCCTTAAAATAAAAAGGGTATACAAGTAAAAAAATCTTACAATAAAATTAAACAATAAACAAAGGGGTATATCTAAAGTGTCGCTATATAAGATTACAAAATGTTTACAATATAAAGTATAAAAAATGTTCACAATATAAATCAATCAATACGTATCGTATACAAGTGGTTAACAGTTAACACCTAATTTCGTTAAGCTATTTATGTTATTACAAAAACTTGGTTGGTTCTTCTAAGTGGCGTGCGATAATTGTTACACGTCATCTAACACTTAGTAACATTAACATTTCAAATCTCAATACGTTCTTTACACTTGTATCGTTTAATATTACAAAGGCTATTACTATACACTCAAAAGCCATAAATCAAAAGTACTTAAATTTCTAAGTAGTAAACATTTCAATCAAAACTCAACACAAACATAAATTTGAAATACCATACTTAAAACGTTAAACAATGAACTCGTTTCAAAATTACTTAAGTTCTATTATTTATTAAATACGATGTGTTGATTACTAAGTATTTATTATACACTTGAAGACTTAAGAATACTTATAATCATCGTAATTCTAATAAATATAAAATAGTGGAAAAAATTACAAATACAATACTATTACCTAAATCGTACTGGTAATCGTATTCCTCTTCCACTACGCGTGGTATGTGTATTAGGCAATTCGCTACTTGGAATTTGTAACGGAACCTCAGTATCTGCCCCAGATGTCGTATCACTATCATCATTCAAATAATATGCAGGTTTTAGACGGTCTACAGATATTCTAACTTTCCTGCCAGTCATTTGAATGTAAAATACCTTTTCCTCTCGACTCAACACACGATAAGGACCGTCGTATGTTGGTTGTAAAGGCTTACGTACTGCGTCGTTTCTTACAAAAACATAATCGCACTTTTGCAAATCGGGGTGAATAAATATGTTCCGTCTTTCATTCTGCCTAATAGCTACTGACTGATATTTTCTAATAGAGTCTCGTAATTTACTTACATACTCAAGACTGCTATCTATTTCTAAACTCGATTTTTTATCGTAATAATCACCTGGTAATCGTAAAGTTGTTCCGTACGTTATTTCTGCTGCGCTTATGCCGGTATCACTTCTTACTGCTGTTCTAAGTCCTAGCAACACAGTTGGTAATTCTGTAACCCAAGATGATGATATATTGCATAAGCGAGCCGTTAATGCCGCTTTAAGCGACCTATGCCAACGCTCTACCGCCCCGTTACTCTGTGGGTGGTAAGGTGTCGTACGCAACTTATTAATACCTAATAACTTCATTAGTGTAGCAAATAATTGACTTTCGAATTGGCGTCCTTGATCGCTTGTTAGCTTTTTCGGACAACCAAAACGAGAGATCCATCCTTCATATATTACACGCGAAATCGTTTCAGCAGTTATATCTTTCGTAGGAAAACATTCTGACCATCGCGTCCCCCTGTCACTATGGTTAGGCAATACGTCCTAAAACCTTCAGGTGAAGTGGGTAAAGGTCCAATTAAATCAACATGAATATGTTCAAACCTATCGCACTGCAGAAACGATCCTAAACCTGACATTGTATGTCGATTAACCTTCGATCGTTGACATTCAATGCATGTTTTAACTTTTAACCCATTGGCCAACGTGACGATTCATATTTGGCCAATAAAAACGATTTTAAATCAATTTGCGTGTAGTCCTTATTCCGGGATGACATAAATTATGCACACTATCAAAGGCAATACGTCGAAATTTATCAGTCAAATAGGGTCTAATTTTATCATTATCTAAATTACAATAAATAAATGTACCACTTTCAGGTAACATAATTTTCTTTAACCTTTTATTAGCGTCTTTCGAATTAGATAATTGCAACATATAAGAATCCTATTGTTGATCCTTAGCAAGTTCCGCGTAATCTATTACAGTGGGACAACTTATTGTTGCGACTCGTGATAACGAATCCGCAACGACATTATCTTTCCCACTTACGTGCCTCAAATCCGTTGTGAACTCACTAATGAATATCAAGTGTCGTGTACGTCTGGGTAACTCTTTCTCGCTATTTACTTTAGAAAATGCATAAATTAACGGTTTGTGATCCGTATACACCGCTAACTGTCGTCCTTCGACCATATTCCGAAAATGACGAATAGCCAAGTAAATTGCTAATAACTCCCTATATACGTACTATACTTGCGTTCAATCTTAGATAGATTCTTAGAAAAATAACCTACATGAGTATCCGATGCGTCCGTCATAAGTGCGAGCGATGCATCGGCCCTAGGGTGCTAAAAAAATCTGCACCTTATAAACAAAAACATAGTTTGAAATACCTCGGCGATAAAAAATAATGACCATTTATACGGTCGCCGTAAACTAAGATCTAAAGTCATTAATTTAGTACCAAATGTCTTAATTACACTAAACTACACTTTATAATCACTACACAGTACACTCACTCGCGGATTGGTTATTTTTCGACACTGGTAAAATTAAAATATTGCGCCGGTGTCCACTAAAAACTTAATATTACTCTTCCTGTCTTTTATACACAGGCGTTTATTTACGGTGGTACAAACATCCGCCTCTGTCTGTACCGTATCTAGTTTTTTAATTGGCTCTCCTGCTGCTTCTGCCACGCACAAGGTTGAATGCGCTTGCTGGCGTTATGCTTATAGCGGTAACGGAAAAAACATAGCCAATTGGGATTTTTCTGTTTTGATATCCCTGCACGATCGCGACTTCGGGATGCGGAGCGATGCGTGCGATTTCCGTACCTTCGATTCGTCCGCCAGCTTCTGAATCGCCACCACTGCTTCAAACTGCGCGAACCAAAGTCGTGGTGATTCTTTCCAGAAGTGATTCTTTCCAGTAAGTACTGTCTGTTTGTCCTTCAGTGTTCAAGCACCTTTCTAAGTTTATGTAACGTTACCGAGGAAGTGGACACAATCGCTATTGCTTAAATCCAACTTAAGTCGTTAGAACTTACATTTTAATATTTATTTTTATACATTAAAAGTATCTATACATCTAGAGGAAACCGAAGCATAACTACTAGAATAGCATTTTATTATCCGTGGCATAGCACAAAAACTACTAGCTGAGAAGCAAATTAAAAATTGAAATCAAAAATGAAAAAGTAGCAAGAAATCTGACAAAAAAGATACAATCGATTTGAGATCCACCTTTAATTTTAATGACATTAAAATTGTATTTTTCTTGCAATTGATTGTACGGCGTACGCACGTTTAAAATCCGTTTAAGTCTTTAATTTCTACATTAAATTAATTCTATCGTACCCACACCCCTTGTCTACAACCACTGCGCCATACCTCCATTAGAATGCGGTATGTAGGTTCAATATTAAACATTCCTGTGCGATTCCTCCACCCACGAACGATCTTATTGACCGAGATATTTCTCATTCTATCCTCATTTCTGAATATTTCCATCCTTATACAGATATAAAATAACTCTAATATATGCTGTACAAGCATTAAATTAAAAACATGTGAGTGTCTGTCTATTAATTACTGAAAAAAATCGAAAGTTGGTGAACTACTTTCTATGAAAATTTTCAACCGCTATTTTCAAGATGGCGGCCATGGGACAAGGGTGGCGACCCCACAAACTTGGTTTTAGCTTCACACTGACCCCCCCTACACATCAAAAAAATAAAATTGCGTCCTCTAAAAAACGCAAGGTCAGGCCTAAAAAATGTAACATTTCAATGGACTAATACGTCGAATCACGCGTGGTAAGGATAAGAAAAAGATGGCGCGTAACGAAAAAATGTTACACTAAATTTTTTTCCAACCCCTATAAAGAAATCACTTCAAAAAATTATCTTACAAAATCGTAAAACATTATAACAAATAGGAAGAGGCTTGTCTTCCTGTTCACTTTAATTATTCATTATTCTGTAAGCGGTTAAACATAATTATAACCACGCCTAATTGCACAATACATAATATGTGTGTCTATGCATGAAGTTAGTTAAATCATGTATTTTACTTGTTTTACTATTAATTGTTAACCGACTTCAAAAAAGTATAGTTTTATCTAACTATTTTTGGGCCTTGATTTCTGTTATTTTTTAATTATATAAATATTTACATGTACAAAACAAAACAATTCATATAAAAAATACAGGAGGTACCTACATTTTGATATCCAGCGCTAATTGCGGCCTTATTACTTTGCGGTGATCTCTACCAGGCAACATGGGTAAAAAGACGAAATATCTTGAAGCTTAGCAAAAAAAAATGTATGCGTGTACTAGAGTAGGTACACACGTAAGAAGTGAAACTTCTTTATGACCTTAAAAATGTCACGAGTATGGCGTAACGCAAAAATGTCACGCGTACGGCGTAACGCAAAAATGTCACGCATACGGCGTAACGCACAGACAGCGTAACGCAAAAATGTTACACTAAATTTTTGTCCAACCCCGATAAAGAAGTTTCACTTCAAAAACCTTATTTACTTACTATAGTACAAACTTCAAAAGAGAAGAGTAAGACTTCAACAAAATTCATCAGAACGATTTGAGCCTTTTCCCATTACAGAAATATGTCATTTCTACTTAAAAACTTAAAAATTAAACAAAATCTTACCCGATATCCTCATCTTCCAACAAGGAATATTTAAATCCACGGGACAACATTTTGCACTTTGACACTAAGTATCACTTAAGATGTCACTTATTCCATCTTTACACTTACACTTATTTTGACACTTTTTCACTTAACTTTATATATTCATTTAATAACGCTCTGTATTGCATTGGAAAAAAGTAAACATTAATAAATTTAAAAACTTAATAATATACTTAAATATTATGAAAGTTACAGTTTGTCTGTTTGTAGGTGCTACTCTTCGGAAGTACTGATCCGATTATGAAATTTTTTACTAACAGAATTTTTTATCACGTGACATCGCCCGTTGTAGGCTGTAGCAAATCAATAAAATTATTCTTTTAAAATGATTTTTAATCTGTATATTATCAGAAACACTATAACTATAAAACAATATCTGCGCAAAAGAACAAAGAGTTATTTTATTATAATAATTACAATAAAGATTATTTACAAGTGCCCTTAAACTATTACTTAAAATATCATATCTTGTAAATCCATGCATGGAATGGGAAATTACAACAGAACCGCTGAACGCATTTCGATAAATTTCGATCAATAGATAGATGAAAGGTTGTGGTAGGTCATGGCTTATTATTATAGCAAAAATAAAACTTGAGGCGTTGGAATATAAAAATTCATTTTCTAGTACCTAAAACTATTAACTAATTCTTAAAAATACAATAGGCAGTGAGCGAAACTGCGGGACAGAATTATCATTATAGGTACATTACATATTATAAATACGAAAATGTGTTTGTTAGTTTGTCTTTCTTTCACGTCAAAAGAGAGCGATTTTAATGATTTATTGCGTCTAGAAGTTAGGAGGCCAGAGATTCACATAGGCTACTTCAACCGTGAAAAATATCTAAAGAAAATTTTCTTTGCTCACACGAAGCCGCGGGTAACAGCTAGTTACATATAGGTACATATAGTTCATACAAAAATGTTTTTAAATAAACATACTAACAACAAATCGGACCATTGTTGCACACAATGATGTTTATAATTTTCAATACAGTGGTTCAAATAGCGCATTGGTAATCTATTTGTATTATATTTAAACACTAGCTGTGTTAAAAATACTGTAAAAAAACCGGACGAAGTCGTGCCAGCCCACTAGTAAATAAATAAAATAAAACACAAAATTGAACCTTAATCTATACACCATAATAGTTAAATTCGAATTAAATTAAAAGCGTATGAAATGAACCGATATAAAAAATTTCACTTTTCACAGTGAAAGTTGTTACGTCATTGTATTGACTATTGAGTTTGAGTGATATACTTTAGTACTGTTTATAATTAGAGCATTTTTAGTTCATTTCAAGGTAGTAATTCATATTCAAACTAACTATCCGCACGCGGCTTCACCCGCGTTGTCTTAAACCTAATGATAATATGCTAAAACCTTCCTCGAGAATCACTCTATCCATCAAAATCCGTTGCGTAGTTTTAAAGATTATATGTGACTAGCGACCCGCCCCGGCTTCGCACGGGTGCAATGCTGATACTAAATACACTGCAGAAAAACTGTGAACGTTGTATATAAAAACATAGCGGCCCGCTTCGGCTTCGCACGGGTATAAAATAGATATAGCCGGGTGGCCGGCCGGTACCGCCGCAAACGCTACGTCCCGCAATTTTTAAATCTGTAATATCTTCGAAAATATTCACTTAAATCATACGGTGTAAAGGGCCATATAGATCTATATTAAATGAACAATGTATTCAAGGTATTTAATTGGTTAAGGATTAATGCTGTATTGGTTAAAATCGCATCGAAAATTAGCCATTATTTGTCGTAAAAAGTAAATGACAAAAAAAAGTTATTGTGGGTTAGCCATAAGAGATAGACATATACCATCGCGGACTTTTCTGTAGACCTTTTCAATGTGTATAATACTTAGTACATTATTTTGATAAAACTCGTAGGGTTCAGCCTGCGTTTTCAAAAAAATTTAATTTTTTACGACATCACATTAGAAACGTCAAAAATAACAGTACTTCTCCACTATTTAATGGATGTTATTATACATATAAACCTTCCTCTTGAATCACTCTATCTATTAAAAAAAACCGCATCAAAATCCGTTGCGTAGTTTCAAAAATTTAAGCGTACAAAGGGACATAGGGACATAGGGACATAGGGACAGGGAAAGCGACTTTGTTTTATACTATGTAGTGATTTAGAAGCATACATAGGGACATAGTGATATAGGGACAGAGAAAGCGACTTTGTTTTATACTATTTAGTGTTATTTATTTAAACTAGCCCTCCGCCCGCGGCTTCACCCGCGTTGTTCAATATCTACTTAGCAAATGAGCTATAGAAAATAGAAAATAAAGCACAGTTTGCTTTTTCCCGCAGGTTCGTCCGCGGGTGAAACCGCACCGCGCAACTAGTTATTTGTTTATTATTTTAATATTTTTACATCGATGAGTCAACATTTCAAACGGGATAAACACAGACCAAAGGATGTGGATTTACCATATTTTTAAACGGTCAATTATACTTTATTATCATCATTCTGTTTTTATGTTTATTTAAAATTTGATCAATTTTACGATGTTATCGTTGTTTATGAAATCCGATTTCTTTGGTTATAACTTTTAATTTGAAGAATCAAGTTTTGGTGAGCAATTACTTAGAAATGAAAAAATACATAAATACTATAGGTATATTAAGAAGAGCTGGAACGTCAACACATTTACACATTGCACATGTAAGAGCGGGGGCACACGATGCGTTGTGGCGCCGCACCGCAAAGATTTCACCGTGTCAGTGGGCACACGAGCAGTGCGGCGCCGTAACGTTTTTATGTCGCAGCGGTGTCGTAGCAGCGTTGCACAGCGTGTCCTTCCTTGTGATGCAAAACAACTGAGCGGTGCCGCTCCGACGTCACACCGCATTCACCCCTCCCCGCCTCGTCTTGGTGGTTACAAGTCCGGTGCGGCGCCGGAGCGCATCGTGTGACATGCCACAGATATTTCTACGTAAGACGACGCAGCGAAACCGCTCCGGCGCCGCACCGCCGCCGCAACGCATCGTGTGCCTCCGCCCTTAGGCCGGGAGATACTGACACAAAATTTCGGGTCATTTGTAACAGGATGGCGGTCTAGAGGGGCCTTAGTACGCAATGACAAAAAGAAAAATGATCGTTAGAACGCTGGTACCGGCGGACTAGTCGCGTGGGCGTTAGTCACACTCGTCGGATAAATAGCGAAAGTCCAACGATTTGTAACACAAAAATTTTAGAATTTACCGATAGCCCTTAAAAAAGATGTAGGCGGTAGTGTCATGCCATACTTTGACGATGTGACTTACAGTCCGCCTTACCGACGTGAATGCGTTGATTTAAAAAAAATAATTCAACCATCTGTACCGGGCTAACTTTTGCACAGGTAACCATCGTCGTGCAGCCATTTACTCAAATCGCCATGCCATACTTTTCGGACGATTCCAAATGGTCGCCATACCGCGGAAAATCTGCAAATTTTTGAATTTTTTTTTCTCGCCAAACGATTTGTACCACCCTACATTTTTTTTTTCAACAACTCCTGAATGATTATAAATAGAAGTGTGATAATGCCATACCTGTGGGAGGTGACGAATGTGCATAAGATTTTTTTCTCATTGTAAGATTTTATTCGTAGTTTGAACGATTTGTAGCAGTATGGCACTAATTTTTCCCTGTATTAAAAGTATGGCAAATATAATACCTAATGGTCACGTTGCATCATATACTTTCCAAAAATGCCATACTGGTACAAATCGCCAATTCTTTTCATTTTTTTTTACGTCTTGGCTTAAGTCTTACAATCATCCGCCCCATGTTTGTATTCTGCGATATTTTTTTCTAGGTAGAATTGTATACAAACAAACAGAATATAATGATCCCATATTGTAAAAAATTATTTTACGTATTGTACAGTCGTATTTTTGAAACGTGACGAATAAATTAATTTTTCAAGTATGGCAGCACTTTTTCCCCCTACTAGAAAGTAAAGTATGGCAAATATAATAATGGTCACATTTTATCAAATACTCTCCAAAAATCCAAATGCAATACTGGTACAAATTGTTTGGCGAAAAAAAAATTTTTTTTTGCAGATTTTCGGCGGTATGGTGGCCATTTGGAATCGTCCGAAAAGTATGGCATGGCAATTTTCGTAAATGTCTGCACGATGATGATTACCTGTGCAAATTTAGCTTGGTACAAATGGTTGAATTGTTTTTTTTAAAATCAACGCATCGCGTCGGTATGGGGGGCTGTAAGTTACACCGTAAAAGTATGGCATGACACTACCGCCTACATCTTTTTTATGGGCTATCGGTAAATTCTAAAATTTTTGTGTTACAAATCGTTTGACTTTCGCTATTTATCCGACGAGTTCGACTAACGCCCACGCGACTAGTCCGCCGGTACCAGCGTTCTGACCATCATTTTTCTTTTAGTCATTGCGTAATAAGACCTCTGTAGAACCGCCATTCTGTTACAAATGACCCGAAATTTTGTGTCAGTATCTCCCGGCCTATGTATGTGTCACATTTTGCAATTGTTTATAAATACAGGGTGATGTAATTGGTGTAGTACGAATATCTAAAAATCTATGAAGAATTTTGTGATACAGTAAATGGAAGAATTATAGACTATTTTACAGTATTTAATAAAATCATTTAATTTTTTGTTCATTTTCATTAGAAATGTCAATTTTTCTCACCGAGGTGGAAATTTGGATGATAAGGATCTTGTTAGAAAAATATAAATTTTGACTAAAATCGGCATTTTCTTTTTTCAAAAATCAAATTACTAATTAATAATCAGAGTTATCACATTATTAAAAAAATAAGCCAAACTACTTATACACCATTTTTACCTACTTGATGCAATCCTCAAAGATCATGGACATAGTGTATTGCGCCTTCCACCATACCATCCAGAACTCAACCCAATAGAGTTACTATGGGGCATAATTAAAGGGAAAGTAGCATCACAAAATGTGAACTATAACTTGAAAACTGTGGAAGCATTATTTAGAAAGGAAGCAAATGCTATTAGTCTGGATATGTTTAGTGACGTTTGGAGAAAGACCGAGAGAGACCGCGAGAACATGAGGAAAAATATATTCAATTAGAACCAAAAGTAGATAATTACACTGACTCATTTATTCTCCTCCTTTTCTAATGGGTTTCATCCTACTACTATTTTTTTTAGGTTTTTATCATTTTGGAAGGGATTGGCCCTGGTGTATGTTGGGAGTGAGCGCACGTGTTATTTGTATTGTTTTTATGACCTGAAATTTAATTATTATTTGATAATTGAATAATTATTAATACTTTTATCTAATTGATTATTATTAGAATAAATATTTAACTTCATCAATTGATTTACTTTTAAATTATAATTTTATAGGTAAATTATGAGAGCTTTCATAATTATATTTGCATATATTTATCTACAACGCACCCATTTTACAATTCAAGTCTAAAATGAAACTAGAGTCGCATTTATTTTTGAACATACTGTAAGTGAAATTGCATAAGTGTGAGTACTGTGAACATGCCAGCTTTCCTTAATTGACCGATAACTATTTTAAAGTGCTATCATAATTGTGTGCAATAGTTTCGTATTATTATATATTAGAACTAAAACACGCAGGGCTACTTATATCTATGTCTACGTAAAATTTTAATAAATACACAATCATTACATAGTATAAAACAAAGTCGCTTTCTCTGTCCCTATGTCCCTATATCTTTAAAACTACGCAACGGATTTTGATGCGGTTATTTTTTAATAGAACGATTGATTCAAGAGGAAGGTTTTAGTATATAATTTATTAGGTTTTAGACAAAGCGGGCGAAGCCGCGGGCGGTAAGGTAGTTTCTATATAAATATTAAATACCTATTATTATGCTAGATAACATCCAAATCAAACCATCTACAATTATTTACAACATAAACATGGGTGTAACAACATATTATATTATAATATTATAACAACGTAATATGTCGCAGTCATCTGATTGAATCTGCTGTTTGATTTAATGACTAGCGCGTTCATTGAATGACTAGGCCGCACAAGCGTCACTCAACTAGTTAGCGGGTTGTATTTGTAACATAGCACTTTGAACAGAGCGGATATAACGCTCGGCATATTGTTGAAAGAAGCGCTAGTCATTCAATCAAACAGCAGATTCAACCAGATGACTGCGACATATACATACAGATATATGTATACTTCTACCTCTACCACCGTATCATTCGTACAGTAAACATATCGACAAACAAGATATGTTATCTTTCATACTGATAAGGACGTCGATAGTATCTATTGCTACACTGTACATGAACTATCTGATTTATAAGTAGTACAACCGTATATGTACTTAATTTTATAGCCTATTAAATCGAAAGGGGTTGATTTTTAAAGAGAAAGAAGCTTTGAAGTTTGCTTGGAAGTCTTCAAGTTTTATTACATCTTTCTTATATATAAAAATGAATCGCAAAATGTGTTGGTAAGCGCATAACTCGAGAACGGCTGAACCGATTTCGATAATTCTTTTTTTATTATATTCCTTGAAGTACGAGGATGGTTCTTATGTAGAGAAAACGTAAATATTATGTACCACGGGCGAAGCCGGGGCGGACCGCTAGTTTCAAATGAAAATGTATAGCTTAAAAAGCAGAACAGCTGACAGGCTTGAAAAATAAATATAATTTTGTGAAAAATGTATTAGTTCGGAGAGCATAAATACATACGGACAGTTCTCTGGAATCATCTTTATTATTTTAAATGTTAATTTTGTTACATTGATATAATTAAAAAGAACAATAAGAGTTTCTTGACGGCATTTCTAAGTGGTTAATTATAATTTTTTTTGTACTTTGACAGTAGCGCTTCTTAACAATTTTTTACTTTTATATGCACTTAATAAAAATCTGAGTAGCATACTGCATAACAAATAAACCCTTCAATTATATTCATTTACGAAGTTCGATTTAAAAAATAGTAACGTTATAAAAATAAGATTTCACGTCATATTTTTGCCTTGATACTCCTTAGATAAACACTACTTGTAGATAAAGATTATTACGCCACAAACTAAACCGAAGATATGGAACTTTCTACCGTCATTAAGTACTAGCGGTCCCGCCCCGGCTTCGCCCGTGGTACATGTATACGTTTGAACCATCCTCGACTTCAATCCAATTTGAAGGGGTAGATTTAATGACCGGTGAAAATGCAATAATTTCAAAGCTATCCAAAAGTCAGAAACATAATTAAAATTTAAAATGGATAAATCTGATATTTTTTTTATAATATTCATGAGCACAATCTATTTATAAATATTAAATTGCATTAAAGAGAAAGTATTTTTACATAATACTTAAAAAGACGTAAGTATTACATAAAAAATATTAATAATAAAAAAAAAAAAGCGAAATTTGTTCCACGACTAATCGACTTTAGCGTTTCGACCCGTATTTTAGATAAAATAAATCATGTACAGATTATAAATAACACAATTACAAAACAGATAATAAATAATTATTATTTATATATCGATTAGTATATAATATAGATATCTGGATTACACTGATCTTTGTGCTGATAAAAATGACAAACGTGGATTAAAAAACAATCCAATCATTTCATGTTTATAAACGGATTTAAATTGCGTTTTATTTCAATATATTGTTTTATTTTTTCCAAAATAGAAGTCCTAATACTAATATTGTAAATGCGAAAGTTTGTGAGGATGTGTGTGTGTGTGTGTGTGTTTGTTACTCTTTCACGCAAATACTACAGAACCGATTACAATGAAATTTAGCAAACATATAAGAGGGTAACTTGGATTAAGTCATAGGGTATGTTTTATCCCGAAAATCCCATGGGAACGGGAACTATACGGGTTTTCCTTTGAAAACGCGGGCGAAGCCGCGGGCGGAAATCTAGTATTTAAAATTTAAATATTCTTCACATCGAAGTTTTTATGTACTTACAGAAATTTGGTTTTACTTTGTGTGATTAGTTGAACAAACAACCTTTCTTGATAATTGACTTGTACCTACACAAACCAGTTTCAATACAATTACCTACATAATTTTTAATTACAATTTTTTAATCGCTATATCATTTATGTCATGCCACACAGTTAACACACATATTTAACCCAAATCGGTTCAGTAGTTTCGTAGTAATTGTGCAACAAACATTCATACACGAATTTACTTAATAAAACTTCATACTTCACACCTCGCAGTAATTTTGAAAGAATGGTTGACAATAATAATCGCTTCACAAAAGAAAAAAAAAACATCGAAATCGGTTGCGCCGTCTTGTCTCAATGTCAAGGGCAAATTAATAAAAAAGCATCGTCCGAATCTTTATTTGCTAACATTAAGGCGTTACCCGGCAATTTCGACTATGTTCAACCTCTATAAAGTCTGGTACAACATAAAGCACAATACCGAAAAAAATATATAAAATAGGATGGTCTTTGATCTTTAATTGCTCGCGAGGACTTTTTTCCAAAGTTAATAGATTTCTAGAAAAAAAATGTGCCGTGGTCATCGATTTTTCCGCAAATACTCTATAAACTTCGTAACCTGCTGACTTAGAGCTCTGAAAATTTTATGTTTAATAAATTATCAGTTACACAACAGTCCCTGACGAGGATATTTTGTTTCACTGATTGGTATCTTTTTAAATACAAAATGCGAGGAATAAAGAAGGTGCAGCGGGAGAGGTTTGAGATCCGTTAAGTATGGTCAAGGTTATTAACGCATGTATAAGCCTTAACACCCTGCGGTTTCGCGATAATTTTATATTTAAAAAGAAATAACCTAGGCAATATTTTATACAAACACTAGTTCGAGTCTGTGGCTTCTCTCGCATGATACGCGAATAAAAATAGTCTATGTGTTAAGGCTTTAATAGGGGCTAGCGACCTTGACGACGATTTACAAGGCGGGATCGGGAGACGACCGCGGAATTTACCGTAGTAAAAGTACGTATAAAAATTATTAAAAATATTTGGATATGGAATCAAAATTTAAAACAACCATGCCCTGTGTTTCAATTTGATAAACACACTGTAAAAAACACTACAATAATTGATGTTATATTGACTTAGCGTTTTGGTTTAAAGTCCAAAAATCGACCTCAGTTCATGATTTTTTTCCAAAAAACCTGATTGTAAAATAAACAAATTAAAACAACCATGCCCTTTATCATATTCGAAACTTTAATATACATTTTTTTAGATATGTAGGTACATTAAGTATCTAAGAAGAAAAACGGTTATAACTAGAGTTAATTTTCGGTATTAAAACGGAACTCTACCCGATTCAAGCCTTAATCAAGACACTCTATCTCAGTAAGAACTATCATACAGGTAGATGTTTAGTTATTTTGACTTGATTGAGTGACAAACAGACAAATATCCATTTATAAAATTAATATCATTAATATTGGTCTAGCCATGTCTGTCCTATCCTACTTCCATCCTACTAATCCTATCCTATCATTCCTACTAATATTATAATTATGCGAAAGCTTGGGAGGATGGATGTATGTGTTTGTTTGTAACTCTTTCACACCAATACTACTGAACCGATTGCAATGAAATTTAGCCCACATATAGAGGGTAACTTGGATTAACGAATAGGAGGATCTTGGAAATCCCACGGGAACGGGAACTGTGCGGGTTTTTCTTCGAAAACACGGGTGAAGCCGTGAGCGGAAGGCTAGTTTCTACTTCTTCATGTACCTATTTTCCTAAATACTTTAATTAGGTAATATAATTTCCTATAACTAATTACTTATACATGTTTTGTTTAAATTATTTCAAAGACAACATTTTTACGGTGTTCCCATATGACGCGTCATCTAAAAAACCGATATGCGATAAAAATAATCGACCTCAAGTACAACTAATAGAAGGATGTGACGTCAGCATTACAAAAATTATATATGTCAAAATTAGCGGATATCCATAACGTATTTCGATTAAAAAATGTAATTAAAATAAATGAAAAAAATAATAAGCAAGTTAATTACATATTTAACATTGCTGAGAATTCCCCATTCGAATGTATCTTTAAAATTAGGGAAATTTAAAGATACATAGGTATACGAATGGGGAATTATTAATTAAAATATAAATAAGGAAAAACATCTGATGCTATATCTATATGGTAATTTTTAAAATTTATTATTCCTTTATTTTTAAATAGTTGGTACTATTTAAAAAAAGTTTGGAAAATCCAAAAGTGCACGCCTCATATTTTTTTTTTATAATTATTTATTAATTATTATTTTTGTTTATTTAATAACAATTAAACCACATCGAATCAGACCCTGAAAAATGAAAGGGTTCTATTCCTGAGCATACTCAAGCGTAAGAGAAAAAAAAAAGACTCGATTAGTAAAGTATTTCGGTCGCTATCGTGTTAACAAGAAAATCCTCCGCACATACAGACACACGGACGTCCAAGACAGAACTTTTTTAAACTGTTTTTTAACTAGTTTAAATAACAAAAATGACATCAAAAATATCATGAATGTTAAAAATAGTGTTTTTTCTTAATATGTGTGTGTATGTATTATCTTACAAGTGCAATGTATGATACATAAAGACATTTTAAGTTTGAAAAATCAGATGTTTTGCGCGAAGTGACAGTAGTACCCACCTCAACGCTTCGCTTATGAGGCGTGCAATAAAAACAGAATTACTTGGTTAGAATAAATAAATAAATAAATAAATAAATAAATATTATAGGACATTATTACACAAATCGACCTAGTCCCACAGTAAGCTCAAAGGCTTGTGTTGTGGGTACTAGGCGACGATAAATATAATATTATAAATACATATATAGATAATAACACCCAGACCCAAGAACAAATAATTGAGTTCATCACACAAATATTTGCCCTGACCGGGGATCGAACCCGGGACCGTCGGCTCAGTAGGCAGTTGCTTTACCACTGCGCCAACCGCGTCGTCAAAAATAAAAATGTCCTATGCCCCCTTGTAGCCCCAAATTGCATCTACGACGTAAGTCAATGCTAGATTTTATATCTATAGTCACTCTTAATAAAACCTGGGACATAAGAAACTATATCTTACTAACCATTACAGTATGTTTTAATTAACGTTCCACCAGTTTACCGACCCCTATTTACGTCATAACCACCCACACATTTGCAACCCTTATTTTATTTCATACAAGAACTATTTTCGATGCAAAAAGTGGCCCATATTCATATTTTTATTTTTAACTATATCCATGCTAAAATTCATCAAAATTTCTGCAATATTTTTTGCATAAAAATCGAACATACTACATAGACTCACAGACTAACAAAATATAATATTTACTTCACTTAATAATTATATACGAACAATATTTCACAATTTCACAAGTACTAGAAATTGAACGCAACACAACACAGCAAATACAGTAAATAATCTCAACACAAAATCAACAAATAACTAATTTAAAACTACCATTGCAATAAAAACACAACACAGAGCGTAAAAAATCATCCACAGACTATGTAAAAAAGAAAACTTTTTCGCGCTAAACAAAAATATTCGAATTTCGAATCGCGTGACTTTTTTTTTTCAAGAAAAAAGCGCGCGAGCGTCACACGGTACTATTCACGATATCGTCGCGTCTTGTACTGCTTGCGAATGTTTCGCCGACGGCCGAGGTGAATGGGAGACATTAAGATGGCTAGTGACGTGTGACTGTCGATTGTTGATTGTCGATAAAAAAGTAGGGCACAGAACGAGTGTAGGTGGTAAGGCGACATGTAGTTATTAATATACCGGTTAATTGATGCATTTGACATGAAAAGAACAACTACAAAGTTTTGGATCGGGTCTTCTCTATAGAATCTGTTATCTTCTCTATAGAGTCTGTCCGAACGGATAGTTAATAATTTATATGTATGAAAGGATTTAAAAGCGCGTCTAAAGAAGTGTGGGTAGTAAAGCAGTATTAAACTGAAATTAAATCGTTTACAGAAAATATACAAAATAAAGTCTTTATGTTATTGTGCTTGATTTCATGCGTTGAACACTATCGTTAATCGATATTTGAATAGCATTTAAGACTCTCTATAAAGTAAGAGACGACATAATATTATGACAAAATAAGAAAGTAGATTACAGATTTTACCAAATATTTAAAACTACATATTATGCAGAAAGCAGAAGCATTAGTCTTTTCTCGTGTTGTTTGATACAGTTTAAAAACTTCATTCATGGCTTGTTTTCTTCCTATTCTTGCTTATATCCTTACATATTCTAACCACATTTTTTTCCTAAACTCGCGACAATTTTATCGACAACCCCCCTTTCCAACATTATAACGATTACGCACCAATCAAACCACTTACGCGATATCACTGAACCGTGCAATCGAAACACCACTCTAACACAATGTAATTAAGGTTTACAATACACGCGCTGCTTGTGACCATACGACGTTACAAAGATAGTTAGTATAAGGAAAGTACACACTTCATTTACTACTTAAGCTTGGTGCACATTCCTGTTTAGGACGTCGATGTTAACGGTTAAGGATAATTATTTATATTACGTAATACATAAAATAAAGTAGTCTTGCACGTGGTTTTGTTTGCGTTAAAATCGTCCATTTCAAAGGTCAAAATAAACAATTAATTTCGTTACTTCAATTATATTATGAGGTCTATAGTATTTTCATCATAATTGTTTGAGCGGTTTAGCTCCAAAACGATTCAGACAATTGCAATATGATAAACAAAACTAGGTATTGTGCTATAATAATAAATACTTACCCAGATTTTCCCTTCTCCACCATCTCTGTAATTTCATCTGTAAATAAATAAAAGAATAAATAAAAAGTTAAAACCAATATTTAAGTACTTTTAAAATCAATAACTGTATTCCGTGATATATATTTTTTTTCTTATTTATATTAATAAAACAGCCATTAAAATTGATATTTTGGTTTAATGGCATTCAAATGCTTTATAAATATAATTTGTCCCGCCTCGTGATCGAATTTTTTCTATTCCTTATAAATTTATATTAAAACAGGCATAAGCCTATCAAATGATAAAAAGATAGACTTCACTGCCTAATTAGTTACAAAACTTAACTTAGTTAAGTACATAAAAATAACTTACATGATAGTGTCGTCCCGTCAGCCATTACCAGTCATCACTTATCACTCAAATGCTCTATAAACAAAGAAAATAATATTTTAGGTCATACCACAAAAGTGTTTTGTTTAAAAATAAATAACTTTGCCACTTTTAATTTTTTCAAAATTGCAACAAAATCGACACAATTATAAAGCAAGGCAGATGCCAGATAGCCCAGATAGTCAATATTTTTACCTTTCCCACTATTTTTAGAGTGCAAGAACATTTATCTGTATTAGTATAGATAAATGTTCTTCAAAACATATTTTTATTATTAAGTTGAAGTTTTGAGAAGAGTTTGTTTGTTTGTTTGAATGTGCTAATCTCAGGAACAACTGGTCCGATTTGAAAAATTCTTTCGGTGTTAGATAGCCCACTTATCGAGGAAGTCTATAGGCTATATGTCATCACGCTAAGACCGACAGGAGCGGAGCAATGCGGGTAAGGAATAAAGTTTATAAAAAGGATTACATATCAATTATCATCATGCCACTAGCTGACATGCCTCGGGCTCCGTGAGGTTTATAGCTAAGAAAGGGTGTCTCTGGTGGCAAAACGGAGTTCACCCGGTTTGCTAGTAATTCTTAAATTTAATTTCAAAATTACGTCATTGAAACAATATCATTAAATAATATATCATTAAAATAGCTTAAGATTATCTAATTATCTTGCCAATGCAGATATTTTTAATTCATGCGAGATATAACATATTTAAAAGTCTGTAACTAAATGAATTAACTTTGTAAAAATATATCAGGTAACAATAATAATTTGAATGCAAAATTTTGTTTGTCTGTTACTCCTACACTACTAAACCACATCACCAATTAGGATGAAATTAACTAACTTCAAACTTATCTACATTTCTAGTAAGAAACAACCTCTAAACAGTTAAAATAGGGGTATGAAAGTTTTTGCCAGTGGTTAGTCTATGAAAAAAGCCACAGGGCACAACATGTATGTAATAAATTTCACACAACAACTAGTCCAAACATAGATAAAACAACAAGATAACTGATAAGCATATTTTAATAATTATTGTTATTTATTATCTGTATGAAAAACAGAAACAAAAGGTATGATATAATATTACTGGAAGAACAGCTGTGGTCATTTAAAACCACAATTAATGTAATGATAGTTTGATTAAACATGCAATTTTAAAATAGTTGTAATCAAGAGATTAAAATTGTTAATAAATGGGTAGATTACAAATATCTTGTTAACCATGGGTTAATAATATTGTAAAATCGTATATAATAATGTATATACATAGATAAATCTGTGGTTTTAGTTGCTATGCAATAATAAAGTTAGCCTAAACATGATAAATATAAGTTTAAATAAATATCCATATAAAAATGTAGTTGGCCTCTCTATTTGTGTTTGCGCCAATTTTTTATGCAAATTTTGACGTAAAGCAGAACTGATCAATTCACTTTTACTTTTAAACAATTTCATGTTTTTGTTATTATAAAACGTATATAACACTTGTTGTTATTTGTCACTTAACTTATAATAGGATACTTACAGTTCATAAAGAGACGTTGTTGACCCTTATTTAGGACACAAACACTTCTAAACACTAGCAAAATGCGGAATTATCAATAAATGCAATTAATAACATAATCAATTGTCTTTGTACTATTTACAACACTTTTTATTGAAGACCACTCGTTAAAGGTTATTAATTCGAATGATGGAAGTGTATTGGAATAATAAAAAACTCTGAATTTATTGATATAACAATAAAAATACAATTTATTCCGAATTTTAGGTTTAGATGGAAAGGCTGATTTCGAAATCGGATGTCTTTGTGACGAACAGCTGACAGATGACACCATACGGGTCGTTCAAAAATCTTATTGAAAACAAGCAAGTTAATATTGTTTCTGTTAAATTAATTGTATGTGTGAATATAATACAATATACTGCTCTAAAACTACTGCTTTAAAACCAACAATAATATTTAAATGTGCTCTTGTTTTATTATTATGAAATTTGCTGATAAAATTAGCTGTAAAAAAAAAAACATGTGTAGTGAACTATTTCAGAACGAATAACTATGAGTCAAAGTCAATCAAAATTGACAAATCACATTTACGCTTGATTAGTTTCAATAGAAGCGATTGCCGATTGATAAAGTGGGCGGTATAGAATTGAAAACTAAATAAATAAATTAAAAATAAAAGTTTCGTGGTGTAATAATGTCGGCCAACGTAAATGTGTGTGATATTGGAGACGACGTGAAGGAGGTTCTGAAGAAGTTTCGATTCCAAAAACATGAATCGAACTCGGCACTAATTTTGAAGGTAAATGCTAATAATTTCCTGTGTGATTTCCTGCTATTTACAGTTATGTTGTGTTTAGTAGATTAAGCATATGTTTACGTTTTAATTGCATTTATAGAATAGTTATAATCCAATTATTATAACGACTTATTTAAACATTAAGAATAGGTATACAGACAGTAATATATTTCGAAACAGATAATAGGTACCTACATACATTTGTATGAAATTCCTATAAAGTGTATAAAATCATCCATCCATAATTCTCAGTGCAATTAAAATGCATATATGTAATTTTAATATTCTTGTTACACGAAGATAATCATTGTACGGAAATGTTTTATCAAACTGCATCATCATTAATCACTAAATTTGTCATCGTTTGTAATTTTCCGACAAGGAATTGATTAGTATATTATATCTAAATGTTACTGACATTTAATTAAAGTCAAACCTGATGCCATATAATTTAATAAACATATATCACTACATAGTATAAAACAAAGTCGCTTTCCCTGTCCCTATGTCCATATGTCCCTATGTCCCTTTGTACGCTTAAATCTTTGAAACTACGCAACGGATTTTGATGCGGTTTTTTTTAATAGATAGAGTGTTTCAAGAGGAAGGTTTATATGTATAATAACATCCATTAAATAGTGGAGAAGTACTGTTATTTTTGAGGTTTCTAATGTGATGTAGTAAAAAATTACATTTTTTCCGCTTACATTGCAAACGCAGGCTGAACCCTACGAGTTTTATCAAAATAATGTACTAAGTATTATACACATTGAAAAGGTCTATAGAAAAGTCCGCGATGGTATATGTCTATCTCTTATGGATAGCCCACAATAACTTTTTTTTGTCATTTACTTTTTACGACAAATAATGGCTAATTTTCGATGCGATTTTAACCAATACAGCATTAATCCTTAACCAATTAAATACCTTCAATACATTGTTCATTTAATATAGATCTATATGGGCCTTTACACCGTATGATTTAAGTGAATATTTTCGAAGATATTACAGATTTAAAAATTGCGGGACGTAGCATTTGCGGCGGTACCGGCCGGCCGCCCGGCTATATACCTATTTTATACCCGTTTGCGAAGACGGAGCGGGCCGCTATGTTTTTAATTTTTATATACAACGTTCACAGTTTTCCTGTAGTTTATTTAGTATCAGCATTGCACCCATGCGAAGCCGGGGCGGGTCGCTAGTATATTATATAATAATAATTGAAAGTAATACAACTTGTTAGGTATACTTTATGGCTAACTATGCACCAATTTCGATGGAATATCTATGGATATAATAGAAGATCTGGTGTCAAATATAGTTTCTGTTTTCAACAAGCGGCACGATTGAAGATAATGAAATTGATAGTGAATTAAACTCAAATTCTAATATTTATTCAATCAAAGAGTCAAAATACATAATTTACCATTTCACATTTATAAATTTCAGGTAAACAGAGAGAAACAAACACTGGAAGTTGATGAAGAGGTACACAATATAGAGCTGGAAGAGCTGCAGGACACCCTGCCATCACACCAGCCCAGATTCATTGTGTATAGGTATGTCACAATACAGTACGATTCAAACTTAGAGGCGGCTCGGAACATCGAATGATCTGATGCAGAAAACAATTTTAGATATTACCGGATTGTTAAGGGTCGGATACCTGCGCGCTCGTGCATTTGGAGCTAACTTCCGAACCGCCATTAAGTTTGAATCGAACTGTACTAGGTTTTAACTAGCTTAAACATTTTACAATCTCTTTTAATTTGTCATCAAATTGTGTATGATTTTATGCAAGTTTTAAAATTGTATATATGTTTTCCTATGACCACTTTGCTGTTAAGTAAATGAGTAATATAATGTATGAGTTGTGTTTCAAAGCCACTAATAAATAATAATTTAATCAAAATTGTAGCGTGGACGTTTTTTATATCTTAGATTCTGCATTTACACACATTATTTAAAAAATATTGTTATTAAGTTTTGTGTAGAATAACAAACATGACTCAATATTTTGATTAGTAGTAGAAGAATATTTAAATATATTATGTTAATATTAATGACTAGCTGTGCCCTGCGGTTTACATGCAGAGCTCCGCTCCTGTTGGTCTTAGCGTGATGATATATAGCCTTCCTCGACCAATGAGTTATCAAACAATGAAATATTTTTTCAAATCAGACCAGTACTTCCTGAGATTAGCGCGTTCAAACAAACAAACAATTCAGCTTAATATTAGTATACATAACAAGTTGTATATGCATGTGAAATTATTTCGATTAAAATTATATTTTCAGTTATAAATTGGAGCACAATGACGGCAGAGTATCGTTCCCCATGTGTTTCATATTCTACACACCACGCGACGCGCACATGGAGCTTCAGGTAATAATTATATTGTATCAGGTTCTTCTCCATAGATACTGTTTTACCGAATCGATGGTAAATGTGAAAAATATGTAATGACGATACGAAAGTGCTTTAAGAAGAAGTCTAATTGAATGAATAAATGTTTGAGTTTGCATTATTGTATTTACTAGCTTTGCCTGCAGCTTCGCCTGCGTAATTAAAGGAAACCCACATAGTTCCCGTTCCCGTGGGATTTACGGGATAAAAATTATCCTATGTGTGTCAAATTTCATGAAAATAGGTTCAGCAGTTTTTGCGTGAAGGAGTAACAAACAAAATACAGACTCGTATTTATAATATTAGTAGGATTAAAAATAATGTGATACTGTGAATAGTGAAAGAATATTAGAAACTAGACGGCGGTATGCAAATTGTACAATAATAATAATATGTATATCTACATATATGACTAAGCATAATTTTGAGTGCTACGAAATTTCTTTCTCCAAACATTTATTAAAAATTAGCTGCGTCCCGCGGTCAAGTTAAATCAAATTGCACACAGCATGCAAATCCAATTTACAATCGATTCAGTAGTTTTGCAGTCCATCGCGGACAAACAAAGTGCCACATACGTTTTATATATTAAGATTTTTAGTTGATGGGTAGTAAATAGTAATATAATATTATTATTATTATTTTTTGAGGGGCTGACAACACCAAATTAAAGTTATTTGAGCAGTTTTTTAAGAAAAGATATTTATTCTAGCCCATCAAAAAAAATATATGTTAATATTCATCATATTTCGAAGACCGTGGACGGACTCGATACATAATTGGACGAAATCGGCTCGATAGAAAATAATTGCAAAGATTGGTCTTAAAATCATCATTAAACGATTCCATGTCTTTATTTTTTTGACGTACGGGTGTGCAATTTAAAACACGAAGTCAACATATTCAATATTCATACCTGAAACTCTAACGAGTCATATTTCGCATATGACCCACACTTTTCCTTAAATCACATAATTTCTTATTATTTTCTTCTACGACCTGGCCCCGCCAAGTAACAGTGATATTGCGCTCTCGTTTGCGCACACTGTCCAATTGTATGGGTTTAAAGGAGAGCGCAATCACTGTTAAATTTGCTCTTAACAGCCCCTTAATACATACATATTTGTTCTCTTTTTCAGGTAATGTACGCGGGAACACAGCGCGCGTTAGCCGCGGCGGTTGGAGCGCCGCGTTTATTGGAAGTGCGCGAACTTGACGAGCTCACTAACGAGTGGCTTAACGATAAGTTGCGGAGGTAGAGATGGGATGAGATGAGAGGTGGAGTGAGATGACGTGAGGTAGAGTTATATGTATAGAGCGTAGGATTGAATGTGTTTAGGAGTAAGAAAGTTAATAAAAAGAGTAGAGAAGAGTCGGGAAGAGATGTGATTGGAAGTTAAAAAATTAAATAGAGTTGGTAGAGATGGAATAATAAACTTGTTTAGTATGATATGTTTAACGTTTACATGTACCATATACTTATGAATACACAAGTATGTGTCAAAAATAAAGTAATATATTATATAGGAGAATATTAAAGATTAAAGAAGAGAAGAATAGAGTTGAGAAGAGATTAAATAAATAACACTATATACCTACAATAGATTTATGTACTAATGCAATAACATTTTTATAAATTTATTAAAAAAAGAAGAGTTGAAAGGAGATAGGTATGAGTTATTTTGCTGCGTGCCGATTGTATGTGGTTAAAATTATATATTTTTGTATATTATTTTTGCTGAAAATTATAATTGATATCTTGCTTTTTACAGATGTTATAAGAAACGAATTTGAAGTTTAGCTTATATTGTAGCTTCAGCTAGCTAAATAATTTGTGTTTTACTCAAATCGGTTCAGTAGTTTTTGCACGAAAGAGTAATAGTTACATTTTCATATGCAGACAAATTTTCGATTTTATACATTTCTACGATTTTCGGTATCTAGCCTATTTATAAACTTTTTTAATAGTGTGAAAAGTGATAGCTCGAAAATTGCTGAATTATTCCGGATGTGTTTTATCTGTGTGATAGATGCGTAATAATTATATTGTGTGGGTAATGTTGGTAGAGCAAGATTTATTTTTATATTATTTTTATGAAATAACATTCCGATACTTGCCCATAATTTTCCTCTTTTAATCAATTTTGCAATTTTTTAAATGCATATTATGTTTAAAATAATTTCACCAAAATTAGATTTGGCGTCACTGCTCCTAACGGTGCATTTAGTGCATTTACATCAAACGAATATAGAGCAAGAGCATTCTTTCGTGATCTTTTCGTGTAAACGAAAACTCGTATTCAGTGTTGTTCAGTATTAGAACATTGCAAAGAATATTTTCGAACGCACTAATTACAACGAAAGAATGCTCTACGCCTGTTTACACTAAAAGAATTTGACATAGTGAGGTTAGAATGAGCATACGCTCGTTTGATGTAAATGCACTGTTACACGTTTCAAATGTTATTATGCATTCCCTTAGGATTTTTAATACTACAAAAGTTGGTTCATATAATATATTCTGTTCTCAAAACTAGGGATGTAACGATACATGATTTTGCCGATACGATACCGATACCGATATTTGTAGTAATGTATCGGCGATACCGATACCGATACCGATATCGATGGCTTGGTAGAAAAATAAATAGTGAATTATGCATAAAAAGTTACCAACATTTAACAGAGACAACTGTTAATCGTATTCTTTTAAATAAAAATGCCAAATCAAAAAACAACAAAACCATTTATTTTAGTATTATTATTTTACGAAGTCAGTTAAACTTTAAGTAATACACATACAATCAGTACCTAATAAAAGTTTACTATAATTGGTAGAGTTTTTTCAGAAAACAAAGTGCGCACGCGCGGGCGGCCTCCCGCATCGTTCATTGGGCGCGGATTTTTGAATTATTTGATATCAAAAAAATTGGTTGTTTGTAAAGTAGGTTTACGATCGAGATGTTTACGTGATAACATAATGCAGTGGCAGCGCTCGAGATGAAACGGGAGATCGGTCCGTCTCTCTCTCGTTATACCTGCGGTCGCGCTCGTGAGATTTTGGTGTGACACAAGTTTATGAACATGTCACCCGACTAAAACGATTTTAAAAACGTTATCACGTTAAAAATTAAAAAAATTCAAAATTATTTCTTTCTTTCCTTTACATAAACAAATTTGTGATTGGAACACTCCTAGTAAGCAAATAAAATGCTTGTGTCAGGAGGTTCCGCTCTTCCTTAACACTATTACAGAAACAGAAATAAAACAATATGAATGAATACAATGCAAAAACATAAAAGAAAAGAAAGAATTTAATAAAAAAATATCGGTATCGGTTGATTTATTATCGGCGATACCGATATATCGGCTTGCCGATATATCGGTATCGGTATCGGTATCGTTACATCCCTACTCAAAACCATATCATAGTTAAACCAGTATAAATATTTGGAAGTTTATACTAAATTTTATATAGATTGTATTATATGCAACTCTTGCATATTTTTTGGCCGTATAAAAGATCCGAAGAATGAAATAAAACGCATTTTTTTCTGTCTATTTGTATAAATTTTTATGCCTGTCTTGTATCCAATGTTGTGTATTATTTAAAAAGTATTCTTATGGCCTGCGCAGACGAGGGATTTTATAATATAGAATACTTACAACTGTATCGAGTAACGCAAACGAGGGATTAAAAGTACCGTGTACTAAAAGTCCCCCGAATAACCGCGGACATGCAGGGAGCGGACCGGATAAAAGTACGCGGGAGTCCCCGAAAGAAATAAAACACGGGTGACTTGACGAAGCAACGTACACGGCGAAGTAACCTATTCATATTGGATTCCATAGCGTGCTTTTCTCCGCACTACGTGTGCGTTGAGTCCGTGATAAATCCACGGCAGAGTTTTTATTCGCGGAGCGTACCTTATTCTCCGCCCGCGCCAAGGAGTAAAATCCCTCGTCTGCGCAGGCCATTATTGATAAGAAATATATTGTAACTTATCTAATACGTACGTTTTTCGTAAATACCAGTGATATTATAAGTAAAAAGGTGTAGATAGCACATTTTACTACCATTGTCTTTCTCGCTCACGATAGTTGAATCATGCTATCTCACTCTAACGTCTAATCGTGTGTGCGTTAGTGTGCCGTGTTTGAAGATCAAATGTTGTGTTGGTAGTCTATCTATACGTTTTTATTTATAATATCATTTATGAATATTGCCAACGTAATATTATAACTACTTTTTAGTTGTTGTAAAACTTTATTTTTATATAAATTATTAGTACATATATATCACTTTCGATGTATTTAGAATTTTGTAAACATTTTGTGATGTATTGCATTTATATGTAGAAAAGGAAAATAAAGCACTCGTGTGATTTTATAATAAATTTTATTTGTAACTGAATACATTGTTTTATTACATTACCACCTTATACTTAAAAACTTATAATTAACTTCGTACTTACAGGTAAATACATACACTTAACATAATAAATAGTTAGAATTATGTAAAACAACAATAATACTTAATTTTAATAGAAATAATAGCACATATTTTATTAGTAGAGCGTATCATCAGTACATAGCATAAAACAAATTCGCTTTTTCTGTCCCTATTTATGTATGCTTAAATCTTTAAACTACACAACCGATTTTGATACGGTTTTTTTGTCTATGTGTCAATCCAAGTTACCCTCTTTGTGTGCTAAATTTCATTGTAATCGGTTCAGTAGTATTTGCGTGAAAGAGTAAACAAACACATACACATACTGACATACATTCATCATCATCCACTTTCGCAATTATTATATTAAGTAGTTACTAGTTAGGATACATTAAATAATAATTTCAATAAATTTGTGCTATATTTTGAACTATTTTAAAGGAACTACCGAATTATCAGCAAGTCATTTAACTAAATAAATTTTATCCCCATTAATTTAGCGCTAGGTGTAGAACATTCTGTCAGATCGACGCCATGTTTTCTCATCTCGACATACGGTAATTCCGCCAACACTTGATACCCGCATTTAGCTGCTAGAACCTGGGAAGTTATCGCTGTGAAAACTGTAGCAACTGCTTTTAAACCGAAGGTCTTGCAGATTTGTTCTCTGTAACAATAAATATATTATGTAAAAAAAGCAATACCACAGTCTTTTGTCCACAGATAATATAATGCTATACAGTATACAGTATACTTATACCTATATTAGTCGTACCACAGATTATTAAATAGTTACTGATATAATTAACCGATTAACATAGAAAGATAATTCGAAATACGTAAAAATTTTGTAGGTATTTGAAATTAAAGCAAGAAATGGAACTCATTTTATTTCTAGGCACATTTTGATAATGCACATATTACTTGAACGCTCCCTTATTGCTAACTAGATAAATAAATATTAAATAGGTACTAATAGTTACCTAGCTTCTATCATCCTAGCGCCAATATTCTGTCCTCTATGGCCACTCACTACAGTGAGTCCACTCGAAGTCAAGAACTCACTCACTCCAAAGTGTTCGAAGAGATTCACCAACTCTTCCGCAGTTATTAGAGTTAGGAGCAGCTTCTTCCATTGTTCTCCTTTTATCTGATAGAAAAATATTGTTAAACTGTACAAAAATATGGGTACAAATACAACAACATAATGAGTATAAAAAAACAAATTATTTTGTGTATTTTGAACAGACACAGAACAGAACAGAGCTCAATTCGGAGTTTTTCAGAAAAAAAAATTGAATTTAGTTGAAAATACGTCGATACAGCGAAAGATTAAGCGGGTTCGAATCCCGCCTAATATGTGTAATTAGCTTTTTATGCGAATTATTTAAATTCTATCTATTCTATTCTTTTTAATCGACTTCTTCAAATTAGGTACTATTAATGTTACTTTTTTTTTATTTTATGAAAGAAATTAAACGTAAGTACCTACCTAGTCCCTAGACGATATTTTAAATAACAAATATTTTATTCATATTTAGTCAAATAACTCACACTATCAAAATCTTCATCACCATCACCCACACTCTTCACCACGAGGATGTTAAAAGCGACCAACTCAGTTGGTTGTCCATTCTCCTCTCTGTAACAAGCTATGCATAGCCCCTGGTCCGCTATGGCCTCCCAGTTGTTCCTTATGGTTTGTATGGATGCAGGGTCGTTCTGGATTTCTGAAAAATTTGGAATTTTATGAGAATTTTATAGTAATATTTTAATGTATGTATGTATATAGAGATCAAAAATTTGTATTTTATAATCGAAAAATCGAATGCATTATATATGTAGAGATTGTCTAATCTAAAAATGAACGCCCCTCCACTGTGTTTACGCTCACATTCAAAGTACGTGTATAGACGCAATACACACAAATTGGTCTGCCTCATTGGTCGTTCAGTCCTCCAGTCCAATCCATGCCCGAACGACAGGACCAGTTGGCCAACTAGTGCATAAATGACGCGATGCACGACAGAACGGACGTGTCATTCCGTACATAGCGCGCTCTCCCCGCCATACAATGCTAGGCACCTGAACTGATCGCCCGATTAGTTGACAAATCAGTGCGCGAGAAAGTCAAAGTTTGCAGTAGAATCGCCGCGCGCACACATATAAAGTGGTACAATAATTATTTGTCCTCACACATTGAAACAATTAAGTTTAGTGGAGGGGCGTTCATTTTTAAGTTATAAACAGACGTTCGAACTGGTGCGACCGGACCACCGTACTCGTGCGGTGGGATCGACTCGCCACACGACCGCACCGCACCTAGGGTTGCCAGTATTTGATTTAAGGGTTAACAGCATCAAAAATGCGAGTTTTAGTTATTTTTTACGGGAGACAATTAAAACAGCAATGTTAAATAGAGAAAATTTATTTTTGGCATTTATATTTGCTGTTGGAAGAAACAGCTTTAATTAGCTCTTCATTTTCTAAAGCGAATGTATAAAAATCTTTGCACGATAATTTAAAATTACATTTAATTAATTTGCAGCTTCGCCTTTACAGTTTCAATATGAATATTCAATCGGTTTCGGCTATCCGTCCTGCCCCCCTAGTCAAGAGGCTTTCTGTTAGCGTAGCGTTCAATAGAATAGACTACGAATGTATGAGATTGACGTAAGCTGTATATAAACGTATCTACAGCTTACGTCAATCTCATACATTCGTAGTCTATTCCTTTGGTCTATTCTATTGAACGCTACGCTAACAGAAAGCCACTTGACTAGGGGGGCAGGCATTGCCGCACAAAGAAAATATTCTTTGTTTAAAAATTACGATCAAATTTACGATTTTTAAAAAAACATTTAAAATATGTATTTGAATTTTCGCGGCCGACTAAGATAAATAAATTCGTATAAAAAAAAATAGATACACTAGATAATTTATTATGTTGCTAATATATGAAGTGATTAAAGGCGCAAATTATCCCTTTTTGAAATTTTCGATATTGTCGATAGAGGCGAAAGTATTGTAATTTTTACTGATTTTCGTTTTTATATTATATGCAGGCGTTAGTAGAAGCTCTGTTTAGTACCAAAAGAAACCTTGAACTGAGTTCTACATGTAACAAAAATACCACATTCTAGCCACGAAGTTATTACAAGATATAGATTTTCAAAGAATGTCAGGGTTGCCCCTAGTAAACAAAATTATATATATCATCTATCTATTACCAAGTTTTTGTTTATGTTTTAGTCGTTAGTTATAGTCGATATTTTAATATTATTCAATATATTATTATAGGTAGGTACTTGATCTTTATAATATGTAATAAATTAACTGAACAAAAAAAAATATCTTAGATTTTTAAGACAATTCAATAATATCAAATTAATACAAATTAATCTCCTTTTTTTGTGAATATTTCGAACATTGATCATAGTAATCTCATTAAAAGTCAAACCGAATTCTTTGAAAATCTATTTCACGTAATAAATTCGTGGTTAGAATGTTGTATTTTTTTCACATGTAGACCTCAGTTCAAGGCTTCTTTTGGTACAAGTACAAGTACAACCATTGAAAAGAAGAAAACGAAGAGAAAAGAATGGGCAAAATTATATTTAAAAGACAGGGATTCATTCAGACATATGCAGTCATATCATAAATCTTTGTAGAGTTCTAAAATTTATATTATTAATCTTTTTTTCAGTAATAGCCACGTCATCCGACGCCATCGCCATTGATAACGATCGACCGACGTCCGTTTTGTTTGGCGGTAGAACTGTGACTAAAGCTGTAATAAGTATATAGTCTATGACTTAAGCGCTGTCCGGTGCGATCGCCCGTCCACACGCGCGAATTTGGTACGGTCCGCACCAAGTTCGGAAGAAAAAACCATCGGACCGACCGTACCGTCAATAATAAAGTTATAAACAGACGTTCGAATTTGGTACGGACCGCACCGTGACCTTGGTGCGCTCCGGACCATATTCGATCATGTGTACAGTGGTCCGCCGGACATAATTATTATTATTGACGGTACGGTTGGTTCGATGGTTTTTTCATCCGAACTTGGTGCGGACCGTACCAAATTCGCGCGTGTGGACGGGCGATCGCACCGGACAGCGCATTAGTCATAGACTATATACTTATTACAGCTTTAGTCATAGTTCTACCGCCAAACAAAACGGACGTCGGTCGATCGTTATTAGTGTTGCCGAACTATCGATAGTTTGACTATCGATAGTTGACCTTGAAAATAAGTCAGAATATCGATAGCACTATCGATAGTATCGATATTATCGATACTATCGATAGCGTTAATCATGGAATACTATTGATGAACTGCAATAGTATCGATAAAATCGATAGTATTGATTGCCAATAGTTGCTATACTATCGATACTGTCGATAGTATCGATACTATTGCTACTGGATATTGCAACTACAATCGATACTATCGATAGTACTGATACTATCGATAGTTTTGAGCTATCGATAGTAGTAAATTGTGCAATAGTATTGTTCACGATTTCTTGGTATAATGGGTCAGTCAGTGCCACCGACCCATATTATGATTCAGTTTAAAAGTTAAGACTAGTATTTGGTTTAATCGTTGTAATAAAGAGACATCTAGTTCTAACATCTATTTCTCTGTCATCTACTATAATATTATTGATAAAGCAATACTATCGAGAAAAAGGTCACTATCGATGGGACGATATTATCGATAGTATCGACACTATCGATAGTATCGATAGTTCGTTCGATATTGAGCTTCGATAGTATCGACTCTATCGATAGTATCGATAGTTCGTTCGATATTGAGCTTCGATAGTATCGATACTATCGATGGTATTGCTATGTGTCGATAGTATTTACGCTTATAGGACTATCGATACTATCGATAGTATCGACACTATCGATAGTATCGATAGTGCTATCGATACTATTGCTTTTCCCCAACTATCGATAGTTAATCGATATACTATCGATAGTGGACTATCGAGCGGCAACACTAATCGTTATCAATGGCGATGGCGTCGGATGACGTGGCTAATACTGAAAAAGGATTAATAATATAAATTTTAGAACTCTACAAAGATTTATGATATGACTGCATATGTCTGAATGAATCCCTGTCTTTTAAATATAATTTTGCCCATTCTTTTCTCTTCGTTTTCTTCTTTTCAATGGTTGTAACTTGTACTTGTACTTGTACCAAAAGAAGCCTTGAACTGAGGTCTACATGTGAAAAAAATACAACATTCTAACCACGAATTTATTACGAGAAATAGATTTTCAAAGAATTCGGTTTGACTTTTAATGAGATTACTATGATCAATGCTCGAAATATTCACAAAATAAGGAGATTAATTTGTATTAATTTGATATTATTGAATTGTCTTATAAATCTAAGATATTTTTTTGTTCCGCTACCTATAATAATATATTGAAATATCGACTATAACTAACGACTAAAACATAAACAAAAACCTCGTAATAAATAGATGATATATATAATTTTGTTTACTAGGGACATCCCTGACATTCTTTGAAAATCTATATCTCGTAATAACTTCGTGGCTAGAATGTGGTATTTTTATCACATGTAGAACTCAGTTCAAGGTTTCTTTTGGTACTAAACAGAGCTTCTACTAACGCCTGCATATAATATAAAAAAATAAAAACGAAAATCAGTAAAAATTAAAATACTTTCGCCTCTATCGACAATATCGAAAATTTCAAAAAGGGATAATTTGCGCCTTTAATCACTTCATATATTAGCAACATAATAAATTATCTAGTCACTACTTAGTGTATCTATTTTTTTATACGAATTTATTTAGCTCAGTCGGCCGCGAAAATTCCAATATTTTAAATGTTTTTTTAAAAATCGTAAATTTAATCCTAATTTTTAAACAAAGAATATTTTCTTTGTGCGGCAATGCCTGGACGGATAGCCGAAACCGATTGAATATTGAAACTGTAAAGGCGAAGCTGCAAATTAATTAAATGTAATTTTAAATTATCGTGCAAAGATTTTTATACATTCGCTTTAGAAAATGAAGAGCTATTAAAAGCTGTTTCTTCCAACAGCAAATATAAATGCCAAAAATAAATTTTCTCTATTTAACATTGCTGTTTTAATTATCTCCCGTAAAAAATAACTAAACTCGTATTTTTGATGCTGTTAAACCTTAAATCAAATACTGGCAACCCTAGGTGCGGTGCGGTCGTGTGGCGAGTCGATCGCACCGCACGAGTACGGTGGTCCGGTCGCACCAGTTCGAACGTCTGTTTATAACATAATAATTATGTCCGGCGGACCACTGTACACATGATCGAATATGGTCCGGAGCGCACCAAGGTCACGGTGCGGTCCGTACCAAATTCGAACGTCTGTTTATAACTTTAGATTAGACAATCTCTACCTACCTTACGATATATGAGCCATTTTGTAAATAACTAGCTTTGCCGTGTAGTTTCGTGCTAATGAAGATTGAAGCCACGGGAAAAATGCCAAACATAAGGGACAGAAATATAGAAATGTTTGTGTACAAATGGTGTACAATACTTGTACAAAAGCTACATCAGTTTAAAGTATCATCACAATCCGTTCAGTGGTTTTCTTTCTTCTCATAATCTTACACATTTACATGTAATATATTTTATTAGTGAGGATTGATGCTTGATACCTGAATAATCAGAAACTAATTTTTCGAGAATAGGTTTACCTATTACCTACCTATCCTTTTGCCGAGACGCCCAACTTTTCTTTTTCAATAATTTGATGATTGTAAAAAATTTTAGTTTTTATTTCTTCGGTTAAAAATAATCTTACGGTTGAAATTAATTTAAAAAATAAACATGAATATACCTAAAACTTGACAAAGCGGTTCATCATCAAGAAACGTCTGCTGCATCATGTCCAGGCACTGCTTCCTGTTGTGCGCCTCCATGTCGCGGATTTGATACCTTACAGATTATGTATAATTAATGTTACCTATTTAATTTACAATTTGTTAGGTATACGTTACATAAATTTTAAAAATGATATTAGATGTCGAGAAGTACATATATATTATTAAATTCATTAATACATATCTAAATACTAGCTTTCCGCCCGAGGCGTTGCTCGCGTTTTCAAAGAAAAACCGGCATAGTTCCCGTTCCCGTGGGATTTCCTGGATAAAACCTACCCTACATCTATATGTGAGCTAAATTTCATTGTAATCGGTTCAGTAGTATTCGCGTAAAAGGGTAACAAACACACACACATCCTCACAAACTTTCGCATTTATAATATTAGTAGGATAGGATAGGACTTGTGTTTAAATGAATATGATATCTATCTATCACTACATAGTATAAAACAAAGTCGCTTTCTCTCTCCCTATTTCCCTATGTCCCTTTGTATGCTTAAATCTTTAAAACTACGCAACGGATTTTGATGTGGTTTTTTTTAATAGATAGAGTGATTCAAGAGGAAGGTTTTAATATATAATTTATTAGGTTTTAGATAAAGTGGGCGGTAAGCTAGTTATTAATAGATATAACAATACCCACATACAGGCTGGCTTTCCATTCCTCTCTCTGCCTTGAAATCTGCTCCAAACTTTTCCAACTGGAACCGACTCTGGTCTTTTCCAGGGCATCTGAATATAGGTATAATATGAAATATAAAAAATATAAATATATAAATATAGTATATATAATATGAAATTATATAGGTATACTTGTTTGTAATGAACGCTGAAACAAATGCACAGATTTGAATGAAATTTCGCATACAGATAGACTATGAATTTTTATCTGGTAACGTAAGTATTATGTTATTTTTAATCGAACGTTAGATTAAAGCATTAATAAATATGTAATAATTCCCGGCTATTTTTTGTATTTTTTTCTGAAAATTTTCTTCAAGTTTTTAATTAGAATCGAACCCAGGACTGAGGTAATTCCTTGAATATTTTATAAATCGTTCGTAATATTTATAAAATAAAAATAACTAGTTTAAGTTTGTTATTACTACACATAAAAAAATATAAGCTTGTAATATAAAAAACTTCTTATCCTGAAAAATGGTCCTGTTCCTTTCACTCCATTCTATTATCACGTGAGAGTGACAGAGACGGGTATAGGTACCAGGTCTCAAGTTGACTCGCCCGGGTAGTAAGTAGTAACTGCTGTCAGTTGTCACAATATACAGCTACTGTTTACATAAATAGACCGGAAAATACTTTATAAATATGACGTTAATTTATTTAGTACTCTACCTAAAGAGCACTTACAATATTCAAAAGTGTTTAAAATTACCATAGACAAATATATTCGTCCATGAAATTACCAAATAGTGAAATACATGAAAAATCGTAAAAATTAGTAATTTTAAGCGTAATTACCTTACAAATAGCACAATATCACAAATTCAAAAGCAATACTGATCGACGAAGGTTCACAGATAATGTTTACTAAATTACAAATAAGTGATTTTCCTTGTGTTATCACAATTTCGACCTTATCTCCTTGTGATAAGGATTGCACGAGTGTTTTTATATCTTATTAGCTATTTATAGGTTTTATGAGAGTGTATTTCCATTGTACATAGAGTAAAAATAATATTTATCTAGTTTTAATTATATTTAAGACACTAGCTGCTGCCCGCTCAAAGCCACCCGCGTTATCTAAGATATGACTGGAATACCGCGCGCGGATTCGGCCGCTGTATAGAAAACTTAATAAATTGTATACTAAAACCTTCCTAAAGGACCAGTCTGTGTTCTAGGGAAGCGCGCTCCATCTTAGGCCACATCTCTGCTTACCATCAGGCGAGATCGTGGTCAAGGTCTTCCCTATCAGACAATAAAATAAAAAAACTCTATTTAAAATATATTTTATATATAAAAGCAAGATGGCGCGTAACGAAAAAATGTTACACAAAATTTTTTTCCAACCTCGATAAAGAAGTTTCACTTCAAATATAACTTTAAACTGGTATCGAAAGTATTTTAATTTTTGTACACACAAAATTTCATGAGAATCGTTCGAGGCTTTTAGAGGAGTTTAATTACTTGTTGTTACGATCTAAGTCCGTCAAAAATTACTGTGACGATTTTAAACATTCTTTTAAAAAAAAGAAAGCTACATCTTTACCAATTAACAAGCTACATCTTAACATAGATTATTTTTAACATAGGTTTATTGTGATCCAAGTGAACCCGGGATAAGCGACTACTATTCTATATCAACTATTTCTCGTGCCGTACCGTACGACAACGGGCACGCACATGCGCTCGCGCCGGTCGTTTTCCTCACTACGTGTGTGTGTGTCACCTTGACCAGAGGCCGGTATCTATTGAACGAATTATGAGAACAATTCACATTTGTTAATATAACTACTTTGATTTTAAATGAAATGAAATGAATGAAATGAAATGAAATGAAATATGAAATGAAATGAAATATGTTTATTGTGGTTACATAGAAAATACAAATAAAATAAAACAAGAAACTTAAATCTAACTTAAATCTATGTTTGCCACAAAAGGCCTGCCACTCAGTGCGATACACTGATTTTCAGTGGTTGCCTTAGAAGTTAGAATGCCCTGCTGACAGCGGATGTATGTTTTGCTCAAAACTGCGTAATGTTATTAAAAAATAAAAAATAAAAATATATATATATATATATATATATATATATATATATATATATCTATATATATATATATATATATATATATATATATATATATCTATTTTAATATTATGATAATATACATACCTATACTTCAAAATACTATAATTATTAATTTTAATATTATAAATTATAATATATACTTATACTTAGGAAATAAATAATATTTACACATTAGTAACGAGATTATTGGATAAATACTTAAATAATAAATAAACACATAGGAACACTATTGGGGATGCTAAATTTTATCTTGTTGACGTTTTTGAAAATCGAGAAGATATGACTTTAATTTTTTTTTAAAAGAAGATAAGCTTTGTTGTGAACGAATAGGCGGCGGTAAGTCGTTCCAACATTTTGAGGCTCGATACCTAAAACTGCCTCTAAATGTAGATGTTTTATGCATGGGAATTTCCAACAAAGAACATGCGTGTCTAGTCTGGTAGGTTGTATTATTTTCCGCCAACCATTTCAATTTATTGTACAAATATACAGGTACTCTATATTTTATGACATTAAATAGAAGCGTAGCCAGGTGTAAGTGGGTACGATATTCCATTTTAAGTGAGTTGTGTTTGATCAAGTACGGTGTGACATGATCACGATAGGGAATATTGTAACAATAGCGGGCACACGCATTTTGCACCCGTTGCACTATTTTTTTCGTTGATGCCAGCAACCTAGGACCTACAACCACATCCGCGTAATTAAACTTCGACAAGATAAGCGACTCACAAAGTAATTTCCTGACATTAACACTCAAGGACTGTCTAATCCGATAAAGCAGTTTCAGTCGGTAAAAACAGTTTTTTGAAATATTTAAGATGTGCTTGTGAAATCGCAAGCCTTCGTCAAACACTACACCAAGATTACGCACTTCAGTCACTCTTTCTATTGGATCTCCGTTTAAAAATATGGTAGGTTGTTGGGCCAATATTGAATTGATTTGATGAGTTGAGCCTATGATCATATATTTGGTTTTGCTAGAATTGAGAGAAAGACAATTAGATTCTGACCAAACCGATATACGACTCAAATCATCATGTAGCCTTTCCAGAGCGATGTCCATCTCACTCGCCTTGAACGAGAGGTATAATTGAATGTCGTCCGCATACATATGATATTTGCAATGCCTTATGCATTGCGTTACATCGGCTGTATACAAAATAAACAAAAGAGGACCAAGAATAGAACCTTGCGGTACTCCTCTGGAAACTTCCGCCCATGCAGACGAACATGCACTTTGACTACTTTCCGCTTTTAACTCTACCATTTGTGAGCGGTAGGAAAGATAACTTTTAAACCACTGTAAAGAGTCATCATCAAAACCGTAGTATGAAAGCTTGCAGAGAAGCAGGTCTATATTGATACAATCGAAAGCTCTGGAGTAGTCTAAGAGGATTAACAGACTCCCCTCCCCTCGATCCTGTGCCTCCAGCAAATTATCAACCACATCCAACAGAGCTGTTATGGTACTGTTTTGTTTCCTAAAACCCGATTGCCTAGTTGGTAACATATCATTTAAATCTAAATAGCGCCTGACTTGCTCACATACAACTTTCTCAAGAATCTTTGATAGACATGGCAAAATACTAATTGGTCTAAGATCTTTAAGACAATTTGGATTGTTAGTTTTGGGCAATGGTTTAATGAGCGCTTTACGCCAGGTGGAAGGGAAGGTGCAAGTCTTAAGTGAAGTGTTTATGATATTCGTAATTGTTTCCAGAGTAAAGGGCAACGATAATTTTAACATATCTAGTGAGATTCCGTCGTAACCAATAGCATTAGAATGCAATGATCTAAAATGCTTAAACACCTCGTCTTTAGAGACAGCCGCAAAAGAAAACAGTGAAGTCCCTTTTTTATTGTTTAAAAAGAAATCTATGACCTCTTTAGGCGCGCACGATCTACCAGGAATATCTAAAAAATGACGATTTATATCATCCGGCTTTCTAAGATGCTCCGGCAACGCATTGTCAGTACTTCTACTGATATAAACATTTTTTTTTATATTATTCCAGAGTATACGCGGGTTATTTAAATTCGTGTTTACAAACGTTTCAAAATAACATATTTTTTCACGCTCAATCGCATTCGCAACCTCTTTCTTTAACTCCAAATAATATAATTTATGACTATCCTTTTTAGAATATTTTGCTCTAGTATATGCATCATTCCTACGTCTCATCAGTAACCTGATATTGTACGTGATCCAAGGATAGTTCTGATTTTTTACCAGAAAGTGCTTAATGGGAGCTAGACAGTCATAAATTGATAAAATGATTGAATTAAAATTCGAAACAAAATTGTTAATATCCTGGTGGTCTATTATAGCATCCCAGTTAATGCTTGACATAGCGGTTTCGAATAGTTCCATGTTAATATCTTTAATTGGTCTGTATTGTATTTTTAGAGGGATACACTTATCTTTAGCTATGTAAAGTTCGCACGAAACAAACGCATGGTGACTTAAATCATTTATATGGTTCACTGATATCCGTTGCACATTTATGTCCGTACATATAAGGTCAATAATAGTTTCACTATGATCTGTGAAATGTGTGGGTTGATTTATAATTTGCGTTAAACTCGTCATTGTTAAGAATTCTAGCAATTTGCGATAACCGATTGTACTCTTGTCTGCAAAATTAATATTAAAATCTCCCATGACTATGGTATTATCAGCCCATGAAAAACTAGCGACCGACTCATGAATTGCGTTAACAAAAGTATCGACATTCAACCATGGCGGGCGGTAAGCTGTGCCGATTACTAGTTTTTTACACCGAATGTTTAAAGTTATCCACATTTGCTCAACATTTAAACAACATGGATGTTTCAAAACTTTCACATTCAAACTATTTCTAACATAAAAGCCAACGCCACCGCCGCGACCTCGCACATGTGACGGTCGAGGTATATGAACAAGGCGATAACCAGTGAACTTAGGCGCACGACCCTCTTCTCCTTCTTTTAGCCATGTCTCATTAATACCCAACACATCCACATTGTGTTGCTCCATCGCAGCAAGAAGCTCTTCGTGACCAGTACCAAGCGAACATATGTTTATAAGGCCAATTACGAGATTTTTTATAACCATCATTAAAGTATATTAGAATTAAATAAAATACACATTGGACAAAAGAGTAGATAAGTATGAATGTATTTAAATAAGATATGCAATATCATCATTGCGTGGAGTTTTAGTGCTAAATTATTTACCCAGTTAATATAGTTTATAAATAGAAAAAATACAATAAAATAGTAAAATATAGAAGAGAGTACTAAAAACAAACCAAACACACCACCGGCAACAAGGCAGACCAAAACAACATCGAATTCTCTAGGACAATAATGGAAATAACTATAATGACAAAATAAAACAAAATAAACAACGATAAACAAAAATCTTACTTCTATCACTATGATTACGAGTGTAACGCTTAGACAATAACTAAAAATAACAACAAAATAAATTATCGACACTAGAGCAATATAAGTAGTAAAAAAATAAGTTGAAATTAACTTGTGATTATGCAAAATGGCAAAGGCAAGTAACAAAACCTTTAAAAATATAATGAAGTTTAAAATTGTAACATACAGTATGGCAAATTCAATCTTAATAAATATATCAATTAGTATAGAACGATAACAGGTTGTAATAAAATTATGTTTCTTTAGTATACAACAATAAAACAGTACAAATAGATTCAAATGAGATGGTGTATAATATTTCACAGTACGAACTTTTAAGCAACGCACTATAAAATTGCAAATGACTGTAGGCTTGACATCATAATAATTATCCCAAAATAAATTAAGTGCATTTAAATCTGTTACATAACATAAATAGCTAAATTCGTATATTACTAATACAATACAATAAAAAATAGTTTTTTTCTCAACTGCCAGGAATACGTACAATATCGAAAGAGTTATTGACAAAAAACCTTATCTATATCGTATTCCGATCTAACATTGATAATTTTCGATTTACTATCCCGTCTAGCATATACATGACCCGCGCGAGTCCATACAAAACGCCAGTTATTTGACCGCCCTAGCTTCTCACGCGCTGCAAAGAACAGTTTGCGGTTAGCGTACGTTAGATGTTCGTTCACGTAAAAGCGGCGGGGCTCCCCTCCCACCCCCGTGCCGCTGGTGTCCGCGCCGCGCCGCACGCGCGCCGCGCGCAGCATCTCGTCGCGAAGCTGAAGGTGTCGCCGCGTGAGGCGCAAGACTATGGGGCGCGATTGTATCGCATCGCTTGCCGCGCTCCCATTCGTATCTACGCGTTTACGCACACCACGCCTATGGACGTTAACAATATCACGCTCGTCTATACATATGCCAATTTTTTGCGCTAACGTGATTGCAATGTGTAGTAAATTTTCGCCAGTATTTTCTTGAACACCCGAGATTTCTACATCATTCAACAGCTTTTCCTGCTCAGATTCATTAAGCTGTTTCTTTAAGAGGTCGATCGAGTCTAGACTCTGTTGTAACTGCTCATTATCAGCCGCCACACAGGCCCCACTCTCCAGTTGTGACACACGCTCCTCTATGCTGTCCAATCGACTATCAAAGTTAGTAACTAAAGCAGTTAATTTCGTCATATCTGTTCTAAAGTTCGATATCTCAGTCCGAAGGAGCATTATCTCCTCTATCAGAGAAGGGGAACTTTTTTGATGGGGGGATACAACATCGAGAAATACATCAGCATCTTGACACTGCGCGGGAGTAATTTCGACAGCTTTAGAAGTATTTTTCGCTTTACATGTCTTACACATCCATTTTGTATTGCCGCGGGCGTCTGGGCTATAATTGCTACATTGTTTATGATAAGACATATTACACTTATTGCATTTTACGCCATCTGCCAAAGCGAAGAACTTTCCACACGCATTACACTTGTTTGCCATTATGTAATTAGTACTATTGATTGTATCAAAGTAATTCAAGCTTAGTTCACCAGATGGCAGTAATATAAATTAATTATTTTAAGTCTTCAACTTTACGGTCAACTGAATAGTTGCGGGTATCGTAAAATCAGCTGATCATCAGCTGTGCACTAATGTTTATTATAATCACTGTTGTTCACGAAGATAACACTATACTGTTCACTACACGTTATTAATGGTATATCTTATAACTGTTTTATTTACTTTTAATTAGTGTTAACAGGTAAGTTTACTATTTTTAAATTGAAAAAATAAGCAGAGCGAGACTGTCACACACCACTGTCAAAAAGACACTCAAAATTAAAGTCAAGCAAATGAAGTTTTTTATTTAAAAATGTTAGGAAATGAAAAAAAAATCGATCGTGAGCCGGGATTCAAACCTGTGTCTTTCGCCGTATCACTGTACCTACCATTTTATTGATAAAAAACTAGAATTGAAAAGTTTATCATATCTAGATATTATTATGAAAGATTAGAGACTAGATTTATTAATAATGATAATCTATACTGATATTATAAAGCTGAAGAGTTTGTTTGTTTGTTTGATTGATCGCGCTAATCTCGGGAACTACCTAAGTACTGGTACGATTTGAAAAATTCTTTCGGTGTTAGATAGCTCATTTATCAAGGAAGGCTATAGGCTATATATATTATCACGCTACGATCAACAGGAGTGGAGCATGAGTGGAGCCCACGAGGGTGAAACCGCGCGGAGAAGCTAGTTATTTATAATTTCTACAATTAATATTTGTAGAGCTGAAGTGTAAAGTTTGTTTTTTTGGTTGTAGGTGCTAATCTCAGGAAATACTGGACCGTTTAAACTACTGGATATGTACGTGATCTCTGAGAGCTATCTCTAGCTATTATTTAGTAATTTGTGGCAAAAGGCTATATTTGCATTTATCAGGCGAAGCCTGGTCGGACTGCTAGTAAATAAAATTACGACCTATTCTTAGATCTACAGAATGTAATAAAAATTTCGTAGAAATCAGTCAAGCTGTCTCGCAGTAGTAAACAGTAAACACAAGTGATGGGGAAATTATATAATGTTTATAAATTATAAATACTTATGTATTTATACTATTTGGGGGTAGCCCCAGCAGAAAACAGGGTATTTTATATGTTTATTGAGTGAATTTCTGTATGATTGTCTTTCGCAACATATTTCTGAAATGGATAAGTATATTTTTTAAATCTTAAATCATGTTAAGTAGTTATTGAGATTGTATTTGCTCTATCTTTCTAACGAATAGAAGTAGACATATCTTTATGATCCAGCTTTTAAAGTGAAACTTCTTTAGAGGTTAGGTTAGTAATTTCATGGCAATACCGTCACGTCATGTAGTAAGGCGATAATTTTGGTATCTTTGAATCTTGCTAAAGAAGTTTCACTTCTGACACGTGGTCGGCACATACGCTTTTTTTCTTCCTTTTTCACGCACAAGTTATGAAAACACATTTAGTTCAGTGAGTAGCATTTTCTACAACACCTTGACCTTGTGTATTTTTGTAAATATGTAACTACAAGCATTATAGGTAACTAATAACAATAAGAGCCGAAAGCTCATACCGAAAGGTAGAATATTCATAATATAATATTATTGTGCCAAATTTATTACTATTATTTTAAACTAGAGGTCCACCCCGGCTTCGCCCGTCGTACATATTTCGCAATAAAAGGTAGCCTATGTCCTTTCTCGGGTATCAAAATATCTCCATACCAAATTTCATGCAAATTGGTTCAGTAGTTAAGGTGTGATTGAGTAACAGACAGACAGACAGACAGAGTTACTTTCGCATTTATAATATTAGTATGGATTTGTCTAAAACATAATAAATTATATACTAAAACCTTCCTCTTGATTTACTCTATCTATTAAAAAAACCGCATCAAAATCCGTTGCGTAGTTTTAAAGATTTAAGCATACATAGGGACTTAGGGACATTTAGGGACATAGGGACAGAGAAAGCGACTATGTTTTATACTATGTAGTGATTATATTGCAAGCATATACTTAGTGCCTTATTTTTGACTGGATTTTGTTAAAATAACGAGCCAGTGAAGTAAATGTTGTAAAGATACCTATCATATACCCATAAATCAATGAACAAGCCACGTCCTATCGATAAAAACAATCTAAAATAAAACCAACATTTTCAAATAAAATGTGCCTAATCAATTGACGACAAGCTATTTAAATATTTATCCACAGTTCATCTGTTTTGACTATATTGGCAAACAAACATACCTATTGACAAGTTATTCCCGTGATTCAACAATACATTATAATTTATACGATGTAATAACACTGAATTTCAGTACTAACTAAAATAAACAATTTGTTTCCCCGAATTTTCTCCAGGTGCTCGACTAGTGAGGTTCTGATGAGATATCGATGTTTTTTGCAAGTAACAAAATCATTTATATACATATATAAAACTCAAAGGTGACTGCGCAGCCCAAACCACTGGACGTATCGGGCTGAAATTTGGCATGCAGGTAGATGTTAGGACGTAGGCATCCGCTAAGAAAGGATTTTCTGAAATTATTGCGGGAATGGGGAAAAACGGGGATGCACGTACAAAGTCGTGGGCGGAAACTAGTATATCATAAAGCTCTACCTATGTCCTTTACCATTATTAAATATTTGCAATAGGAAATAATTGCCATTTAGGAACGACAGGACACTGCTTTGGCATCATAATATGCTAACAGCCTGCTATATTATGTTGTTCACTGCTTTCTGAACCTGTAGTAAATTACTATTTTTCCATATTTTCGATTCAAAAATGCTTATTTCATTTCATTATTTCATTTCTAAACGAAGTCAAGTTGAATAATTAAAGGTATTATTTTGAGTTTAATCTACGTTGTATCAAAATTTTAACATAGTAAAATGAATACATCCAGATCATACAAATTTTCTTGGTGGTTCTTCTCTTGTTTTTCTTATGGAATCGATGGTTATTTAGTAGAAATTATGATGATTCAAAAGTGCTTCTAAAATAAGTCTAGTTAAATAAATAGAATTCGTGTACGCTTTCGAAAAATTGCCAGCTCTACATACGACAGGAAATAAATCAAAAAAGAAAAGCATAGCGTTCTTCGGATAAAATGGATAGAGTATAATAATTCATTTACACTTTGCCAGTAAATTGAATATTATTGTATTACATATGTGAACTACAAAGGTACTTAACACCATATTGCTAGCTTAAAACTGAGCGCAGCTTTTACCATTTAAAGGCAAGTTCCAAGACCATAATATAGATAAATTACACATAGAGTAGGACACTAGGACTAGTAGGAGAGGTATGCTTCCAACTGACTCTACATTAAGAAAGAAGATCCTGAGACTCTCTTCCTGTACGTGCAAGCTCAATAAGAAAGGAAAATTGAATTTCTCTTACAGGTAAACGTGTCTTCTTGATCTATCTTAGCCTCTACATGACAAAATACATTAAAAATACATAGTTTTACTATATATTTTTTTCCTTTCATAGAACAGTAGTAACTGTGCAGGTAATAGCATCAGAATAAGACCTGTAATAGAACATAGTTATGTGCCAATTTCTCCAGTAAAACACCCCACGTAACGTAGGAAGCCTAATACTCTATTTCGTGCACAGAAAGGTAATTTTATCGACAGTAAAATTAAACATCACTAAATTAGCAGAGTAATTTTATATTTCCCATCCCGTTTAGCCCGGCTTACAGTCCAGATTTCAGATTGTTCGTCGCTTCGAGCGGGACGCCCGCGCGTCCTCCATTTTGCTTTCGCGCGTATTTTCGTTCACAATTAATAAGTGTTTTAAAAATAATTTTTATCTGTTCTGTTGGATATGATATTGTACGGGTAAGTATTATGGCGTGTGGACATGATATTTTAAATAAGTAAATAGGCATTAATTTAGTTAATTAAGTATTTTGGGTTTGTTTTTATTATTATGAATAGGTACCTATCAGTTTCCAAACTGAAATAAAACACCAAATGTTCGTTTTTAAACTCTATTTATTCGATATTATATGACCTAATAATACAATAGATTAAAGATTTCATGGAATATTACTTGTCTCTACAAAACAGTTCGAATCGTCTGAAACTATATATTTTTTTCTTTGCAAAAAATAGAACTTACTTGTTTCTTATATTTCAAAAACCATCCTTCATTATTAAATTCTAAATAACATTGACATAGTTACCTGTAATTTATGAATACGGAAGGCCGATGCACTTTTAGCTAAACAAACTACGACTCTACATTACAACTTTCATTATTTATTATCACAAACGCGTTTTAAAGCACCAAATAGCATAAGAATAGTAAAGGAATGCTATTAAAATATACTAAAAAGCGAGTTAAATCATGTCCCTGTTGCAATCCGACCGAAATAAAAGTTATTGCCGAAATTATAAAAACTCACCGTTTGTGATGCCAAGATTTAAAATAGTTTAAAATTCTATAGTCGGCGAGAGACTACGTTTGTATGCAAACAGAAATTAATCCAACGATGTTTCGACAATTTATACTTTGTACCTATTGTTATCTCTTGAATTCCACTTTTATTTACTCAATTAAATTTGAATGGTTTTAGGGGACCGTAGACAGTTCCCTTATATCTAATACTATGTTTCTGATGATTTGATATCTCATTTTTAAGAGTAGAAAATTAAACACAGTAAAGTAACTTTATTTTTTTAACGATTTCAAAAACATAGGTTCTTAATTTGTAGCGTTTTATTTAGTTATTGTTTAATTTTTATGCATAATTAATTTAATAGGACACTGGACGACTAGGAAATTACTAAAACAACTCGTTGTATAGTAGGTATACTAATCTTTACTCTACTTTTTATGATAAACATTTCTTTGTTAGCGCAATTTTTTTAGTACAATCACAGAATAATCTATATACATATATAAAACTCAAAGGTGACTGATATAGTGATCTATCAACACACAGCCCAAACCACTGGACGTATCGGGCTGAAATTTGGCATGCAGGTAGATGTTAGGACGTAGGCATCCGCTAAGAAAGGATTTCCCGAAATTCTTGCGGGAACGGGGAAAAACGGGGATGCACGTACAAAGTCGTGGGCGGAAGCTAGTCTATAATAACTGGGTAGTTGGTACCATCTAGTGCACTTTTAATAACGTAGCAGACTTCAAATATTTGTGTTTAAAGCTTCATTATTTATGTGTTTTTGTTTGTAATTAAAAATACTTTTTTAATCATTTAACTCTAGGTTTATATTTTTTTAAGGTAGGTACTTTATATTGCAGACTTAAGAATACACAGAAACGTTTAAAAAGTCTGGTTTCTAAATAATTTACAAAGAACGATGCGATGCTACTACATTTTTTAAGCGAAAAATAAACTAAAATGTATGGGATGTAAGTATGTTTGCTACTCTTTCTAGCGCCAGCCACTGAACGGATTTTAATGATAGGTACTTAGCACTGCAAATGTAGCAATTGTACTTACTAGAGAATCAACATAAAAAAAACTGCTTTTACGGGTGTACCTAACCGCGCAGCATAGCCAGTGGAATATTTCTGTAGGAATATCGAATGAGGAAAATAATTCCTTAAATCTTTGATCTTTTCATCAGTACAGATTTCGAAAAGATAATGTTTACAATGCAACATTGAAAATTTTACGCTGTTTCAACTTTCAATAAACATCCTGCAAATTCGAAATATGCAGGATAATTTTAACCCAACGAGTTTCTATTATTATTATTATGTTTTCATCAAGCCCATATCGCTCGTCAGTCATTGCTAATCATGCGATGTGTTGTAATCTGCCAAACGGTAGATTCTTTACTAACATTCCTTGTCATGATCGATGTACCTATAAGCCAAAGTATGCTGTTACTTTGTTTTAATTTAAAAAGGGCTTAACGTTCATGTTAAATGTTTTATGTAACTGGAATGTACTGATTGTTACGTATACATTATTATAATAGTTAATAAAATGCTCTTTTATACTGAGCAAAACGATTGAAAAGAAAAATCATGTGTTACTAGAAAAATTCGAATTCATTTTCGAACAACAAACAGCACATACTTGAACTTTTTATGAACTAGGTAACCTATGTTATAAACTTTACCTAAGTTAATTATTATTTTTATTTATAGTACCAAATTTAATAAAAATCAATTGTTTATCAAACAGAGAATGAAGTTACAATGTTATTCGCATGGTTACTGAGTTCTTCGACAGTTCACGGCAGCGGCAAATGTCTTGAAGGTGATGCTTCTGGCAATATGTATGTTTACAGATTCGTTTCTTCACCTTTTTTTACGGTCAAAAGTTTAAAATAAATATTGGTAAATTAAATACGGTGAAACGAATAATGCACTTTTATTGCAGTTGGTTAGCGAAGCTCTGGAAAAGTAAAAATTTAAGTCTCTACCTTTAAGTCTCACTGCCATTTTCCGGAGTAATAAATCATGAAAAAATAGAAACTCATTCAAATTATTATGCTATAAATATTTTTATAATTATTATCATAATATTGTACGCACAACGCAGATTAGCGTAGCGTTCTCCATGAAATAAATTTAATTGTTATTTTTTTCGGTCACCCCAAAAGCTTCTTTGACATCGCTCTATTGTTTATATCCAATTTAAATTATTAACGAACGATCCACCCTGTCTTCGGCCGGGTGCAAATATATGCTTAAATTTTCTTCTTCAATCATTTTATCTTAAAAAAAGAAATGAATAAAAATCATTGAGATAATATTAATATATGGAGACGACACCGCCTACATCACTTATGTTCCACTCAACATACGTCATGTGACGTATGTTGAGCGGTATTTTTTAATGGTTTTAAAGTGAAACGCATCAAACATGCCTTCGTGTGTGTTACGATATTGCACAAATAATACAAATAATACGGAAAAGTGCAAAGGAATAACTTTCATCGTTAAGTACCTAACTAGATAATAATTTTTAAAACTTAGTTAGAGCAAAAAAATGGCGCACAGATTTTGTTCGTGGTGTCTCCTCCATACGTAGTAATATTATCTCAATGATAAAAATGCGTTACGTAGTAGCATGTAGAGACATTCAGACAGCGCGCAGCGAGAAGGGACTTGTTATTAAATACTATATGCGATAGTGATGATCTTCAAAAGATGATAATAAAAAGTACAAACTAAATTATATCATTTGCAATGTTAAAATTGTATATTTATATTTTCAGCGCGTATAAAAATTTTCAATGTCAAATACGTATTTTAAGAAATCAAAAGCGTTTAGAAATTGCGAACGGGAAGTACGAAACGAGACATTTCATATATTTTATAATATGAATAAGCGGTGCATGTCCTAAAGATTAATTATAATTAATTTAATAAAGTACGCTAAATAAATTATAGAATACAATTTAAATCCATTCAGCGCTATAGTACTTCGTAGTAGTTACCTATGTACTTTGCAGTTGGTAAATAAATTCTTGAGAATACTGATTGCCGATATGTTCTCAAGTGAGGATGTGTCTACCTCGGTGCAACTTTTTATTACATTCTTCGAAATATAACAAAATAAAAATATTAATTATAAGTTAATTATAATTAAAAAAATAGAGCTATAAATGTTTAAAGCTCTATGTTTACGCGCGCTCAAGTTTAAAAAAATGTTATAACACTAATAATTTGCGTTTGAGTTTTGTATGGTTTGTATTCTTGATGCATAAGCATAGAAATGTTACCGATTTATTCTTATGTTCGTAAGAAAATAACAAATTTGTCAAAAAGATAACCTACACATGATATTATGCATTTACTTTTTAATTTTCGTTGTCAAAACTATTATTTCCATGCAATAACATTACATACTAGATAGCTGTACCACGTGGGTTCACCCGCGTGCAAAATAAAGTACATATAACTGTAGTTTATGCGTTATTTCGAAGTATTACCTATGCTATATCCCTGGAAAGTTTCATTCAAATCTGTGCAGCAGTTTTCACGTGAACGAGAAACAAACATCGATACGTCCATCCATGCATACTCACTCTTTCGCATTTATAATATTAGTATGATACACTACACACTCATAGATACATATATAATAACCGTACGAGATAGTATCTGAGTGTTTTTGCCAAAAGTCGTGACGTTGTTTAACAAATTAATAGTAATTCCGTCTGAAACGTGTCTTGTTCGTCCCCGGAGACAATGTTATTGAGATCTGGTGCAGTTGTCTTTAACCGACTTGGAAAAGGAAGGAAATGATTATTTATTATGCTTTACAACACCAAAATAATTAAACAAACATCTAAATAATCTGTTGAAGATATTTATTCAGATTTTATGAGATTTAAGTACTATTAAAATATAATTTATTGACAGGAGTAGAAGTTATGAACATTCCATAATTTTATGTGTTTGTTAATGCATATCAAATATATACGACGTGCGAGTTGGAATGCAGGTGAAGCCGCGGGCTATACCTAGTATAATATAAATTAGAGCAGTTAGACTACAGAATACTAATTATATTATTTATTTGTTAATAAATGTAATATTTACTTATAGTTACAATTTATATTCCGATAATAACATATTCACCTAAACTTTCAGCCGGTTTCATTGGCATAATAACAAAATACTCGATATTTCGACAGCCACTCAAAAATGAGCCACGCCAGCGACACAGCTAGCGGGTTACAATCAGAATTTAGATTTGCATCTCCAGTTACAGCGGAATATATTTTTACTCGACCCAAATATCGAGGACAAAGACGTTTCAATGCACTTTTGTGTTTGTTTCCACACAAACTTATATGTATATCCGTATGTGAAAACCCGCTTTCCACAACAGATGTGCTTTGTGGTAAACAAATGTTGCAAGTGATAAAAATACGTGTGTGAATTGAGACTTGCAAGCTTTTTGTGGTCGGGTTTTGACAAGATGCAATACAGCACTTTGAGGAACGATGAAATAAAAATGTTTCATAATGCAATAAGGATTTAATTTCTTTCATATTATTCATTAAATGTTATGTACAATGTAAATTAATGTTCGTTCTTTAATTCCGCGGTTAAATGACATTATTTACTTCAACTTTTGATTCAATTATACGTTTGCATTAAGGTATTAGGTACATAATCACAAATCACAATGTTAAAAAATGAATATTGGAATAAATTGTACAAATAAAGAAATAGAAAAGCTCTTCGATACCTATTGTTGAAATCTTTGTTATCATGTTGAAATCTTTGTCATCGCTGAAAATCAGCTCTGCAATGAATTATGAAAGCTTTTCATTGTAAAATGCTGAGCGGCTATCCTTTTAGTATGTAGGTTGTTAGATAAAGTAGATTGTAAGTACATAAATTGTTAATTTTTAATATTGCCTACCTGCTAATAAAGAGTTTATTATTATTTTATTATTATTATGTAGATGTAGACTTAACATTATGTCTAAAAAATATACTTAGAATGACTACGTATGAGAATGATGATGACTATGAAAATACTGTATTTGAAATTCATCTTCGTTCATTAACTTCTAATAAGAAGAATTGTAGAATTTGTGATCAATCAAAATACGGAAATCCATTAAACACTTTCATTGTTAGAAATAAAAGGTATTTTAAAAAGAAATTCCACAATGTTTTCGAGATTCGCGCGTGATTGCGCGTAACAGACTATATAAATACCTAGTTTTATTGTCTATGAGTAAAATCGCCGAGTAAACGATAGTATGTGGTTTTGGCGGGAACGCTGACGTGTCAAACGAAAATAAACGTGGTTTCAAAATGTTAAACGGTTCGAACTATGAATTTTTTTACGGAATAGTTTGTCATTTATTTATAGACTAGCTTTCCGCCCGCGGCTTCGCCCGCTTTGTCTAAAACATAATAAATTATATACTTAAACCTTCCTCTTGAATCACTCTATCTATTAAAAAAAACCACATCAAAATCCGTTGCGTAGTTTTAAAGATTTAAGCATACATAGGGACAGAGAATGAGAGAAAGCGACTTTGTTTTATACTATGTAGTGATAAATTAAATTGAAACGTTTGTTTTGATTTCTCTTTTATACAACAATGTAGTCCTTTGTAAAAAGTTCTACGACATTGTAAGCCCATTTTCTAAAGATAACTCACATTTATCATTTTTATCTTTGAAGCTGTGTTCATAAATAAAAAAACATTTGCGCATTGAGATATACATATGGAGACGACACCGCCTACATCACTTATGTTCCGCTCAACATACGCCATATGGCGTAACTGAACGCTCATTTTTTATTTGTTTTAAAGTGAAACGCATCAAATATGCCTTCGTGTGTGTTACTATATTGTACATAATATATTATTATATTGCACATAATATTTATATTGCACAAATAATACAAATAATACGGAAATGTGCAAAGGAATAACTTTCATCGGTAAGTACCTAACTAGATAATAATTTTTAAAACTTAGTTAGAGCAAAAAATGGCGCACAGATTTTGTTCGTGGTGTCTCCTCCATACGTAGTAATATTATCTCAATGCATTTGCGATGTCATTTTGGACATCATGGCGTTTATTTACATCTGAAATGAAGAATGGTAAATTAATAATACCTTTGTCTATTAATAGACTACAAGCCCGCATATGAAAAAAATATGGGTCAAATGAACCACCACGGGACATATCTAGTACGAAAGAAGAGCAAAAAATAATAAGATTCATCACTATGCCGTCACTTGTAAGCTGTCCAACTGAGTGCAGATGAGAATTGAAAAGTACAGGTAGACTCGGTAAATTTTGGTCATATATTTTTGTACGGCATTCTTAACCATCGATAGATCCATTAAAAATAATAAGAAACCGCTCAGTGCCGTACAAAAATGTGGGTCCACCAAGTCGGAATTTTTATTTAATTTCCGAGAGTTACCGGGGGTAAATTTGGTCATTTGACCATGTACGGCATCTGTGTCATACGATTGCTATACTGCTTTTAATCCATTATTCCGCAACGCCGTAAAAAAATCATGGGGACAAGGGGAAAAAATCGAGAGTTGTAATCCCCTCTCTTTCCCCACTCCAGGGGGTCATTTGACTAAGTACGGCTTCGGTTCCAAAACATTATCTAGCACTCAAAAGTACTATTAAAAGCAATGCCGTCAAAAAATAATTGTTCTTTTAAATGTATACCAATAATCATCTTAATTTCATCGAATTCTTGATATAAAGAGCTGTAAGGTCATTTGACCCTGTACGGGAACTTTTTTTTTAACATGATATTGTAAAATTCAATTGTTGTATAGTATTGCCGTTCAAAAGAAACCGTTCTAAAAAAAGTTATAGAGAAATGCAAACCCAGAAATTTTGTTAAAGTTTAAACATCGTAGATTAATGAAATATAATAGTTTTCTACACTTTATTCGTTGTTTTAAATAGTATTAACATAGATAAATTAGGAAAAAACGATGCCGTACATTTTTGTGCAGACCACATCTTTTAGGCTGATGAAAGCGACGAAAGCTACAATTTTAAGGGTGCTTTATGGCCATTTGATACAGTACGGCATTAACATATTTTTACCCAACTACGGCAAAGCAAAAGGAGGGTTATGGTTTTGACAGGTCATGTATGTATGTTCATCTATTCCCTCGTAACTTCTAAACTTCTTATCAGAATTCGACAAATGACATATCATTAGAAGCGTCTGAATTGTTCACTGGATAATCAGTGACCAGCTAGCTAAAGGCTATATGGGGTTTCACAAAATCTAATGTGGCGCCCTCTAGCGGACAAAACATACAGAGTAAAAAAATTAAGTTAAGATAAATATGCCGTGTTTGGTATCATTTGAAAGCGCTTTACTTGTACATTTTGAATATGTATATATTACTAGCATTTGCTTGTGACTTTACCTGTATTCATGGGCTGATTGAATATAATTCACATCTTTTCGTTCATAGCTTTTTTATTAGTTCATCAATTTAACGGAGTCCATTCCACTTGACTCCGACTTTCCAAGGTGATAATTAACCACCTCGAGCTTCTTAATATTAATGTATATTTATATTTTATTAGAAAAATATAAAGCAAATATTTCGTTATATGCATTTTTCTTTTTCAGATTTTTCCCCTTTGAACCAACGAAAATGTACGGCACATGAAAAAATATTATCTATGCATAAAATACTTTAAAAATAAATTTATTTCGTGTTGTGTCAAATGACCCCCTGGAGTGGGGAAAGAGAGGGGATTACAACTCTCGATTTTTTCCCCTTGTCCCCATGATTTTTGTACGGCGTTGCGGAATAATGGATTAAAAGCAGTATAGCAATCGTATGACACAGATGCCGTACATGGTCAAATGACCAAATTTACCCCCGGTAACTCTCGGAAATTAAATAAAAATTCCGACTTGGTGGACCCACATTTTTGTACGGCACTGAGCGGTTTCTTATTATTTTTAATGGATCTATCGATGGTTAAGAATGCCGTACAAAAATATATGACCAAAATTTACCGAGTCTACCTGTACTTTTCAATTCTCATCTGCACTCAGTTGGACAGCTTACAAGTGACGGCATAGTGATGAATCTTATTATTTTTTGCTCTTCTTTCGTACTAGATATGTCCCGTGGTGGTTCATTTGACCCATATTTTTTTCATATGCGGGCTTGTAGTCTATAAAGATAGATATGTATTTTGTTTTCTGAGTGCTTGTTTATATTAATTTAAACTTTGATGACTCTATCACACATGGCCGAAATTTTACCGACCCTCATCTGTCTTCCCCAACACGCATCGAAATGAAACAAACATTCGACAAATACACATTGTGATACGAAAACAACAATATACTTAGCATCTCTTGATTGAAGACTGAATCGTCACCAGAGTCCATCTATTATAATTTTATATATGGATGGATATGGGGGTTTCCTGCTTGGTCATTTTATCCGACCTCTCAGGAAATTCGGGCACGCGTTCCCGGACACCTCGAGCCTCTACTAGTATCTCCCCCTTTCCATGCTAGTAGTGTCCCTTACCTTATTCCTCTCTTTTCCCCTCTTTATCCCACGGAGAGACGGACTTCGAGAACATTGGTTTGTGATTCGTCTAAGAGAAGGAAAACTCCGAAAATAAACCCGATAATGGAACTATCGTTAGGCGTAGGTCTGGTCCAACTGGATAAATCGGCAAGTTCCTGCAGCTGCCCTGGCTCCATACGTAGCGGTACTCCGTTCCTATGGATCAAGTCAGGCAAGCCGAGAGGGTGACATAGGTGCTGGGCAAGCCTATGCTTCCTTAATTATGTCCCAGGCAAAGTAGTCTTTAAGTGGAGAGGAAACTTCACTCACTCCTACCAACTAAGTGAGAATCAACACGGGAAGCGGCAGTCACCGGTTTTAAGTCTGCGCGCATGGACGTAAGCGCGGGCGCCAGGGGCCGCTTCCGACAGTGGGAGGATTCATCGCAATCCATTGACTAGTTACCGCCCGCTCCAGCCGGGCAGCCCCCGGCCAATAAGGTACTAGTCCGTCCCTGAAACGACCTGTCCCTTTTGGGTGGGAGGGACACTAGCAAAACTAGAGTGTCGAATCGGATACTACTTCACCTGCCACACATATAATTACGAATTTTGACCCAGCTCACAATACCATGCGCTTTGCAACATGGAATGTCCGTACCATGAGGACAGGCTTTCCAAACACCAGCGAAAGTTCCAACTGTGCACAAGATCTGCGCAAAACGGCGGTAATAGATAAAGAATTACATGATCTAAATATAAGTATCGCGGGATTGCAAGAAACTCGCTTGCCTGATGAAGGCTCAATTCGCGAGAGACATTATACGTTTTTCTGGAAGGGACGTAATCCATCTCAACCCAGCTGCTACGGGGTTGGTTTCGCAGTCAGGAACGATTTGTTATGTGCAACTGAAAGCCCAGAGGGAATCTCTGAGCGTCTTATGAGTGTTCGTCTCCATTCAAAATGTGGTCCAATTACAATTCTATCAGTCTATGCGCCTACCCTGAGTTCCCAACCCGAGACTAAAGACAATTTCTACAGCGGACTCAGCGAAGTTCTTCGCAAAATCCCCAGTACTGAAAGAGTTGTCATCCTGGGTGATTTCAACGCTCGCGTAGGGTCAGATCACACAATCTGGTCGAGCTGCTTGGGTAGGGAGGGGGTTGGAAGGATGAACGAAAATGGCCAGCGTCTACTGGAATTTTGCATGCAATACCAACTCTGCATTACGAACACTTACTTCAAGGGCAAATCTATGCACAAAGTTTCGTGGAAACACCCACGTTCAGGTCACTGGCACCAACTCGATCTGATCCTGACAAGAAGGCGGCATCTCCGGGAAGTTCTTCACACTAGGTCCTTTCAGAGCGCAGACTGTAATACGGATCACTCTCTGGTTGCAAGTAGGATACGTCTTACAGCTAAAAAGATCCACTCACCCCGTCCACGAGCCTTGCCAAAGCTGAATGCACTTTGTACTCGAGTCCCAGAGCTGATTGAAGCTTATGAAAACAGAGTCAAAGATGCAATAGATTCCTGGGACCATGATGCGAGTTTGGAGGATCAATGGATTCAGCTTAAGCTATTATTCACGAGAGAGGCTGCAGACATTTTCGGGGTACACAAAAAACAGAGTAACGATTGGTTTTCCTTTTACTGCGATAAGCTAACACCCTTATTAATATCTAAGCGCAATGCTGCAAAATCATACCGATTAGAACCGAACAACACCACTCGCACTGCACTTGCTAAGGCGAAAGCGCTCTTGCAACGCAACTCCCGTTACTATGCAAATAAGTACTGGGAAGATATGTGTACTAACATCCAGCGTTGCGCTGACACAGGGGACTTGGGTGGTTTATTTTCAGGGATAAATCAAGCCATAGGCCCCCAGCCCAGGAAGCCTCTCTTACTCAAAGAACTTGATGGAACACCAATTAACGACAATAACCGCAAACTTCACCGTTGGGCTGAACACTTTGGTACTCTTCTGTCAACTCCCGTACAAATATCGCCCGAAGCTCTAATTGGCCTTCCTCACATGCAAGCTCTTAACGAATTGGACGCCGCACCATCGTTTACTGAACTGCAGGCTGCCACCTATAGTCTAAAAAATGGCAAAAGCGCTGGGCCCGACGAAATCTGTGGAGAAGTCTTAAAACTCAAGTGTGTGCTTCCTATTCTCCATAGATTCTTTTTAAACTGCTGGGAACAAGAATACCTTCCCAAGGAAATGCGGGATGCCAACATTGTGACTATCTACAAAGGCAGAGGAGATCGTGGGGACTGCAACAAATACCGAGGCATCTCTCTGCTCAGCATCGCGGGTAAAGTACTCGGTAGAATCGTATTGACGCGCGTGCAGAAACTAGCGGAACGTGTCTATCCCGAAAGTCAATGTGGATTTCGATCCAAACGGTCTACCACCGACCTGATATTCACTCTTAAACAACTACAAGAGAAATGCCGCGAACAAAACACACCTCTTTGCATTGTGTTCATCGATATCAGTAAGGCTTTTGACTCGGTGAGCCGCTCAGGTCTGTACGACGTCCTAACGAAAATCGGTTGCCCCCCCAAATTACTTCGAATTATCAAACTCTTTCATGATGGGATGAGTGCTTCCGTGATATTCGCTGGAAGCAAATCTGATCCTTTTTCTGTCAACAGGGGTGTACGTCAAGGATGTGTGTTGGCCCCTACCCTTTTTGGAATTTTCTTTTCGGTGTTGTTCAGGATTGCTTTTGGAGATGAGACGAATGGTATACACTTGCACAGCAGACACGATGGCAAATTGTTCAATCTGTCCAGACTCCGATCAAAGCAAAAACGTGAGGACCTTTATGTGAACTCCCTACTTTTTGCCGACGACGCTGCATTTGTAGCCAAATCTCCAGAGGAACTCCAAGTATTGCTGGACAAATTTTCACATGCTTGTGACCTTTTCTCTATGTCCATCAACACAGAGAAAACAGTTGTTATGACGCAAGGACTACAAGCTATCCCTCAGATAACCCTGAACGGCTCTCAGCTGCGAATTGTCGATAGTTTTAAATATCTCGGATCAACTCTGTCAAACATACTTACTCAGGATGCCGAGATTGACGTGCGCATAAGCAGAGCTGCTACTATGTTTGGCAAGCTAAATGATCGGGTCTGGGATAATAAATATCTGACAATCCCAACGAAAGTAGCTGTTTACAGGGCATGTGTGCTTAGTGTTCTATTATACGCGTCAGAAACCTGGACATCTTATGCCATCCACGAAAGACGTCTCAATGCTTTCCATTTACGTAGTCTTCGTAAAATACTGGGGATTACATGGCGTGACAAAGTTACTCATGAAAACGTCCTTAAGATCTGCAATATGTCAAGCGTCATTGCAATACTCAAAGAAAGACGTCTTCGCTGGTTGGGACATGTGCATCGAATGGAACCCACACGACTGCCCCGACAGGTGCTATTCAGCCAACTTGCCATTGGAAAAAGGCGTATCGGCCGACCGCTGTTGCGATTTAAGGACTGCGCAAAGCGAGATATGCAGTCTTTCAACTTGGACGTATCCAAATGGCAAGAGTACGCGAGCAACCGTGAGAGATGGCGCTCACAATTACGGGAAGGTTGCAGAAACCACGATCAGACTTGGTTTTCTAAACTGGCTGATAGAAGACAAAAACGTCACGCCCAAACACAACTACCTGTCTCCGCTCAACTCCCTGGAGAACACAGGTGTCCCAAATGTGGGCGCACCTGTGCATCGCGTATTGGGCTACATAGCCATCGTAAGAAATGCAGTAGATAGAGACTCCTTACCGACTACGATAATCGTCTGAAATAGACGTAAACGGCCAATGATGATGATGGATATGGATATATATGGATTAGTATTAACTACGAACTACCTACGGACACGCTGTCTGCAGCTCGTATATTAAAATCGATTAAAAATAGTTTTCAGTGCGTATCTTAATAAAACTACACACCAAGTGATTCGTAAACGAGCGTTGAACTAAGTGAAATAATAGAACTTTAAATAATCTGTTTACTTACACAATTTTTTTGTAATAAACTATCAGTGCAATTTATGTGAGATTGTTCAATAGTGGGTGAAGTGAAAATAAAAACTGTCGTCCTTCCATTGTCCGTGCACTAACATCTGATAGCACAATCTATTATACGCTAAATTCAACTTCAACATTCAAGCATCTATAGCGTACTTCAACAGTGCTCGGACTTACCGGACATCGAAGATAGGGAGATCGAGGTTCGATCCTTGGCAGCGAGAAGACATTGAATTATCATATATGTAAGTATATATTTTTTTTTTCTTTTCACATTGAGAAACCTGAGAACGTGGTTCATATATCAAACCGAGCACCAACTAATTTGAAGTTATTATTATTATGTTTCTCATTTCCATAATACTCGGGTACCACCAGAAGGACAGTACCCGGATCTTTGGAAGGCTTACGTGGGGACACGGATCCAACACGCAGAGGCCCTTTCGAGAATTTTAATGTGTTGTGGGACACCAGCCGCAGCCTGCCCATGACTGCACTATAGAGATACAGCCCTGGGCAGTCCGCGGCCGATGTAGGACTATTGCAGGGTATGGAAATTTAATGATTGGGCTATGGATTGGGATGCTAAATGGACTGGTACTGAGGACTATGGGAAACTATGGCACCTGCCTTTCTACTAAAAGAAAGTAAAAATATGTTGGCAGGTGGTGACTCGCCCTCTCACTGTATGGGCCCCCGAAATAAGTCGCTGCAATAGTGCGACAAGGGGGCAACATATTGTGAGCAGCTAAGGGTGGAGAGGCGTCCCTGGACTTTAAACTACGATCACGCGCTCCCTGAGGGTCCAGCATCACGTGCCCACTCGCCACTTACGCTTCGCATCCACCCTTCGAGCTAAAAGCTCTCGCGACTCCACTCTGGCCGGCCGGTTAAGGCAAGCCAGAGGTGGGGGTCCTGTCCTCGTCAGGCTTCACTCCGACCGGCCGGTGAAGGCGAGCCGGAGATGAAGACAGGGGCCTCCCCCGGGAGCACTCGGTTCCCGCGGGGTCGCTACTCCCCGACACCCCGCCACAAGGTGTCCTGCGGGTTGACTGATTGCACGGGTGGAATATCTATTGTCACGTAGACAATAGATATTCCAACCGTGGGCGATGGGGTCGTCACATCCCTACGCCCTTATTATTATTATTATTATTTTTTTTTTTCCTATTGAAGATGTCTAATAAATGTGGTATTTGCCTCTTGCAAATTAAAGATGCTAAGGGACCACAATGTTACAAATGTTCAAAACATTTTCACGTTGGATGTGCTTTTTCACCTCCCGACAAATTTAATAAACTAAATACCGCTGCTAAATTATCTTGGAATTGCGACAACTGTAATCAAAAAAAGAAGAAAAAAGTCGAAGGGGTTTCAAAAACACATACCTCTGTTAATCTTACTACGTGTTCAAATCGTTTATTGGACACAATTTCAGAGGCGTCATCAACAGAGACGCCTCCATCCATGGAAAAAAAATCTTCGTCCATGTTTTCTGAAGAAATGCTTAGAAATTTGATAAGAGAGGAATTGAGCACGGTTTTACAACATTTTGTTGATGAAAATATAAACAAACAACTTAACATCATTAAACGTGAATTGGAGGAGTTTAAATCGTCTCTTTCATTTATAAATCTGCAATATGAAGAAATTAAGTCCGACTATCAAACAAAAATGAACACTTTGCACAACCTGACTACTGAAAACGAAACATTGCGTGAGACAATTCAAAATATGACCTCTCGTCTCAACCAAGTCGAACAACTAAGTCGTAGCAGCAACTTGGAAATTCAATGCGTGCCAGAACATAAAAATGAGAATATTTTAACTATGGTTACCCAACTTTCCAAGGTGGTTAAATGTCCTATTGTCGAAAATGACATACACTATTGTGCACGCATTTCCAAAATCAACAAAGATAGCGCAAGACCTCGGTCTATTTTAGTAAAGTTAAATAGTCCCCGCACACGTGACTCCTTACTAGCAGCAGTAATTAAATATAATAAGAACAATAAAACTAAACTTCAAAGCTCGGATATCGGCATAGGTGGTGACAAAGACACACCCATATTTGTTATAGAACATCTCTCACCAGAGAACAAATTACTCCATGCTGCGGCAAGATTACGAGCTAAGGAGTTAAATTATAGATATACGTGGGTCCGTGGTGGCAAAATTTTTTTACGAAAGGAACCATTATCCGAATGTATTCTTGTTAAAAACATCAACACTTTGAAAGCGCTATCCTAATATGAATAAAAATTCAAGTAGTGGTTTAGATATTGTTTAAATATTATATAATTCGATTCTACACGGAACTTAAATGTATACTATCAAAATGTTAGGGGTTTAAATACAAAAACAACTGATGTATACTTAAATATTCTAAGTTGCGACCTTGATGTGATTTGTTTCTCTGAAACTTGGTTGTCTGGTTCTGTATTTAATGAAGAAATTTTCGATAGTCGATATAATGTTTATAGGCGAGATAGGGAGTCGAGCGGCTTTCACAATATGAAAAGTGGCGGTGGTGTTTTAGTTGCCGTGTCGAAAAGATTTCATTCTCGACGGATTCCAGAAATGGAATCCGATTGCGAAGATATCTGGGTGAGCATAGACACGAACAGTCGAAATGGAACACATCAAAAAATTTTTATTTGCTGTGTTTACTTACCACCTCCTATCCAAAGTCATATTCTTACTAATTTTGTTAATAACGTTAATAGACTCATGGAAACGCCCATAAAAACCGTAATTGTTGGAGATTTTAATTTAAGCAACATAGTTTGGCCAAACCAAAACAGCTACAACACCGCCGCTGCATCTTGCAGAAACGGTAGCTCTTTTGTTAATATTCTGATGGATTTCATAGCTTTAAATGGATTTTCCCAATATAATCATATTGTTAATAATAGAGGAAGGATTCTAGATTTGATATTGTCAAACTTAAATATAAGTAATGTTGAAGTAAGTGATGTAATACTCTCAATACTTGATCCAATGCATCCACCTTTGATATTTGCGGTTTCTCAATTAGATTTGAAATATATTTCGCGAAATAAAGATGAACGATTTAACTTTTTTAAGGCACAGTATGATCTTATTGCTGAAGAATTAAACACTATTGAATGGGATAACGAATTTAAAACTTGTTTCGATGTCAATGAGGTTGTGACTACCTTTTATGGCATCTTACGCAAAACTATTGTCAAGTTTGTTCCTAAAGTTAAAAGTCATAATAATAAATATCCTGTATGGTACACAAAATCCTTAATTAGATTGCTTCGTCAAAAATATAAATATCGTATCAGAGTAAAAAATTTAACAACCCCCTAGATTTAATCACTTATGAAACTCTTAAAAAAGATTGTACTAAACTCATATCCTCGTGTTATTCTACCTATTTATCTAATTTGGAATCTTCTATAAAATCAAATCCAAAATTATTGTGGTCGTATGTGAAAAATAAAAGATCAAACTCTGGAACATATCCTACTCCTATGAAGTTAGGTAATAGCTCGGCAACGGATGGAACACAAATTTGCAACATGTTCGCCGACTATTTTTCTTCGGTATATGAGACTAGCTCACAACATAATGGTGATATGAGCTCAATGACCCACAACGCTACTTCTTATCTACACTCATTAACTATCAATCAAGATTTGGTATTCAAAGCATTAAAGAGACTAGACCAAAAAAAAGGAGCCGGTTCAGATGCAATACCACATGTATTTGCCAAAAAATGTGCTAAGGAATTATGTTATCCATTAACCGTTATATATAATTTATCACTCAAACAAAGTATTTTTCCATCAGCTTGGAAGGAGTCGATCGTAGTTCCAATTCCTAAAACAGGCGACGCGAATTTGATCAACAATTACCGACCTATATCAATCCTATCTGTTTTTGGTAAGGTATTTGAAAGTCTCATCTGCCCAATTATCACTTCTCATATCAAACAATCAGTCAGTAAGTTTCAGCATGGTTTCACAAAAAATAGATCCACCAGCACAAATCTTCTACTTTATCTCGAATGTCTTGTAGAGGCTGTTGAAGCGCATACTTGTGTTGACGTCATATACACAGACTTCTGCAAGGCATTCGATAAAGTTGATCACAATATATTGATCCAAAAGTTACACAACATTGGTATTGGCGGTAGTCTGTTGGGATGGTTTTCGAGTTATCTTTTGGGTCGCTATTCTAGAGTAGTGGTAAACGGTTTTACCTCTGAGCCCTTTTCAACTAAATCCGGAGTTCCACAAGGGTCGCACTTAGGTCCCATTTTATTTAATATATTCATAAATGACCTCCCACTTAACTTAAAGCACTCAAAAATATTTTTATTTGCAGATGACCTTAAAATTCTGAGAACAATTAAATCAACCACTGATAGTACTCTTCTCCAAAAGGACATAAATTCTTTGGCAGAATGGTGTAAAATCAATAAAATGAAACTTAACTCAGAAAAATGTTACCATATACGATTTAGCAGACATAGAAGTAGAGGTATTATTGCACCCAGTTATCAGATTAATAATCATATCTTAGCAACAGTAGACAAAATAAAAGACTTAGGTGTTTATTTCGATGCAAAACTTAGTTTTCACGCTCACTTCAACCATATAATTAATAGCGGTTTCAAATTGTTAGGTTTTTTACTGAGAACTTGTAAAAATTTTAGGAACCCTCTCACAAAAATTACCCTCTTTAATGCCCTTGTTAGAAGCAAATTAGAATATTGCAGCGTAATATAGAATCCAAAATACAATATTCATATTAACAATATTGAACGCATTCAAAAAAGATTTTTGTGGCATCTTGCGTATAGTTGCAACGTAGCCAAAAAAATTCGTAGTTACTCAGAACGTCTTGATTATTTTAAAATACGAACACTTTATCAGAGGAGGAAGGTTTTGGATCAGGTCTTTTTACATAAATTGGTGAATGGTTCAATCGATTGTGTGTCATTGGTATCTCAGCTTAATTTTAAAGTTCCAGTCAGATTGCCTAGACATTCTAATAATATGCCGTTCCATACAAAATTCCACAAAAGTAATCTAGGCCATTATTCAGGCATTTCTCGCCTTACCAAAGAATATAATAATATAGTTTCTGGCAATAACAAGACTATTGACATTTTCTCAAACACTGTACATAAATTTAAAAAGGAATTGCTCTCGATTGAACCTTTACCAAAACCCAGTTGATCAAATGTAGTTTTATTTTAACATTAATTGATTATTTTGCCGTCAAAATTGGATTTATGTATTATGTATATGTATACTTTTTACCTAATCTGCAGCTAGCTGCAGACTGTGTGTCTTATTAATTGTTAGTGGTGGTTGCCTATAATTGTGACAGCACTATGTCTACGATTGTTATTACTTTAATGCTTTTATCTATGTATCAGTGTATGTCATGTTGGTGATCCTTAATGAAATAAATAAATAAATAAATAAATAAATTTACTAGCGCTCCATCCCATAATATTGTAGAGCTATTTACGAGATACATAGAGATATACATATAAAATGCATCTACCCCATACAAGGACCACGCTAGCCTGAGGATGGAGGTCATCGACCGGATATTTATAGTAAATAGGCCAAAGCATATTTATCATTGATTTCTTGTAATGTCGTAATTGACATATTGCCAAAACACCTCGCCTGTTTGACGAGCTTTTCCAGGACACCTGTTTCTTGTGATTTTATGATTTGTTGGTCTGAAGTCTATTATTATGATTCATATTTTTAGAGGCTAGGATCTTGCATGAAACGATAGGTAGGTATGTATTTGTAAATATAATATAATTGAATAGTTGAACTGCTTTCGGAAAAAAATATATACAGCTTTTAAGTAAAATCGGGGAATATTTTATGTATTTCTTATTGGCTTCAAAAAAACTTTCTATAAATAGTTCGATATAAATAAATTAAAATTGATTAAATTTCGAACCAATAGAAACAAAAAAAAAGTGCACTTCTAAATTCAAACACTTTTTTCATAGACAAATATAGAAGGAAGCATTTTGAGAGACCGAAACTTTTTAATTTAAATTGCAGACGCTCATAATTAAGTTGGTAAGTTTTATAAATTCAAATTCAAATTATAATACGTTATATTGTGTACCAGCGTCCAGCACACAAGGAGGAAACTAAATTGCGTCAACGCAAAAAAAAATCTTTTAGTTTAAACAGTTTTATGAAACCATAGTCGCACAAAGACATTCTCAGTCCTTGCAACTACGAGTAATTGGAATCATGGTTCTTTTCTTTAATAATAATTAAGTCTAAGAATATGAATATTGTAACAATCTTATAAATTACTATATAATATCCAACTAAATTTGTCGTTCGGCTTATAAATATAAATTGTGCTCTCAAATGGTGCTTTATTTCTCTGATGGGCATATAAATATAGAATTCGGAATTACATTTTCTGTACAATTGTTTTCCGGTTTACGTTTTTAACGTCACGAGTATCAACGGCCATGCTGAATGTAGAACAATGAAATCGGAGCGAGTGAAGTCACATCAAATGTGTCGTCGACCGCGGAAGTTGCACCTGGATTTAGTGCGGGAGCTTCGAACTCAAACTCAAAGTCATACTCACACTTTAACTCAAACTTAAACTAAAATTGAAATTCGTTAAGCTCGAACTCAAGCTTACTTATTAATTCAAGTGAATTTTTCCCATAATAGTCATTTAAAGATAACCATACCACAGAGTAATAACTAGTAGCTAGCTAACCATAGGTACTCCATTTGTGCCGATTTTTTTACAGATACACTGTTTTTACACGAGACTAACACCTTCCTCGATAAATGGGCTATCTAACGCCGAAATAATTTTTCAAATCGGACTAGTAGTTCCCGAGATTAGCGCGTTCAAACAAACAAAAAACAAAAAATATTAGTAAGTATAGATGACTTTATTAGTAAGTATAGATAACTTACTGTTTAGTAACGTGGAAATACCACAGATTAGTAAATGTATCGACCGTAGTACAGTGACCGTAGTACGTAGACATGCGTCGAAAATCATTTCTACCTTGAATGCAAAGGGCCAGCGCTGCATTGCCAAAGGGCGCTATAGGCGCCACTGAGCTAGGGGCGCCAAAATGATAAAACACATCAGGAATAATATAACCTATATTTTCTAAGACGTAGTACATATTATACGTTATTCAGTAATTTAAATTTTATTATGATCATGTGTATGCTAGTATATCGTATTAAATACGGTTGAATATAAAAATGAAGTACCTACAGTGTCCTTCAAATAGACAGTGTTTTAATTTCATACCTGAACCTTATCTACTTACGAAGGAATTATCATTTAAAATTCCCATTGCAAATATACTTACAAGCAACAAGTTAACAGTTTCTTCTATCGTTGAGACATCCTTTTAAGCATGAAGAAAACAGATTATCTTGCTCTTCCTTAGACATAAAATTAATGATTATTATCCAAAGGTTAAAAACTATCTAGGCATATAATAACGGAAAGTTGAAGAATAGCGATAAAAGCGGGTACAACAGGTGATGTTTTTCATAGTTTTCGCCTGCGAAAAGTTAGTACTCTATATTCTACACTTTCAACTCAAGATCAATGATAAATAAAAATAGTTTTTATTTATATAACTCTGATTTATATAAGCGATCGCTTGAAGGTTGTGCAATATATCTTTCAGTGCCCCGTCTGTTTTCATTTATCAATTAATTTATTTTGCAAATGATTTTATGTTCTGATAGCGAGTTATTTATTTATTCTGCTATATGACCTTGGTACAATTCTGAACGTGAAATGAGGTGTTCTGGGTTTCATACCTACATGGGGATAGCAAAAAATGATCTATCTTGTAAAGAAAAATTTGCACCTTGTCTTCACGAAGAACATCGATAGCAAATCAAAATATCAATGATATTATTTGTTAATTACTTATTACTTACCTATACAAGCAGTTTGAATCGTAAAAATCAAACAAAAAATTTAACTATCTTGAAAGCAATGAAAAATATTTCAAAGTTCATCACATTCGGTTCAACGGTTTGACCATGAGTGTAACAAACAAACAGATAGTTATTTTCGTATGCTACAATAATACTAACCTATTTTCTAAACAAAGACTTACCTACATCAGGTTTCGTTTCAGCTGAAGTGAGTGAATGAACTGAAGTATTATTTGGAACGAAGCCAGGTGTATGTGCTAGCTTTGTGCCATTATTCATAATTGTAACTATTAATTTATGTTTGAAAAAAGTTGTCTATAAATAGATGATTATTTTTGTACTTGTCTGTCTGTCTATACTACACTACAGAAATATACCGTAGGTACTTACGTACTTACCAATATCTATACAGCAATTTACTAAAAACTTAACTAATCAATTAAAGGTAATTAATCTATCTGCAGGTTATTTCGCAGTAGATCTTGAGTGAAACAGTAACTGATCATCATCATAACCAAACTTTCGGTATAAATAAGTATTAAATTGTTATTTGGTCTTATAATAATTGAAACTATCGATTAGGAAACAAAGTATATCTACTTTATAAAAATAAGTCGGGTTTTCCTTCCTGACGCTATAACTCCAGAACGCACGAGCCGATTTCCACGGTCTCGGGTCTCGGGCTCCGTGAGGTTTGTAGCAAAGAAAAGGTGTCTCTGGTGCCGAAACGGAGTTCGCCCGGTTTGCTAGTCTCCTATAAATACATATTTTGAAACTTTAATATTCACACAATTCATTTATCAAGATCGGTTCTATAGTTTCTTCGAAATTGTTTTCAAACTTTTCAATAATTTACCTTCTGCTTCCATGACTATCTTTTATACGTATGATTTAATCAAACCTATAGTATTATACTATCTGTAAAACGTAGGAAATGCTGCATCAGACTCCGGCCCTGTCAAAACGACGGATATTCGTGTAGGTATTTATGTGAGTTGTATTTAAGAAATCGTGTATTTATCACAAAAATAGCCGTCAGTTTTATCTGTTGCCAACAACTTTACCTGCGTAATGATTTTTGTTTCCCTTAAAACGATGCCAAATATACAGATACTAGCTAAACCATACAAGTTTGTCCGCTCTAAAAATTAATATTTTTTTCGCGTATTTTCAACAATTTTCATTGCTGGTCCACATCTTATCGTATGATGATAATTTATATTCAACTTAAAACCTGACTGAACCTAAATGAACATTGCAATAGGGAGTTTATTCAATTCGAACCAGTAGTTTCTGATATCTAAATACCTAAGCTTGATTAAACAAAAATATCATCTTTGTCATAATAATAGTATCTAAATAGATAATAGAAGCACTTGAATTGGGTTTTCCTCAAAATTAGAAGTAGGTTATTATTATTATAATCAAAATCGGTTCAGTGGATTAGGCGATAAAGCGGTACAAATAGACACAGTTACCGTCGCATTTTTATTATTTGAAAGGCAGTGGTGATGATATTATCTTATACCATTAACCCAACTAATTTTCTAAAGATGTAAATTGTAATGTTATAATAGAAATAAAAAATGCAAGAAATATAAAAATATTTAATTTTAATAAGTACGCATAGGTATACTTTTAGAAAAATGTGGGCTTATTACTAAAATGCAATTTTCATTGCCATAAATAAAAATCAAACAACAAAATAAGGCTAAAATATATTATAGTTCACGTGATTTCTCTAGGTCCTACGAAGCAGCGTAGGTGTCAAAATAGCGTTTTATTCAAACAGATAATATATTTTAATCAAAACAAAATTCCGCAAACCCTAGTCTTTGTTGTATATTTATGCGGAAGACTTCACGTGCACTGCAAGTTATTTTTAAGTTTTATTTATAGATTCGCTTACAAATATTTCGCACCTATTGAAACTCCGCTAGGAGTACTAGTGTTCTGTGTATTGAAATGGTCGAGATTGTTATTGCCATGGATAAAAAAGAAAAATAAATAGAGAAACATTATAAAGATTTAAGTACACAATATTTCTGAAAACTTAAATAAATTAAAATATGAGAATTAAAACCAAAAGCAGACCTTAATCATGGGTTGAAAGAAATAAAGGAGACAGTAATACATAATACGTATTCTGGACATACGAAATAAACTGGCATTTTTTCTTTTGCATATACATATTTTCTACACAAACGACCTTCAATGAAAATATCAGTCACTACATTAACAAGGAAGCCTCTGCATCATAATTTAACATATAATCCAATAATCTAAAGCACTCGTATTTATCTAAATGGCCATTATACTTGATGCTATGAATTACATAAGCCGGTGCGAGTATCCGAACGTCCACTTTTGACATTTGGCGGCATTCCAAAAAGGCGCGAGTGTTTCGCATTTAATTCTCAAAGTTTTGAAGTTGTATTGGATAGTACAATATTTATAATAATTAGTTTGATGCGTGATTGATGAATGTTTATTACCTTTTCTTAACAAAGTACTTGAAATTTATTAATGAAAATTTTCATCTAATAGTATGCATCTTACGATAATATGTACTTCATAACCAAAGCTCTTTTATGGAAAAAGGAACTAAGAATTTTTATTAAGTACCATTGAGATAATATTACTAGGTACGTATGGAGGAGACACCACGAACAAAATCTGTGCGCCATTTTTTTGCTCTAACTAAGTTTTAAAAATTATTATCTAGTTAGGTACTTACCGATGAAAGTTATTCCTTTGCACTTTTCCGTATTATTTGTATTATTTGTGCAATATCGTAACACACACGAAGGCATATTTGATGCGTTTCACTTTAAAACCATTAAAAAAAACCGCTAATGTTCCGCTCAACATAGGCCATATGGCGTATGTTGAGCGGAACATTAGTCTGATTAGTGGTGTAGGCGGTGTCGTCTCCATATTAATATTATCTCAATGTTAAGTACAACACTTTTATGAAGATTCCTAATACCTATGTAAATTTTTGTAAACCTTTTAGTTGTTAATACATATGCACGGACATCGGTTTTAAACTTAATTTTCTTGCTTGTATATTGTATAAGTCTAATTAACAATAAATATTAACACAATTACCTATAATATACTAGCTCGTTTTCAAAGAAAAACTGCTTCCCGTAGGATTTCCAGGATAAAACCTATCCTATGTCCTTTCTCGGGTATCAAAATATCTATATGTATACCAAATTTCATGCAAATTGGTTCAGTAGTTAAGGCGTGATTGAGTAACAGACAGACAGACAGAGTTACTTTCGCATTTATAATATTAGTATGGATTAGGTATTTAATATACTTTTAAATTAATAAATCTCGTCTTTCGTCTCGTTTACTTAAAATAGTTAAATTTTTAGTGCTAGAATAACCAATCTATAATATCTTTGCCAAACATCCCGATGCGATCTGATCAACCATTTTAGCATATATCATCTTTTACTCTATTTTAATTATTTTCTTAATTCATTGAAGTGAAACTTCTTTATCGGGGTTGGAAAAAAATTTAGTGTAACATTTTTTCGTTACACGTGACATTTTACCGTTACGCGCCATCTTTTTCTTGTCCCTACCACGCGTGATTCGACGTATATATAGTATGTAGTAACATAACAACTTATCTCTGTCTGTACTAAAAACTTGCATTACTTTTAACATAATAGATTAAAAACTTTATTACTGTGCGTGTAATATTTTACATCATAAAAGTTTGAGAAACACTGGCGTTACAAAATAGTTTATTTTCATTGTAATGTATACACGCTGAGTGCAAAACTCTGTCGTTACGTTTGAGCGATGTTCACACTTCACACTACAAATAAATGAAATCGAAGTGCCTGTTTGTAATACTAGAATAAAAAAAATTAATTGAATGCACATGAATTATGTACGAGTTGTCTTTGAAAAAAAAATATGCACATTGAAAAAATTGGCGCCAAAATCTTCTTTTTTTTTTTGTTGTTGTATTGCCAGTATCGCAATCAGTATCACAATAAATTTAACGATATCTCTCAAGCTAAATCCATCGAAAGTCAAAACGTTTACGCTACTAATAAATATATGGGTACATGCACTCGACAATAAAATAACGTCTTTTTTGCACAGTCAAAAATCCATAAATGCAAAACACATACTTAGGTATTTCCTTGCAAACCCGATTTATTTATTTTAATAGAATTGTGGGTGTATAATTATTGTATAGTTTAGTTTGAACGTATCGTTTTATCCGATGTTTGGATTTGGTAATCACAACAGATTCTACTGATATCTAACTGAGATGTGCTGTGAATTGTGATGTAAGCTATGGGAATTTCTTTGCCCGCGAGTGAAACCGCGCGGCGCAGCATCATATTAATATAATATTTATTTACATAAAAGAAAATTCAGCAAAGAACGTGAGGTACTTCTTTGATCTCGATACATTTGCTTATAATATTATTACGATTAATGTCGGTTTTATGGCGCTACCGAGAAACGAGCGCATCAGACAGCTGATGTATTGAACATTTAAATGTTTAGAAGTTTATTGACCTTATCAATTACTAGCGGTCCGCCCCGGCTTCGCCTGTGGTACATATTTCGCAATAAAAGGTAGCCTATGTTCTTTCTCAGGGTCTAAAGATTATCTGTGCCAAATTTCATCAAAATCGGTCCAGTAGTTTATGCGTGAAAACCATACATACATACCTACAAACCTTTCCTCTTTATAATATTAGTATAGAAGTATAGATAAGAACAAAATTTAAGGATGAACTTTTACCTTGTTGCTTCAAAATACACTACTAGAAAAAATTGATAGAAAGCACAAAACAATTACCTTTTTCTTTAAAATAATAAAATAATAAATAAATATTATAGGCTTTAGCTTTATATTAGGCTTAGGCTGTGGGCTTAGGCTTTAAACTACCTACATTTTAGTTTTTTATATATACAGTGGTGGTCATTTAATTAGAAACACGTAACACGATGAAGTAGTCATCAAATTCATTTAACATTTATGTATTAACGTATTAGAGATTAAGTATTATTTCATATGTAATAGAACACCCGTTTATCTAGTTTTATAAGAAATAGCTTAATTTTAATCATACGTTAGCTTAAATTATTAAAATTAAACAACTTTAAGTGAAGTCTGATTTCCGAGTATTTTCAGTCTGGACAACAAATTAGAAACAGCATGGTTCAAGTGTTCCAAAGTCAAAACCTGTTGAAATGCCACCAATATTTTTTTCTTCTACACATATTTGCACCGTTTTTTAAACATTCTATCTAAAAGTTTCTGAAAATTAATTTGCTTTGCAGTAAAAATGGGTAAAAGTAAGATTTGTGACCCATCAACAAGAAAAATGATTTTAAGCTTACATTTTGACAAAAACTAGAGTTACAGGAAAATTGAAAATCATTTAGAGTGTTCGATAAAAATATATTCAATGCTATAGTTTATTTAAAAGAGCATGGTACTTCCGATCAAGTGCCTAGAAAAGCTCGACCATGAAAAACCACTGCACGCGAGGATAGGCAAATGATTCTTTTGGCAAAGATGGATCCATTTAAAGGTTCAAATTCTATTATTAAATTAGGTTTTTTCCGAAGATGAACCTCGTCGAGGCAAAATTTTTTGGGAGAGACGCCAGAAAAGTACAGCTTCTTACTAGGCAGTACAGGGAACAACGATTTTCATTTACTAAGAAATATTACTAGTGGACAGTCCGCCAGTGAAAATGTTTTATTTTGGGATGAAACTAAAATTAATTTAATCAATTCTGATGGCAAAGGATACGCGCGTCGTTCAGTTAACCAGGCCTTAGATAATAAATAAACAGTTCAGCATGGCGGAGGAAACATTATAGTATGGGCATGTATGGGGTTGTTTTTAGACTGTTATAATCTTTATAGACAACAACGGCTTTACAACGTCGTGGCTTATATTGTATGAGATTTTAAGACGTTTGCAAAAACATATTTTCTAATAGAATTGGAACCATTAAATGGATCCATCTTTGCGAAAAGAATTATTTGCCTATGCTCGCGAGCAGTGGTTTTTCATGGTCGAGCTTTTTTAGGGACTTAATCAGAAGTACCATGCTCTTTTAAATAAACTATAGCATTGAATATATTTTTATCGAACACTCTAAATGATTTGCAATTTTCCTGTAACTCCAGTTTTTGTCAAAATGTAAACTTAAAATTATTTTTCTTGTTGATGGGTCACAAATCTTACTTTTACCCATTTGTACTGCAAAGCAAATTAATTTTCAGAAACTTTTAGATGGAATGTTTAAAAAACGGTGCAAATATTTGTAGAAGAAAAAAACATTGGCGGCATTTCAACAGGTTTTGACTTTGGAACACTCGAACCGTGCTGTTTCTAATTTGTTGTCCAGACTGAAAATACTCGGAAATCAGACTTCACTTAAAGTTGTTTAATTTTATTAATGTAAGCTAACTTTTGATTAAAATTAAGCAATGTCTTGTAAAACTAGATAAACGGGTGATCTATTACATATGAAATAATGCTTAATCTCTAAAACGTTAATACACAAAAGTAAATAAATTTGATCACTACTTCATCCTGTTACGTGTTTCTAATTAAACGTCCACCACTGTATATGTTATTGTTCCAGTTTTAAAAATAACACCGAAGTTGGTTCATTTGCAACCTTATAAAAGTCACTCCTAGGAGTGCGTTAGCTCATAGCTGTGTGGTTAGCTGCTTCTTCTTTTTCAACTCGAATCTCGATAATATTAGGTATAATGTTTAGCATGTATGTAGCTTATAAAACTTTTACACAAAAGTTTCAAATAATATTTTAACCGCGGCGTTTCTACCACAGACAAATATTATAATACCATAGATAATATAATTTACTAGTCTAATATTATATTATCTGTGTTAATAGACCGTAGGTAGAGTGCGTTTCACGAAAGAGTTCCCCTGCCGTTATGTTGGCATACCTGACTGTCAAAAACGAAAATATTTTTTTTTAATCAAAAATGACAGAGAAAATATTCTCCTTTCTTCCTAGCCTTATCCCGTATCTTACGGGGTCGGCTGCCTAGAAAGGAGAATATTTTCTCTGTCATTTTTGATTAAAAAAAATATTTTCGTTTTTGACAGTCAGGTAAGCCAACATAACGGCAGGGGAACTCTTTCGTGAAACGCACTCTACTATCTTCGTAAAAATATCCGTGGTAGATATTTTTCTAAATTTGGAACTAGATGACACTGCGTACGTATCAAACCAAAGTATCAAGAATTCATGGTACGGGAGCCAGGAACAGATTTTATGACCAAGTTCCTCTCAAGCCGTAATTAGTAAAATGCATCAAAGTATAGTATTATGAAGCCTCGTGAACGTCAGCTGGAGCTCGGTTGGGGGGAAGAGCGGTTGTAGCCTCCCGTATCAGCTGACGGTTTTTTCACCAAGATACAGCCAGCTGACCTATATATTTATCCACAGTTACATATAAGCTATCATCAGGTAAATTTTTGTTTGAGAGGAAATCACGGGAAATAAATTTTTTTTTAAATTTAACTTTCATGTTCGAGACACCAGCTGACGTATAATACACCATGTTGTAACCAGCTGATTATTTTTTTTTGTTGAGATATTGGGTTAGCTACAATTTGACAAATTTTTAGCTGAGAGGAAATTAATGAATGAATGTATTTTTTTTCCTACGTGCGTGGGAGGCTACAACTGCTCACCCCCCCCGACCGAGCGCCAGCTGACGTTCACGAGGCTTTATAATACTATACTCTGAGGCGTCTGACGAATTATCTCTTGAGAGGAAATAATTAACTAAATTTGCACCTGGCTCCCGTACCATCATGGAATTTTAAATATAAAAAAATACAAAGCATACTAAATTAAAAGCTTCTAAGCATCTAACATACGTCTTATCGTCTATGATAAATTTTTGTACTGAAATTTTTTTATTTTCATCGCTTAATCCGAAACTATAGATGGCGTTACGTGAAGGCATATTAAGTATTTGAAATTGAAATTAAAACAGTTCGTTAAAAAATTATAAATAGACTGTGAATTGTGATTTAAACCTAGTCTTTGATAATTTACATAATCAATATCTATAAACATTCATAGATAACAAAATTGTACAATTCGTATGCTAAGAATCGATAACCGCGGTTATTCTAAGATATTTTAAACCCGGGTTAAAATCAACGCGGGCTTAAAATTACCTTAGACCTGTAAAGGATCAAAAGTTAATATCAGCTATTAACTGACAGACAGGCAATAAATAACATTTATTTAGTAACTGAGCTATAAGCGTTGTTGTAAACAAAACACGCAGAGCATTCTTTAACAGCTATTTTTAGAAACTACGGATTAAAAGAAAATCAGTGAATTTTGCACGCCTCTCGTTTGTATATTCAATCATACATATTTATAAATAAAATGATTTCCGATTTATACGTGATATAATGAAAACCACTATAATACTATAAGCAAAATCGCGATTAAAGCCGCGGGTAAAAGTTGCTTAAAACTATTTTGAAAAAAGAAAACTACCTATTTAATTTAAACCAAATCGGTCTAGACCATTGAGTTACTATGTACTACGTACTAGAGAGGACATCGCTACTACCCTATTTGTAACACGAGTTATAAATATTTTTTAATAAGATAAACAATATTTATTTGTTACATTGATTGGTTTTAATTTATTAAGTAATAAGAGGCAAAATATCTACAAAGTGTATGACTCACTAGCCGGCCCGCGCCGCCGCGCTTGTTGCACAGATTTTGTTCGTGGTGTCCTCTCCATAATAATACCTCAATGGTCTAGAGTCTAGACTAAGGTCTAGACTATGTGATAATTTAAACCGTGAAAGCGTTACTTACATAGGCTTTTGTTTTTAAGATAAATTAGTACCTATTTTATAAGTTTGAATTTCCAATCTGTGTATATTATTGCAATGTTCATTACACTACACATAATTATTAACTAACAATTATTAAGTGAGTACTTACCTATTTTTATTTTGTTTCAGGTGGAAATCAACAACCAATATCTTCTAAAGTAGAGAACAACAAAAAGTCCCTTATATTTATTTCACTTACGAAATAAATAAATTATTAAATGAAGTTTTTTCTAATATCGAAAATTTCTACTTGCTCAAAAATACTCTAGAAATAAAATCAAATACAACTCAAAATTTATTATGTCCTTTTTCATAAGCTATACATCGTTTTTGTATATAAATAAACAAATGTATAAAACTGCCAATACAATTTATTATTAGTAAATCGAATTGTTCAGTTATTGAAAAGAGATAGCTATACATATATACCTATAGTGGCTGAGGGAAAGAAAGAGATGTCGCTAGTGGCACCGCGAAGGGTCCAGCTAGACTGGGCCCACTCTATACCATGGTAAGTAATTTGTTTAGAACTTTAGATTATTTAATACATTAATTTGTGCTTTTCCACCATTAGGTAACGTGCGAGTATGTGTAGCTAGGAATGTGTAAAAATTCACTCATAATAAAATATAATATTATTATCTGTGGACTATTTTTTTTACTAGCTCCGTGGTCTTTTAGAAATTCCACGGGAAGATCATTAATTATTGAATTGTGATTTGAATCAGTCCAAAATTTACAAATTCCGATAGATGGCGTTATATAATGTGATTAACAAGACAAATTAATTTTTATTACACGCATTTTATATTAGTAAGTAGGTACCTACTTCCATATTCTTATCAACCAAAATATTTTTTATTAATTATTATAGTTCATAAGCATAAAAATAGCCTCTATTTCATAAATGAAAATTGCTAATATAAGTACCTATTAAAATTTTAATTTTTTCATTAATTTATGATTAAATAAGTATACAATCAAAATATTCAATGCTAATGCACAAAAATGCACAACTACATTAGGTACAATGGGTGTTATTCACCCTCCATCAAACTCGGCTACGTTATAAGGGGTAGAAACTATTATCATGGCAAAAGCGTATCGTAGCCTCGTAGGGGCAAAGGTTTATTAATTTTCAATACAGTAATCGATGCAGAACATGGAAATACCATTTTCTAGACTTTTAGTGTTATATATTTTCTACTTTTTATTTCATAATCGATCATCAAATAGGTACCACAATTTAAAAATACGCCTGAGAAATAGTTAAAGGCAAATACCTAAGTCTATTCTACATGAAAGAAAATATTATTTAGTATAAAAACATTTTACTTTACGGCATAAAATGCTATCAATTCTGTGAAAAAGAAAGTAACGTTACTTACCTAATCTTTTATCAACAAAAAAAAGTATCAAGAAAAAGTGATCCGCTAAGGTCGTTACCCTTTATCATACAAACTTCACTTGACATAACGAAAAATCAGGTTCCGTCAGCTGAGCGAACGCAGCCAACTTCACAATAGTGAAAATATCTGTCATGGTTTCCCGATCGATGTGTCTCCCGTGTAAAAATCGCGAAAAATGCGAATAATATGTCGCATTCAGAGGTAAAACACGCCATTAACACAGTGCGAGTGCTCTCAAGCGTAAGACAATAAAAATTAGCGGAGTGGATTTCTAGTGCAGTGTATTTTGAGTGAGATTTCAACGTATCTAAATTTATTCACGGAGCGACCGACTAACTCAATTTTCTCGGTGAGTTTTGTATTTTCTTTTCGCTCGCTGTCCATTAGCGTGTTCATAAATCACGCTTTTTAATTAACTGCGTAATTTTATATTGTTTTATCGAGAATTTTCACTGTGAATTACTAAAAATCGATTGGATGTGGGTGGGATAGGACGGGCTATGGCCATCTCGCTCGCGTATAACCCGGTCATGTTAGAAAGTGACGTAATACAAGCGCAGTGCATAATGTCATAGTGTTGAAAATTCGGTCGGTTTTTATGTTTTTTCTCTTTCTAACGTGGCCCACAATTTTCCTATTTAGTATTGAAGATATTTTTTTTTTCCGACGATTGCAGAAAAATCAATTGGGAAATAATATTATGGTCGATAAATTTGGTTACAGTATGCACCAAACTCTATATTACCAATAATTCGCGATATAGAGTTTTATTTTTTTATATTATTAATTTAAAAACATAGCAATATACTTACAAATAGTTATATTCAATAATTTTATTGATCTACACACAGTCACACGTAATAATTGGAACATTATTTCAATTTGTGGTACAAATCACGTAGTGCGAAATAATCACGAATTACGATTCAACAAATTAATAACACCAAAAGAAATATAAATTCACACCATTGCATTATAGAAAAATTTTATTGGTCTGAGCTTAGAGGGTCTGTGGTAGGTAATCTTAAAATTACTTATAATTTATTTGATTATATTTGTTCAGTTAAAATATGCAAAAAAATTAATAAATAATTATGAAATATTATCTTCTTATATATAAAAATGAATCGCAAAATGTGTTGGTAAGCGCATAACTCGAGAACGGCTGAACCGATTTCGATAATTCTTTTTTTATTATATTCCTTGAAGTACGAGGATGGTTCTTATGTACAGAAAACGTAAATATGTACCACGGGTAAAGCCGGGGTGGACCGCTAGTTTATTATAAAGAAATAAGCATACAAGGGGTCAGAGAAAACGACTGCACAATAGTGTGTAGTGATTCGATAAGCAACATACTTTCCAATTAAAAAAGCTTCCCCCTTTACTGTTTTTTTTTCTCTGCAACCTTACTTTTGCTTTAAAAAGAATATTAAAAACTTGAATTGATTGAGTGGTTCTCGAGTTTTACGCTTTGCAACACATTTAGTATTTACAGTTAGAAGAAAAGAATATTCTTTTCTATCAATGGTTATATAAATTTATAATTTAAACACTTTTTTATTGAGATTAGATGCCAAGCCACACTCGCTATTGTATAAGAATTTATAAGATAACTAGCGACCCGCCCCGGCTTCGCACGGGTGCAATGCTGATACTAAATAGTAAATACACTACAGAAAAACTGTGAACGTTGTATATGTATAAAAACATAGCGGCCCGCTCCGGCTTCACACGGGGATAAAAATTAAAATATATAGCCGGGCGGCCGGTCCGGCCGGTACCGCCGCAAACGCTACGTCCCGCAATTTTTAAATCTGTAATATCTTCGAAAATATTCACTTAAATCATACGGTGTAAAGGGCCATATAGATCTATATTAAATGAACAATGTATTCAAGGTATTTAATTGGTTAAGGATTAATGCTGTATTGGTTAAAATCGCTTCGAAAATTAGCCATTATTTGTCGTAAAAAGTAATTGCCAAAAAAAAGTTATTGTGGGTTATCCATAAGAGATAGACATATACCATCGCGGACTTTTTTGTAGACCTTTTCAATGTGTATAATACTTAGTACATTATTTTGATAAAACTCGTAGGGTTCAGCCTGCGTTTGCAATGTAAGCGGAAAAAATGTAATTTTTTACGACATCACATTAGAAACCTCAAAAATAACAGTACTTCTCCACTATTTAATGGATATACATATAAACCTTCCTCTTGAATCACTCTATCTATTAAAAAAAACCGCATCAAAATCCGTTGCGTAGTTTCAAAGATTTAAGCGTACAAAGGGACATAGGGACAGAGAAAGCGACTTTGTTTTATACTATGTAGTGATATGATACCTGATGCATTAAGGCTTAAGCTATAATATTACTTAATATATTATATTACTATTGTTTTAAGTATTATTAGCGGACCTACAAAATCTTTGGTCTGCCAGAACACCCTACAAAGTTTACGACTTATTATCAAATGTATGGAATATACACAATAATAACAGAACCTGGTTAATCTTTTCTGGAGATGTATATAACAGTAACTGTAACATAAGAGACTAACTAACTAACCCAAATATTTATTTATTCAACTACACTTGCTTAGGAAGCACTTTGAATCGTCAAAATTCAAAATTCAAAATTATTTACTACTGGTGCGGAAAACAGTTTTTACAAATCATTGTATCAACTAGTGATCAACTCACTTGTTAATGATTCTACATACTAGCTGTTCGCCCTGTCTCCGCCTGAGTATCTGTTTCTATCTATAGTTTTTCCAATTTTAGTATCCAATTAGAGAAACCAAACATCATTAACAATTACACTTAAACTACTATGGGCCGAGCAATGTGGGTAAAACTGCAGGACACATCTAGTTCATATACAGAATAAGACTTTTACAATATAACTATGAATACAAATGTGTATACTGTATAGTCTCTCATATCAATTGGTTTGATTGGACGTTTATTGACCAGAGAATTCTTGGAACTGTCAATTTATTATCTTCTAGCAATTTATTATTTGCAATAATTGTTGTATGTTTGTGTAAGTTAATATTCTTTAAACTGTTGTCAGATTAGTATAATATACCTCAAGTGTTGAGTTTCCAATGCCTATTTTAAATTACTATAAATCCACTAAAAATGTATAAATGTTGAGTTTTCTAATAAAGACTTTCCACAATTACTGGATTATTTATAAAAAAAAAAATCTTTATAATATTAGTAAGGATATAGTGAATTTGCAAGGTCAGTAATGGCAATACCGTCACGTCATGGAGGCGACGAGGTTGGTATCAAAGAAGTTTCACTTCTGACACCTGTGCTCCGCACACACGCTCTTTTTTTGCGACACTAGTGCGATCAAATGTTCGCTGCAGTAAGTAGCATGTCACAAGCCAACAAAGTTGATTCGAATTATCGAATATCGATAGAACATAAACATTGACTAAGATGCTATCGCTCCCCCCGCGTACCGTCAGCACGATAGATAAGAATGATTGTTTATTTATACACGATTATTGCTTGTTTACAGTTGTTTTGTCAATATCACGATGTGTTTACGACGTTGGGAAGATTTTAAAATTACATAGTCTCAACATTATTTGGCCGTGCTGAAGTAAGGCGCAAGTCAATGCGTAAAACGTAAAATAGCGACTGGACAAGACATATAAAAATACCTACGAAAAAATTAAGTGATAAAATTTTTTGCGAGCATATACGTACTGTATAAAATTTATGTTGCAGTCATCTGGTTGAATCTTCTACTTTTTTGAATGACTAGCGCGTTCATTGAATGACGACATTTAATTGAAAGTCATAGAAAAACCCGCATAGTTCTTATATAATAAAACCCAAAAACCTAATCTATGTCCTTTTTCAAGTGTCATTCTATCTGTGAACCACATTTCATCCGAATCAGATAGCTTAGGCGTGTAAAAGAAACAAATAGATGGACAGATTATTAGGGATTAATTTCTGTAAAAAACAGATACGTACATAATCCAGTGGTGGGCTCTTGCACTATTTCGGTATAAGGGGGCTTTTTCACCAATAAAGGATGTGTAGAGAGGAATGTGTTTGAAATAACCAATCATATCGCTTGTTTGAAGTTTGAAGTTAGAAGTTTGAATCGATACTAGTGGTTATTTACAAACACATGGCTTGCTACACATCCTCGCACATTATTATCGGTGGAAAAGCACCCTAACGCGGTAACCGTTTATTGAATTTGTCATGTTCCCGAGCTCTGACATTTTATAATTGTATTACGTTGATTAAAATGTTACGAGCGTAATATTATGAGTAATATAAACTGCGACGTTACGGCTCAGCCGGGTTTTTAAGGTTAATCTATGTTGATATTATGGAAGAGTTCGTTTGTTTGATCGAGATAATTTTGGTAACGGCTAAATGTTGAAAAAGGGAGATCGATAACTTTATTGTCTCATTTAGAAGTTAATATACTTAAGCCTTTTAAATTATAATACATAACTAAATATTTGAAAGAAAGCAAGAAAAAACATTTATTTCAAAGACATTTAATATAATTTGCAGGACATATTTTTTAGTTTTTTTTTTTACAATTACAGCAATCTCTATTCCTTTCCAGTTTCCACAGAAAGATTTAAACTACAGGAGATAATTAATTAAGCATTAGATAAGGATCTCAATAAAACGTCTAATAAAATGTGTAATAAAGAAAGCTAGAGCTTTTATAGTTTAAGAGTCAGTGTACAATATTATAGAATGTAATAGACCGGGAGATACTGACACAAAATTTCGAGTCATTTGTAACAGGATGGCGGTTCTACAGGGGTCTTAGTATGCAATGATAAAAAGAAAAATGATGGTGTGATCGCTGGTATCGGTGGCTTAGTCGCGTGGGCGTTAGCCGAACTCGTCGGAAAAATAGCGAAAGTCAAACGATTTGTAACACAAAAATTTTAGTATTTACCGATAGCCCATAAAAAGAAGTAGGCGGTAGTGTCATGCCATACTTTTCCGGTGTGACTTAAAGCCTGCCATACCGACGCGAATATGTTGATTTAAATAAAACTATTATTCAACCATTTGTACCAGGCTAACTTTTGCACAGGTAACCATCGTCGTGCAGCCATTTACGAAAATCGCCATGCCATACTTTTCGGACGATTCCAAATGGTCGCCATACCGCCAAAAATCTGCAAAAAAAATTATTTCGCCAAACTTTTTGTACCAGTATTGCATTTGGATTTTTGGAGAGTATTTGATAAAATGTGACCATTATTATATATGCCATACTTCTAGTAGGGGGAAAAAGTGCTGTCATACTTGAAAAATTAATTTAGTATTAATTTATATAAGTGAAGATTTCCAACACCTAGATCTTTGAAATTTTGTATTTATATTCTTTGATCCTCAAACTTCCAGGAAAAATAAGTGCCATACTGTTACAAATCGTTTGACTTTCGCTATTTTCCGACGAGTTCGACTAACGCCCACGCGACTAAGCCGCCGGTACCAGCGTTCACACCATCATTTTTCTTTTTGTCATTGCGTACTAAGAACCCTGTAGAACCGCCATCCTGTTACAAATGACTCGAAATTTTGTGTCAGTATCTCCCGGTCTATAATGATTTTACAAAACAACTATTGCACGCCTCATAAGCGAAGCGTTGAGGTGGGTACTACTGTCACTTCGCGCAAAACATCTGATTTTTCAAACTTAAAATGTCTTTATGTATCATACATTGCACTTGTAAGATAATATATACACACACATATTAAGAAAAAACACTATTTTTAACGTTCATGATATTTTTGATGTCATTTTTGTTATTTAAACTAGTAAAAAAACAGTTTAAAAAAGTTCTGTCTTGGACGTCCGTGTGTCTGTAATCTGTATGTGCGGATCCTTTTTCTTGTTAACACGATAGCGACCGAAATACTTTACTAATCGAGTCTTTTTTTTCTCTTACGCTTGAGTATGCTCAGGAATAGAACCCTTTCATTTTTCAGGGTCTGATTCGATGTGGTTTAATTGTTATTAAATAAACAAAAATAATAATTAATAAATAATTATTAAAAAAAAATTATGAGGCGTGCACTTTTGGATTTTCCAAATTATTTTTTTTATTATTATTATCATTTACCTAGATCTATTTAAAAGGGTATAAAAGTAATAAATTGTAATGTTTACAGGGAGCAGGCGGGGTGCGAACCGTCGTACGGCGATATAGCGCCGCGCCCTACGCATCGATCTAGTAAGGGTTTGTTTTATTATATTTAGATATAGAAATGTATGAAATTGTTGGTTAAATTATTAAAAAGACACTGTTACAGGTAAATTAGCTTGGAGAAATTTTTGCGTTTGTAGTAGTGTATGGTCAGCAAATAAAATAAAACAACATTTTATTTTTAGTTTTTATTTTATACAGGGTTACTTGTAAAACACCAGCAACCTCGCAGGACAAGAAAGCTAACATCATAAGTAACAACATTTGTTCTACGACTTTTGGCATAACGCAATAAATTATTTTTAAATGATTTTTTAAACTTTTATTGTACTCTCCTTACATTATTTTGTAAGTCTATGTTCTATTAATTATCGGATGGACGACGCGACGCCCCCTTCCCCCTCTCGTTCGCTTTTTGTTTACGTAATTTTTGGGAGGCGTAGAGTTTATAATATTCAGACGGAAAATTAAATGAATATTTATTTTTGTATGAAAATAAAATCTAACAAATTATCAAAAGTCGAAATGTTGTTACTTATGATGTTAGCTATCTTGTCCTGCGAGGTTGCCGGTGTTTTACAAGTAACCCTGTATATATAAGGGATTTTAAATTAAACTATATGTGTTTCTCCTCTGAAAAAGATGAGACTTTATTTTAATATTTGCACATTTAACATACATATAACTTTTACATTAACAATGTTACTAAAATGAAAAATTTACTAACCTGAAAAAGAAACGACATTTAAAGTTTAATTCTTTAGTTTGAGAAGTCAAAGGCTTGCCTCGACCATGTTTTAACACTGGAGCCATATTGAATTAACAATATAAAGTTACAACACTTACACACAAATTAAACACTAGTTATGGCCCTGCCTTCATACAAAACTGCTGAATACGCCGTTCGCACGGGAATAGAATGTGGATGCGATTTCCCTTAGTTAGCATCCAAGCTTACGTCTTTATAATTATTAAACTGTATAAATTCATTCTTTAACTCCGGTCTGCATCGTGCAGACATGGGTGTAAAAGTCTCATTTTAGCTATTAAATGTAGTTTTTAAGTACATCTGAGTTTTCATTTGGGGCCTCCGGCTGCGGGACATGTAATTCACTTCAACAAATATTATAACAATAATAACAAATAATAACAACAATCAACAAATACAAAATTTATCAATTAAACTACGTACATAATAATTATAATTTTTGAATGAAATGTGCTTTATGTTCTAACGCTACCAAACGACTGCACGTGGCACCTGCGGACAGCGTAAACTGGTTTATTCTGGTTTTGTGCGTGTTTCCACTTTCCACTATCAAGTGACGATTTATTTATTTGTTTTGTTTCGTAATTATTATGGTCAAATATTAATTATGAAACAAATTATTATGGACACGATATTTTATTGTTTCACGGTAGTCGCCTTGTCGTTTGCTCAAGAACGTAAATATGGAATGATATATTTTTTTTTATAAAGTCAAAACCATTTTCTTTCAAATAAAAACTTGTTTTTATTGTAAACAAAAGTGTTGCTAGGAATAAGTATAAAATTAAATAGTAATGTTAGGATATCGAAACATTTTTGTATAGGCCAGAACGATATAGTGGAAACGCGCTCTAAGATCTGAGTAATATACACACCACTACATATGCAAAAATTTCTCCAAGCTAATTTACCTGTAACGAAATACGTCTTACGGTGCATATCAAACTAACATAGAGCTAGAGCGAGAGCATTCTTTCGTGATCTTTTAGTGTAAACGAAAGCTCGTATTCAGAGTTGTTCAGTATTATAACATTGCATACAAATTTTCGAACGCACTAAGAACAACGAAAGAATGCTCCACGCCTGTTTACACTAAAAGAATTTGACATATATAGTGGGGTTAGAATGTGCAATCGCTCGTTTGATGTAAATGCACCGTTAAAACATGATGAGTATGGTATATGATAAACTAGTGGTCCGCCCCGGCTTCGCCCGTGGTACATATTTCGCAATAAAAGGTAGCCTATGTCCTTTCTCGGGTATCAAAATATCTCCATACCAAATTTCATGCAAATTGGTTCAGTAGTTTAGGCGTGATTGAGTAACAGACAGACAGACAGAGTTACTTTCGCATTTATAATATTAGTATGGATTTTTCATAATAATATGTAACCTTTTAACGTATTTGTATGATGAGTACTTATTTAATAAAAATTGATAATTTTGACTACCAAAAAAATAATAAAAAAACAGCTACATAATCTTACTACAATATAAAAGTGATTACAAATTAATACTACGATACTTTTCTAGTTATATTCGGCCTGTTTTCCTTGCTCTATAATATCCTAATTTTTCGGTTGATTTCATTTTATACCTGCGGTCTCCAATACACTACCCTTTCAGAGACCCTCAGTCAAAGCATATCTATAAATATAAAATAACATTATAATAAATTATGCTTCAATAATTTTACTTTTATTGAGAGACACATATCTTTAATGTAAATCACGTTATGATCATAATAATATGTCTCTATTTATAATTTTCTACCATTTAAGGCAATATCCTTATTCAATATCTATACTAATATTATAAAGCTGAAGAGTTTGTTTGTTTGCTTGTTTGTTTGTTTGAACGCGCTAATCTCGGGAACTACTGGTCCATTTTTGAAAAATTCTTTCGGTGTTAGATAGCCCATTTATCGAGGAAGGTTATAGGCTATATATCATCACGCTACGCCCAACAGGAGTGGATCCACGGGGGTGAAACCGCGCGGAGCAGCTAGTAATAAATAAGAGTTCTATCTGTCTGTTACGATTTTACAACACCAATTTGCTTTACATTACATTTTCATTACATTTTCATACAAATAGATCATAGTTTTTTGAAACATCATATAAAGTAGATAAGTAAATAAAAAATACAAAAAATACGCTAATACATCCATCGAATATAGACCCATTCAAGTAATAGATCATAATTTACTTGCTATACAAAAAAATTGCGCCCTAGAGATCAGGGTAAAGAATTGTCCATTCTTTTCACAGGTTGTACTTTGCTCTATCTTCCTAAAGCTTATTACTAATGCTCTTGTCATCTCGTTCCAGAATCTTCATCGTCGTCAGCGGACACAGCATCCCAGGGCTCAGAGTCTGCGGAGCAAGCGCCGAAACAGAAGAAAAATGAACAGCAGGTAATTATTATTCGATTATTGTTGTGTCAGTTAAAAAAAAAATAAAAAAGGCTTCTTAATGTTTAAATTATTGATTAATAATTTTTCTTTCTTATATGAAATTTGAATAAAATTGAAATTTCAAAGGTCTCATTCAATTGAAAAAATATCTATATAAATCACTTTTATTTATATATTTATTATACTTAATATTTAATATTATTTATGTAATTTTACAGAGAGAGGTGCGTCGGCCGCAGCCGGCAGCGCCCCGCGTTCAGACCAACCCATTGTTGAGGTGAGATGCCATTTTAATCTGATTCATTCTGATTCATTCATCTACCAGACAAATAAATTAGTGAAACTTAAAAATAAATATTCTTAGGTTGGTAACTGGTAACTGGTTCTGTAAAACGATAAACATGTAAATTGTTTGTTTATATAATTGTAGACATAATAATATAATGAGTGTTTGTCATAACATGTAAATATTCTGATTAGAGAGCAAAATCTTTTTCCAGTACCTCAGATAGATTATATTCTCTCTGGGTTAACGATCAGAGACACTAACTATTGTATTAATGAATCTTTTTTATTATTTTAATTAATCCTAGAATAAACTTTGGAAAAAGAGGAAATCAAACATTTTGAATGAAATGGAAAAAATTGTAGTCTTGAAAAGTAGAAAGATACGTTAATAGATTATATTATTTACAATAAACCTATGATATAAAAAAATTTCAAGTCCATATTCCTTTTTACTATCTACAAAGATCTATCTGTCATTCTGTTTGTTTATAAACCATATTACGTTATTGTAATTAATTATAATCAAAGCTAACAGCGGTTTCTTAGCCTTGATGTAACTCAATACTTTACAGATTGATTTCATATATCTTGTTGTGGTTGAGTCGCTTGGTGTAAATTAAACCTTATTATATTACTATCTGTGCCGCGCGGTTTGTTTCTGTACTTCTACAAATCTCCTCTATATTTGACATTTGTATCTATTGGTACCTATGTTTCCATCAACAATTTTATCTCTGAATATGTATCTATACCTATATCTTCGATACGTTAGTTAATATGTAAATGTTTTCATCGACATCTTTGTTTCGATCGTGTTATTTATGTCAGAGCAAGCTAAGGGGCACGGTGGGCCTCCTGGTGTTAAGTGGTGGACAGTGGCGACTTTGCTTTGCCTGCCTTTTAAGTAAAGTTTATGAGTACAGATGGATGGATCGATGTTTGTTACTCTTTCACGCAAATGCTTCTGAACCGATTGCAATGAAATTTTATTCTGGGTCTTCTACCTATGTAGGTACCCGGAATAAGACATAGGCTATCCCGTTAATAGCACAGGAACGTTAACTATCTTCTTAATATATATAAATCTCGTGTCACAATGTTTGTCCTCAATGGACTCCTAAACCACTTAACCGATTATAATAAAATTCGCACACCATGTGCAGTTCGATCCAACTTGAGAGATAGGATAGTTTAAACATGTAGGTACCACGGGCGAAGCCGGGGCGGACCACTAGTAGATCTATAAGTTAACCTGCAGGTCCCGCACGCTCCCGAACTTCGGCAACCGCTCGAAGGAGGCGTCCCGCTGCGACACGTCGCGGCGCGCGCACCACATCACCATGGCGACGGAGGACCTGCTGCAGCCCGGACACGTGGTCAAGGAGCGGTGGAAGGTACGTGCAGATTGTAGGTGGACAGTATAATATAAATGTAAAGAGGGAAATTTATTTATTTTTATTTTAGGAGAATCTACACCTGTATTCTTAAAAATAGTCTCATGATACAATCACAATAAGCCATTTACAGATTGTCAAGGATAGAAAAACATTACGATTAGTATTTTTACGATTTTCTATGTAAAATATAACTGCATAGGATTTTTATAAATTCTTAGCCAGGCATCGAACTCAATTTGAAAAAAAGAACACTATTATTGCATCAGTAGAGATGTCGTCAATAAATACGATTATTTTATTATAGGTTAGATCAATTATTTCATTAATATAACTTAAAAACAATAGTGGCCCCAGTGCACTGCCTTGAGGTACTCCAAAATTGTTGATAATATAGTCAGACTGATGATGTGCTTGCCTTTTATGAAATCTGTTCGCTCTTATGATTGTAGCACATTGTTAAATGATTTGAATATGAAATCAATCCCAGTCTTTAATTTCATATTTTTCTGATTTATTCAATAGTGGTACACAGTCAAATGCTTTAGACTTGTATATGGGAGTAGGATTTGTTTTTCTGTAAAGCATATAGCTTTATTAATGATATAAAGTTTGTTAAAAATTAATTCAAGTGTAACTACACACATTTTCTAATACTTTTGCTAATATCGGTACAAATGTAATATCTAAAGATGCATTTCTTACCATTCATGTTGGTAAAAATCTGTGCTGTTAATTCTCGGTTCTGCACAAATCTTCTATATGACCAAATAATTAAATTTAAGTTTTATACATATAAATTTCCAACTTATGTATTCAACTTAAAGTTACATACATAAATTAAAGAAAATTACACGTTCGAATGCTTCAGAGGTAAGTTATTTCAACTTGCAGGTAATAAAGAAGATAGGCGGCGGTGGTTTCGGCGAGATATACGAAGGTCTCGACCTGGTGACGCAGGAACAGGTCGCGCTGAAGGTGGAATCTGCGCGGCAAGCGAAGCAGGTGCTGAAGATGGAAGTGGCCGTGCTGAAGAAGCTGCAGGGTGAGTTGGGGGTTGTAGTGGTTGGCAGTGTGGGGTGATATGGTGGTTAGTGAATGGAGATACAATTTTATGATTCAAGAGTTTATTACATTGTGGAATCTGAGACAATAAAGAATTAGTGTGGTGACGTCTTAAAAATTCGTGACAAATAAATGTAATTTGAATTTTATTTTGCATTGTTGAGGGTTTTGGACGTGCAAGATTTGATGTGGTTTTTTGATTTATTTAAAATTTTCCTAGTTTGTGATGCTTTGATTGGGGAAATTATGAAAATAAGTTCGACGACGTATGTCACTTTGTAAAAATGTGGAGTTGTGGTCTAAACTGTCGTTGGAGACCCTTTTAGCTGCTCTGGGAATAAAATTGGTTAATGATGATGAATGTTTTTTGGTAGATACGCGATTTTTGGTAGATTTGATTGTAGCATAATTACAACTGCATTTTTTACACGTTTCTTGCTGTTATCATTTCTTTCCCCCCTTCCATAATTGAAATTGTGGTTTTATTCATTAATTCCTTGGTCGGTGGTCAGGCAAGGAGCACGTGTGCCGGTTCATAGGGTGCGGTCGGAACGCGCGGTTCAACTACGTGGTGATGCAGCTGCAGGGCCGCAACCTCGCCGAGCTGCGGCGCGCGCAGCCGCGCGGCGCCTTCTCGCTCTCCACCACGCTGCGGTGAGACACACACACACACACGCAAATATAAATTCAAACTTACACACACATGTATGTACATACACACGCACGTACGCACACATTAACGCACGCGCATACACACATACACGCAATGACAGCTATGAGCTGTTAGCTCACTAGTATGCGTGAGACAATGTATATGTCTATTTCATAGATACACTAAATATACAAAAATACGTAGCACACACACGTCCAACACGCACACGCCGACCATGTGACGTCTTTAACAGATTGAAACAAATTCGCACACTTTAAACACGAAAAAGTCATCTGAAGATTATGATAGAAATATACTCACACTTGCACATAAAATGATAAAAATTAGGGATGTAACCATACCGATACCGATATATCGGCCGATATAATCGACAAGCCGATATATCGGTATCGCCGATTATAAAACAACCGATACCGATATCAAACAATTCAAAAAACCGCGCCCAATGAACGATGCGGGAGGCCGCCCGCGCGTGCGCACTTTGTTTTTTGAAAAAACTCTACCAATAGTAAACTTTTATTAGGAACTGATTGTATGTGTATAACTTAAAGTTTAACTGACTTTGCAAAATAATAATACTAAAATAAATGGTTTTCTTGTTTTTTGATTTTTCATTGTTATTTAAAAGAATACGATTTACAGTTGAGTCTCTGTTAAATGTTGGTAACTTTTATGCATAATTCACTATTTATTTTTCTACCAAGCCATCGATATCGGTATCGGTATCGCCGATATTTGATTACAAATATCGGTATCGGTATCGTATCGGCAAAATCATGTATCGTTACATCCCTAATAAATTTTTTTTTTCTTTTTGTTCCAGATTGGGTATTCAAATTTTAAAAGCAATAGATTCAATACATTCGGTGGGATTCCTGCACCGAGATATAAAACCTGTAAGTACAACGTCTAATTTAATAAAAAAATTATTCATGCGTGTTTAAGTAAAATCTTATTTACAAAACTAGAGCTATTGCGATATCGTTAGCATTCAAATAGAAAAGGAAATTAAAATTTCTATAAACGAAATTCGTTATTCAAAATACTTTTCGGGTTTCTGTATTATACGAAATTCTTTATTCGAAATTAGACATTTGAAATTCTATTTCAAAGTTTAACATTCGACATTCAAGATTCGAGTTTTGACATTGCAAATTCGAGATTTGAAATTCTACATTTATAGTTTGACATTGGAAATTCTTTAATCGAATTTTGACGTTAGAAATTCTTTATTCTAAATTTGGCATTTGAAATTCTGTTTTAGAAGTTCAAAATTGGATATTATTTATAAAATAATTGACGTACCAAATTTAATATTAGAAACTCTTGTGAATAAACGTCCGTTTGACATTCAAAATTCTTTATTATAAATGTTCTTATTCGAAGTTCGACAACCGTCATTCGCCATTAAAATACTTTATTCCAAGTTCGATATTAGAAATTTGAAATTAGTTGTTCGAAATTCGACATTCTTTGTTCGAAATTCGAAATTCTTTATTCGAATCTTCCATGCCTAGAGCAACTTCAGCATCGGCCGTCACCCATCCAACTGCCGGCGCGTATACATGCTCGACTTCGGGCTCGCGCGCCAGTACACCACCAGCACGGGGGCCGTGCGCCCGCCGCGAGCTGCCGCTGGGTTCAGAGGTGCGTACAGACAGACTGACGAACATATTACGTGTGCAGATATATGCAAATTATTGTTGTGAAACACAATATGCAAACGCACACTTCAAGCTCACAGCTTCACAGCATCGAGCTTGATGTATCTAGAAAAAAAAACAACTGTTTTATCTGTTATATCCTGACGAATATGATGAAATGATGCAAGAGAATTAAAAATGATGAAAAAGAAGAAAAAAAAATACGAAAAGGATAGAAATTTATAGTGTTCAAATTTCAAAATAATATAAAAAAGGCAGGATATAAAGTCCTCTTCAATAATTCCAGGCACAGTTCGCTACGCGTCAATAAACGCCCACAAAAACAAGGAAATGGGAAGACATGATGATCTGTGGTCCTTGTTCTACATGCTCGTCGAGTTTGTGAACGGACAGCTGCCGTGGAGGAAGATAAAGGATAAGGAACAGGTTTGTGGAGATCAGTTTTTTGTTCTAGATTTTTATAATATAGATATTGAATATTTGCAACAAGTTTGTAATATTGTAAAACTTGAAAAAAAAATAAAAGTTTATCCCTCATAGTCAGTTCAGACTATTTGGTATCGTTTGCATATAAATGTGGGCACTTGTATATAAATGTGGGCACCTTGGGCACTGTTAAATATGTGGTTATTGCATATAAGAATTCTAATTTATGTTATGATTTTTGTGGAAAAATAGATTATTCGAATGCTTATTAACTCCTTTTCCATCGGAATCCGGCTCGAAGGACCATTTTTACAGAATCCGCAATGTAATGTGTGTAATAAAAATTAGTCACTTGCATGCTGTATTGAACTATTTTCGACTGTTAAGTTAGCTAAAAAGTGCGTGTGTGCCGAGCACACGGGTCAGAAGTTAAACTTCTTTGGCAAATTTCAAAGATACCAAAATCGTTGCCTTACTGACGATATGGTCATGACGTGACCTTGAAATTTTACTCAAAGTCTCAACGCGCCTAAAAAACTGCCTCTTCAATAAAAAGTATATTTATATACATACTGCTCTGTTTTCTAAACTAGGTTATTTGCTATTCATTGCTGAAAATGTTTTTTTCCCTTCCTTAGGATACTTTTTAATGAATGGTTATTGCATACATGAATTAATAACGTTAATTTTATGATTGTGAATGCATGTGCGTGCAATTCGAATTGTTTTTTTATTATTATTTTTTAAGTGAAAACTTCTTTAGCGGCGTTGAGCACTTTTTCTGTAATGGGTATAAAATCTTAAACTCGCGTCAGGACACGTGACCTGATCGAAAAAGCGTAAGACGGATACCATTCCAAAATATCAAACAAGCTCAACGTTAATGATCAAGTTTTCACTTCTGCCGGCACTCCCGGAGTGCAACCCGTCTTTTTTTATACGAAACCGGCTCGAAGGACCATTTTTACAAAATCCGCAATGTGTTTTGATGGCACGTTTTAGTTCAATGTTTTCTATTATAAGAAAAATTGAGTAATTTTCGCGTGGTACTGAACTATTTTTGACTGTTAATTGAATATAAGTTTGTGTAATTAAAAAAAAAACAATTATTTTAATAAATTTTTTACCTTATAGGATGTTAGTTGCAGAGGCGGCTCGCCCTAAGGAGCGCTGGTGCAGTGAACTCCCATAAATAATTATAATAAAATCATACTCCTTAATTTCATTATTAATAGTAATTATTACTATTTAAAATCAATCGTAATCGTAAAAAACTACTGTCAATACCAATGAATATATACATTATTCCACCATCCCATACACCTGTATAATACTGTATTATGTAACGCGCGAAGCGGAGCGCTCACGATTGCGCTCCAATGAAAAAATATTTAGTACATTTCCTAATACGAAATCCAATAGGAGTGAAAGAGAAAGTTTGCCAGTGCCCTGGGCGTGAAACAAAAGATTTTCTAAGGAAAAATAGCAAAATTCGGAGTCATATGATTTTTTAGAAAACACAAAACTTAAAAACGAGCTAGTGGTTATTTACAGCAGGGAAGATTTCCATAACGCTGATGGTGCGATAGCTTTACTGCAACACTTCATAGAGTTCAACCTGGAGTCAGTTTTTGTCGAAAGTATTAAATTATTAAAATTAATTTGTACAATACCGATGACCTCGGTCGAAAGTGAGCTCTGCTTTTCCACCTTAAATAAAGTGAAAACTTTTACGCGTAATTGCATGACACACGATGACACAGGACCGTTTAAATGCATTGTGCATGATATCAATAGAAAAACGACTGATTTATCAGATATCTGATTGTACGGTCTTCGTACATTAGCTTTATTGCGCGCTGTCAGCATTTTACGCGGACACGCGGCATTTTAATACATTTCATCAGTTCGCGTTCGATCACCGCAGCAATCGCGCGTTCTCATGACCATCACCATTAACCATTAGAATTAAGGCAATAAAGGCTTTATTGTACTTGATTCTTTTATTTACTCTGTACGGGCCCTACAACCCCGTACATCGTGGTCCTTCGAGCTTAAGTCGTAAGCGGGACTTGCGCGAGTGATAAAGTTAAATCGTGAAAGTGAGTTCAGTTTACGATATATATTAACCAGTGTTAGATCAACCAATAACCAACCAGGATAAAGGTGCCAGCTACGGGACAAACCAGCTACCAAGTGCCAGTCTCTGAGTGAGCGCTTTCCATTATAAATTTCTTTACATTTTATTTTTTTACTTAACACACCATATATACCATAACAACCATGGAGGCAATTTTAGCCACGCAAGAGCAAATAATTTCTGCGATGGAAAGCCTCCGCAATAATTTTAAGAAGGATGGGCCAGAACGTAAAACGCCCGCCTACATTGAGAAACGCCTAAGTACTTTAGATGCCTATTGGAAGGAATTCCAAATTAACCATACGAGATTAACTGTTGAATTTGATGATCCTAACCACAAATATTTTAAAGAGAACTACTACCAGTCTACTTTAAAGTTTTATAATGACACCAAAGTTCTCATTAGTAAATATGATCAAAATAAACCATTACTAAGACCAGCGACACCATTATCGCAATTTTCCGATCGTCAAGGGCCAGCTCCTTCGCCTCCCGAATTGGGTGCTTCACATTCAAGGCCACTAACCACTCAAGGGAATAACAGTAGGGTTGACGAAATGCTTCGTAAGCAGAAAAGCAATTTTAGGGCATTCTCGCATACTATAAATTCTGCTAACCTTGAGAATCTTTCTGAACGATGGGAATTGGAAGATTTATTAAAAAATATTAATTTGAGATGGTCAGTCATCGATTCTTTACATTGGGAAATCGACTGTGAGAGCCTCGTAGAGAATGAAGAATATGAACAAGCTTATATTCAATATGAGATAAAATATAATAACATAAAAAAGGCTTTATTGTACTTGATTCTTTTATTTACTCTGTACGGGCCCTACAACCCCGTACATCGTGGTAACACGTGGTGGCAGACGTGGTGGCAGTAAACAATAAAATGAGCTCGGTCTCATTTAGAGAGAAATCAACGCCGCATTTGGACATACCAACGTTCAGCGGAAATTTCCAACAATGGATATCTTTTAAGGATTTGTTCAATGAAACCATACATAGCAATAATTCATTACCGAACGCTCAGAAAATGCAACACTTAAAAAATAAATTGAGAGGAGAAGCGTCGAAATTAGTTCAGCACTTGACCATAAGTTCCGATAACTATCAAATTTGTTGGGATATTCTAAACCATCGTTATAATAATATGCGAATTATATTTAACTCTCATATTCAAATTATTTTATCGATGCCTAGTATGCAACAACAATCAGCTGGGCAAATAAAGAAAATACATGACACTACCAACGAGTGTCTCAATGCCATTAAAGCCATGGGGGTGGACATAACGTCTTGGGATCCTCTTATAGTGTATATACTATCGCAGAAATTGGATACAGAAACCCACCATGATTATATCGAGTCGCTAAAGAACCCCAGAGATTTAGCAACAATTACCGAATTTCTAGATTTCCTTGAAACAAAATTTATATCATTGGAGTCTTCACGAAGAAAACAAGATTTAATCAAGCCTAAACAATTACAATATCAAGACAACTATAATAAAAATAGAAATTCATTTAAATTACCTAATAATAATTTAATGCATAAAACTTCGCAATTAAAACCTATTATTGTAAACCAATCGTCAACCATAAGGAATTCGCAACACCGGAAATGCATAATCTGCAATAACCAGCATGCATTGTTTCAATGTAAATTGTTCTTAGAATCAATGCCCGAGGAAAGGCGAAAAATAATTGACAATAACGATTTATGTAAAAACTGTTTAATAAATCATTTCGGAAAAAATTGTACTTCCGAAAAAACATGTCGCTTTTGTAACGATAGCCACAACACATTGCTACACAATGCCTACGTGACATACGCTCCGTCTACTTCTTGTGCTACTAAACAAAAGGAGACGCCGAAATCAAACATATTATGTATATCAAAGGCGCCTCAAGAAACTTTACCGAAGTTGTTAGCCACCGCTAAGGTCAACATTAAATCGGAAGATGGCTGTAATTATCTTATGCGTGCACTTATTGATCCCTGTGCTGAGTCATCATTAATCACAGAAAATGCAGCTCAATTGTTAGGACTACCCCGTGTTAAACGCAACTGCATGGTGGTGGGAGTGGGTTCAAAGGCTAACAACAGTAAAGGAGTTGTTAAAATTACAATATCGTCTCTTTACAGTGACTTTACAATTGATTCGGAAGCATATGTTATGAAGCATGTTGTCGACAATTTACCAAGTCAGTCATTTAGAAAACCAACCTGGCCGCATATAGAAAAATTATCTCTGGCGGACCCGGAGTTCAACATAAGTAAACCCATTGATTTGATATTGGGTGTAGAAGTATACGAGTTAATATTACTTCCCGGTTTTATTCGTAACAGCATATCTCAACCGATTGCCCAGAATACCGAGTTGGGTTGGATATTAAGCGGTTCTGTTGCAACACAGAGTCATTGTAATATTGTTACGGTCAATATAAGTAACATTCAAAGGTTTTGGGAGATAGAGGATATCTCAGAAAATTCATCTGATATGTCCAGCCAAGATCAATACTGTATGCAACATTACCAGTTGCATACGAAGCGCCAGTCAGATGGGCGTTATGTTGTTAGATTACCACTAAAACCAGATATGAAAGACAAATTGGGTGACTCTAAAACCAAAGCTATAGCTCAATTTCGTCAATTAGAGAATAGATTTACCAAAAATAAATTGATTTGTGAAAGTTATAAACAATTCATTCATGAATACATATATTTGAAACATATGTTTGAATGCACCGGTAACCAGACACCGGAATCATATTTACCTCACCATTGTGTCATACGTGCGGAGTCAACGACCACTGCCACGCGCGTCGTTTTTAATGCGTCAGCAAAAACATCGACTGGATATTCATTAAATGATATTATGTACAGTGGACCGAATTTACAAAAAGATTTATTAACATTGATCATAAGTTGGAGGCAATACAAAATAGCCTTTACTGCTGACATTGAAAAAATGTTTAGGCAAATACTCGTTAATAAAAAAGATCAAGCCTTACAGAAAATTATATGGCGTGATTATCCCAATAAACCATTGAAGGAATACCAATTAGCCACCGTCACTTACGGCACCAAGGCCGCACCATTTTTAGCAATGATGACCTTGAAGCAGCTTGCTAAAGATGAAGCTTCCCGGTTCCCAGAAGCAGCTGAGGTGGTGAATACCAGCTTTTATATGGATGATCTACTTCATGGCCACCACGACCTTCAATCTGCCATGAGGTTGAAGGCTGACCTTATAGCACTTCTACGTTGCGGAGGATTTAATTTGAGGAAGTGGTCATCAAATAGATTGGAGATGGAAGAGAGTTATTTATCGGGTGATGATCAGACATATATTTTTAAACACCAAGAGTCTACGAAAGCGCTAGGACTGCAATGGCATTCAAGAGAAGATCAATTTTCGTTTCATTTGAAAACTGAGTCACCTACTAAACTGACAAAAAGAACGTTGCTTTCGAGTATATCTAAGATATTTGACCCTCTTGGGTGGCTGTCACCCGCTACAACCAACCTTAAACTATTATTTCAAGAAGTCTGGCTACTTGATATAAAATGGGATGATGTCTTACCAGATGCCATCATCTCAAGATGGAAGACCTTGGAAATTGATTTAAATAATATTAACCGTATTAAAATACCGCGATGGTTGCATAGCAATAAAAATGACACTATAGAGCTCCACGGTTTCTGTGACGCGTCCGAGAAGGCCTACGCTTGTGTCATTTACTGCAGAGTAAAGGGTAGTCCACATACTAAACCATCAGTAGTCATCATCACGGCAAAATCACGTCTAGTACCCGCAAGGAAGGCCATTTCGCTACCAAGACTAGAGCTGTGTGCAGCTGTTTTACTATCAAAATTGATGAAAACTGCGTTACAATGTTTGTCAAACTTTAACATCAAGATTTATTGCTGGTCTGACTCAACAGCTGTTCTCGGTTGGCTTAACGGCGAACCGAGTCGTTGGAAGCCTTTTGTCGCTAACAGAGTTAAGAAAGTAGTAGATGTGATTCCATCAACTAACTGGCGATACGTAAAGTCTAAGGAGAACCCTGCTGACTGCGCTACTCGAGGAATCACAGCTGATCAACTAGCTACTCATAATATTTGGTGGCATGGACCAACTTGGCTTTTAACTTTCAATGAAGAAACAATACAAAATATTATATATAATACTAATGAAGAAATTAAAAATACTGTTTTAATAAATACATCTACCATGAAATATGAGAACCAAGTCATTGACTCGATATTTCGCAGACATAGCGATTTTACGCGAGCGTCACGAGTGCTGGCGTGGGTACTACGTATGACGACACGATTACGTAATAAACCTAATTATTTAACGATTCAAGAATTAAGAAAATCGAAAATTTTATTAATTAAACACGCACAGTCAATATCGTTTACAGATGACATAGATTATATTAAAAAACATAACCAGCCCCATTCTAAAAGTCCATTACTAAAGTTAAATCCATTCATTGATGAACAAGGAGTTTTGAGAGTTGGAGGACGAATTTCAAAAGCGAGTATTCAACACAACATGAAACATCCTGCGATTATACCACATAGTTATCAATTAACAGACATGCTGATTGACCATGCGCATAAGATGACATTTCATGGAGGTGCTCGTTTAACTTTGACATGGTTGCGGCAACAATATTGGATTATCGGTGGAAATAATGCCGTTAAGAAGAGGTTAAGAAAATGTGTTATTTGTAGGAAACACAGCCCCTATAAACATGACCAGTTGATGGGGGACTTACCTGCAGCTAGAACCAATATAACTCGACCTTTCTACCATACGGGGGTCGATTTTACCGGCTTTGTGGATATAAAATCTCAAAAGGGGAGAGGAGTAAGGTGTACCAAAGGGTACATCGCAGTTTTTGTGTGTATGGCAACCAAGGCCATACATCTAGAACTTGTGTCGGACCTGACCGCTTCGGCATTTATTTCTGCTCTTCGTAGATTCGCAGCCAGGCGGGGAACGCCTAGTCATGTGTATAGTGACAACGGTACCAACTTCATAAAAGCAAATCGATTATTGCAAGAAGAGATATTACATCTAAAATCAATAATTGACGAACAGTTCTATACAGAAATAACAGAAATGCAGATTGAATGGCATTTCAACGCTCCTTCGTGGCCGAGTGCAGGCGGTCTTTGGGAAGCAGCCGTCAAATCTTTAAAATACCACCTAAAGCGAGTCATAGGGGAACAGAGGTTAACATACGAAGAGTATTCAACGTTACTTGCGCAACTGGAAGCCTGTCTTAATTCTAGGCCTTTGTGTACATTGAATGAAGATCCGGAAGACCTTGACGTTCTGACTCCAGCACATTTTCTATCTGGGGGACCGACAGCGACCATAGTTGAAACGGAAAAGGACTTGCGTACTAGGTGGCAACTCATGCAGAAGATATACCAAGATATCTGGAAGAGGTGGCGAGCTGAGTACCTAACCCAGCTTAACGTTCGCTCTAAGTGGCAGCGACCGAAACCAAGTATGCAAATAGGCGATATAGTCTTAATACATGATGCTAATCTACCACCTGGAAAGTGGGCCCTGGGTAGAATTGTAGAACTACACCCAGGAAAAGATGGATTCGTGAGAGTAGTATCCGTTAAAACCAAAAACGGAATCATTAAAAGACCGATAGTAAAACTATCTTTATTACCAGTCGGTGAAAACACAAATACACATACAATTAATGAATCTACCGACTATGATAAGGAAGAAATTAAAATCTCGAAAACAAAGAATCCCCGTGGCATCTCCTTCTCCGCTATAGTGTTATCGTTAACATTATTTTTCCTCTCAATAATAAGTTCGTGTCACGCACAGTTTACGTATACACCATTAAATAACAACAGTATTTATTTTGACAAATTAACGAACATGCGGCTGGTTAGAGACGATTGGAAGCTAATAGTTTATTATGATAAATACCCTTATCAAGAAGGAACGGCCGCACTCGTAAAAGACATACAATATCTCAAAACAATATGTCCCATGATAAGAGAACAACTAACACAATGCGACGCTATACTATTACAGCTTGAGCACGAGTTCGGCGAATTGGAATATTATAATAACATTTTATTTATGAGTGATTCATTTGATATGGGAGCTAAGCGCCCGCGTCGTGGTTTAATAGACGGAGTAGGCTACGTTGCTAACAGTTTATTTGGATTATTAGATCAGAGATTTGCAGAAAAATATGTATGTGATATCGACCTTTTAAGAGAAAATGAAAATCACTTATTTAAATTGTGGAAAAATCAAACTTCAATCGTGGAAGCTGAATTAAATCTAATGAAAAGAATGGAACAAACAATGATTACACAACATAAAATAATTAACCAGAGACTTAATTACCTTGAAAAGTCAAACCAAATCTTTAAACAAAAACTACAAAACGCATCTTTTATCTCCGATTTTATATCCTCGGCGCTTATAACTAACAACTTATTAAACAAACTTAGAAGAATGCAAGACTTTATTTTAGATACAGTGACGGATATTTACAGTGGCAAATTAGATTTTCATTTGTTATCTCCAAAACAGCTGAGATCAGAGTTAAATTTGATATCTACACAACTACCCAACGATTTGGCGTTGCCTGTTGATAATTTACATTTTCAAGATGTCTATAGTTTACTAAAAGTTAGAGCCAAGAACACTAAAAAATACTTAATTATTGAAATAAAAATACCTTTGGTGGAAAGAAATATGTATGAAATATTTAATCTCATTTCTATCCCACGTATATCAAACGGCAGCATGGTGAACGTGATACCGACCTCTAATTTAGCGGCTATCAACATACAAAAGGACTCTTATATAACGATCTCAGAAAGCGATTTTAAATCATGTTTGAGCCAGAATCCTACTACTATGTTTTGTCACATCAGAAATCCTATTCGACATTTAATAGATGATCATGATTTATGTAAGAGAATTCCTAATACGAGAATTTGTCAAACAACATTATTACCTTGTACGAATCGTTGGCAAGAATTATCGACCTCTAATGTATATTATTATTTTTGTTGTAATGAATGCAACATAAAATTTATCTGTGCTGAAAAAATAACCTCTACAAAGGTAACAAAAGCGGGTTTGTTAAGCGTTATGGAGGGTTGTACTATTAAAACTAAAGATTTTCAAGTCTTTTCTCATAAAAAGCTGTCGAGCAACATAAATACCACTTCCGAGTTTGTGGCAATAGAAATTGCTCCAATAAATCATCTTATAAATATATCGATCTCCAAATTAACAGACCAGGATCTCAATACAAACAGTTCGGAAGACATTAAACAATTTGACGAAATAAAAAGAAAAATTGACCTCCTAAAACTGAGTGAACCATTGGGCACGAAGTTGTCGTATCACGACATTCATCATTACTTCATAATATATGTGTTAATTGGAATTCTGGTTGTTGTGGCAATAATAACGTATTGGAGACAGCTGCGTCGTCGACGAGCCTCAGCAGAGCCGGCGGTGGAGGCTGCGACCAGCGTCGCAGTCCCCGCCCGGCCACCTCCAACCCCGGTGACAAGTGATTGTGTGATAAGTGTTAGTGAAAAACCATGTTTTAGGGTTAGTGAAAAACCATGCGTTAGTGTTAGTGAAAAACCATGTGTTAGTGTTAGTGAATCCACCTCACCCTTATTCCGTAAGCATCGCTTTACGGAGGAGTGTTAAACCATAAGGACACTAAGGATTAGTTAAAGCGAAATTGAATCACCTTGTCTCATCATCATTCATGCCCATCGCTTTTCATCCATTTTCTCGTTGTGGGAGCATGTACGGTCTTCGTACATTAGCTTTATTGCGCGCTGTCAGCATTTTACGCGGACACGCGGCATTTTAATACATTTCATCAGTTCGCGTTCGATCACCGCAGCAATCGCGCGTTCTCATGACCATCACCATTAACCATTAGAATTAAGGCAATAAAGGCTTTATTGTACTTGATTCTTTTATTTACTCTGTACGGGCCCTACAACCCCGTACACTGATTTTCACAAAAAAAGTTATAGATATTTTTGCACACCAAAAAGAAAGACGTATGCATTTCCTTTAAAAGTATTTTTTTAATAAATTGTACTGCTTTACACCATGTATTTTCAGTGTTTTATTTCAAGTGAACACCCATAAAATTTTGTCACGAGCCGCCTCTGGTTAGTTGATCTTTTGAAATAACAATAAAATAATTAATAATCGTATTATGTTGCATGAGAAAAAATTGTCAGATCAATTTAAGGCAGAGAAGGAATTTGTTAAATGGTCCTTCGAGCCGGATTATTTTGAAAAGTGTCAAAACTATTTTAATTTATGTTAATTATGGTAGTAGTGTTTATTTTTGTCAATGCCTATTTGGTACATGGTTTAAACAGATTTCATGACACGCCGAGCGCAAGGTTAGAAAGAAAACACAGAGCGCTAAGTGGGTGTGACATACCCAGATAGTGATTACGTAGTTTTAATGGAATTTTATTTTAAATTCTTATTTCCGCGAATGCCAAACTGATATTAACTTCTTTGTGAACTTATTAATTTAAAGAATTAGTTCAAAAAGTTATGACTGATATTTATTTATGAATATACATTGCGGAGTCTGTGACAAGGAAGAATTAGTGACGTTTAACTATTGTGACGCGAAGAATTAGTGTTGTGTAATTTAACTTATTTCCATTTAAATATTTGCACACCCAGATAGTGGGTAGAATGTATTAGCGCCTTAACATTGTAATAACACCTTTTTTGTAACTACATTCTTGTAAATAAATGTAATTTGAATAAAAAAAAATTAACAATTCGAACATATATTTATTATTGAAGGCAAGTGTTTGTCACTTCTTGTCAAAATTCGATCGAGTCGGTTGTCGTATATTCGTAGGTCTGGGTGTATCACACCCAACCTTGCGCTCGCCGGGTTAAAATTGTCATTTGTTGTTATTATGTTATAGTAACGTGTCGCATTCTTTCTATCAGCTATATCACATCTATTTTGCCGCGGGTTAATCCCGTACACTTTTGGTAATACGTAACAGTGGTGATTGCGCGTGCAGGTCGGGCTCATGAAAGAGAAGTACGACCACCGTCTCTTACTCAAGCACCTGCCGTCCGAGCTGCGGCAGTTCCTCGAGCACGTGCAGGCGCTCGAGTACGCGGACGCGCCGGACTACGCGCTGCTCGGCGCGCTGCTCGAGCGCTGCTGCCGGCGGCGCGGCGTGCGGGACGCCGACCCGTACGACTGGGAGAAGGACGCGCCGGTGGGTCGCACACACCCGCACACACACACACACACACACACACACACACACAACACACACACACACAACACACACACACACAACACACACACACAACAAACAAAAACAATCAAACGCAAAAACTCATATCGAAATTCTTCACCATACGACTCTACATGTAACAACACTCGCCGTCATACACTACACAAAACACGTCAGAACACGCTACAAGACGTCATCATACGATAAAACACGTTAATTGACGCAATCACACACTATCACATCCCACAAAATCACAACATTGCATTGGTATTGAAATTCTTCAGTGACATTACAAATAAATTTTCATTTCATTTCATTTCATTAATTTATTTATACACAAACTAGATGTCCGCCCGCGGCTTCGCCCGCGTTTTCAAAGGAAAACCCGCATAGTTCCCGTTCCCGTGGGATTTCCGGGATAAACCGTATCCTATGTGTTAATCCAAGTTACTCTCTATATGTGTGCTAAATTTAATTGTAATCGGTTCAGTAGTATTTTCGGGAAAAAGTAACAAACACTTACACACACACACATACTTTCGCATTTATAATATTAGTAGGATATAAACATATGAGTGCTAAGTGTGTTTCACAAAAGCCTATTTCCAAACAAGTAAATTCCTATTAAAACTATAGCCCATATCTATACTAATATTATAAAGCTGAAGAGTTTGTTTGTTTGTTTGAACGCGCTAATCTCAGGAACTACTGGTCCGATTTGAAAAATTCTTTCGGTGTTAGATAGCTCATTTATCGAGGAAGGCTATAGGCTATAAACCATCACGCTACGACCAACAGGAGAGAACTAGTATTTTAATAATTGTTATGTCTGTGTGCAGAGTTTGCCGGCGTCCCGCACGCGTGTGGCGCTGCAACCGGCGCCCGAGCCCGCGCAGCCCGACGTGCCTGAAGTTGTGAGTTATATTTATATATGTTACAGTCAAAACCCTGAACCAGTCAATAACCTTATTGACCGGTAAAATTAGTCAATAAGGTTATTGACTAAGGGTGTCGGTCAATATCCTTATTAACTGATTTTATCTGACATGTAATGTGTGTAACATATACAATACTAACTATTTATATACTAGTAAAAAGAGCGTGTGTGCTGAGCATACGTGTCAGAAGTGAAACTTCTTTGACAATATTCAAAGATAACGTAATTGTCGTTAACATGACTTGGTATTGTTATGACGTGACCTTGCGAATTTACTTTCAACGCGACTAAGGAAGTTTCACTTTAAAAACAGAATCTAAGTTTTTTATTTAGAAAAAATGAGAGCGAAACAACATCGGATGAATTCTTTTATCATACCTTCACGCAAAAAGTGCTGAACCAATTTTTCATGAAATACACACATATTTTTGTACCTACTTTTTTGTATATTCACATATACAATGTGGATATTTAATAAGAAACACGTAACACGATGAAGTAGTCATCAAATTTATTTACATATTTTAAGGGCACACTTCACTTAAAGTTGTTTAATTTTATTAATAACGTTTGATTAAAATTAAGCAATTTCTTATAAAACTAGATAAACGGGTGTTCTATTACATATGAAATAATACTTAATCTCTAATACGTTAATACATAAATGTTAAATGAATTTGATGACTACTTCATCGAGTTACGTGTTTCTAATTAAACGTCCACCACTGTATATGCATTCAGGAAATATATATATTTCGTTTATTTATTTCCAACAGCAAGCCCGTCGCCGTCTGGAGGCGGAGACGGTAGCGGCGACAGAGACGCACAGCCACGTGCTCGCCGAGCGCAGGCACGCGCAGATCAACGGATATGTGAGTTTATTTGCTTGTTTACGGTCAAAGTATTATTATTTATTTATTTAAACACACTCTGTGCACACTGCAGCTGTCAATTGTAACTAATTATACACAATTTTAAATTAATTAAAACATATGTTGCGGTAAAATGCACACAGCGTAGTTGAGAGAAAAAATAAAATAAAAATGACATTATACCATTGAGATATACAGGGTGTAATCGTTAAGTGTCCACAGGCGATTTTTCCGTAAGTATTACAGATAACAAAAAACTTTAAATTGATATCGAAAGTACTAAACCTAATGAGTAAAATGGCCGTAATAAATTTTTAAAAATAAATCGAGAAATATCAAAAAAAATTATCTTTAAATGTATGGGACATTAAGTATGAAATATGAATATCCCATATACATTTAATATGAAAGATTTTAGCTTTCTTTTTCTTTTTATGGTTTTCTGCTTTAATTACTTCGCAAATTTTAAGTGGCATTTTCCACGCTTTTCCAGGACATTTTCACGCATTTTCCGGGAATTTTCCGGTTATTTTCCGGGTATTTCCCAGACATTGCCCAGGCATTTTCCGGGAATTTTCCAAGCATTTCCCAGGCATTTTCCAGGCATATCCCAGTCATTTTCCGATATTTCCCTGGAATTTTCCGGGGATTTTCCAGGCATTTTCCACGCTTTTCCCGGTCATTTTCCGGATATTTTCCGGGGATATCCGGAAAATGCCTGTAAATATTTGGAAAATGCCTGGGAAATGCCCGGAAAATATCCGGAAAATGCGTGAAAATGTCTGGGACAAGCGTGGAAAATCCCCGGAAAATGCCTGGGAAATGCCCGGAAAATATCCGGAAAATGCGTGAAAATGTCCGGGACAAGCGTGGAAAATCCCCGGAAAATGCCTGTAAAATATCCGGAAAATGCCTGGGAAATGCCCGAGAAATTTCCCGGAAATATCCGGAAAATGCGTGAACATGTCCGGGAAAAGCGTGGAAAATGCCTGGAAAATCCCCGGAAAATTCTAGGAAAATGCCCGAAAAATGCCTGGAAAATGCGTGAAAATGACCGGAAAATGCGTGGGAAAATGTCTGGAAAATCCCCGGAAAATGTCCAGGAAATGCTTGGAAAATGCCCGGAAAAATTCCCGGAAAATATCCGGAAAATGTCCGTAAAAAGCGTGGAAAATGCCACTTCAAATTTGCGAACTACATAATTAAAGCAGAAAACCATAAAAAGAAAAAGAAAGCTAAAATCTTTCATATTAAATGTATATGGGATATTCATATTTCATACTAATTAATGTATGGGAGGGTAATTTTTTTGATATTTCTCGATTTATTTTTTAAAATTTATCGACTTTTCCTGTAACCCTGTATACAATACGTCATTAAATTGATAAATATCGTTCAAAATTCATTAGTTTTATCAAAAATAAAATAATTACAAAAAACGTAACTTACAAGTGGAAATTTTCTTAAATAACATCCATAAATTTATGAATAATGAACCAAAAATGTTTGAAGTACATAAAATAGCTATTTAAATTATTATTTTTCAAACAATGATTTATTTTCAAAACAATATATTTCCACAGCAATCGACAACAACAGAGAAGCAGGAGAAAGAGAAAGAGCCGGAACAGAGGACTACACCCGCGCCGTCGCCTGATAGACATGCTAAGGTAATTTTATTTTTTCAACTACCCGCATTTTATATTAATTATTGTATATCGAATTTTTATTGCTTAATCTACCCGCATTTTAAAATAATTATATAGAATATTTATTTCTTGAACTACCCGCATTGTAAAACAAATATTGTAACTGCAATTTTTTATTTATTTTTTCTTGGAATTTGTGCCACGTATAAAGCCGGGGTGGACCGATAGTATAGTATAGTAGTAAAATGTGTGCGTGTACTAGTGTACACACGTAAGAAGTGAAACTTCTTTGTGACCTTATTTTTCAAAAAATAATTTACTATAATATGCAACATTACAGAAAAACGTCGAATCACGCGTGGTAGGGATAAGAAAAAGATGGCGCGTAACGGAAAAATGTCACGCGTAACGAAAAAACCCCGATAAAGAAGTTTCACTTCAATAATAATTGTGTGTATGTTAGCAGGAAACGAGTACCTCAGCGTTGGGCAGCAACACGGCAACGAGACCGGAACGACAGAGCGTGCCGCCCTGCAAGCCCAGACCTAACGCTGGTGAGGTCTTTGTTTATCTGTACTTATCTATACTCAAACTCAAACATTTGTTTATTCAATTAGACTTCTTCTAGAAGCACTTTCGAATTGTCATTGCATATTTTTAACATTTACCACCGATTCGGAAAGCAGTATCTACGGAGAAGAACCGGCAAGAAACTCCATAGTTGCTCTTTTAAATCATTTCAGTATTACAATTTTGCTGATATTATAAAGCTGAAAAGTTTGTTTGTTTGAACGCGCTAATTTTAGGAACGACTGGTCCGATTTGAAAAATTATTTTGTTGTTAGATAGCAGCCCATTTATTGAGGCAGGCGATGGGCTATATATCATCACGCTAAGACCAACAGGAGCGGAGCAATGCGGGTAAAACCGCATAGCACAGCTAGTAAATACTTATATTATAAATGCGAAAGTTGAAGGATGATGGAATGAAATTTGGTATGTGGGTAGCTGAAGACCCAGAATAAGGTATAGGATATACTGTCTTTATAATAAAAATAAATGTCCAACTGTAAAATAAATATTCTACAATCTTTCTAATGCATATCTTCAAAATTTTACTCCCTATTTTAATAAGTGTAAGGCATACAAATAAATTAAAATTCACTCAAAATTGTTAGTAAAAATGTAAATTACATCGTTTCCACTTTTATTTCACCACTTTACCTGTACAATATGAACATGTAAAGTGAAAGTGTAAATTACACTTTAACTTTACAGGCGGTCCGACGTTGGCACGTCTCCGCGTGGTCACAGCGCCGCCCACTTGTGTGCAAGAACTACAACCTTCGCCGGCCGGTGTGTATATTGTTCATTATATTTATAAGATTTTATTTAAATATTAATTGTACTGCTTTATTTAAAATTATCAAAAAGAGTGATCGATAGCAATGGATGGATTTTCAATTTAAATCACTTCAACTAACTATAATTTATAATTAGTGTTAGATTTTTCTAATAAGAAGCACTCGATTCACTACCTACACTTTTTATTAAATTTAATTGTAGATCAAAATACTGCGCCCGATTTCGTAACATAATTGTCAGGTATAGTAATTTTATAAGATTAAAAGATGATGATATAAAACTAAAACTATAAGAATTTATAGTTTCAAGAACTGCATTAAATGCTTTATTTAAAAGTATAAATTAAAAATTAATTGTACTAATAATCCATTTAAATTTGTATATTTGTTATTGCAGGCGAATCAAGCAGTCCCCGTATAGTTGCCGATGTGGACAGTGTTCATTCCGATACGCACTTCAAACGTGGTAAGTCACTTTGATTTCATTGTATAAATAATATTGTTGTTTTTTTTTGGTTTACCGTGTTGTTTATCAAAGACGAAATTTATTGAGAAGATATGTGTAGATTTGGAAAACGATCTATTGATATGAGTCTGTAACTTACAAAATTGTCTTAATTACATTTATTTTAATTTACTTTATCTTACTTATGCTGTATTGGTATTGATACAAATTCTCCTCATAAAATCGAATGAAACGTGTTAATTTAAATTGTTATAAATGTTGATTAATATTTATTTTTATCTATAACATTTAATATTTATCATTTTACTTTCACTAAATCACTTTAACACATTACTCTTAACACGAACCACTTTAACTTTACCCGTACACTTTTATTTTACACGTTACACTTTAACTTTACACCTTACACGTTTACTTTACACGTTACACTTTAACTTTACGTTTACACGTTACACGTTACAGGCGCCCGTCGCGGTCGCGGTGCGCGCGGTGAGCAGAGCTACACACAGTTCGCGGTTATGGACGACGATAATGTCTCCGCTTTGCAACAGGTCAGCTTTTTATTTATTTGTGTTTTTCCACCAATAATGTGCGAGGATGTGTTTGTAAATAACCAATAGTATCGCTTCAAACGCTAAACCCTTCTATCTTCAAACCAAATTAAGCGATATTATTGGTTCTTACAAACACACTGTCTTGTCGTTCAAATTTATTCTCAATTGTTCGATTCCCGGTTGAAGCTAGTGAATTTTCGAAAATTTTTGAATGCATTTCCATTTATTTAAAAAAATAAAAGATATTTTTCTTTCAGAAAAATTTGCTATCTCCAATATTTCAAATACTTTCCCTCCAGGGCCCATCGAAAATTTCCACACTGTATATAATATGTTTATCAGCCATTTGCTTTTCATAATACAAGCGAAAGCTTAGTATGGGATCAGATCGTGCCGTGTGTGAAAATTGTCCTGAAATATTTATTTATTTTAAGTTGAATTCCACAGGTGACGCGAGGCGGGGCGCTAACACTAGTGTCGCTGTGGAAGTCGCAGTTCGACGACTCGTCCGATACTACTGATAACGAGTGGAGGCATGAACATGCGCAGGTTAGTGGGGCAAGGGGAAAAGGGGCAGGGAAAATAGTAAAAAAAAATTCTTAACATATATTTACAAGCAAAGCGATAAAAGTACATATCCTTTTTTGCAGTATATAAATCGGATATGGTGCAAGGGGCAAAGAAAAAAATATTATATGCAATTAATAGGCAAAGAGATTAGTAATAATCTTTGCGTGCAGAATATATGATGGGGCATGGGGCGAAAAGGTGATCTATATATGCAATATAAAGGCTAATAAATAGATAATAATAAGGCTCTTTTTCCAGTAAATATGATATTTCGAAAGTATATAAGACAAGGGACAATAGGCAAAGAAAAATTATAGTAAAAAATGCAATATACAGGCAAAGAGATAATAATAAATCTTTGTTTGCAGTGCAGTAAATATAAAATAAAATGATGGTGTCAAAGGAATAAAATGTGCTTCGGCATCAGCGCATCTTTATATTGTATGTAGTGTTGAGTCAGCGCGTAAGAACTGTGCAATAAATAAATAAATTCAGTTTATATTTAATTAATCTTTTATTCGAGTCATAGTAAATCATCCCCAACACGCTCACAATTACTGAAGTCATTATAAAATATATTTACATAGCATCAACTGTCTTTATAAGATAAAAATGAAAATGAGAAATAATATTTTATACACACAATTTTTAAATGACAGGAAATAAATAAATTATAATTATCAATTAATATCAATACATTAGTATTGGAATTTAAAGAGAGAGAGGAATTTATGAGAAATTTGTATACTACCACACGTACGTACTACGTACCACATAAAAAATTATAATACATGACACAGGCTATGAACAAGATCGTGTATCAAAAATAACAAACAAGTACATTGTGAGACACCTAATACTCATTCACCATGATCACTCAATACATATAAGAGCTATTTCATGTATACTATAACATTCTGTGAAGTAGTTTACTTACATAAAACAAATTCCACCATCGGAGCCACACATTACCAAATGCTATGACACTGATAACCTTAACATTCAAGCTATCGTAATTTTTATATAGAATCCTCATAAAAGAAATGTTTCGTACATTTCCAGTCTCCAGAACATCGTGCGAACCGCGCGTCCGGCATTTCCTCCAGCTCGAAGGAACCGCGCACTCAACTACCGCTCACATCGCAACAACACACGCAACACACGTCGCTACAACACACGCAACACACACAACACACGTCGCAACCAACACAGGCGACGCAAGCAACACAACCAACACCGACGCAACACACGCAGATCAGCGTGCACGTGCCGAGCGTCAAGGAGGTGGTCAAGGAACGAGTGTCGCCCGTGCAGCAGGTGGGTTTGTAGTAGTAAAAATAATGAAGTTATAGCTGCAGCAGTAGTAGAAGTGAAAGACGCAATAGCTGCAGCAGTTTTGTTTAATCTGTATTGTTTTGTGTTGCAGGCAGCGGACAGAGACAGCAAGGAGGGCGAGCGGGAGCGGGACAGCACGCGGTCGGCGCGCAGTCGGCCGCGGGACGGCGCGCGGGGCGCACGTGCGCGCTGCTGCGTGCGCGGCGCCGGCGCCGAGCGGTTCGCGCGCGTGCTGCCCGCGCTGCCGCGCAGCTGGTCGCTGCCGGCCATCGGTTAGTGCCGTTACTGCGTGCTTCATCAATTCTAAACCACTACAGGAGCTGAGAAAGTGCTAAAAAAGTGACCGACGAGTGCTAGAATCGATATTTCGTATTAATTTAAAATTGATTCAGACGGTAAAAACCTGTCTATCGCGTCATCGTTAATCAAGTAATGATCCAAATTCGTTATTACGCCATTCTTCAATGCCACAACGCATCATTGTTTATTATGTACAAACAATTCGCGATGCATCTCTTATGTTAACCACAACACTACAACCCCCCCTCCCCCCTCCCCCAGGCACCCACATCCGCGCGCTGCAGCCCCCCCTCCTGCAGCAGGCGTCGTTCGACGACGGTGTGGGCGCCCCGCTCCGCTACCGCGTGGACGCGGCGCGCGGGGTCGCGGCGCGCGTGCTAGCGAGCGAGGCGGAGCCCGCGCACACACGCGCGAGGAGCCTGCCTGTGAGTGTATACACGCATATAGATAATTATACACAATATAGAAAGATACATGGGGCATTTCACGCAAAACGGACACAGATTTCAGCGTCAAGTTTCAGATTTCGGTTATATTTTAATAATATGTTACACCTGTATGTATACCAAGTATACATACGAAATATTTTTGCATTTAGAAACTTAGTTTTCAAAATATAGGTATTTGAAGATGTCAATAAGCGCGAGGCATGCACGACTTCAAATGTTTTGAAATTAAATAAATTAATATACCCCACTAAATAACACACATACACACACTGATGTATTCATAGAAATAAACTCAGTTGACATACATAAAGGTTATAAAAATAGACACATTTACCGAATTGACATATTTCTTATTTGCCAGGATCAGTTATTAAAAGACACAGTTATAAAAACGGACACAGTTTTAGAAATGGGCACAGTTATATAAACGGACACAGTTTAAAAAAAAACAGACGCATTTATAAAAACGGCCACAGTTATAGAAAAATACAGATTTAGAAACGGACACAGTTATAAAAAAACAGACACAGTTATAAAAACGGCCACAGTTATTAAAAATACAGACACAGTTATAAAAACGGCCATAGTTATAAAAACGCACACCATTATAAAAACACGTTCGTTTTTATAAGTATAAATACGAACACAGTTATAACCCCTCGTTTTCACCAAAGTATAATACATGTATTTTACAAATTTGATACAATGTTTTCGTTTCTCATAGACATGTGTAAAACATGTTGTATACAAAATTTGATACATGTAGGATAACTTATATGAAACTTGTTGGTTGAAAACTTCTAGTTGCCTGATCAGTTGCCTACATGTTTATGATCTCTTGTTTTTGTTGTAGCAATACTTGTAGAATTCGAGACAAATTCAGTTGTACCTACTTTTATAATTTCTATTAAAAAAAAAAACTTGTGATATGTATGTATGTTGAAAACTTTATCCAACAAACATGGATAAAGTTTAAAACTTGTTTGTTACTAGTATTATACAGAAATTGCAATAAAATAAACAATACTTATCTAAACCACGACTGTGTTTTGTAGGTGAGAACGCTATCAATGGATCAGACAAGTTCTACCATGTCACAGACTTCAGTGTAAACGCAAATGTGTTTTATACTTGTATAAATACTTGTTGGCTACAAAGTGTGAACGAAAGAATGTTTGATACAGTCTCAATACATGTGTAAAATAAATAATTATGTTTTGAAAAGTATTCTACAAGTTTTGTATCAAACTAGTATTTAACTTGTTTCTTGGTGAAAACGAGGGGTAACGAACATACCAGACACTCCAAAACAACCACCCAAAATACCCCGTATAACGTCATCATCTCCCCCACAGAGCGTGTCCCGGTCGAGCGGGTCCGGGTCCCCGCCCCGCGCGCCGCCCCCCCGCGAGACCACTGTGTCCAGCCGCCTCGAGATACGCGTGCGCCCCGCGCCCGGCAACGCTGAGCCCACACACTCGGGTACGTACCACACAGAGCGTGTCCCGGTCGAGCGGGTCCGGGTCCCCGCCCCGCGCGCCGCCCCCCCGCGAGACCACTGTGTCCAGCCGCCTCGAGATACGCGTGCGCCCCGCGCCCGGCAACGCTGAGCCCACACACTCGGGTACGTACCACACAGAGCGTGTCCCGGTCGAGCGGGTCCGGGTCCCCGCCCCGCGCGCCGCCCCCCCGCGAGACCACTGTGTCCAGCCGCCTCGAGATACGCGTGCGCCCCGCGCCCGGCAACGCTGAGCCCACACACTCGGGTACGTACCACACAGAGCGTGTCCCGGTCGAGCGGGTCCGGGTCCCCGCCCCGCGCGCCGCCCCCCCGCGAGACCACTGTGTCCAGCCGCCTCGAGATACGCGTGCGCCCCGCGCCCGGCAACGCTGAGCCCACACACTCGGGTACGTACCACACAGAGCGTGTCCCGGTCGAGCGGGTCCGGGTCCCCGCCCCGCGCGCCGCCCCCCCGCGAGACCACTGTGTCCAGCCGCCTCGAGATACGCGTGCGCCCCGCGCCCGGCAACGCTGAGCCCACACACTCGGGTACGTACCACACAGAGCGTGTCCCGGTCGAGCGGGTCCGGGTCCCCGCCCCGCGCGCCGCCCCCCCGCGAGACCACTGTGTCCAGCCGCCTCGAGATACGCGTGCGCCCCGCGCCCGGCAACGCTGAGCCCACACACTCGGGTACGTACTAGATACATAAATAATAAATAAATATTATACGACATTATTACACAAATCGACCTATTTCCACAGTAAGCTCAATTAAGGCTTGTGTTGTGGGTACTAGGCGACGATAAATATAATATTATAAATACATATATAGATAACGCCCAGACCCAAGAACAAATAATTGGGTTCATCACACAAATATTTGCCCTAACCGGGGATCGAACCCGGGACCGTCGGCTCAGTAGGCAGTTACCACCACTGCGCCAACCGCGTCGTCAACTAGACGTTATATCCCTCTCTATCCTTATTGTGGACAGCAACACATCCCAGGGAGTGGATGCTTATGGGCGGCGTGTATCGCTAACACCAGGCGACGCGTCTGCTATTTTGACTTTTTAATGTGTGCGTGTGTAGTAAAGTAACACACACAATTGTGTTATTTTACTTCGGATTTTTTTCGTTATTCTGTACGACACTGAATCAAATGAAAATATATTTTACGTGTTTCTCGGTTGAAAACTGAATTCAACAAAAATTGCGTAAAAATTTACTTATATGCCTACTAGACACAATTCTGATTGCAGAATTTATTAACTAAAAACGTGCGTTCCACGTCGCTTAGACTACTTTCTAATTATTCATATTTCATATAAAAAAAGCTTGTGTGCTAAGCACACGTGTCAGAAGTGAAACTTCTTTGGCAAATTTCAAAGATACCAAAATCGTCACTTACTGCATGGCGTGACGATATTGTCATGCCGCAATCTTGAAATTTTCTTCTCAACACGCCTAAAGAAGTTTTAAAAATATCAAGAAGTCATAATAAAACAATGTATAATTGTTAGTGCGCATCCAGTCCGTGGTGAGCGGCGCGGGCGAGGCTCGTGCCGAGGACGCGTCCATTTATTACGACGCGACGGACCATCAGAGGGACAAGCGGTGAGATATACACACACACACACAAACTGATATAATGTACGCTTTGACATGTACGTGAACACTTTGGGATGTACGTTACACTTTTACACGTATACGTACACTTTGACATGTACAATTACACTTATACATGTACACTTATACTTTGGCATGTACAATTACATGTTAATATGTACACTTATATTTTATATGCACACTTACACTTTGACATATTTGATACGTACACTTTACAAACATACAAATATACACTTTGATATAAAGTGTTTAGTACTAATCATATACAGAATGACACTTTGTGTTTAAAACCCTCCACCGTCTCTTTAATTTTAAAGCCAGCATTAGTACATTAAAATTCCTCCACTCTCATAAATCAAATTAATTTAAAATAAAAAACAAACAATCAAAGCTTGATTGACTTCCAATCTGCGTCACAAAATAAATAAATAAAATATATTATGTATATGAGGCAAAGAGTGTATTTTTATTAATTCGACCGAAAAAATGTGAAATTTTTTACATAAAATTTAAATACATGACTTTGATGCAGTTCGTCAACTCGCAGTGTGGAAAAGAGCCACAGCCCGGCCGTGGAGAGAACCAGACTTGATGCTATACAAGATAGGTGAGTTTTATCATATTATATTAATATAAATAAAAATTATAATAAAAAATCGCTCAAGTAACTAGAGGATAATGTAGTTTGCTATAGGTGAAAGAATTTCCAAAATCGGTGCAGTAGTTTTTGAATAAATATTTCGCAATAAATTTACAAAGAATTTGAGCGACTGTTTTGACTTTTTTTCTTTCTTTTACCATGATATTATGGTGATGACATAATGTTATTTATTATGCAAATGTAAAACAATAATCTATTACTACAACCCATATACGATTTAAATTCGCACTTTTATTGATAAAACTAGTCTTCTTTTAGAGACCCTTTTGAATCGTCAAAGTACGGAAAAATAATCATTTACAGTTCACAATTTAAGATTTTTAGTACTATATTATGGTTTATTTGATAATATTTCAGAAGCAGTTCATTACGACGCGACGGCAGCGCCGCGGGAGATGCGTCGAGTCTCAGAGATGTGAGTGTTTTGTTGTATTTTTTTGATCTTTAGTCATTTTACATCTCTAGATAAAAAAATGTTACGGTGACGTAAAAAAAGGACATCATTTTCATACATTTTATATAACAGTCGTAGTTATGACTTGAAATATGTTTTTAAGAATTTCATTGTGTGCTAGTGTTATTTTGGTAAGAAAAAAAATTATTTTAATAAAGATTTCAATCCTATCATAAAAATATCAAGACGTAACATACATATCAATTGTTTAAAAACGACTTATGTCACATCACACATACAATTGTCCGTAATGAAAATGGAACAGTGAAACATAATTCATTTGCCCCTTACTCCACTAGGGACACGGGACTTACCCTCTTTCATGTATTATTATTGATTCACAGCGCTCATCGGGCAGCGGCTCCCGTATACCAGTAGCGCGTGGTACCGGTACCACTGGGACTGGTACCACTGGTATCGGTACCGGTGGTAGCGGGGGTAGTGGGGGTGAGAACAGACTGGCCAAGTGTGCGTCGTGGGCTGGGGCACCACATGGTGGGGATAGCCATAGAGTGGACGATCTGACGCCCGGTGAGTTTCATGTAATAATAATAATTGTTATTGACATGAGTTTGAGGAAAAGCACTCTTATTCGTCTTTATCAAATAAAATAGGCAGAAATAGCATATGAGTAAATAAATATTAATAATAAAATTCTTACCTATTTTAATAGATTGGTTACGAATAAAATAAAATTTATTTACTTACCTATTGGAATCTTTTTGATGATTCAATTATTATATATTTGCATCATGTTTTTCCATAAATATAATATACAAAGTTGCAACTGAAAATACAATCGGCCATGACATTGTTCAACTGGCAAACTGTCAGTTGTCGTGACGTGTCGATTTTTTTTATTATGACCCACAAAAATCAAAATATTTTTTTTAGGTTTGGAATTGTAAATATGTACATTTAGAAATATTTGATTGTCGTCATATTATAGAATCCAAACCTGAAATAAATATATATTACTACTAGAATTCCGCCCGCGGCTTCGCCCGCGTTTTCAAAGAAAAACTTGCATAGTTCCCGTTCTCATGGGATTTCCGGGATAAAACCTATCCAATGTGTTAATCCAAGTTACCCTCTATATGTGTGCTAAATTTCATTGTAATCGGGTCAGTAGTATTTGCGTGAAAGAGTAACAAACACACACACACACATCCTCACAAACTTTCGCATTTATAATATTAGTAGGATAACGCAACATATTCACCATATATTACCAACCACATACACAAAAAAAAACTTCAATTTTTCTAACACTTTCGTATATATTGTCAGCACTACGTCGTCGGCGGCAGAACGCGGACAAGTACGCGGTGGATCCGGCGAGAGAACTCAACTTGCGGTTCGCGAGACCGAGACACAGACAGACCGCGCACGCGCAGAATAAGTGAGCATTTTATATATAAATTATAGGTTGTAGTTATTGGAATATTGCAAATAGGTTGTAATGTTTTAGTAATTTGAAAGTATACTTAATTATGATATTATATTTATAGTCGTATGTTGTTTAAAGTTTTGAATTGTTGTTTAAGTGATGTGTAAGTATTGTAATTGATTATAAATTTATTGGATTATTGTGTTAAATTATACGTTTGTTTTTCATGAATAATGTCAATATTTGGTAGGAACTGACATTTTTTTACATGACATGACATTAAAGTTATGTCATGGCAACGAAATTGTGCGGTATAAAGTAATGTCTGTAAAACAAAATTACAATTTGAAAATGAATATGAAATGCGAGATTTATCTACATATTAATTCATATTTTTGAAGTGAAAACTTCTTTAGCGGCGTTGAGCACTTTTTCTGTAATGGGTATAAAATCTTAAACTCGCGTCGGGACACGTGACCTGATCGAAAGAGCGTAAGACGGATGGATATCAAACATTCTCAACGTTAATAATCAAGTTTTCACTTCTGCCGGCACTTCCCCAGTGCAACCCGTCTTTTTTTATTATCCCTACACACAATACACACGATTCAAATAAATATTTTAGCCTAAATAAACAATAATAATGATTTGCAGCACGAGTCGCGCAAACAGCGCCCCCCGCGAGCCCGCCCCCTCCCACTCCGACTCGTCGTCCTCCCCCTCGCCCCCGCCGCCCCCCGCCAACGGGGGGACTGGGGCCAGTGGGGGCAGTGGGGCGAGTGGGGCAGGCGCGGTGCCCCCCGCCCCGGGGGCAGCCCCGCCGGCACACAACGCGGCGAGGGCCCGGCGGTTCCGACCGCTGTCTATTGCGCCCTAGCTCAGTGAGTATAGCTTGTATTGGGGCAAGTGGGGGCAATGGGGCAAGTGGGCCATTCAGTTAGGTAAATCTAAATAATTCTATTCAATATTTCTAAATGTAAATCTACAATTTAGTACAAACGATTTAACTAACATTAATTATTATATCAAAAAATATACAAAACTATATATAACTTTAAAATTTTGTTTCACAGGATCTGACGAGCAAGTGTGACGGCGAAACATACGTACCTCAATGTGTTATATGTAACTATACATATTGTTACACCTGACTATATCCATACTTTTCCCTTACTATTTGTGTACAGTGTACAAATGACGTCACGATTTTCTTAACGTTTGCCATAGATGTCAAAGTGATTACGCATGTCAAAGTGGAATTGTTTGACATAAAAATGTCATGGCATCTGTTAAATTATGAAAGTTTCAGATGTTGTTTCTAATATGATTTTTAATGTAAAATTTCTGGATGTAACGGTTTAAAAATATTTTACGTTTACGTAAAATGAATTGTTTTATACTTTTTATGAAGGAAATGCATTCATTTGTGATTAAAGAAGAATAATTTGGTTGTGAATACAAATTGGCGGTTAACGGTAGTGCACAAATAAGTAGATGTTATTTTGAAATTACATATATTTTTTATAATTTTTTAATTTGGAAGACCTCGTGGGATAATACTTTTCGCTTTTTCGTAAGAAATTGAGGGGTTTTGGATTTGATTGCAAAAATTATTTTAATTAAAATGTGTCGTGACGTCATTTGACATTAATCTCGGTACTATTTTTGGTAAAATTTTAATTTTAATAATAATTGTATTGCTATTGAGAGGCTTTTGTTTCGGGAATTCTAAAATGTTTAAGATATTTATTTTTCTATATTATGTAATGTTTAGAGTTATGCAATTTTAAATCTTTATTTGAATAACATAAGAACGGATGTAGCTTGATAAAATAAGAATTTATAGTTACTTGAAATAATAAATACAAAAAATTATTTTACTAAAGCAAAAATACCATCTTTTTTGGCACAACATGACATTTATCTTTCTTATAGTGTTTCAAGTAATTATAAATTCTGTGTCTAAATTTAAACTCCTAGAAGCTATCTCTTAAGGCTACACCATTGCTAAGAGTTACTAAGATCCTCGAAAGTGACATGTTTGGGAAATAATGAAATGTTTTCAATACGTATACTATTACCTCGTTTTGACAGATAATAAAAAGTATCCACGTTTTTAAAATGTAAACAAAATATGATTAGTGCTCTGGTTTTTTTTTAATATTTTATCTATAATAACTGTGTTGTAACCTTTAAAATCTTTAGATTACATGATTAGTGAAACAGCACGGCAGGACGCAAAATTGTGCAAAATGGAGGACAAATTTGATTTGACAGATTTGATTGTCTTAGTGCATTTATGTGTGTCAATAAATTCAATATAGTTAACTATAAGATGGTTTACATTGTGTCAAATCGATTCATACCGTTTGGCATTGATTGATCCGTCGTGTCTAATCGATTCATACCGTTTGACATTGATTTATCCGTCGTGTCTAATCGATTCATACCGTTTGACATTATCTCAGACACTTTGACATGTAATTTTAATACCTAGATCTCTTAGATAGGACATTCGCCTTCGCTATCGTTAGGTAAGAACTGTTGATCGGTTTGTGAGCTTCGTTTAATAATAAAGAAAAATTATTAAAATGTAAAAAATATTACGATTTTTTCGGTGAATAAGTAATGTATCGGCGAGTTTTTGAACGATTCTCAATCCCATGTGCTAAAAATATCAATTATGAGACAAATAAACTTATTAATCATTTTTATGACGTAAACAGTTTCTGTAACTACTACATAAGAAAAAAAAACAAACATTAAGAATAAAAAAATAATTTGTAGGTATCACATCACAAAAACTCGCTAATACACGGATCCGAGTATGTTAAGCTTATCTTCTGAAATTATACGGACTTATTTATAGAATAGGACAATTGTAAAAACAAAAATATATCTTTATTATAACATTGTTTTACAATTTTGCGGCGTGTGATTTAAATAATAATACCGATTCGTCTAAATTTGGTGTTAATTTTTAATTTTGGATTATTAAAATTTAGTTTTTATGGTTTTATTTTGATGACGCGCGGTAGATTAAATATATTTAAGACGCCAATGATCCAATTTTTTATTTATATTAATTATTTTGAAGACTTAAACGCTCACTATTTTAGTTTCTCCTTAATATATTTATAATTTAATTACTCTAAGGCTCGAATTAAGCGAAAGAAACATACTCAAATGAAAAATATAAAAAAAGTAATTGCCTCGAAATTTTTATGGATTGAAAAATAATTATAAAAAAATATAGATACAAGAAATGGTGCGTTAGAATGCTATAGATTATTTTCCAAGCTTTCCGCTAACGCTGATATTTTTATTAGATTCCATCGAATTTTTAACGTAAATCATCAAAAATTGGTGATTTAATATACCTTCATATCAATGTTTTCCTTCGGATTAGTATTTTAAAGAGTCACGTACGATATAGAAAGAAAAATAAATAAAAAAAAGCATTTCCTTAATATTGTAATGACGCGTGAAATATTTGCGTTCGGTGCGTTTTTGAGATTTTAGTGATGTGTCCCTTTGAATGTTTCGAATGAATAATTCTTTATCTATAATATTTTTTTATGGTAAACTAAAAACCCATATTAATACATCTTTTACAGTTAAATATTCAGAAAATAATTCATATTCTTACAAATAGTGACATATTGTGATCATGAGTACATTAATTAGATTATTTTGATAAAAAATTCCCGGTAACTTTTCTAATATAGAATTTAATACAATAGAACGGTTTATTAATATGGGTTGTCTTAGATTTAACGCATTTTTTAAAAAAGGTCGCTAGGATTGACTGAAATGAAAAAAATGTCATTTGTGTTGACATTTTATGACATGATTGTATTGGATTGTAATTTCATGTCATTGGCTGCATTTGTAAATCGTTTCTCGATTAGCTCTCTGTTTATTCGTGCAGGCGATGACATAAAGCTGCGTGCACACTGCGCCACTAATATCTTCAGTGTTCACATTTTAAATATATTTATCGCGGAAATAATTTTGGTGGCGTAGTGTGTACGCGGCTTTTAATTTTTAATGTGAAGGAAACGCTTGTAAGGTAATTTGCAAGCGTTTTTGAGGGCACAAGTAGAAGGTACTTCGGTGTCTCTTGAAGTATATTGACTGTATGCGAGGTTGGACTGAGACTCCAAGGTGTAAAATTTTTAATATTAATCTGTTTTCTTAATTATTATTAGTGTTGCACGGGAATCTCGACGATATTAGAATATTTATTTTGCGGCGACATTCGACAACGATGGTTCATACGTTTCATTTTATATCCCCGATAGTCTAATATCTTCGAGTTCTATACATATGTATAAATTATATTATTATTATATTATATATATACGTTACGTAGACGCCATTCAACTCTAGTCTCCGCTGCTTAGAATAGAGAAATGTATGTAATAATTAAAAAGTATCTAGCGGTAAGGTTTATTGGTAATTTTTGGGCGGTTTCTGTGACTGTCAGGCGCGAGTCTGACAGCTGTCAGCGAGTGTGACGTCTGTCAGCGATCTGACGGCTGTCAGCGATCTGACGGCTGTCAGCGTTGCGTCTGACGGAGGTGAGCTGATACATCGCTTGGAACGTGGGTTCCGGAACACATTCTAGTCTACGAACAGCTTCCGTCTCATAGTTATATCGGTGACAGATTAAAAAAGTCGAGAAAATTATTTTTGACAAATAAAAATTATGTATAAAGTTGTTGTTATATTATACTTAGGCCCTTTTTTAAATGAGCATGTTGAGGCGATGCGCTGAATTTGTCTTATGTTACAAGGATGCACGCTCGGTTACGTTTTGTTTTGCGATATTTTTTTTTATATTTACCGAAATATGCACAATGAAATTTAAATAAAAGGTATTTGTCCTTATATTGTTGTTTTATTTTACTGGCAATCAAAATGATACTGGTCGCTATCCTTAATCCTAACTACCACTGAAAAATTATAATTAGCAAACGTTGTCCTGAAAACACCTTTATCACATAGAAGTATAAAAAATTGTTTTCGAAATCAGATTTACGAATACCTACACAGCTACACATAGAAATTCATACAGAGATAGGTCAAGTCGTCAACTACATCAATTTCTATTCATTATGTTATTTTCCCAGCGTTTCGCACATTTTGCAGCGAGCGTGTGCGAAACGTCTTAAAATCCGTTAAAATCTTTAATGTAAAATACTCGCGTAAAATCAAAAACTAGAAAATACCTAAGTTTATATAGTAGTTACATAACAACTAGTTATTTAAGATGAATCTAACATTTCTCAAGCTAACATCCATCAAGCTGTTAAAGAGCGTATGAAAAAACCTATGGTTAGGGAGCCAGGTGCAAATTTGGTTAACTATATCCTCTCAAGAGATAATTCGTCAGACGCATGAGAGTATAGTATTATAAAGCCTCGTGAACGTCAGCTGGCGCTCGGTTGGGGGGGTGAGCGGTTGTAGCCTCCCACGCACATAGGAAAAAAAATACATTCACTCATTCATTTCCTCTCAGCTAAAAATTTGTCAAATTGTAGCTGACCCAATATCTCAACGAAAAAAAATAGTCAGCTGGTTACAACATGGTGTATTATACGTCAGCTGGTGTCTCGAACATGAAAGTTAAATTTAAAGAAAAATTTATTTTCCGTTATTTCCTCTCAAACAAAAATTTACCTGATGATAGCTTATATGTAACTGTGGATAAATATATATGTCAGCTGGCTGTATCTTAGTGGAAAAACCGTCAGCTGATACGGGAGGCTACAACCGCTCTTCCCCCCAACCGAGCTCCAGCTGACGTTCACGAGGCTTCATAATACTATACTTTGATGCATTTTACTAATTACCGCTTGAGAGGAACTTGGTCATAAAATCTGCTGCTGGCTCCCGGACCACTACATACATATTTTCGATTACAATTTATATACCTACTTATATCGACGGTACATTCATCACATACATTCGAAAATCGTAGATTCCGAGGGCCGAGGCATAGGTAATTATTAGGTTATTATTAGTTACGAAATCAGCATTTGAAACCAGCAACCTTTTCAGTAAGTAGGTTACTTCCATTTCTAATCCAGTCTAGAATTTGACACCTATTTTAGGCATATAATTATGTTCCTATATCCTAAGTATGTAGGAACATTTATAGGTACATGATTTTGAAAATCCTAAATAATTTAACACGCTTTTTTCATTCGAAATTATTTTTCCTCTATATTGTTTATTGTAATGAACTTACAAAATAATGATCATAAAATCCTATAAATGTGATATCTATTTAAAACAGAAATTTTGTTTCCGTACTTTTTTCGCTCCTCAACTTTCAACCTCTCTGGAGCCTTTATCTATAATATCTTTTTCCGAAAACCCCTGAACTTAACTTTGGGCTAAACGTAGTATAAATCTAGATAGAATATCTATAGACTTCAAGTTTATTTCAGAATAGAAATGTTTGCTTTCTATTATGGCAGTAGGTTTCATGTGATTTCGGAATTATGCATGATGGTAAAATTTAAAATTTCGAACAATATGTACTCATGTGTCCAACAAATCTTTCAACAGATTATTTAAATTTATCTTACAACCATATAAAGATTTCCGTAACCCCTTATATTTTAAGTCGCATATACACGTAGCAAACTTGAATAATAATTAAGTATGAATTTAGATTTTCCATCCGAATTCCGCATCATAAATTCCATACAAAAGATTTTTTTAGTTCCACAACGCATCGAAATCGAATAGCAAATCGGGCACGAATTTCGCAGCCTTTTCATAACAACATTAACAGTATCTTTTAATCTATATATGAGCGGTCTTTGAGCATATAATCAGTACTTGAGTATTTTATTCATACTAGTTTAAAGTTTTACTTGTACCTACTTTTTGTATACATCATATTGCAAACAATAGAAATAAAAAATTGATCATAAGTCGGGATTAGATTCTACTATTTATTGGTTTTATGTGCCTATTCTTGAAACATGTATGTTTGTCGTGGCAATATCGTAGATTTGCTCACTTCATGAAATGATAAACCAGAAGCGAATAGCTTTCAGAAAACAAATAATATAGTAGGATATATAAATATAGTAATATAGGATTTTAGACACATTTATTCTTGAACATAAGATATCCGCAGTTTCCACAGTACTCGTACTTCGTCGTAAATTCTTTGCTATGACCAGCTAGGTATGACTTTCTTCAATGTAATTGAACGATTTATGAAGTTTTTTACTGCGAGAAATAAAATTTTCGCCTGCGCCATCTTCACACATAAACACCATGGGCGTAGCCAGCCATGGGCTCAGGGTGGGGCAATCATATAAAATAATATTATGTAACTAGAAATACCCTAGGTCTTATCCCGGTTAAATTTTAAGGTTCCAAACCTCAAAAGGAAAAAACGGAACCCTTATAGGATCACTTTGTTGTCCGTCTGTCTGCCTGTTTATCTTTAAACTTTTTTCTCAAGAACGCGTAGAAATATGAAGCTGAAATTAATATTAAATACTAATGTCTACCGCCCGTTGAAGCTGTGAAAAAATTAAACTTATAAACTAACGCAATCAAAAGATACAGCCGTTTATGCTGCAAATTGCGACTTTCGCAAGGGAATCATAGCCTACAGGGTACTTTCCGTGAACACAGAATCTTGAAATTTGGTTAGAAGCAACAAGCAACATCTTATATGACAGATACAAGTATAATTGTGAAAAAATTATAAATTTTCTGTAACAACATATTTAAACAGGCTCATACGCAACCATCGGTGCGCAAGTTCAACTCACGGTTTTTATTTCATACAAAATGGTCAGAAGGGTCTATAGGGACAACACCCGGCCTTGTATCAAGAAATAAGTTAACAGTTGTGTCTTCTAGATACTACATGGATGTAGTTAATTTAGACACAACCAAAAAACCGGCCAAGTGCGAATCGAACTCACTTACCGAGGGTTCTATACAAACATGTTTTTTTTGTTGTTACTTTAAATTTATGCTTTTCGCAATATTTTTCTTTATCTGCGCTATATGAAGTTACTTAATACAGATTCTGGTTTCACGGGAAGTACACTGTAGGTTTTGTTCCTTGGGACCCTATCGATTCTTGAAATTTTTTAGCAAAAGCGGCTGTATCTTTTTGATTGCTTTGCCTAGTAGTTGGATTCTTAATATTTTTTTGCTTCAAGGGACCTTAGATTTGAGTATTCGATAAAGTTTTAAGCAATACATCCACGCGTTCCTGATAAATAAGGTGTTGACAGGCAGACGGACAACAAAGTGATCCTATATGGGATCCACTTTTTTCCTTTTGGTGGTTCAGAACCCTAACCATATGTTTAGGGCTACTTTATTATACAGTTTAGCGTTCTATAAATACAATAATTTGATTTGTTAATTATAGTTGAATATAGAAATGAAATATAGTTTAAAAAGTTTTTGGTCAATATCTCAAAATCCACCTTGGGGCAAAAGTTATTAATGTGAACTTTTTTGTAGATAATGTTTTCCATTGCCCATATTTTTTGAGTAGGTATAGAACGTTTAATGTAGAAATAGCGCGGGCGGCCGAAATAAACTACTTACCTATAAATTTTTAAGCACTACAGCACATAGTTTTTTTTAGTTTGTTGAATTTGTACCATTATATACTATGCATACCTTGAAATTTTCGATTAAACGCCCAGTAGTCAACAGTAGTCAACAGTCCAACATTAAATGTTCTATAACTCGAAAAATACGGCATTAGAAAAAAATTCAAACAAATGCTGTAGAGTGTAGAGAATAAAGTGCTCTCAAAAATAGCCAAAAACGATAAACCGGTTCATTAAATAGCCCATAAATCGTAAACGATAAGTTTTAAAAAAAGTTTACAGGGTGAAAAAGATTCGAAATTTAATTCTCTACAAAAAAAGTCAAAATAAAAATCGGAGAAAATGATTGCTAGAGCAGGCTCCAAGGAGATGTTGGTTTGCATAAATAGCGGACCTAAATCTGACTTCTGATATATATTGTATAGATCCCAGACATCCTTTAAACAGATGTTGCCAACCAGTTTTGTGGTCCCCTTCCCCGCACCCCGGTCATTAAATATGGCATACAAAGAAAAAAATAAAAATTTCCAAAACATGCCGCGTGGGGTATCAAATGAAAGAGCTTATTGAGTAGATCACGAATATATAGCATACTATAACATTTCTTACACTTTCTCTAAGATTTTTTAGAAAATTTACGAAAATGGTCCATTTTTGAGTTAACTTTAAACCACTATAGATTGAAAACTCATGAATATATTTTTTAAATTATTATTTTAAATAATTAACAATAGTCCATTGTTGACGATTCAATAGTTCGTACAGTGAAATAGTTGCATGGGGGAGTGGGGGAAGCATTCAAAGATGGCGAGTATATTTTCAAGTTTATGCCAGAAATAAAGGCCTAATACAAAAATATCGGTGTCAGGGCTTAGAATAATTATCTCTGCACTGTCGTTGTGTTTGACAGAATGAAAAATATGGCAGAATATTCTTGAATCAGCCTCTTAACTTCATCAGCCTCTTCTAAACTTGAAAATATACTCGCCATCTTTGAATGCTCCCCCCACTCCCCCATGCAACTATTTCACTGTACGAACTATTGAATCGTAAAAAATGGACTATTGTTAATTATTTAAAATAATAATTTAAAAAATATATTCATGAGTTTTCAATCTATAGTGGTTTAAAGTTAACTCAAAAATGGACCATTTTCGTAAATTTTCTAAAAAATCTTAGAGAAAGTGTAAGAAATGTTATAGTATGCTATATATTCGTGATCTACTCAATAAGCTCTTTCATTTGATACCCCACGCGGCATGTTTTGGAAATTTTTATTTTTTTCTTTGTATGCCATATTTAATTACCATTGTGGGGAGAGGGGGACCACAAAACTGGTTGGCAACATCTGTCTATAGGATGTCTGGGATCTATACAATATATATCAGAAGTCAGATTTAGGTCTGCTATTTTTGCAAACGAAACTTCACTGAGAGTCCGGTCTATGCGTTTGTGTACGCAATTACGCATAAGATAAATCGTACCAGCTTTTTGTTTTGATCGCATTTTTTTATGTCGACTGACGACTTCTCTTACAAATATTAAGTATATAGTTAGTGCCTAGATAATTTAGTTTTTTAAATTTGGTTAGGTAGGTACCTTCCAGGTCAGAGCCAGGGTGGGGCAAGTGCCCCACCCTGCCCCACCGTGGCTACGCCCATGATAAACACAGCGCTTGCATCGCCTCTACCAATAATTACTGTAACTACTTTAGGATTGCACATTTCATGAAAAAACCGCGTGTTTAGTTGCCCATATCGAGAAACGATTTCTTATCATTGATATGCTCAAACCAAATCATGATGTGGCCGATAGACATTCTGCCATGTCAGCCATGTCAGCAAGAAATGCGACCATTTCATGAAGTGAGCAAATCTTCGATATGGCCACGACATGTATATGTGTGTAAAATCCAATATAGACCACGATCTATACTACCTACATAGTATAAATTGGTGCTATATATACTTACTGACTATTTGTATAACTAGCGACCCGCCCGCGGCTTCGCCTGCTTTGTTTAAACCCCTTAATGGAAACCTCTGTCGAGAATCACTATATCTAATAAAAAAACCGCACCAAAATCGGTTGCGTAATTTTGTAAGATTTAAGCACATGTAGAGATATAAGGCCAGGGAAAGCGACTTAGTTTTATACTATGTAGTGATTAATGAGACATCTTTCTGCAACGTGATCAAAAACGTTCAGCTGTTAAGACTACAACGACGAGTAGAAAGAAATGCCTACATGCAGAAAATTACACTACTACTACATGGATAATTATGTAGCAGTCAATCTAATAATTGATTGTTGAAATTTAATGTGTAAACGTAACTAGTTTTAAAAATTTCTAAGGTTGAGAAATGACAGAGGAAATAAAACAACATTATAAACAATCAAAATATATTTTTAATAGGAACACAATAAATAATTATTACAATCCACAAAAACCACATTATCTTATACATTTTAAAAGATTTAATTTTATTAGAATTTTAAAAGCTTAAACTACTTGGCTTATTTACACAGTATAGGTAGTCTAGGTATTATATAGTATAAAATAATATAAGAAAATCTTTATAAATAGTTTAGATGGAAAATATTAAGATTAATTTAAATTCATCGACATCAGAACTAATAAAATCGGTAAGTTTTATTATAAACTAGCGATCCGGCCCGACTTACATGTTTACGTTTTCTCTACATAAGAACCGTCCTCGTACTACAAAAACAAGTATCGAAATCGGTCCACCCGTTCACGCGTGATGCCGTGACCAAGGAAAACGGGTTTCATTTTTATATTTTATTATAAATTTTATTGCTCATTGAACATTATTGACGTAATGGTCATCACATGTAGGCGATTATGATAGTGATATTTATTACAAAAAGATAGATGATACTAAAAATACTTTCAATAACATTTTTAACCAAACCGAACCTAACAATAACATTGAAATTATTGACTGTCAATTGTCTGTCACCCTATTGACTGTCAATAGTCATAAGACATACTTATTTTAAATAATTTTTCATAATTTTTTTTTCAACGTTTAATGTAAATAAACATATTTTCTTGCTATTTCGTTGTTTTCGTTAGGTTCGGTCAATGAAATTCACAACAAAATCATCCATATACGCGACACAAATACAAACCACACAAATCCATTACTTTACACCTGTCTGTCTGTCTGTCTGTGTAGTTAACACTACGAGTGATACATCGTGAGTAAGCACTGACTCACTACACGCATGTAACGCTCCCACACCGACTTCAGGTCTGCTTCCCTGGTGACATACATATTTGTTAAAAACCTTATGTTAGATCCAATGTGATTTTTTTTATTATTAAATCCATCCATACACGACTTGCTGATAAATGATAATGTCTTAGGTTATAATTAATCAATGTTTTCATATTCGAAATATTTTAATAATTGTAAAATTTCATCGTCAAACAGGATTCGAACGTGCGTCTTTCGAAAAAACATGTCTTGAATAAAATTGCACAACTTTTTTACCTTCTATAATCATAATGTGTAAAACAGCGGGGTTAATTACTTCCCTTATAAATCAAGAGCGACACAACAGATTTTAATATTTGGTAGTTTTGTCTCCACGTGCATTGGCATACAAGAAACACCTGAAATGCAGATTACCCTAAATAAAATAAATAGTAATTAATACACTATCTACATACCTAAGCACATCCATCTGCAGAGCGCACTGTTCGTACGCGCAGAGGAACTGCGCCAGGTCGGTCTTCGGCCAACTGCCCAGACGCAGCGGCTCTATGCATCTGTTATTGTATTGTTCATTTTATTTATTTCCATAGTATTAAATGAATTTTTAAATAAACGACCAGTGTTTTATTTTTTAATTACTTTTTGTTGTATTGTTTAAGATAGATGGAAAGATAAGCGTTTTTTTTTTCATGAATACAAAGGAAAACATTAATACAAACAAAAATCAAACCAATTAAACCAATAAAAATATTCTTGTGACAACTATTCGTAAGTGAAAATACTTTTTCAGGCTACTACGGAACAGATTAGATAAAAATTAAAAATCCGCTAAATTATTGTTTGGAATAAAATAAGTTATCCATTTAAACTTATATTTACTGACTCACCTCTCAAGCAAGTCCACAAACAGCGAGCGCAGTTCCCTCGCGCGATGCAAGTTCACCGCAACACCCACCAGTGCGCGTGTGTACAATCTGTTAAACACAATTTATTATACAGGGTGTCCCTAGAAGTAGTGATATACTGAAGTTGGGATGTAGAGCGATTTGTCGTATTTTCGGAGTTATGACGCTTTTTTTAATTTTTCATCTATCGGCGAGTACGATGAGATTTTTACTCATGGTGACGTGACTTATTGCGGTAGATGCTTGATTTCTGTATATATGATAATTATTAACATAATGTTACCTAAAATTAAGTTCGAGTTCCTGGTATGACTTTTCCAACAGCTTCGGTTTCAACCGCATGCAGATTAAACTGAAAATTACAAATATGTATATGTTTAGAGGTTTACTATAGTGTCTGGTTTAAAAAAAATTATAAAATACATTTAGTTTAATTATTTTTACTAACATGCTGACTTGGGGACCAAAACATCATGCATTTATGAATTTTGTAAATGTTGCTATTGTAATCAATGATCATAACTTATATTCATATTCTATTCTATTAGTTCTGTCGACTGTCACTATTCTATTCGTCAGTCAGTCAGTCAGTCAGTCGGTCAGTCAGTGAGCGGCACGTACTGCTTGTGCTCCTTCTCCTTGTCGAGCAGTATGCGCAGGTCGCGCAGCTCGAGCAGGAACTCGCGGTCCATCTCCGTGTCGTAGTACTCCGGGCCCGTGCAACTGTACGTCCAGCTGCCCATTATCGCCTGTTTACGTTATTTTTTAGATAAAATATGCGATAAAAATAATAATACGAATGTCAAATTTCATTTGAGTAAGTGTAAGCGCAAACGGGCCACGGACCACGGCTACTGGTGACCGAAAACATATGAAAAAATTAGTCAAGTGGCTGTCGCTGGCCACTAGTAAACGATTCAATGGCTACTAAAATACTTTTTAAATGTTAACATTAAGATTGAGATCAAAGCAAATGACGAACGCAATGTACATGTAACATACAATATAATCAATATTCATTATTCAGTTAGATTTCAAACAAGTAACTAACCTGTGCACAATGGAAGAAATCGTTGAAGGACAAATACTGCAGTTTCCTCTTGGTCGTCTCGAAGCGCATACACGCCAGGAACACCACGGCGCCGTACTTTCTGCACACGTTTTATATATCCATGTAATATTAATGGTAATATTTCTATTGTTATGCGCGGTCGAGTAAAAGACAGATAAACAGTTATTTCAAACCATATTAAGGTTGTGTTGATTTGACATTTTTTTTACTATACAGTCCTCGTTGATACATAAGGCTATAAAGTATAAAGCTGTTAACACATCTTTTTTGGCTTTTAGCTGTTGTTGTATATATAAATGAATGTGTGTGCGTCTGCCATCTGTACGTGTCTATATCTGTGTGTGTGTGTGTTAGCGTGCGTGTGTCTGTGTGTGTGTGTGTCACCTGGCGAGCGGCTCGGAGATGAGGAAGGTGGCTCGCACGTTGGCGACGACGCTGCCGGGCATCTCCTCGACCGCCTTGAACACGCGCCGCACGTTGTCGAACTGCCGCCGGCAGCAGCGCAGCGGCGCGCCAGAACGGTCCGATACCTACGCGCGAGTTTGTTGCTTTTTAAAGTGAAACTTTTATTACATCGTCTCAAAATTTTTGGTCTGTGTAGCGCATGTCGCGTGTATCGCGGCTGCCGAGTAGGTATACCTACTCGGCAGCCGACCGACACGCGACATGCGCTACACAAAGCAGTGTTCGGAACCGTTCGAACAATTTCACTTTTACCGTGGTTTCATAAAACCACACAACATTTTTATTTTACTTTTACGTGTTACGACTTTGCAATCAGTATCATACATTTTATACTGCAAGCATTTAAATGCCTAAAGGATGTATTAATAACTAGAAAAACTTTAAAACAAAATGGTTAGTGATTTTTTTATACGTGGTATAGTATGTACTGTAGGGCGATATACCCAGCGGTGGGCTACGTGGCTAGTGTTGGAGGGATTTGTTGTAAAATCAAACTAAAATTTACACTTATTAATTTATTTCTAAAATCACTGCTATTATAACACTGTTACCGGCTAATGTTTAACTGTTAATGCTTTTGTTAATTATTGTTATATTATATGTTAATTATTCTGTTAAATAAATGTTATGTTATGTTATATGTTTAATGTTAAAATGTTACGCGTCGCGACGGTAATATGTTATTTTAATAAATAATAATAATATGAATTTAGTTTCAATATTGGCAGTCAGCTCCTAGTTATTTTGAAATGATTAGATTACACCATCGGCTGTGAAAACATCTCCGATTTTCATTCGATATTGCAATATTCATAAATAAATGTAATAATTGCACCGGAAAAACCGTTGTAATGATATATCATGAAAATATATGAAATATTAAAATTGACCTAGAACAGAACCTTGTGGGACACCCATTTGTAAAACTGTACCCGGCGAGGTTTGTTCTTCAAATAAAACCTTTGAATTCGGTTAGGTAAATAAGAGGCTATTGGATCTTGAGAATTACTATAGCTACCATAAAAATATAAGTTACTCAATAATTATTTATGTTCTACTTAATCGAAAGCTTTAAACAGATCTGTTTAATCATTATTATGTAAATGATAGAAATAATATAACAAAATTCAATACAGCTAATTAAAACATTTTGTATGTACATATTTACTAAAATACATTTTTAGTAATCTGTGTGGTACAAAAATTGTTAAATAAATAAATGAACATCTACAAAAGGAATAAACAACACTATAAAACTAAGTTCCACTCACCTCGTCTAAATCCTTTCTGTGCCGCGACGATAGCTTCCTTCCGAGTAGTTCTCGTATCACAGCATCGTCCAATTCATAGTATCTGGAAATTCATACAATAAAATGGATTATAAAAATAATAGATTTGAGCCCGCCGCTTTGCCCGCGTTTTTAAAGGAAAACCCGCATAGTTCCCGTTCCCGTGAGATTTCCGGGACCTATCCTATGTGTTAAATTGTTAATCCAAGTTCCCTCTCTCTCTCTCTCTCTCTATATGTGTGCTAAATTTCATTACAATCGGTTCAGTAGAATTTGCGTGAAAGAGTAACAAACACACACACACACACACACATCCTCACAAACATTTGCGTTTATAATATTAGTAGGATTCTTCAAATTGGGAATCATCCTGTCGATCACAAAGACGTTGCGTCTAAAGTATCTTCTGAATAATCCGAAGCTAGTCCTAAACTGGGTTTAAAAAAATTATTGCATTTTATACATTCCATACAGGTAAGTATTGCCATAGCAACATCTCGAGTAAGAGAACACCTCTTACTTGCGAAGTAGGAATAAAGGGAAGACTGCATTCCAATATCTCATTTATATATTTTTCAACTATTATTATAACTTACTTCTCAATAAGCATCTGTTTGGTTGGCTCGTCTATCTGGAAGATCATCTGCTCTGACAGTTTCGAAGGTACTGTGAGTAGACGCTCCAACAATGCAAATGTTCTGTGAACAATAAATTTGTATAAGTATTCAAAAATCAAGATTTTAACTAAATTAGATATTGCTGTTTGTTACCAAAACTCTATGACAGTTTTTGCATTGTAATTCTTTAAAAGTATGTCTTAGTAACATGGTAAGATTTGAACCCAATAAATTCAGATATTTTTGAGTATTTCAACTGATTATCACTACATAGTATTAAACAAAGTCGCTTTCTCTGTCCCTATGTATGTTTAAATCTTTAAAACTATGCAACGGATTTTGGTGCGTTTTTTTAATAGATAGATTCAAGAGGATGGTTTTCGTATATAATTTATTTAAAGACATAGCGGGCGAAGCCGCGGGTGGAAAGCTAATAAATTATAAACTATAAAAAATTACCATACACTTACTCAACCGTGGAAAAATGTTTCTAAATGAGTATTTAATCACACATATATAATTGTTATAGTACAGTACAATAGATTTCATCAAACCACAAATTCATTAGTCTCATAAACGTACCTATAATGGTCAAGCACATCGCTGGCTATAAGCTCCACTGTGGCGCCGGTCTGCTTCGCCGCGGCGCGCTGGTGGAGCGTCGACACTGCTTCACTTGCTGCAAATTACATTATTATACATGTTATCAGGACTTTATATGTCAAGCTATGTACATATACAGTTTAAGATTCATAATTTATAATAAAGGTATGAAAATAAAACAAGTTTAGGTAGGCTATGGACTATGGTCAAATAAGTTTGAGAATCTCTGTCCTATTGCAAAGATATTTAATATTTATCTACTAATAATAACATTGTATTGAATTAAGATCTAGCAAATAAATCTATTTCAATCGAGTGATTGATAAATCTTTGAATACAAATAAGAATATCATTACGAAAGTTAAGTTAATTGCAACTTATCTTTATAAGATAAAATCTGAAAAATAACTTACATGAACATCCCTCTATCCACAATTGATATATCTCTGGGTCTATAAGTGTGTAGTTCGACACAAAAACATCCACTTCGGTATACATTTTATATTATTTCTCTTTTTATTTATTCCAGATTTATTTATTTACAATTGAGCAGTGAGCAATAAAATTGACAACTTATCACTCTTATCAGCTGTTCCGCTTTGTTGACATTTGAAAAATGATACAGATTACAGATAATTTATCTAATAATATTATACATATTGTTTCGATAGGTAATTCGCACCTTTTATTTTATAAATTGAATTGCAATCTAGAATATAATTTAATTACTATCAAATAATCTGTACATTATGTTTAAAGCAAATTCTAACCACAATTTTTATGCACTGAAATTTTATACATTTTGACATATTTTTGACATTTGCGAAGATGTGTTCCAATTTCGGATAAAGTGTCGGAAATTTCAACACATCCCGCTCAAAATATATATTTATTCTCTCAAAGTAAACGAAATTAAATTTATTATTAATATCACAGTTATCATATATTTTTCTTTTTATTAATTACAAAAATATAATTGATGACATATAAACAAAAATAATATAGTGTTTGTAATCCACTCAATGGTCATCATTCAGAACGCATCATAGCCATGATTGATTTTTTTCACAAAATAAATTCATCGGAATTTGAGTGGGAAAGGGAATATACATTATCTACCTACTTTTATCTTTTTGTTTTGTAAATAACCTATAGTCTTATAGATGAAGCTTTTTATTTTGCGTGGTTGTATCTCAAACGACTGCCAACGAATTGGGAAACCAAAAAACACCTTGAAACGACTCAGTTGATGGATAAATGTTACGATAAAATTATTTAGTTTACGCCGACTGTAGACAGGTAATTTCATAAACATAATAAAGATATTCAAAATTAAGATTCAGCATGCTTATTAGATATAACAATATATTCAAATTCGTCCTTCACTACGCTCAAGGTACAGAAATTCATTGAAATAACAAAGCAACCAATTTATCAAATAGGTATCCTATAATATGAAAATATTATAGGAATTACTAAGTACATACTTAAATACTTCATAATCGGCACTGGTATAAGTATCTACACTCTACAGTATTTTAAAGCACAAATAATATATGTAAAAGTATATAATTCCTGGATGTCTATATAAGTTAACTTTGTTATTATAAATAATGTTATTTATTGTAAAAGTTATAGATCTGTGCCGACTAAAGTTAGTTATAGAGTTTATAAACGTCTTGGTGATTTCTTTCATACTTTCTTCAATACTTACTCCTTAGAGCTTTTTATCTACAAGGTCACATTACTTTATCTGTAAAATAAAATCATGCTCACAATAATAATATACCTGACCTACACAAAACTAGATTCTATGATGTTATACTAGAAGTTTGAACAAGTTTCTCAGATGTTGAAAAGAATTATCATTCTTACTGGATTTTAATGTATACTTGATTATTTTCTCTACAGCATTAGTTAGATATAGGTTCAAATCCTACTTCACAATCAATGTTTTTCAAATATTTGTAAATTCTTAACCAATAATTGTAATCCATTTACATAAGAAAACATCTCTACATTTTTTTATTAAGCTATTGCATAGCTTCTATTGCGGGCCTTGAGCGCGGGGACCGAATCGAGAAATTCCGTAACGAAAAAACCTCACGCTCCCTACTCCGAAGGGCTCGGAGGTGTGGCTTGAGGCATGCTATGCAATAGCTTTACCGCGGCAGTCCCCGAGTGCCACACGTCTTTTTTTAAACAACGTAACATTCATGTTTTCTTTCACCATTTCCAATAAAATTCATCTATTGTTCCAGAAAATGTCAGATTGTGATGAGCGTAACCTCATAACAAGTGAGCCGGAGGGGGGGGTCACCAACATGTTTGCGAGTGTGTGGGTGAAGGTGGAGGTGGGGGAGGGGGAGGGGGGGCAGTCGGGCGCCGAGAACCATGCAGAGCCTGTTGTGTGAGTACGCTACTGATTATGAACTTTATTTTGGGGGTAAATTCATAGGGCCAGTAGGCCACTAGTCTCGTTTACAATAATTTCAAAAACTATATGCACCGCTGCTTATTGCAAACTTTATTAGATTGTGATTACTTATCGTATTCTTTTTATCCATTCCTAGTATGTATTATAAATTTTGATGTGAAAATTTATTAAAATCATTTTAAAACTGTTACATGTAATCTATTCAAATATTGGTCCTTATAGCTGTTATTGAATATTTTTAATTTAAAGAATAATTAATAATGAAACACTATTTCATTTTCAGGAAGGTAAAGAAGCGATCAAAAAAGAATAAAAAGCAACTATTATCATGTGAAGAATGTGACTACACAACGCAACATAAAAACTGTCTGAAATTTCACATAATAAGTCACAGAGACGAAAACCCTCTGAGTTGTGATCACTGCGGTTACACCACGAAATACCCTACAGCTCTTAACCGACATCGCAAAATGCGGCATCAACTATCTGCCGAAGAGAAACGTGCCATAGCCACATACAAGTGTGATTTCGAAGATTGTGAATATGTTACATTTTACCGATGGAATTTAAATGCACATAAACGTAAGCACAAGCTCGAGAAACAGCACAAATGTCCCAAGTGTGACTATCAGACAGCGTACAGGCATAACTTCATAAAGCATGGGAAAATACACAACGAAGGCATTTACTTCAAGTGTGATAAGTGTCCCTTTGTTACAAAGTTCGAGGGACACATTACAAGGCACTTAGCAAAAATACATAATGAAGTATCAGAAGGTGCTAATAAATGTGATTTGTGCGATTTTTCAACCAAGATAAAGTGGCGGTTGAACACGCACAAGCAGAGGAGCTTGCAGAAGGACATAATAAAGTGTGATTACTGTGAATTCGAAACTATGTACATGTGCGAATCGAAGAAACACAGACAGAGGCATTTCGGTGAGATCTATAAAAACAAGTCGCTACAAATCGAACAAGAAACGCCTAAAGCTCCGCGTCACACTGAAATCGACCATGAAATGCCATACCAAGAAGACCACGAAACCTCGAAGGACCAGTATTTAATAGATCCCAACTGTCTCGACTGGAACAGCATTCAAGTGTTAGAGTCAGATGATAAAGAGCGGCCATTCATGTGCTTAATGTGTAACTATACGTCCAAATTCAAAGCAGCTGTTCAACGTCACTTTCAACGACATCACACGGGCAGTCAGAACCGTCCATACAAGTGTTGTAACTGCGATTTTTCCACCAAAACTAAGGACCAAATCGCTCTTCACAACAAAAGAAGTAAATCGGATAAAGTATTAACGTGTACCGCATGTGATTTTGTTACATTCTTCAAGTGCCAACACGCCATGCACCAGAAATGCCACTACACGTTCAAATGCTCCATGTGTACATACTCTTGCAAGCAAAAGTACGACTTACAGAAGCATTATTCAGTAATGCACATGGGTAAAGGTTTGAAATGCAGTTACTGTGATTATAAAGCTGCGAGGAAAGAAAGTTTATTGTGCCACGAAGCGATACATACAGGGAATAAACCTTTCAAGTGTGCATATTGCAAATATATGTCGGTGAGACGCTCGTTACTCGATATTCATGTGAAACGGTACCACAGTGAAATTAAAACTGATGTGACTATTGTTAGTGAAGACAAAATTGAATCGTTGAAAGTTCCCTTGCCGATGTTACTGGACACAATTAAAATGAGTGAGAATTTGCAGTGACGAGTGGGGTGTACGTTGCATTGTAAATATAATATAGAAATTTATAAGCAATATGTTGAATATTAGTTTATGTTGCTACATAAAATAAATTGCTCTCTAATTGAAAAAAATATACTGAAAGTCGCATTTTCGTTCATTACAGTTTATTTGTTGTTTTACACATAGCTAGAGAGCTAGCGCAAAGCTACCTGTATGTATTTGACCAGACCTGGATTTTTGTGTGTTGATTCCCCTATACCTACTATACATGAGATGAGGAGTCACTAAGCCCAGAGTGGTGGACGGGGCGCGCGCTTAGGTAAGACAGGTGGAAATTTTTGGCGAACTTTGAAACCATTTGACCACGTCTGCCATTTTGATATTTGAAAATAGATTATTATTACTATCGGAAAATAACAATGGCAGACCATTATCACGCGGATAACTTTCTGGCAGACACTTATGAAAGTGCTGAAAAAAATACAATTTTGAAAGTATTTGACCAGATCTGCCATTCATATATTTTATTTATTAGGGTCTTAAAAACTTATTTTCGAAACGGCAGACATTTTCATTGCGTACAGACTTCAGCAGACAACAAAACTTTACAGACTTCAGCAGTCAACGAGACTTAGCTTCTACATGGTCAGATGTATAATATGTATTACGTTCCCTGACCTTACATCAATGATTTACTTTATTAATGTTTTTATGGTCATTTACATTTAATTTTGAAAACTATGGAATAAAATTTATAAATTTGATGATACAAAACTAAATACATTTCTAAAGAATCTCAAATATAAAGTTGTGTTGCAAATAACAAATCATCATTTAAATATTTAGTTTATTTCTTTATTTAAGAAACAATTAGCAATTACAAAACAACATAAAAAAACACGCATGCATTTATTGAAATGTTCATTCATCATCACTATCGTATGGCGTTGTGTGACTCGTCTTCATAATCCATTGAATCGGATTCTGTAAAAGTAAAACGTAAATTATATAATAAAAGAAATGAGTAAAGTCAAAAATAATTATTAAAGAGTTAATCATTATAAACTTACCTAGTAAGGCAATGCCTTTGATGTCGCACGATGCCGCCGCGCCGCCAGTGTAGGTACTTCTGCTGCTACATAAAAATATGCTAGGGTTGCAACAAATGGGAAATAAAACAATTGTGATTATTACTATTATGACGTAATCATTTATTCATATTATGTACATTCAAAACAATTGCGATTATTAAATCTGATGTAATTATTTTTTCATAAATATATAATTATTATTAATTACATAATATATTGCACTGTGAAATATTTACGTATTACTTTATTCAGTCTTTTATAAAATTTAAGTGACGCATTCGCATTGGGATCAACAATCCGATAAGAAAAGAATGGAGACAACATATACATAGCTTTGATTTCAATTCTACAGATACAAAATATATTACAATCTATCTAAAATGATACAACGGATGTTTCCTGCGTTTTCTCGTCAAAATACCGAAACAACGTAATTATTGTATAGTGTTGGGCGTGAAAGTAAAAAAAAACAAATGAAAAGTGTTTTCCATATGATTATTTATTAAATTTACGCGATTAAGAATAATTTCAACGATACAATTTAGTAACCGAGAATTCAGAGAAGGTTTAAAGAAAATACCTGCCTGATCATTTTATCAAACTCTAAAAGAATTATGTTTATTTCGCATCACTCGGTTTATTAGTTTGGTAATAATTATTAAAGGTAGTTACAACCCTAGCCATTGAGTCGAACGGTAGGCAACACAATATCGACTTTGTGCGGGTACATATGGTACATTTCTTCTTGCTGTGAAGCGTAATTATTATTATTAAGATTTTTTAGGCTATTTATAGCGTAGTAATTTTCACTTTTGCATGGAAGTGATGTATCTGCTAGTATCTAATCTGTACTGAAAACATCTGGCAATAACCGTTAGAGTGGGAACCGAAAAGAGCCCTCTCAGGTATAAAACCTAGACTATTTGAATGCTAGTAACTATATAAAATAAAAATACTATAGGCTAGAGTGAGAATAATATTGATATATATGGAAAAAAATAGCTACAGAGATAGTACTGTATGCATAGATCTGACCATGTAGAAGCTAGTTTTTGTTGTCTGCTGAAGTCTGTACGCAATGAAAATGTCTGCCGTTTCGAAAATAAGTTTTTAAGACCCTAATAAATAAAATATATGAATGGCAGATCTGGTCAAATACTTTCAAAATTGTATTTTTTTCAGCACTTTCATAAGTGTCTGCCAGAATGTTATCCGCGTGATAATGGTCTGCCATTGTTATTTTCCGATAGTAATAATAATCTATTTTCAAATATCAAAATGGCAGACGTGGTCAAATGGTTTCAAAGTTCGCCAAAAATTTCCACCTGTCTTACCTGAGCGCGCGCCCCGTCCACCACTCTGGGCTTAGTGACTCCTCATCTCATGTATAGTAGGTATAGGGGAATCAACACACAAAAATCCAGGTCTGGTCAAATACATACAGGTAGCTTTGCGCTAGCTCTCTAGCTAACATGTTTGGTTTTATATTTTATATTCACTTTGGTATAACAACAATTATTTTCGATACGAAATCGCGAAAATAACAAAATAATTGTAATAAAGAGATATGAAAATATACCACATATCCCTCTAAATTTACTCTTTTATGCAATAAAGTCAAACTCATCCATATTTTTACGAAGGTTAATTTTAACCGACAAAACATATATTTAGTTTTATATTTGATTTAATTTTTATTGTGATCTATAATTTAAATAAAGCCATGCTGTTATATTATTATGTTACTGTTTGATCATACAGTGTAAAAACTAAAATATACAAAGTCGAAAGTAGGTATATAATTAATTTTAATATTAAAGCTGTGAGTGATTCATTGTACATAATAGACAATAAATATATTATGTATAAAATCTTTAATTTGGCGCTATATATAGCCCAAATTAAAGGTATACCTCCTATACAATCTTTGTGTTATTTTATGTTTAAAACTTTAAAAACAACATAATTTTAATATTCTCTTATTGAGTATTCTTTTATTTCTCATCACATTTATTTTTTGTTTAAAAATTATTAATTGTTGCCATTTTATATTTTTAACTCATTACAATGTGTAATTATTTTTATTTTATGGTTATTTTTATTGTACACCCATTGTTCATATTATAACATTAGTAGCCATTAATTTTGATGTTTCGATCTCTCTGTCTGTTTTTCTAAAAGCACTTAAAATATTCATCATTGACATTTAGTTTTATAGCATTCAAACCTGTGATTCAAACGCTTTAGAAATGTTTTGGGGTGTCCCTTATAAAACCGAATGAGTAAAATAAATCCAATTGCTCTGACACGTCAACACGTGTGCTCGGCACACGCCTTTTTTTATTGTTGTAACTTTAAATTTATGCTAACAATAATTTTCCTTTACGTGTGCTGACGTTACTTTTTAGCAAATTTCAAGCTATTTATTTATTTATCTTTGACTTCCATTTCATGAAATGCGACCATTTCGTGAAATGATCAATTATTTGTAATCATTTCATGAAATGAGCGAATCTAAGATATTATGGCCACGACAAATCCATTCCAACCATCCCCGTAAGGCCGTAACATACAAGGACAGATATAAGTAGGGATATATCCATACATCTTCCGGAAAAGGCATCTTGAAAATTTGCGTTGAATTTTCTCTAAATTAACGTGTAATTTTTTTCATGTGGGCTCCACACGATAGCATTATTCGAGCTTACTTACTACGTACAAATGCATAATAAAGGCTAAATAAATCCGAGAGCTTTATATGCATTCTGACGTATTTATCATTTATATGCTCATTACAACTTAAGAAGACTCTCTAGCTACAATCTTACCCGAAACTTTATATATCTATAAAGATGTGGGGATTTACTTACTCCTAGTAAAAGGTCATTACATTTTGCCTCATTAACATCTAAACGGTTAATTTACTCCATTCGCAGACGCTATTTATATCGTTTTGTAATGTAATACAATCCTCAATACTTCCTATAGCCATGTATAATTTTAGATCGTCGGCAAACATAAGACACTGGGAAGAACTAATAACATCTGGAAGATCGTTGATCATTACCAGAAATTGAGTAGGACCGAGGGTACTGCCTTGACTGATACCAGAATTGATTGCATATGGATCTGAACGATAACTACCTACCATGTTTTACAAATGTCCACGGGAAGTACTCTGTTGCTTTTAATTTCCTTGCTTATGTTGAAATTTGCGAAAATATACAGTAAATGGCTGTATCATTTGATTGCGTTGGTTTATAAGAGTGATTTTTTCACAGCTTTATAAGCAGCTATTAATGGGACTTGACTGACTGACGGACAACAAAGTGATACTATAAGGGTTCCGTTTTTTCCCTTTAGGGTTCGCAATCCTTAAAAGCTATTGTTTTTTTACAGGGAGTGTCAGGGTAATTCTGTCGTAGTATAGATGATAATATTATTATAAATGAAACATCATTAGGTAATTTAAAACAATTTATTATATTCCATAACTTATACAAAAGTCGCGTCTCACAAACTATCACAAACATAAGTACTCTGTACAGTCACTTCTCAACACTATTAGACTACAGGCCCGTGTTGAAAAAATTATGGGTCATTTGACCCACCAGGTGACCTATCTAGAACGATATAAGAGCATAAAATAATAAAATTCAGCACTATGACGTCACTTGTAAGCTGTCCACCTGAGTGCAGATGAGAATTCGAAGGTTCAGGTAGAGATTTTCTCCCCTTGTCTCCATGATTTTTGTACGGCGTTGCGGAATAATTGATAAAAAGTAGTATAGAAATAGTATGACACAGATGCCGTACAAAATCAAATGACCAAATTTACCCCGGCAACTGTCGAAAAATAAAAATAAATTCCGACTTTGTGGACCACCATTTTTGTACGGCATCTGTGTCATACTATTTCTATACTGCTTTTAAGCCATTATTCCGCAACGCCGTACAAAAATCATGGAGACAAGGGGAGAAAATCTCTACCTGAACTTTCGAATTCTCATCTGCACTCAGGTGGACAGCTTACGAGTGACGTCATAGTGCTGAATCTTATTATTTTATGCTCTTATATCATTCTAGATAGGTCAGGTGGTGGGTCAAAATATGACCCATAATTTTTTCAACATGGGCCTGTAGTCTATATATTTATTACTTCATCATGATTTACAAGTACATATTATATTATGTATAAATTATTGCATTAAAAGTAAAATTTCAAAATGTAGGTAGGTACGTATTCTTTACTAAATAAAATAAATAATAATTCATCCATCTAGTAACAAAATTAAGAGACAGACAATTATTATTTTAATAAAAATGTATAGATTGTCTAATCTAAAAATGAACGCCCCTCCACTGTGTTTACGCTCACATTCAAAGTACGTGTATAGACGCAATACACACAAATTGGTCTGCCTCATTGGTCGTTCAGTCCTCCAGTCCCATCCATGCCCGAACGACAGGACCAGTTGGCCAACTAGTGCATAAATGACGCGATGCACGACAGAACGGACGTGTCATTCCGTACATAGCGCGCTCTCCCCGCCATACAATGCTAGGCACCTGAACTGATCGCCCGATTAGTTGACAAATCAGTGCGCGAGTGTCAAAGTTTGCAGTAGAATCGACGCGCGCACACATATAAAGTGGTTCAATAATTATTTGTCCTCACACATTGAAACAATTAAGTTTAGTGGAGGGGCGTTCATTTTTAGATTAGACAATCTCTACTATGATTATGGTTGAAAAAATAATCTTAAGTAGGTATAAAATATTGCAGAATATCAAAACATACACGATTATATTGTTACAATTTTAACATATAGGTATATTTTATATTCAAAAATAATTCGCCATTTCAATAAGGGGTATTACTCAGAGATTGAGAAATAACCTTTTTTTAATTAAAAATACTATTAACTATTGGGACTACTATTAAGTATTGGGATTCTATAGTTATTATTACATTTTTCCACACACAAACGACAACTTTTGGAAACACATTCTCGACGAAAATTTACGAATAGAGTATTGTCACTAAACTTAAAAAATATTTAATTCATAATATAGGAAAACTCTAATTAGGTAATAATAATAATCTAACGTAGGGTTGACACACCAATTGGAACAAAAATCACTATAAATATAATGACATAATAATTTAATATAAAATACTATATTCTCGTACATTGTAAAATATGTAAACAAATATATTAAGCACAAATTGACAACCCTCTTTGGAAAACCAACACCATTCTTAAATAAATAGCTGCTTCTAAATAAGTACTAATGACTAAAATGCGGACGCAAATATAAACAAATTTAAGCCAAATAAAAAAAAAATATAACGCCTTTTTATAAGTCTAAATAATTTGATGTTCATTGAAACAAAATATGTTTTTAATTTGTCAAGTATTATTATTGTAGAGATATATTTTTCTTCTAATTAATGCGGTTATTTTTTAATATTATCGTAATATTGGGATGTTGGCGCCAATAATTTTAAAATGGCCGCACGACATGATGCGAGCGAGATAGCATGCGACCTACCGCCTACGTGCAAGCGAGACGAATGCAGGCCTCTGAATTTTAACGTTTTTGGCGCTAGTCTAGGTTTGTAATTGAAAATTTTCATTCGATTATAATAAATGCTGCTAATTGAAATTATGGCTAATCCGCAAAATATGTTTATCATATTGTACCGTAGCTTATATAATCTATTTTTCCAAGCAGGTTAGCTATTAAGGGATATTAAAAATTTGAACAAACTATTAAAAAAGCGAATAACTATATACCTATAATCATGGACGTATAAAAAAAGACAGACGGTATATCGCCTAAACATTGAGTGAAGCCTAGTAATGGCGGCGAAACATCCATGTGTGTGTGCCATGTTGCCATGGCAACAGCTGTCCTGTTGACAATGGCGGCTGTATTTTTTTCTATAAATTTTGCCGTAATAATTTTGTCATTAAAACATAAAAGAAATAACTTGCTTCCCTGTGGAATGTAATCCTTGTGTTTTTTTATTTAAAATTGTACTGTTGCGACACCATTTAACCACGCAAGACGGCATTTTAAATATTTTTTGTGAAACAGTGACGCAGTTAATCAGTCGGTAGTTCACGACGTAATGGCGGCCGACTAGCTTACTATGGTGAGAGTGTGTGCGTGTTTATTGTCTTTACACGATCGCTAGCTTACTATGGTGGCTTCACGTTGTTTGTTCGTAATACGGCGTCCGTCTTTTTTTATACGTCCATGCCTATAATATTACAATTACTATTTAGTTACCTAACTATCTTCACTCGACTTTTTGGCAAACATTTCATTTTCAATAAATAATCGAGATTACACAACAAATAGAATTTGCGGAAGCTATTCGAGGTCTAAATGTTTTTACGAGAAATCTATGGTTTATAAAATTGATGTCTTCAATAATTTCAAGGTATATTCCTTCATACAGAGTGAAATGTCGTAAGATATAAGTAGTGTGTATAGCGAGAGATAAAATAATAAGCAATAGACTATACTTCTGGACGCATAGATAAACTTGATCGTTGAACTTGGACAAAATAAATTGTCTATGGTCTTTACTTGCCTACATTATTGTATACTTTTTGTATGAAGTAAATATGCGTCCAGCGTAAAAAATGATTTGTAGATCAACCGTATTTAGTTCTACCTAACTACTTTACGTCATCTATTATTAATTCCACCCAAAGGCACTCATTTCTCTCCCGCGTATAAAGGTTAAAAACAGTCGTTCCAAAATCATGCCTTCCCGCTCTATCCAAGGCGCTTATACATAAGCGAGAGCGAGACAAATAGACAATCACAAGGAATGTTTGTGCGAATACTGAAGCAGTGAGATTTTAACACGAGTTCTCACACAAAACTCGATCGAGATATTTTTACATTTATTATTTTAACGTTACATATACGAGCTTAATTTCTTTCCCAGACTCTTCCATATTGGTCACTTACAACATTTTTTTTTAATAAAAAAAAAATTGTCGAAATCAGCTCCCTGAGTCAGAAATAACACACCAAAAAATATAAAGTCTACTAGAGAACCTACTTTTTTCCAAAGCTTTTAAAAATGTCCATTGATTTCGAAGTGACATTGCAAACACATTATACTGTCTGTCGAATAATTATGAATATTATGTACAAGGTGTTATATAACATAACAACTTACATATTTTACTATTTACAGTATATCTCTCTTATTGGAGATATAGCCGTCTCTGTCTAACTCCCAACGCTAGAGCGAGACGAATGTACAAAATTACGAAAAGCTCTGATGTGCCGTCCTTGTCTATCGTATGGAGTTAGACAGAGACAGCTGTAAGGCGATTGACTTGTTACAAATCTATTTGAACAAACAGCACAAGGAAGTTTTTATTTTTGTGATTTTTTTTGTATTTTATTTTTATACAGATGCGTGAGGAATTTACGTATTAAAATTTTAAAACGATAAATTTTTATAGTCCGTGAAATTTATTTACAAATAAATACAACCAGTAGTATTTTGTCTGTTTGGCAGTAATTGGAAAAAAAAGAGTGATAAAAAACTTTCAATAATCACTGATAAGTGATAACTAATTTTTGTCAAAAAATGACAAATGAAACACACTGTATATCGTGTGAGTACAGACAATATCCGACTCTCGTGACCAAAACATAATGCTCAAAATTATTGCTTGACTATAACATAATCTATTTTTTTTTATATTTTTTAAATGCGTCAAAAGCAGTTCACCAATTCACTGACTTCGAAAGAACACAAAATGATATAAATAATTTTAAATCACATTAAATAATTTTCAATAGTTCAATTAATACTGAAACCAACAAATTATGTTTATCATATATAGATAATATTTGGTTTTGTAATAATATTTTAGGTACATCGAGGAACAGACAGATTTCTATACATAGTTGAGACAAAAATACTTAACACAGTATACTATGTACACAGCACAGTACAGTGCACTATATACAGTATAGTATATTACACTATAGAGTTCAATACTACATAACAATGTAATCTACTACAGTGGCATATAGTGCAGCATACTACAGCACATTGAACTGCTCTGTTCATTATATTATAGCACAGTACAGTACAATATACAGTACAGTATCTCACACTATGCAAAGGTGCTTACCTTATACACCGCAGAACACCATACAGTACAGTAAGTAACACTAGAGTACGTCGCACTGCAGTACCTCCCACTATACAGAACATTACCCTATACATCGTAGTACAGTACATACACTACGCTGCAGTACACTACAGTACACTACACTATACAGTACAGTACACACCGCAGTGCTCAGTCGCTCGCGGCTCAAATGTCCACTTCGCAGATTTTCCTCTTCTGCGGGAAACCGTACTTGTCCTTCTTGATCAGCTCCTGTTTTAGACGCAAGTACGTTTCCAGGCGCGATAGACCGTATTCCTGGAAAAATTAACATGACGAGATTAATAAATAAACGGTCTTCTTTCGGTAAAACAAAGTCAAATAAACATAACTTAACCCATTGAGCCCCGAACGGCCCGATCGGTCCACGACACAATAGATTTTCTATTGTGTGTGGTTCCGGGGCCTGAGTTAATAAAGGGTATATCTAGTTGTTTGGGAAAGAAATTACAACACTCAACATAATAATAATGAATATGTATATGAATAAGAGGCAAATTCGCTTCAAAACACAAAAAAATGCAACATAAATTTTCGCAACATGACTGTTTCACGCCAGTTATTTATCTATGACAAAATACCCAAAATCTTTTTTATTATATTATTTTTTTAAATTATTTATTGATATGTATGGCTCACCCAATAACCGAAGGGTATCTGGCTCTTGCTGGCGTTGACGATGGACCACAGGCTCCAGAACAGATGGCTGGCGAGCGCAAACGCGTCGATCTCGTCTAACAGCCGGTTGATCTCGTCGATGCTGTCCGCGCCCGCGCCTTGCGCGTCGCCGACCACGTGCTTCAGGTACTCCTTGATGAAGATCTCCTGCGGTCGCCATGGCAACGCGTCAATATACATACGTCACAAACTAACCCACAGCCGCTCCTGGAGGTGCGCGGTCACCATGGCAACGCGAGTCAATGTACTAAATTATCAACACAATGCAAAGAGCCGTAATGAAGAGATTCTACGGTCACTCCAAAGTCATTTTGTGATAGAACCTACCAATTTAGTAACAAAGAAAAAAATTAATTTCACTTCGAGTTCACCTGCATATTTGTAACTTCAATATTATTTTTTAGTCTAATTTGACCGGACTATAACTATTAATTTATAACGTAATTACGTAAACATATCAATATCATTAACCAAATAAATTACGAAAAACTCACTTTTTGCTCGAGCGTGGGCGCGTTCTCGTAGTTCTCGTAGTAGAACGGGTGCTCCGGGTTCGTGTAGTCGTAGCACCACTCCTGCAAGCCATTCAGTGTTTATACATTATATCAAATATTATCTTGCTCATATATGGCTAGTTAGGTGTTAGGTTACAATATTTTTTCATATATTATACTGTCATTTTAAATCGCGTACAATATTTTTTTTTTACAAATTCATTAATTTGTCTTAATTTATATATATTTACAGCACACTGTGTGCACTGCACTACAGTATAGGTCTACCAGAATCTGATGGCATATTTATATTTAAAAAATTAAAGATTTTCATGTGGCAACTTTATTTGACAACTATCAAATTGGTTGTCAAATTATTTGTGTTGATGATTAATTTTTAGGATTTTGTCTTCAAAATCTTCGAAATGTCGATAAAACCGCTGCGATCACAAGCAAAAGGTGTTGTTGTGAAAAATATTCGATGAAGAAGGGTCAAACACATCACAATTTTCAATTTTAATGTGCGTGAAAGATTTTATTGCTAAGTTGGACTTACCCGTTTTGATACTTTAAATTAAAATTGTTATTTTTATTTTTTATAATATTGTTTGTTGATTATATTATAAAAATTATATAAAATATAATTTTATGAAAACTTATAACAGGAGTTTCCAATTTGGCTATTTGTCAAATCCAAGGTGTTCAAGTCAATTTTATAATGTGTTAATACTAACGAAAATAAACATGATTTTATTTTATTATTGTTTTATCTAATATATATTATAAAGGCGAAAGTTTGTAAGTATGTATGGATGTATGGATGTATGGATGTTTGTTACTCTTTCACGTAAAAACTACTAAACCGATTACAATGAAATTTAGCACACATATAGAGGGTAACTTGGATTAACACATAGGATAGTTTTTATCCCGGAAATCCCACGGGAACGGGAACTATGCGGGTTTTCCTTTGCAAACGCGGGCGAAGCCGCGGGCGGAAATCTAGTTTTATATAATTATAAACAATCGTTAAATAATTTAAATAAGTTTTTATCTGCATTATCATTACATCCATATTTTCACATGCCATAATGATATATATTCAAATATAGGTATGTGTAAATACATAATATTATGTACATATTACCTTTAGAAAAGTAATATACGTATATTATACACTAGATTTCCGCCCGCGGCTTCACCCGCGTTTTCAAAGGAAAACCCGCATAGTTCCCGTTCCCGTGGGATTTCCGGGATAAAACCTATCCTATGTGTTAATCCAAGTTACCCTCTATATGTGTGCTTAATTTCATTGTAATCGGTTCAGTAGTTTTTACGTGAAAGAGTAACAAACATCCATACATCCATACATCCTTACAAACTTTCGCCTTTATATTTTACTAGATTTCCGCCCGCGGCTTCGCCCGCGTTTTCTAAGGAAAACCCGCATAGTTCCCGTTCCCGTAGGATTTCCGGGATAAATCCTATCCTATGTGTTAATCCAAGTTACCCTCTACATGTGTGCTAAATTTCATTGTAATCGGTTCAGTAGTTTTTACGTGAAAGAGTAACAAACATCCATACATCCATACATCCATACAAACTTTCGCCTTTATAATAGTATATTAAGATGTAATAAGTACCTACATAATATTACGTGGATATCTCATTATTAAATACAGTATTATCCACTTATGTAATATAACTAATGATATTGAGGACAAAATAAAAAATACGCAGTATCAAGATCGTTCAGTCCATTTTCCCTAGGGTTGCACACTCAAAATTTTGATTTCCCTAATTGCCATCAGATTCTGGTTTACCTATACAATATACTACAGCTCACTACACTTAAAAAAATACGCTGTCATTGTGATACACTGCATAGAACAATTAATATGGATTAAGTTGATGTACTATCCGACTAAATTACCTAGACTCAATACAAAACTTATTAAATAACACAATTAATTAAAAATACAAATATTTATCAACAAATTCACGATTTCCACTAACCTGCAAGTGATTAGCAATATCGAAGGCCCTATAATTGTACGCGCAGTACTCAAAGTCGATGAGCACTAGTCTCGGCTCGCCCAGCTCAGCGGAGGACACCGAGGCCGAGTCCGCCTCCTTGTACGCGTACTCCCCCCCCACCCCCTCCCCGTCCTCTCCCTCCCCCTCCTCCCCGACCCCCGCGCCGACCCCCCCGACCCCCTCCACCCCGGAGCTCTCCACACCGGACCCCTCGCCGCCCGTTTCTACTTCGTCTTCAAAGATGAGGATGTTTCCTGGAATTGAATATAACATAATTAGGTAATGAAATATGATTTACATATTGAAAACTTGTAAGTAAAAATTGCTTTTTATATGCGAATGTAATAGAGACTATTCAAATGCGGAAATTGTAAAAACCTAATAGCAGAAATACAGTTAATAGCGCGCAATGACAACGACGCAATTGCAAATTGAATTTTAGAAATATTTACAATCTGTCGCGCGTTTGTGCGTTATATGCAAATGCGTGGTGTGTTTGTTTATGTTTTTATTAGCGCTTGTGCGCGTATGCGTGTCTATGTGTCATGTATTCGCATGTGTATCTGTGCGTACGTGCGTGTGGCGCATATTTGCCTTTTCAATGGGTATCTACATTTGTGCGTGTGTGTCCGCATGTGGATCTGTGTGCGTGTGTGTTATGTATCCGCATGTTATTTGCGTGTATGTGTGTGTATGTCTGTGCGTGCGAGTGTTATATGCGTATGTGTGAGTTGTGTCCGCATGTGTATCTATTGGCGTGCATGTGTACATGTGTGTGTGTCTGTGCGTACCCTCCTGCATGTCGTTGTGGCAGAAGACGACGGGCGAGGCGAGTGCAGCGGTGAGCCGCTTGAGCCACTCGATCTCCGCCTCCCACTGCACCGCGCGCAAGCGTTCCGCCACCTGACGCTCTTCGTCACGCTGCAAATAATAAATAAATAAATAATAAATAAATATTATAGGACATTATTACACAAATCGACCTAGTCCCACAGTAAGCTCAATTAAGGCTTGTGTTGTGGGTACTAGGCGACGATAAATATAATATTTAATAAATACATATATAGATAATAACACCCAAATCCAAGAACAAATATTTGTTCTTGGGTCTGGGTGGAAACAACACTTACAGCTTATATAAAGCTCTACGTCGAGTTCTAAACATAGCCCTAAACTTAATTCGATTTCACACCCGCCAAGTATTTAGTTTAACACGCAAGAATCTGTTAATTTCACACGCGTCAGTCAACTGGAATCACACACGTCAGTCAGTTAATTCTTCATGCGTTAGTAGCCGGCTTTCACAGGAGTCGCTTAGTTACTTATAAACGTCAGTCATTTAGTTTTGCACGCGTTTCATATGCATCAGTCACCCAGTTTTACATACGACATTCAAACCCGTGTCCATCAACTTGTTTCACACGCGTCAGTCAGCTAGTTTCACAAAATATAAATTTCACACACGCTAGTCATCCAATATCACACGCGACAGTCACCATGTATTACACACATCAGTCAACATGTTTTCCACCGTTAGCCATGTTGGTCAGGTTAGTCCCGTGAGTGACTCACCATGTCGTGGGGCAAGGCAGCCAGGCGCTCCTCCTTGACGGTGCGCAGCCACTTGGCCATGGTCTTCCACAGCCAGTTGGGCTCCTTGGACAGCGGCACGTCCATCGAGTGTATGGCGGCCATCTTCTCCGCGATCTTCATCGACATCGCCGGCTCCGACAGCTCCTTTGTGAGCAGCGGCCGCGCCTGGAGGTTTATACCGACTCATTTTATATGTAGATAAATAAGTTTTTTTTTTTGTAAATTTCTATTTATTACAGTCTGTTATTAATTGCTTACAATTTATATTTATGTAAAAGTATAAAAAAGCTACTTAAACAATTTATTCCAGTCAATGTTTCCCGAGCTAGGTTACTGGGTTACTAGGAAAGAGCTTGCCTCTACAATGAATTCACGATTGGCTTCTTAGCAAGCACGTAATTATAAATTAAAATTGGTCATTTATTTAAATGTATTATGCACGTAATATATGCGGACTAAGAGCGTATACGCACTATGCGGGTAGCCGCATTGCGGGTAGCCGTCCGGCGGACCGCAAGCACAATTATGTACGTAATATTCATTTCTATGCGCACTGTGCGGTCTGCGGTAGCCGCATCGCAGTGCGCATAGAAATGAATATTACGTACATAATTGTGCTTGCGGTCAGCCGGACGGCTACCCGCAATGCGGCTACCCGCATAGTGCGTATACGCTCTAAGGCTCGTAGATAGTGGTCCTTCGAGCCGGATCTGTAAGCGAACCTGTGATGTAGCAGTGTTACCGGTATGTACTGCTCGATGCGTCCGCCGGAGAACACGCCGTGCAGCTTGGGCCCGAGGCGCCGCTCCGACAGCAGCGTGAAGATCACCGACTCCGTCACGTGTGATGTAGCAGTGTTACCGGTATGTACTGCTCGATGCGTCCGCCGGAGAACACGCCGTGCAGCTTGGGCCCGAGGCGCCGCTCCGACAGCAGCGTGAAGATCACCGACTCCGTCACGTGTGATGTAGCAGTGTTACCGGTATGTACTGCTCGATGCGTCCGCCGGAGAACACGCCGTGCAGCTTGGGCCCGAGGCGCCGCTCCGACAGCAGCGTGAAGATCACCGACTCCGTCACGTGTGATGTAGCAGTGTTACCGGTATGTACTGCTCGATGCGTCCGCCGGAGAACACGCCGTGCAGCTTGGGCCCGAGGCGCCGCTCCGACAGCAGCGTGAAGATCACCGACTCCGTCACGTGTGATGTAGCAGTGTTACCGGTATGTACTGCTCGATGCGTCCGCCGGAGAACACGCCGTGCAGCTTGGGCCCGAGGCGCCGCTCCGACAGCAGCGTGAAGATCACCGACTCCGTCACGTGTGATGTAGCAGTGTTACCGGTATGTACTGCTCGATGCGTCCGCCGGAGAACACGCCGTGCAGCTTGGGCCCGAGGCGCCGCTCCGACAGCAGCGTGAAGATCACCGACTCCGTCACGTGTGATGTAGCAGTGTTACCGGTATGTACTGCTCGATGCGTCCGCCGGAGAACACGCCGTGCAGCTTGGGCCCGAGGCGCCGCTCCGACAGCAGCGTGAAGATCACCGACTCCGTCACGTGTGATGTAGCAGTGTTACCGGTATGTACTGCTCGATGCGTCCGCCGGAGAACACGCCGTGCAGCTTGGGCCCGAGGCGCCGCTCCGACAGCAGCGTGAAGATCACCGACTCCGTCACGTGTGATGTAGCAGTGTTACCGGTATGTACTGCTCGATGCGTCCGCCGGAGAACACGCCGTGCAGCTTGGGCCCGAGGCGCCGCTCCGACAGCAGCGTGAAGATCACCGACTCCGTCACGTGTGATGTAGCAGTGTTACCGGTATGTACTGCTCGATGCGTCCGCCGGAGAACACGCCGTGCAGCTTGGGCCCGAGGCGCCGCTCCGACAGCAGCGTGAAGATCACCGACTCCGTCACGTGTGATGTAGCAGTGTTACCGGTATGTACTGCTCGATGCGTCCGCCGGAGAACACGCCGTGCAGCTTGGGCCCGAGGCGCCGCTCCGACAGCAGCGTGAAGATCACCGACTCCGTCACGTGTGATGTAGCAGTGTTACCGGTATGTACTGCTCGATGCGTCCGCCGGAGAACACGCCGTGCAGCTTGGGCCCGAGGCGCCGCTCCGACAGCAGCGTGAAGATCACCGACTCCGTCACGTGTGATGTAGCAGTGTTACCGGTATGTACTGCTCGATGCGTCCGCCGGAGAACACGCCGTGCAGCTTGGGCCCGAGGCGCCGCTCCGACAGCAGCGTGAAGATCACCGACTCCGTCACGTGTGATGTAGCAGTGTTACCGGTATGTACTGCTCGATGCGTCCGCCGGAGAACACGCCGTGCAGCTTGGGCCCGAGGCGCCGCTCCGACAGCAGCGTGAAGATCACCGACTCCGTCACGTGTGATGTAGCAGTGTTACCGGTATGTACTGCTCGATGCGTCCGCCGGAGAACACGCCGTGCAGCTTGGGCCCGAGGCGCCGCTCCGACAGCAGCGTGAAGATCACCGACTCCGTCACGATGGCGTCCATCGCTCGCTCGCCGTGCACCTGCCCGTAGATGCGCAGTAAAACCTGCACATAAACATTCATCAAATTATACAAATTTAGAAATTCAAAAGCTCGCTCAACTAATCTTCTACTTATAAAAGTGAATCCCCATTTCACTTGGTCACGACATCACGCGTGAACGACTGGACGGATTTCGATAATTCTTATTTTGATGTGTTCGTTATTGTCAGGAGAAGGATCTTATGAAAGAGAATATCAAGAAATTTGTGCCAAAAACTTAAGAAAATGCGCAAACATAGCGGCCATATAAATTTCAAGCGTTCCACAATTTGCGCGAAGACAGGACAGCGTCAGTCGGGTCGGCTAGTATAGTATAATAAAACTCATTAAAGTTTATTCTATTTTATTCTCCTTTGCCAACCCTATTAAAATAGTTAAGTTAGAAGCTTAGTCTCTGTTCGTTCCCATATTAGAGTTTCCTCTTATAGCATACCTTCTTGGGCTCATCTAGTGAGAAGGAGTGCGCGCTGAGCATCTGCTTCTTGAGCTTGTGGTCCTGCTCGGCGTCCGGCGAGCTCTCGCGCCGGAAGCCGCCCAGCTTGGCCGGGTCCGACGGCAGCGCCACGTAGTACAGGAAGTTGGAGAGCCCACCGCTGGAGTACGACCAAATAGTGTGTTAGTAGGAATGTGCACAAAATGAAAAGTTCAGGAGTGAAAGTTCGCAAATTCCGTGTATGACATAGTGATTTTGAAGCTAAACAAGTATGATATTTTTGCTTAATTGTTACACGTAAAATATTTAGTTTTTAAATTACAAATAGGGTGTAGGACACATCGAAATTCGAATGCAATAATATTTTCCTACATTGACTGGGACAACAAACATACGAAATGAACCTTTCTATTTACCACAAAAATTCTGCTCTGCATTTAATTATAACCAGAGTAAAACCGTTTCATCATAATATGGACATCTAAAATTTGAAGATTTATTTCAGTCGTTTTCCAGACAATTTTACAGTAGTTAAGTTCTAAGTGATAACTATTTTCCTTAAATTGTGAGCCCAAACTATGCGTGCGAGTGGCAAAATAATTGCCACCTACAAAAAAGAACTTGACTGCTACGGATTGCTGCCTCCAGCTTTTAAGTGTTCAATCACGAGTAAATCTCATACATTCTATTGTATCTACTTACAATCACAAAAAGCAAGATCGATTTTGTATAGAAATGCTCAACAAAGTAGTAAAAAACCGGCCAAGTGCGAGTCGGACTCGCGCACCGAGGGTTCCGTACAAATAAGTTTAAAATTATTAAAAAAAAATATAATATTATGTGATGTAACTAAAAATTTATGGTTTTCGTAATTTTTCTTTATCTATGCTATAAGACGTTGCTTCGTACCAAATTTCAAGATTCTGAGTTCACGGGAAGCACCCTGTAGGTTTTGATTCCCTTGCAAGTGTCGAAAATTTGCGGCATAAACGGCTGTATCTTTTGATTGCGTTGGCTTAGAAGTTTGATTTTTTCACAGCTTCAAGGGACAGTAGACCTGAGCAATTGATATAAATTTCAGCTTCATACCTCCACGCGTTCCTGAGAAAAAGGGTCTTGACAGACGGACGGACAGACGGACAACAAAGTGATCCTATAAGGGTTCCGTTTTTTCCTTTTGAGGTACGGAACCCTAAAAATGAAGTAATCCTTAAAAAAGTACCTTCGCGTGTTCCATAAGGACACGAAGAGACAAAAACTAAGCAATTGTGTGAAAAGTAAAAAACTCAGCAAGGTGATGTGACGTCATCGCGTCGCAAATAAGGCCATTACTATGCGGTGGCTCTGAATGGAAATCTATATTATTCTATTAAAATTAATTATGTTTCATAATCTATTTTTAGCGCTAAGCAAAGGAAAAATATGAACAAAGTATTAACTATTATATTAGTTTGTGGCGTTTTGTATTATGTAACATAATTGTATTTATTTCCCGTAGTTCGCATCCATTCAGTAATTTTTCCTTAGCATCGAGTTCTTATGTCTATAATTAATTAAATGACGCATAAAAAACTAAACACAATCATCGGATTATAATTCAGCCGTGGTATACTTATGTTATTATTTATATATTAATCCATAATTATAATATTGTAATTAATGCGAATGTTTGTTTTTCTTTATTTCACGTGGAAACAGCGCTATTTTATGGTATGATTTTTATTACTGGCAAAGTACGGGAGACGGAAAGATAGTTTAATTTATAAGTGACAGATAGTAATTAACCCATGGATAGATATAGTTGACTATAATGTCTATAATCAAAGACAATTTTAATGAAATGTAAATAAATACAATAGTTGATTGTAGCGAGCCACATTATTCATTATGCTCACACAGAATAAAGGAAATCTTTACATTGTTATGCCTTTATGAGTTAATAAAGATAACCATAAAACTTGGTGATGTATTGACAGCGGTTAGAGTTGCCAATCAGTTTGGAAATAAATAAATACAATGTATATAAAGTCGAGTCAAATTAAGGCAAACTATCGAAATGAGAACACAAATAGAAAACATAAATATATATTCTTCCTCAAAATGCGCATATATAATGCTCTAAAATCTGGATTAACCCAATAGGTGGCAAGAAAATATAATAATAAATATTAAGTACAATGGCAAAGTATTGGTACCTAAATATATTTGGAGAATAAATTCTCACAAAAAATGTATATTAAAAATAACAGAAAAATTGTAATACAAATTTGATTGATAATCCATAATTATCATTGCATCGGCGATGAAGTTCGCTTAAAAAAGGAAATACTTCCTAATTCTATTACATAATATATGTATTACCTACTTGGTTATTATTTGAGTTATTTGAATTATTTGAGCCTAAATCGAATAGATCATGAATAAACCAAAGGAATTTTCCTTAAAGCATATTTGTGCTGTTTTTGTGCTGAAAAACCAACAAATCATAACTTTATCAATCGCTAAGCTCCGGCCATTCACGTATTTGTTTTGTTTCTTATCACAAGCGATTCCATTGAACAGCCACAATCAAACGAATGTAGGCCATCGGAAAACTACGCTCGATAAGTGTACTCCAATACCTTTACTGTTTGACCTTTGATAATCGAGTCAATACGCAGCAACATTCTTTTGGAGGTAGTCGAACAAGATCCCATATAATATAGACATACATACTGAAATGGGGTAGTGATAAAATCCAGGGGGTAACCATGATGTAATCTTTAAGCAGTATTCATTCCAGGGTGGAAAAATGACAGCGACATCACCTTCTCAAACTGGAAATATGTATTACTGCTTTATGACATCATGGTAATGCCCCTGAATGCTTACAATTTAAAAAGTAAATGCGGGTAGTTTAGTTTACATTAAGCTAACTATTTAGTGGGCTTATTTTATCAACGAAAATGATAATAATAGCAATTTATGAAAAAGAGCTGTTAAAAAATAAAAATAATACAGTCGAGTTGAGTACCTCTTTCTTTTAAAGTCGGTTGAATATTCGTACATTCTGGTCATAGAAATAAATAAAAGCTTCTTTACCAGCATCTTTATAAATTTAATGATAAGTCAATATATTATCAACGTTTTTATATCTCGTTACAATAAAATCCTCTTCATTCCTGTAAACGCAACCGGCGATAGACATTGAAGACAGACCCTCAAAGCGACCCTCGCAAATACACAGAACATTTCACAATAACGAGGGAAAAATCAATAATTCCCCCTACAGACTTTATCGAATAATTGCAGAAGAAAAGAAAACCCCGTTTACGAGAATACATATTTATAAAAAATCTGCAATTTGAAAAAATTAGACCAAATTTTAATAGGACCAATCGGGAGACGCTGCGCAAGTTTTCAAATAAAAATATAAAAAAAGAGCTAATCAAAATCGGTGAACCCAATCGAAAGTTCTAGGGTAACAAACACAAAAAAAAAACTAAGAAAAAAACGGTTGCATTGAAAACCTCCTTTTTTGAAGTTTGAAAATGTAAAATATCTTTAAATTTGCAAATATTTTGATATATTATGTAACCTATTTTGTAAATGTGTATTATTTAGTAATCTGTGGAATTATGTACAAAAAAATAACAAATACTAAATGTCTATTTCTATTCTTTATAAATTTATATTTATAAAGCATTTGAATGCCATAAAACCAAAAATATAAATTCAACAAAAAAAGTTCGTGAAACTGAAAAGTGCTTCATATTGGTTGAAATGGTTGTTAATCATCTCAATAGATGGCGCGCGGTGTGTCCCTTCAGACACATAAAACTGAAAGAATAGAATAAATTCGATGGCTCTGGCGGGTCACGAGTGGCTGAGTTGGTCAGGCATCCGCCCCGGAATGGCGCGAAAGGATGCGGGTTCGAGTCCCGCCTCGTGATCGATTTTTTCTATTCTTTATAAATTTACTAGCAATGCCCTGCGGTTTCACCCGCATAGATAGCGATATCGTTACAGTGAAAAGTCTACTAATAGGTCGGACTATAAGTTTAATTTTTAAATTGTAATCACATGAAAATCACCTTTACCCCGTCCCGCACTACGGCCTTTTTTTTTTTTAGTGGGGAAATCTTTCATAGATACCCACGGCCTCCGGGGGAGGGGCCGTGGGTTATGTCGGATTCCTACCGACCAAAACCCCACTGTGTTCCGTCAAGACGCATATTGGTAGAATTCCTCCGTGACCCCCGCACTACGGCCTGCTCGAACAGTATACCTACCTACTATTTTCTGTAGATTGACACTTTTAAAAATTCGTTATATCTTTTGAATGGAATATCCAATTCTTTTCATTTAAAAAGTATTTTGCTGGTATTGAAACAGTCTATAATAAAACATCATAATGGGATAAGGATTAATATATATGTGTATGGATAACATGGTTTGATTACTGTCGGCACTTCTATTTACTTTGAAAACGTAATAAAGTTGTTGTAGTAACATAACTACTGAAGATGGACATATGGTATCGCGGACTTTCTTGTAGATATTGATCCATTCTATAATACCGTAGAACATTTTTTTGTTCTATCTTCAATAGATTCCGCAGCGCACGCGATGACAGAAGTTTTATTGAGGATTTTTTTACACCTTGGGTTACATTATTGCATTTTTGGTAAGGATCTCTATTTTTTTTGTAAATGCAATATAGCCTATGTTGCTCAGTAAAGATGCAGCTTTCTAATGGTGAAAGAATTTTTGAAATCGGTCCAGTAGTTTATGCGTGAAAACCATACATACATACATACATACCTACATACATACTTACAAACTTTTCCTCTTTATAATATTATAGTATAGATAAAAATAACAAATAAACAACCTTGACGACGCGACGTCGGTCAGACATAAAAACCAGAAAACATCGGAAATGGAAATGAACTGAAACTGCGTAATCCATTAAATTCGACGCACATCAAACTTGTTTATAAACAAAAACAACATTATTTCGGTTCTCGCGAATCGTAATTATAATAATGTGCGTCATTTAAATTATATTTAAGCGATGTTTTGCGCCCATCGCACAAAAACCTGTTTGTCAACAGAGATTCAAAAATATTTTATTTTTAAATTTATCTTTCCATTCGAAAGCTATATACATTTTATCTGACTAACATTTAATTTTTCGCAAGGCTGAAGGCAAAGAAATTCCAATTCCACAGGGCATGCACATACATAGAATTTTCGTATCGACTGAACTGTTTAGTCGATGAAGGTGCGTATACAATCGATTTCAGTCTACATATTTATATCCCGAACAAATCTAACAGTCTTCTGTAGGCTTGTGCTTTACATACGGTTTAAAAGAATAGCAAAATTCGAATCCAAAGCTAAAGCAAGACTGAACGGTCGCGGATCAACTGTTTAGTCGATTTTATGCGCACTTCAATACGTTGCAAGTTGCAATACACAATGAGCGCGTGATCGATTATTGTCCAAATATTTTAATCAAAAGCGAATCGATACAGCTCTTTGACTTTTTTATCGATCAACTATCGAGTTGATAGTATGCACTTGGTCATATATTGCTAAAGTCCGGTCGCGGAGCAGGAAGAATTTCGTACATTAACCTGTTATTACCCGTCACTGTCACTCCCTTGTAAAAATAATGTGTCTTGCTCGCACAGGTGCAATGACCGCCGTCCTTAGGGATTGTAAACCTTTAACCTGAGAGCGTAAGGTTTTTGTTTGCTTGATTGGTGTCAGGTGTTCAATTATGATTTTGTGAATTCAAAATTTATAAGAATAAACCTTAAACTCTTTATGTCCAATCGAAATCCGCCTAAGTCGAAATCGCGTGTTAGACTAACGTATTTCTGTAATATTGTACATAATATGTATGTAGTAAATTATTTTTTGAAAAATAAGGTCATAAAGAAGTTTCACTTCTTATGTGTGTACACGCACACTTTTTTTATATAATATATCGTTGTTATTGAAAAAGTTAAGATGTAACTAGCTAATAAGTATTGTAAATGAATAAAGGACATTTATTTAATAAATTAGTAAAAAACATTTTCTCCTCCAAATATTTCATGTAAACTGCACTTTATTCAAAAATGTTTGTGACCACTGTCAGTAGGTAAAGAGGTCATTGTACGAAATTCTTTCTGCTCCGCGACCGGACTTTATATACTTACGAGACCCAACAAAATAGTTGTTCAACTAAAAGTTGTATATATGCGCTAAACCAAGATGATTACACGTATTCCACAATAATCTTATTTAGTGCAGAATAAAACTTAAAACAAATATCAAGCAATAAATATAAATATGTAGAGCCTATTCAAATAAGTCATACATTCTTGGTAGCCAATTTTACATTATACATTCAGCTAAAATTAATTAAAAAATTCTAAAAACACATATCACTAAGCAGGAAGCGTGAATCTTTTAAACTATAATTCTTCTTTTCTCATAAGTTCATAACGTATACATATTCAAATGCATAGTTACATAAGTTATGTATTAAAAAAATACACGAGTAATATAATGATCGTTCTTAAAGTTTACAAAAGTTCTTTTTGAATGACAAATACGCGATAATTAGCGAAGATATTAAAGCACAAAAGAAACATTATTTTTGCAAGAAAAGAGAATTTTAGCAAAAATTATTTTTAACAAACATCTACTGTCTTACCACAAAAAAACTTTAGACAGGGTTTAACTTTAAGCGCGGGGTCTATTTAATCTGGTTTTTTCGTATTCACATTTATATCGTATTTAACTATTAAAGTGACAGATCCCTGGTTTAAAGTTGTGTTCAAAATTGTTTTCTGGTAAGTCTAAATAAAACCGCATTCTATAGGTCAGAACTTGTAAAAGTTAAATAGCACCACAAATAGCACCAACCGGGAGGCAATAGCTTTCAAATGAAAAAAAAAATCATCAAATTCGGTTCACCCATACAAAACAACTGAGGTGACAAACTCAAAAAAAAATACAGTCAAATCAAGAACCTCCTCTTTTAAGTCGGTTAAAAAGGCACTTAAAGCACCCATTCTCCTATCTCGAGAGAATGTATCCAGTAAGGAAAAGAGCAAAAAGCAGTATAAAAATGCAACAATAGAGATGTTTTTACATTCGTATTATCCGCTTACTGTGGCCATAAAAAACGTAAACACCCTGTGTCCTTGACGGCCGGCCGGAGTGGCATGCGGCGCAACTGATAGCCATAGTTTATTTACTTCGAGTTTCTAGAAAAATGGGTAAGTGTGGCGGATTATGGTACAAAATCAATACATATAATAAAATTCTAGAAAAGTGGTGTCTGTACAATGAAAATATGTAAAAAAAAATTAGCAGGGGTTATTACTAAATCGATCCCAAACCCAAAACTGTTGTTAAAAAAATTTTTGTCTGTTTGTCTGTTTGTCTGTATGTTTGAACACGCTAATCTCAGAAACGGCTTATCCGATTTAGATGCGGTTTTCACTAATATATTGTGGTAAGCTTCATTTAACATTTAGTGTTTATTTCATGCCAATCGGTTCATAAATAAAAAAGTTATGACCATTTGAGTAATCACAGCGAACATTTGCTAAGGCATTCTATACATGAATTACTTTATTACGTAAATTATACGCTAAAGTTATTCCTTGACATGTCCAGATGATCATATCGAAAGTCCCCAAGCGTGGGGGGGTGGGTGGTTATGCTGAGGGGGTAGTAGGGGGGGTCAAAGGACCTTTATTTAGATTTTTGCTCATAAGTCTAAAACCTGCACAAATAGCATTATGGTTACTTCTAGGTAAATTTTCTATATAAAAGGTCTTTGAAATTATGTCGTAGGTATTATATTTTTAACCCCCGACGCAAAAAGAGGGGTGTTATGACCGCTATGTGTGTATTGCGTGTCTGTCTGTGCCACCGTAGCTCGCTAACGGGTAATACGAATTAGATGCGTTTTTTTGTTACATTAGTTGTTTATTATATTATATAGGGGTGAAAAAAACGCATGTTAGTTGTTAATGTAGGTTGTTAATGTAGGTTATACCCAAGTGATATATCAAATGAAATTAGACGACATGTTAACAATTAGTCAAATTTTATCAAAATCGGTTCATCCATTTATTTGATATAGGGGTAAAAGTGGGAATAAATAAATGAATTTTATCAAATATACTCAAGTGACGTATCTAATGAAAGACATGACGTGTAAAGTACAATAAGACATATTTTATCAAAATTGGTTCATCCATTTATTGGATAAAAGTGGCAATAAAAGTTGTCAAATATAGGTATATCACTTAGGTAAGTGGCATATCAAATGAAAGGGCATGACCTGACGTGAGAAGTATAATGAGGCATAGGTATTTAATCAAAATCGGTTCATCCATTTATTATATAGAGGGGTAAAAGTGGGAATGAAAAAAACGAATGTTGTCTGTTATACCCAAGTGATATATCAAATGAAAAAAGACGACCTGTCAGAAACAACAAGTCAAATTATATCAAAATTGGTTCATCAATTTATTTGATATAGGGGTTAAAGTGGGAATAAATAAATAAATTTTATCAAATATACTCAAGTGACGTATCTAATGAAAGACATGACTTGTAAAGTACAATAAGACATAATATTTTATCAAAATTGGTTCATCCATTTATTGGATATAATATGTAGGTATAAAAGTGGGAATAAAAGTTGTCGAATATACCCAAGTGGCATATCAAATGAAAGGGCATGACCTGACGTGAGAAGTATAATGAGGCATATTTAATCAAAATCGGTTCATCCAATAATTATATGTAGGGCAAAAGTGGGAATGAGAAAAACGAATGCTGTCTGTTATACCCAAGTGATATATCAAATGAAAAAAGACGACCTGTCAGAAACAATTAAGTAGTCCAATGTTATCAAAATCGGTTCATCCATTTATTTGATATAGGGGTAAAAGTGGGAATAAATAAATAAATTTTATCAAATATACTCAAGTGACATATCTAATGAAAGACATGACGTGTAAAGTACAATAAGACATATTTTATCAAAATTGGTTCATCCATTTATTGGATATAGGTATAAAAGTGGGAATAAAAGTTGTCAAATAATATACCCAAGTGGCATATCAAATGAAAGGGCATGACCTGACGTGAGAAGTATGATGAGGCATATTTAATCAAAATCGGTTCATCCATTTATTGATTTATAGCGGTAAAAGTGGGAATGAATAATCGAATGTGGTCAAATAATATAATCAAGCGGCATATCAAATGACGTGTGAATTACAATTAGTCATGTTTTATCAAAATTGGTTAATCTGTTTATTACATATAGGGCACCTTAGGGGTGATAGTGGGGATAAATAATCCAAATGGAGTACCAAACGAAAGGATATGCCATGTACATAATATATATAGGTATGATTAGACATGGTTTAGATCAAAATCGGTTCTGCCATTTACTAGGGGTGAAAGGGAAAAGTTGAAAGTCTGTGAAAGTAGAAGGAATATGGGAGCGGGAGAATAGCCACATCCTGGAAATTTTGAACTCTTCTGTACCTAAGTTCTATAGCTCAGTTTAGTAATAAATTTTACTAACAGTTCTTTTGTGTTATTATTTATTTTATTTCTTAACTTTATAATAATGTGTAAGTACTTATAATTTAGTTGTATATGATAGTACATGTTTCAAGACGTGTTTACTCAATAATTGTGTGTTAAGTAGTAACTACTATGCAGTCACTATTCCACGCGGACGAAGTCGCGGGCACAGCTAGTATTTAATAATTCAAGTACCTACCACTAAAATCAACAATACAAATCTGTTTTTATTAGAGGTACATAATACAATATAATATACTCTGCAAAAAAAAACAAGCCTATATTAATTAATACATATTATGTTTCACAAGATACAGCTCTGCAATTAATAGAAATGCCGTCGCATTTTTGTAAGTTTTTACTTATAACTTAACATGTGACAAATGCCCACCATCCATTCTCTTCATCTTCATCTTTTCTCTTTTTTGTATTTAATGAATTTCTATCTACATATCTACATAATAAATACATAAGTATTTTATTTATAAAAAGGTCGCAGAAAACCATATCGCAACTAATCAAAGCATTAATGCTATGCTTACAATTTAAATATAACTAACTATAGGGCTGATTTTTCAATCATTGGTTGAAATTTATCCGTCCAATAAAGTATTACACGAACATTTTAAAATAGCACCTGTACACTGTCAAATACGGACAATTAGAATTTTTGAAATGGTAGTTTAATATGTTATTCGATGAATTTATAAGTTTTAACCAACGATTGAAAAATCAGCCCTTAATAAAATAGAATCACGTATTTCGGAACAGCGTAGTAATAGAATCCGATCTAATTTACAAACAAAAAAGGGGAACAATAACATTAATTAAAGTTCTATTCATGAAATTCACTCATTACATTATCTATCCGTAACGTCACGACTCACGACCTAATGAAACCGATCACCGTAAAAGATAATCGCATTTCACAAAAACCAATCGACTTTTTGACGAAAACACTTGCTATTGTTCATTTCACAAAAACTTGTGGTTTTGCCGAGTTTCGTATTTATATAGTTTACGTGTTTTTTGGATCTACAAGTCTCGAGTCCTTTGCACACTTTTTACTTATCTCGACATGGACCAGTAGGTAATTGTCACAAAATATGTATTGTATAACTTACAGAAGGTGTAATACGTAATATATATCTAGAGGACATAAAACTTCAATTTTTAATGAAACAATTTAATTTTAATTCAACATTGAAACCAAAATTATTAATTAAATGAGCAATAGACAGCAGTCTAAAGAAAAATTATTTTATGCATTGACAATGGTCCCTGGAAGTTCACCAAAATAATATAAACGACATTGGAACGCATAAAAACATGTTATGAAATCACGCGATCCGATCTGAACTGATCCAACAAGGAAAACATTATCGATGTTACAATTCAACTAACTTTATATAATTTGTTGTGATGTTGAGGTCGCGAGGTCTACAGGGTCGCACGACATTTTATGCATCATCCCTGTATCCAAGCGCTAGTGTTAAATATATTATTCATCTTATTTTATCTATCTTTCCTAAAAAAGTATTTATGGCATGGTACCACTGATTTGTAAATAGTTACTAATGGTACTCTACAATATAAATAACCATTTATTTGCAGTTCATCCAAAACGGTCTGCTATAGGTAACTAAATACTGTTATTCCTTTGTTTATCAATAAAACTAGTTATTGACAAACACTAGAATCAAACAAAAACAACGCACATGAGAAATTAAGATAAACATAATATACTTGAAAACAATACCGACAGATTTGTTTACTATATTTTCTCTTTACAATGTTAATTATATTGACAGAATCGTATATCAACTACCCTCCTACATCCTAAATAAGTCGGTTAAACGATGATATAGGTAAAAAGGTATAACTAGATCAGATACTAGTGCTCCAGGAGATGTGACTAATTAGCCACAATTTACTTCAGTTGCCTCTTTTCGCTTACGATAATTGAACCTTGCCATCTCACTGTGACGTCTAATCGTGTGTGCGTTAGTGTGCCGTTTTCGAAGATCGACTGTTGTGGTATCTCACCTGATCCTCTTGAAGTCCAGATCTCTTGGGTCTGTGGTCTTCCATGCTCCATGGAGGTAGTTCCTGCAGATACGGCCCGCCACTTCTCGCATCTCCTCCTCCGTGCCGCACATCTGGAGCTTCTGTAACGGAGATACATGTCTCTCAGTATTCAGTTCTTTCATAAGTCAATTATAGTTTAGTTATTGCATATGACGTTGTTCGACCGCTTTGGAGTAGCTTGAACAATGGATGCGGATAGGTATCGTTATTCTTAAGTTTAACGTAACATATGCATATAGTCACCTACAGTATATTTATTGAATGGTGAAATAATTATTAAATACTTCTGAACTGCGCTAGTAGATTAAGGTCGACTAAATACGAGTACCTAAATAGAAGAATAAACGCAATTAGAAAGTTGAATGCGCAGATTTAAACACAATTAGAGAGTGACATGTTAGATCAAATAAGTTTTTTAAATGCGGCACGGGAAAAAGGGTATAATAAAATAAAATTATTATTTCGCAATAGTAACCCTTTCCGTATCACTCAAATAAAAATAAAGTTAATGCAAACAGTAGAGCCATAAGCATTAAGCACCCTCTCGTCAACTTCGCTCAAGTTTCAAGATATGTTTTCAAATGACTTGTTCTAGATAAACTTACGCAACCGCAAACTTCCGAATTTGCCCTAATTTTTATCTTGCCATATAAATTGACACAGAAACCGCTAGAATATACTTCCTCATATTATAATGAAGACTTAAAAGTTACCTAAGAATATAAACCGTAATTAAGTTAGGCGTATAATTAGGCTAAAATTTGATAATCTAGAGCTTAACTTATGACGTAATTGTATCGACTACATATGATCTACATATGGTAGCCGGTAGACCCGACCATGACCCAGCGTTTGACTGTCTATAGTCTATACAATCCACTAATTAAAGTTCCTATATAGACTAGTATTCAGTACGAATATTTATCAGTATCAGAAGTACGGAGAAGATAAACTAATAGGATTTGAAGTACAAGTTAAACAGGCCTGCTTATCTTTTAGATCTAATGTATGTATCTGATAGCAGATAGTGTTTGTATTTCGCTTTGATTCATATGTTCAACTATTGTATGAGAAATATTCCAAACATTTCACAAGGTGCTCTCGTCTTTTACTGAGCAAATATCAACACTGATATCTAGATAATTGATATAAATACATTCATATCATATTATGTATTTGAATATCTACTACGTAATAAAAACGTCGTTAACAGAATACATTTCCAAAGTGTGTAACATCAAACTGCGACGCAACCCAATGACTAACTACAACACCGATCGAATTCCAAAGTAAAGTCTATTATTAGTCAAAGATTCTACTTTACAATCCTCTGGTAGCTACCAAAATCGAGAGTTTCGTACATGAAATTATTGGGCATCTCATCAAAATAAAGCTACTCACGAAAAATTTGCTTGATAGTAATCACTTGCAAAAATGTGCCATGGATCCCGGACTATCTTGTTTTATAGAGTACTGTTTTTATGAACCTTCATCACCTGATATGTGGAAAATGGCCCATTGACCAAGCTAGCGGGTAGGCGTACGCGGTACGATGGTAGCACATACTAACACTACCCAATCGTCCACATTTCATCCGTCAGAAAATAGGTGAGGTCTGGCGGCCCTGGGATCTTGTACTATTTCATTTGTATGTAAAGTTTGATAGATGTGACACAAACACTATAGTCCTTTTCACCTAGGATGATTCCTGTGACACTTCATCGTGTTCCGAATTACATATTTTATGTTTAAAAAGTCAAAATAATTTTAGTGCATAATACTTTTATTTTATGGCGGCATTATTACCAAAAATATAAAAATGAAACATCGTAAGCTTATAAATAAAAAACAGTATTGTTTAGTTTAATATAATCTTATATATAAAAATGAATCGCAAAATGTGTTGGTAAGCGCATAACTCGAGAACGGGTGGACCGATTTCGATAATTCTTTTGCACGCCTCATAAGCGAAGCGTTGAGGTGGGTACTACTGTCACTTCGCGCAAAACATCTGATTTTTCAAACTTAAAATGTCTTTATGTATCATACATTGCACTTGTAAGATAATACATACACACACATATTAAGAAAAAACACTATTTTTAACGTTCATGATATTTTTGATGTCATTTTTGTTATTTAAACTAGTTAAAAAACAGTTTAAAAAAGTTCTGTCTTGGACGTCCGTGTGTCTGTATGTGCGGATCCTTTTTCTTGTTAACACGATAGCGACCGAAATACTTTACTAATCGAGTCTTTTTTTTTCTCTTACGCTTGAGTATGCTCAGGAATAGAACCCTTTCATTTTTCAGGGTCTGATTCGATGTGGTTTAATTGTTATTAAATAAACAAAAATAATAATTAATAAATATTTATTAAAAAAAAATTATGAGGCGTGCACTTTTGGATTTTCCAAATTATTTTTATTATATTCCTTGAAGTACCAGGATTGTTCTTATGTAGAGAAAACATAAATATGTACCACGGGCGAAGCCGGGGCGGACCGCTAGTGAAAAATAAAATAAAATAACACAAAAATATAATACCTACGCAATTCGTGTACATGAAATGGATCGTTGAAAAATCATAGAGTTGGAAAATCATATAATCGGCGCCCATCTTGTGATCGTTTGTCAATCGAGTCAATCGTCTGTACGAGTGCGTCAGCCTTGTATACAAGTTGCATTTTTATATTAATACTTTACGTGGTATTCTGTTATTGTTACTAATTGTTATGTTGACTTTTTGTTGCTGTTGTTTGCTAAGTTTCCTTAGTTAATTATTGTTGGCAAAATGCGGAAAAAACTAATTTTGGTTCTTTATTCAAATCGATTTCATTTCCATATAGAATATTATCGATTATCGGAAACAATTGATACGGTTTCAGTAACCGACATCTCTATTCGTGTCAAAAATCGATGTGTCACAGAAATCATCTTAGGTGGAAAGGACTATAATAGGGAAAGTAATGCATTGCCTCCATGGCATTTCATTATTTTATGTACTGAAACAAATAACATGTCTTTCTTTGGACAATAGTAAAACGTAGATTAGATTTCACATGCTATCCATGGCTACATTAAATGATTTGTTTAAAGAATACCAAACAATTAAGATAAAACTTATTACAGTGTTTCATATCTGTAATAATTCCTCTTAATTGGCACATTAAAACGATACCATATCTGGTCTCAAATTGATATTTAATTAAATATTCGGGAAATGTATGAGGCCGAGTTATATTGGGCAGATTCCATAAATAGATATTTTATCGAACTGTTTTGACTGAAGAGCTCTAAAGCCCTTTGCTTTGCTAATACGCCTGTATTTTCTGCTTTGGTTATTTTTATTTGATAACTCCGTGGGTTTTCAGAGGATTGACGTGATCCTTTTTGTGTCTGTGTCGGTGACCTTTTTGTGTCTGTGTCGGTGACCTTTTTGTGTCTGTGTCGGTGACCTTTTTTGTAGAAAAGATTACTATTCCCATTGGATGTACTTATCTACATAATATTATATTCTCTTCTTAAACAACAGTCCCATTTATGTGATAGAAAACTGAAGACTTTGTTGTTTGTTTATTATGACAGATTCTCAATAACAAACTGTATTATCATTTCTGTGTGGGTGTATGAACAATCAGCTGGATTCTAGCCCAACTATTGCGCTGAATCTATAAGCATACCTATACTTTACTCGATTCATAAAATTACATATAAGGTAATGAACCCTGCTTTGGTGCAATCGGTGCAATAAGCAGATAATGGTTCTAAATTATAATTGAGATGTTACGAGTTCAATGTTTCTTTGAATTTCAGGTTAACAACATTTGCGTATAGTAAGTACTTCACAAACTTATTATAAATAGAAATAGTTAATTTCGTTTCAAAATTTTACACAATATGGAGTAGTAGGCCGTGGGGAGTATTAGCCGGCCTAAAGTTGGCATTACAGTCATCTTGCTCATTAAAGTAGTTATTATTACTGTAGTATACGAGATATTTTACGTTGCACGCATCCACTCGCGCCTACCACCGACTGGTCAATTTTTTTGAGATACCTACACCTGATGAAACCCTAAATAAAGATCCATGGGAGTTAACGTGACGTCTTATAGCATGATTATTACCAGTGTGTCAAAATGACAGAGCGCCATCGCCATCATCTAGCGGCATCACTTTCCTGCTGTGGAAATAATACTGCTTAAAGATATCATGGTAACCCCCCTCTATTCGCCTAGTTATATTCTTTTGAACAGCCGCAACTCCTACCAAGTGATATGATACTACAGACCTTTAGCACAGTACAGAGTGTTTACAACTGCTTGCACTCGACCGATAGCGCTATCTGGTACGTGATGAGTGGTGACTCTCCTGCGTTATCTCTTTCCGTTGATGACGACGTTCTCTTGTTGCTTTATATTATGTGCATACAAGACACGTCATTTGACATTAACATACAGGAATATCTATAGACCTTATTATTTTGTATTCATCCATGCTACAAATGCAAATGTGTGTAGGTATGTCTCGATGAGTCTGTTTTTATTATTTTTTTCGATTTTACACTGGTTCTCTACTGCATCAGTAAGTAGTATAAAAACTGGTCGCTTTCCGCCTAATGTGTGTGTCTGTATGCTTAGATCTTTAAAACTACGCAACGGATTTTGATGCGGTTTTTTTTAATCGATAGAGTAGTTCTCGAGGAAGGTTTTAGGTTTTATAGACGCCGGCGGTGAATTAGTATTTCATAATTTGAAGGTAGCTGTTAAAAACAACGGGTTCTGAATTACCATTAGAAACAAATTTCTTACAGTAATTAACATTGATTTTATGACGTATGCCGTAGCTGCACGAAATATTCGATACTCGCGTAGCTCTTTTAAACTCAAATAACCTAGGTTTCACTAATGGATTACTTCAACAGAATAACCTTGGTAGCTTGTACTGGAGTTAACGCTAAGGTTGTACACATACACACACATATATTAATAGAGTATAACTTTTAAAGTCTCTGGGTGAACACAATACCTAGCTAATGAAGATTATAATTTAGCCAACTGCGGCAAATTAGGGGAGGGTTATATGCCCTAATAACTTCAAACTACAGCCTACAGGGTAACTTGTCATGGAAATATCTAATGTCTGAAAAGGCAATATATAAAGGCAATATGTAATGAATAAAGCACATTTTGAAAAGCCATAAACATCGCTTATTACATCAAATGGAACTGCAATGGTCGATTATCATTAAAACGAACCTACCATTAGAACCAATTTTTAAACAAATTACATTCCAAAGTGCCATGCCACATTAATAATATTGTGAACATGAAGCGAAAATTATCAATGTATATGTACATAACTATACATTCTTCATATAGGTATAATTCTCGTGTCACAGTGTTTGTAAACAAGCAGTGAATAAATCAAATCAAATATAATATGTATTTCTATTATTATACAAAAAAACAATCAGATGTAAAATATGTTCTAAAGAACTAGTACTATTTAGTATTCTATGCTAGGGTGATGTGTGATGGCAGAACATGCTTTGCCGGATGAGCTAAAAATATTCTAATTTTTCATTATTTTCCTAATTTTATGGCATTATTAGAACACTAGCAATGCCCTGCGGTTTCACCCGCATAGATAGCGATATCGTTACAGTGAAAAGTCTACTATAGGTCGGACTATAGATTTAATTTTTATTCACATGAAAATCACCTTTACCCCGTCCCGCACTACGGCCTTTTTTTTATTTTTTTTTGTTTTAGTGGGGAAATCTTTCATAGATACCCACGGCCTCCGGGGGAGGGGCCGTGAGTTATGTCGGATTCCTACCGACCAAAACCCCACTATGTTCCGTCAAGACGCATATTGGTAGAATTCCTCCGTGACCCCCGCACTACGGCCTGCTCGAACAGTATACCTACTATTTTCTGTAGATTGACACTTTTAAAAATTCGTTATATCTTTTGAATGGAATATCCAATTCTTTTCATTTAAAAAGTATTTTGCTGGTATTGAAACAGTCTATAATAAAACATCATTTAATGGGATAAGGATTAATATATGTGTATGGATAACATGGTTTGATTACTGACGGCACTTCTATTTACTTTGAAAACGTAAAAAAATTGTTGTAGTAACATAACTACCGAAGATGGACATATGGTATCGCGGACTTTCTTGTAGATATTGATCCATTCTATAATACCGTAGAACATTTTTTTGTTCTATCTTCAATAGATTCCGCAGCGCACGCGATGACAGAAGTTTTATTGAGGATTTTTTTACACCTTGGGTTACATTATTGCATTTTTGGTAAGGATCTCTAATTTTTTTGAAAATGCAATATAGCCTATGTTGCTCAGTAAAGATGCAGCTTTCTAATGGTGAAAGAATTTTTGAAATCGGTCCAGTAGTTTATGCGTGAAAACCATACATACATACATACATACATACATACATACTTACAAACTTTTCCTCTTTATAATATTAGTATAGATGATTGTTTGTTGGAACATGATTCATCGTCCTTCAATATTATTATTTTATATTTTACAACACAATACATTATCGAAGGCTTATAACATACTATCAGTGTTTCTGTGGCATTTTCCAACGAGCCTAAATCTTAGATACGCTATTGCTAGGCATTTATCTGCTTGCGGCACGTGCCGGGCTCGTAATCCTCACGATAAGGACTCATTACTTATGTACAATTGATGTATTTCAGGGCTTACATCTTATTATTGTTTTATCACTCCTTGATAAGAGCGGCATTGTTCTTTAGTGGCGAGCGACGACAATAATTACTCCTACAAGGTAATATGTTACGAGTAAGAAGACATTACCAAAAGGTAGAAGATGCCTGGGGATGATGTTAAACTAAATGCAAAAAAGAACTAGAGCCCATACAACTTTGCAATAAATTCTCTAGAAATTTACCTTTGTTATTTTAATCATCATCAGCAAGTTTGGTCTTCCAGAAAAACAGGTCTCATAAGAGTTTCAGGTTATATCATTCACTAAGTATCATTCACTAAGTATGGTTTGACAGATGAACAGACTAGAAAAATTGCAGAAACGTTTTACGAGAAAAAAGATACTGAATTTGGCTTTAGTATATTCTGGTTTGAGTAATCGTATTTCATTATTATTAATATTATTTATGTATATATACATATATGTATTTAATCAATAGTATGTTTGTGATTAAAAATTGTCTTATCACTACATAGTATAAAACAAAGTCGCTTTCCCTGTCCCTATGTCCCTTTGTACGCTTAAATCTTTGAAACTACGCAACGGATTTTGATGCGGTTTTTTTTTTAATAGATAGAGTGATTCAAGAGGAAGGTTTATATGTATAACAACATCCATTAAATAGTGGAGAAGTACTGTTATTTTTGAGGTTTCTAATGTGATGTCGTAAAAAATTACATTTTTTCCGCTTACATTGCAAACGCAGGCTGAACCCTACGAGTTTTATCAAAATAATGTACTAAGTATTATACACATTGAAAAGGTCTACAGAAAAGTCCGCGATGGTATATGTCTATCTCTTATGGATAACCCACAATAACTTTTTTTTGTCATTTACTTTTTACGACAAATAATGGCTAATTTTCGATGCGATTTTAACCAATACAGCATTAATCCTTAACCAATAAAATACCTTGAATACATTGTTCATTTAATATAGATCTATATGGCCCTCACCGTATGATTTAAGACTTAAGTGAATATTTTCGAAGATAGTTATTACAGATTTAAAAATTGCGCGACGTAGCGTTTGCGGCGGTACCGGCGCGGCTGGTCGGCAGCGGGCCGCTATGTTTTTTTATACAACGTTCACAGTTTTTCTGTAGGTAGTGTATTTAGTATCAGCACAGTATTACCATCCTAATAATATTGTAATACTGTGGTATCAGCATTGCACCCGTGCGAAGCCGGGGCGGGTCGCTAGTAATCTATATTTCTGTTGTAAATTCTGAAATACAGTGAGAAAATAAAATATCTAAGAAATGTTAATATGCTTTACACAATCTTACTGGTGAAGGATTTTCTAACTTTTTTATTCTTATTTAAGTAAATATTATTAAGAACATTTTTTATTCCGTAACGGTTGAATTTAATTCAATTATGAAAATTCAGTACATAATGATAAATAATGGGTATCATTTAAGCTATCACCAATTTAATTAGTTTTGTGTTTCTTAAATAATAGGGTTTGTCCTCAAAATAGTAGATCTGTCACCAAAATGTAGTCACCAAACAATGCAAAATCAGTTCCACAATAAATCACCTAAAATCCTGAGATATAAGGTCTAGTACCAAATAAATGTTTTTGTATGTATTATAATAAAAAATAAAAAAAAGTGAAGTCCCGTGTCCCCTAGTAGGGTAAGGGGCAGATGCATTATTCATACATCTGTTTCACTGATCGATTTTCTTTAGGGATAAGTAGGTGATCAGCCTTCTGTGTCCTGCCAGACTGAGACATTTTTTTTTCTTCGTCTCCACCGGGAATCGAACCCAGGACCCCTCGGTTCTACGCTCACGCGTCAACCACTGTACCAAGGATGCGGTCAAGTCAATGGTCAATGTATTATAATAGGTGTGTCCTAATAAGTATTTAAGTAAACTAATTTAAAGAGATCAGCAATAAATCATATTATTATCTATACTAATATTATAAAGCTGAAGAGTTTGTTTGTTTGTTTGAACGCGCTATTCTCGGGAACTACTGGTCCGATTTGAAAAATTCTTTCGGTGTTAGATAGCCCATTTATCGAGGAAGGTTATAGGCTATATATCATCACGCTACGACCAACAGGAGTGGAGCCACGGGGGTGAAACCGCGCGGAGCAGCTACTTTGTTTATATACAGTATGTATTAATATTGCGTATATTTCAGATTTACAAAAAATCCTGCTTTAAGGCTAAGGTGGATTGAATGCTGTGGGAGAAAATCAGAATGGACACCTCGGTACAGAAATAATAAAAATTTCTGGACCGATATTTATTTTATTGAATATATTTATTTATTTATTTATTTTATTCATAACAAGTAATTGACAGGTTTTACCCCAAAGCATTACATGTTTAGTTTTACACAAAATATTAAAAATAGGATACAGTTTTCATTAACTATCGACTTAAGAATTTAAAAACATTGGATTTATATGTATTTATAGACGTATTAAATAAATCTGTCTCGGGTAGCAGAGCGAGCAAGTCGTTTACTAATTTTACCGAACGCACCAAGGGGGCGTTACGGCCAGAAACAGTTCTTACACCTTGCTGCACAGCAAGGAAATCACGACCCCGACGTAGTCCCAACCCAGAAGGAGCCGCTACACTATAAATAAACTTCGGAGGAATTTTAAAAGAAATTCGTTCAAGACTAAATGGGTTATCTATACCACCATTTAGCACCTGATAAACGTGTACTAGTAAAATGTATTTGCGCCTTGATTCAAGACTGAAAAAACCTGTCATACCATATACATAAAGAGACGGGTACATATATGGATAGTATCCATACATCTGCCTAAATGCAAACCTACAGAACTTTTTTTGAATTTTCTCTAACATAAGAATAGTTATATTTTTTTTCATGCGGATCCCAGATAATACAATTATATTCCATACTACTTCGGACGTATGCCTGGTAAAGAGAAATAGTACATTTTATGTCAGAAAAATTATTACCAGTTCGAATAATAAAACCGAGAATTTTTAAAGACTTATTGCATATATTCACGATATGGTCCTTAAAATTTAATCGAGAAGTAAAAGTAACTCCTAGATCTTTAATTGTGGTAACGCGCTGGATACACTGTCCACCTAAATAATATGTGTAATCGATTGGCGTTCGAGACCGCGAGTAGCTCATAATTTTGCATTTACCAATATTAAAATACAAACGGTTTTTTACACCCCATTCCATAACGGACTCAATGTCATGCTGCAAAGCCTGGTATTGGGTATGATTTTGTACTCCCATATAAATTTTGAGGTCATCCGCGAACATTAAACACTGAGCGCTTTTGACAACATTCGGTAAATCATTAATTAAGATTAAAAACTGGGTCGGTCCTAGGGTCGATCCCTGACTTATTCCTGATTTAGTGAAATATATATTTGACTTATGATTACCAATTTGAACATATTGCAAACGATCCCTTAAATAATTCGCAAAAAATTGCAAAAGTTTAGGACAGAACCCGAATGAGGCAAGTTTGTTTAAAAGGATATCGTTATCTATTTTGTCGAAAGCTTTTTGAAAATCAAAATAAGCGACGTCTACCTGCTGGTTTTCGTCTAGGCATATTATGTGATGTGTTGAATAAATACATATTCAAATACAAATAAAATGGCGTTTTATTGTTTTTTCGTATGCATATAATAATGATGAAAACGTAACAAATGACCTGTGTAGTATTTTTTATGAATATAATATTAATGTTATTTCTAATTTCAACAAAATTATTATTTTTGTAATATCGATATGGTTACATCCCTTTAGAGCGATTGTATTATTACGTATATGTACAGAGATTTTTCTGTGTAATCGATTATGTGTGCAAAAACATGCTAGTGTTACTAGAAAATTGCATTAAGTTCAAATAAAAAATTAGGGTTGTCATCATCGTTTCAACCAAAATATTCTGCTACTTAACTAGACTCCCAAGGTTCTAAATTTCCACTGGTAGTATAAATTATATTTAAATAAAATTTTTAGCAGATTATTAGATAAAACACTTACTTAATTAAAGTTAAAATAATCAATATTTATTCTTAAAAATAATAACCACTGAATAATCAGCTTGTCGCGCCAATTTGTCTCCGTCCCTTTGATCATTTTTCCATTAAAATTATAAATTGATGTATTAAATTGGTAACAAATACTATTAATTTAATATCTGAACGAAATAAAATGTTACTACTGTATTGGTGACAAAATATCAATTAAAAAGGAGTCGCAGTCAGGGATCGATAATCGATTTATTTGGTGACAGATCTACCATTCTGAGCAAAGAGCTATTATTTAAGTAACAAAACTGTTATTATAAGAACGAAGTTTATATTCATGTAATGCAATATAATTTTATTGGTTATCGATCTCTTATTTTACACATATATTAACATTAATTTGATAATTCATACCTGGGAACAATTTTTGTTTATCTGAGAACGAAAATATTTCGTGGTGATAGATCTATTTATTAGGTGATACAACTTGATGACAAATATAAACTTTGGTGATAGAAAACATAGTTCCCATAAATAATTATAATCTGAATCATCTAAGTTACAAATGACCGCTGATTCCAGACAATTCCATAAGATAATGAACAACAACAGTGCAATATCAATCAGACGTGAGACAACATCAATTAGCCAATTTACTGCACTCAACTCTGATTTAGTTGCCACATTCATTTGTGACAATTAATTCCTATGACGCCATGTTCATTCACCGGGAATTTTCCTGAGCATTTTATTAATTAATATCACAATGCACAGTAATCTAAATGTGACAATTGGTCGCCTCTTTAGTACAGTGGTTAACGCGTGAGCGTTGAATCAAAGTATCCCGGAACCGATTCTTGGGTATTTGGACATTGATATGTAGCCTCCTCGATAGATGGACTATCTAACAGTGAAATTACTTTACAAATCAGACCTGTGGTTCAGCTTTATTATTATATTAGCTTACGGCCCGCAGCTTCGCCTGCTTTGACAAAACCTGACATTAAGGACTAACATTACATGTTACTTATTGATCTCAAATACAAATATATATTAATTCAGCTAGACTTCCCTCAGAAACACTTTTCAAGTATCACATAATTTCAACTAGCACTCTGTAATATAAATATCACCGATTGAAAAAGCAGCTTCTATTTTTTACAGACTAATATCACACTAATATTATTTACAATAGTTTTATCAATATAATGCCTACTTGCACAGAGTTTGGGAAATTGATCTATAATTATTACTCAAGAATTGCATAAACATATTATAAAATAATGCCAGTCTAGAATGAAAAATTTGCTCTTAAATAATTGCATCAGAAAAATCCAGATGAAATGGTTTTAGTAAATAATTTATTCAAATATTATGCAAGTAAATACAGTGTCAATGCAATCACTGATTACTGACTGATTAGCCATGAAATAAACAAGTCAGAGTAATCAGAATCAGTCAGTTTTATTTAGAAAACACAATATTAGCGCAAGGATGGATTCAACTATCTCGTTTGCATTAGAGAGGAATATATTTATACGAATGCAATTTATATTAACTCGTTGTGACGTCATTCATACTGTAATCTAACCTTTTACAACCACGATAAGTGTAACAATTATGTTACTTATTAAAGTATAAATGAAAAACTATTCTGCAAAAATTATCCATGTACAACTTGTTGTACCTATTTGAATTAAAACACTGATGATATGATTCGTTGCTAAGAGCGTGCGTATGAATTTGATATCAAAAAGTGCGAACAGAAAATAGTAAACGATAAACCGTGTTAAACTAATTAGGTAAAGGAAACATACCCAATAACTGCTGCGATTCATCTCTACACAACGCCGGTAACGAGATCGCACACGAACTAACACGTTTTTGATTGAAGAAAACATTGATATTTCGTTTATAAACCACAAAGTGCACCACACATATAACACTGCATTTATTTACTATTTTGAATTTTGACATTTAACTTATTTTATACGTCCGCTCATCACTTTCGCCCCCAGTTGCTATTGATTTTTTGACATTGACAATCGATATGTTGCCCTAAATATACCAAATAAATTCCCGAAATCAACCTTAAATATTAATTGCTGTAATAATGTTAATGCTAATACTAATAAGATTATTTGATTCATAGTCTACTTTAACCGTTAGTCGTGATTTACTGCAAAAATATTTTATTTTATTTTAAGTTTCCATCTCGAACCAAACGATATCGATACATTTAAATATGTATTTTATTATGTATTAAATAAAATATCCAATAACAATTATTATTAACATCCGTGAGTGTTATCAGTCTAAAAAGTAAATGAGAATGTTAGTACGAAGTATTCTTAGCTAGAAACTTGTAGAAGTAATTTCTATTAATGATAAAACATTACAGCCTATATTATTATTTAACATGTACTTACTGGACTCCATTGTAAAAATTTTCATAAATTAAAGATCTTCATGATTAAAGTTTCGTATCTCAAATACATACGTCACAGGGTGGTATGATGTTCGATGCAAAAATGTTTCTTTTTGAAAACAATGTAAAATAAAATATGAAATATTACCGGAACTAAACTGTTTACCTTCGCCATTGTTCTTTTTATTGTCTTCTTTTAAAATAGTCGTATAAATCAGTTTTTTTAATTCAATTACAAAAATACACCGTGGTTACTTTACATTAATCACGTCCTTACTCCGCAAGCTAAAAATACAAACTAGGGATGCTCGATGAACATCGATGTTCGATGATCATCGATGTTGAAAGCAAAAACATCGCTGTTTTAACATCGATATTGCTATACGAAAAATATCGTAACATCGATGTTAACGGCATCTGTCATCGATGTTAACTCACGGCCTCACGCACGACAGGACCAATGCAACTTACGAAGTTACGAAACAAAATATGTCTTTTATGAACGCATCCACAACACAAATCAAGTTTATTTTGAACTTTGAACGCGTATTCATTCATTCAGGGCGCACCGGTCGTTCCTTTTATCAACAAAGAAATAGATTAAAAGGTTCTTCTTTATCAAAATTACTCTTCCTGCAGTCAATTGATAAAAAATATTGGAATATGTAATCATTTGATCTCTTTCTTAATAAATTCCGAACTTTTACACTGTGTTTTATTTTTTTGTCAGTTATTATTGCATAAATCATCGATGATATCCAACATCGATGATCAGTTTTCGATAAATATCGAATATCGATGTCGGGCTTTCGATTATGACATCGATGTCAACATCGATGTTTTTCGAATATCGATCATCCCTAATACAAACTGACATTTCATATGACAGGTATTATGTCGACAGAAGTGAGAGAGAGAGGTCCGCACTGGAAATTCAATAGCTCTCTTGGCATGATTTGTACGAGAAAGAAAGAGACAGACTATTTTATATTTACACGAAACTTTGCGAATATTGACGATGTGCATTTTTTGTTGTCCAACGTGTCTACAACGTCATTATAATACTACCAAAATTGAAAGCAGATATTCCCCTTGCAAAGATTAACAGAAAACATGTAATTTAATTTATCCAAGTTGTGGCATATTATTTTATCCAAATAAAATGTTTATCTCAGTTACCTTACTGTTTTATTTGCACAATGACATCTTTTATGGTACCTAAATTATTATTGCATTAGAAACGAACGATAGTAGGTATCTACTTAGCTTATTAACTCTATCTAAGTAGTGCCTACAGTGTAAACACTAATCAACTAGGTACCTATCTTCTTTAATTAAATTATGTTTTACCTTAGAGTAATAATGTATTAGCGTTTTACCTAATGCGTAGTATTTTTGTTTTCGTAGCATTATTGTAATACGTAGGTTCTACTACCTGTAAGTATTACTCATAGAGATTTTATCTATATAAATAAGAAGAAAATGATAATTATTAATATTATGTTTAAACTTTAAAGATAATTTTAATGAAACATCTTAATAGTCACTTTAATATAAGTAGATACCTATACTGTGGTAATATACCTAACTTAATTTACTTAGGTATTCAAACACATATATTTTCTAAAGAAAAATGTTTAAAACATGGTACCTAATCTATTTCAACGTAGGTAGGTACCTAGCCTACGAAGTAAAATAAAGTATGTCTTTAAATTTTCAGCTTATTAATATTTTAGGTAGGTAAGTACCTAACAATTAATATTTTTGTTAATCATTAGTTAGACAATTAGAAAATTACCAAATGGAAAATTCCTTGATTGTACATTAACACTTTAATTCTTATCAGTGTTAGTTTATAGTCAACATTCCGTCTTTATCACAGAAAGCGAAAAGTATCGTTTGTATTTGTATACCAACAATTACTACAGACTACTATAATAATAATATATCAATGAACAGAATACGTAATACGTATCTGACTCAATTTTAGGTAGGCCGTAGGTATCACTTTTAATAATAAAGTAGGTAGTTGTGCCCCGCGGTTTACCCGCAGGTCGCTTTGATCCGCTCCTATTGGTCAGCGTGATAATATATAGGTAAATCCTACTAATATTATATGTACTAGCACAGTATTACAATAATTATTATAGATATTGTAGTTAATACTGTGGTACTAGTATTATAATATTATCTGTGCTAATATCATAAATACGATTCAAGTTTGTGAGGATGGATGCTTGTTACTCTATCACGCAAATATGTAGTATGTACTTACTAGGTACTGAATTGATTACAATGAAATTTGGTTTATATGGAAGCTAAAGAAGCCCAGAATAAGACAGGCTATCCCGGAAATCCCACAGGAATCCTCGCTAAATTTAGCATTTATAATATTCTATTAGTATTATCTTACACGGTAACAACTTGTAGGTATTGGTGAAGATGTAGCTTTATTTTTCTACTAGGTGTAGGTAATTAGGTATAATACATACCTAATGCTTGACATCGGCGCGGCGAGTAGTTTTTGTTGTTGTAACAAGCGAAATATTAGGTACCTATTATGCTTTTGTCGGTTCTTTCCAGCCGATTCAGTACTTAACGAATTAATAAAAAAAAAAGACGGGATTGATATTTTGGAATGGTATCCGTCTTAACGCATGGAATACCTATAAGGGCTAAAAAAAAATACATCCGTCTTACGCTTTTTCGATCAGGTCACGTGTCCTGACGCGAGTTTGATTTTATACCCAACGCCGCTAAAGAAGTTTTCACTTCAAAAAACTAAAAGTTCGCGCCACAAGGTTTTTCTTATAACGATTAGGTACCTACCTAGATTACATAGTAATTAAAATGAATTCTACTTTATTACCTTTGCGTCTTGTTTCATCTTATGTGACAATCTCTGATTTTTCTGTATGATGGCAGAGTAATTTTTCTCAGTCTGTCAAACAAAGATAAATATAAATTAAACAGATGCAAATTATTTTGAAATTGTATTCATATATTTGAAAAAATATATATTCCAAAATTTCATCTGATTCGTTGCAATGGTTTAGACGTGCAAGCGAAATAGATAAATAGACACACTAGGATCAGATCAGCACAACCAATAACCATCCTCGCCGCGTTACTATTACTGGTGGAAAAGCAGCCGAGTAGGATTGAAGAGCTCACCGTCTGCACCTGCCGCTGCTCGAGGCTCTGCAGGCGGCGCTCCATGAAGCTCACTCGCTTTTGGAAGTCCTCCGCGATGCAGCGGCACAGCCCCACCGACTCGCCGAACACGCGCGCCTTGCACTGCAGCTGCTCGAAGTCCGAGCGAAACCTAATGTACAAACATGTATTGGTAAAACTGTACATTATAGGGCGTGGAATTTGGGGGTAGTGGGGGGTGGAGAGAGGGGGGGTGGGTACTAGGAACTTCCCCTGTAAAGGGGGGGGCGCGAAAATTAATAGTTTTCGAGATATTTACAAATTAAGTTTTGGTCCGCCTAAAGCAAAGGGGGCGCAAAGTAAGGACTTAGAAAATTTTTGATCTAAAGTGAAAATTGTATAGGAATCATAAAATACATAATTTTTATTCAAAACGCTAAAATAAGCATGTTTTATAAAAAAAACTTTTTCTCTAAAATAAAAAATGGCCGAGATATTCGCCCTCAAAGATTGATGATAAAACCTAACCTAACCCTTTCCCTATCTCCTCATGTCTTTTTTTATATTGTCTCAGACACTGCCTTAGCTCCGGCGCTACGGGAAGTGCAGCCCTTCCGCCCTTGCGTGACAAAGCACGGTCGCCCGTACTCCACTTCGCAGCTTCAGCTTATTGGTCGCCTTCGGCGACCAGCCTCAGCCGCTCCGCTCCGCACGGCTCCCGAGCTTTGTCACGGCGGGCGAGGGCTGCTCTCCCTCCGCGCCTCCGGCTTTTTACATACACTCTAGGGGTAGGGCAGACAAGACCACGTGGAATTCGGGGTTGACAGCTTCGGTTCTGTGGCAAGTCTTGATAATGCAATGCTTATTTTAGCGTAACGTTTTTTAGCTAGATTCGGACTTTCGCAGCTTAATATTGAATACATAATATTCCATCATTGAAAAAATTTACATTTTACAATCCGTCATGTATCTTGGTAATTATCAAGTTTAGAGAAAAGTTGCCCCAACAAAACATGCTTTTATTAGCGTAATCTTTACGATAAAACAATAATAAATAGGTGTTATAATGATACCAACTCCATCAAAAATTTTCTAAGTCCTGCGCCCCCTTTGCTTTAGGTATTTTTTTCCAGTTCCACATTGATCTGAAGCAATTAATATTAATTATTACTTTACAATAATAGTTTTCAATACTAGTAATATTGCATTAGCTCTTTGATTTGAAATATGACAGATTTAATGTAATAGACATTAGTATGACCTGTAGTTTTTTTTTGTTTGAGTGGGAATCGCCCTAAAGTCGCTTCTGGCACTCGCCGGCCGCTGCCGCGGCACCTTCGCTTCGCTCCTCGCTACCTATTTGTATGCTAAAAGTAAAAGTTTAATAGTTTTGTACAGTTTTAGGGCTTAACAGGAGTACGCACGAAACGATCTCGACTGAAAGGCAGCAAACGAACGGTAACTGAAAATGACGTCGTTATTGTTTTGTTCCACGGTACAAAGCGTACAATTAATATTGGACAGCGCTAGTCGTCCGCTAAACGGATGAATAAAATAAATTAGTCGTCCGATTACCGGATGAATAAAATAATTTAATCGTCCGATAACATCTATTTATCTATATAGTTAGGTTATCGGGGTTTCTTTAGAGAACTGCCGCACGTATTATAGGTTTTTTGTGGGGGGAGGAGGGCACACGTAGGTATTTGATTTTTTTTTGCGCGTCGACGGAGCCCCGCTTCGCGGGGCTCCTATTTCTGTGTAGTTTTTTTTTTAAAGAAACCTAACCTAACCTAACCTAACGGCTAACCTAACCTAAACTAGATTTTTTTTTGCGCGTCGACGGAGCCCCGCTTCGCGGGGCTCCTATTTCTGTGTAGTTTTTTTTTTTTTAAGAAACCTAACCTAACCTAACCTAACGGCTAACCTAACCTAACTTGATTTTTTTTTGCGCGTCGACGGAGCCCCGCTTCGCGGGGCTCCTATTTCTGTGTAGTTTTTTTTTAAGAAACCTAACCTAACCTAACCTAACCTAAAGGCTAACCTAACCTAAACCTAACCTAACGAATTGAGGGTGAATATCTCCGCCATTTTTGATTTTAGAGAAAAGTTGTTCCTATAAAACATGCTTATATTAGCGTTATCTTTACGATAAAACAATAATAAATAGGTGTTAAAATGACACCAACTCCATCAAAAGTCCTGCGCCCCCTTTGCTTTAGTCCAACCCAACTAGCTTTAGTGTTAAAAGCAGGGATGTTAAGGATATGAAGTTTCGGATACGGATTGGATACGGATATAGGAATGATTATTATACTGGATACGGTTACGGATACGGATATGAAATTATTTCGGATTATCCGTTAGTTTCGGATAATTTCGGTTACGGATATTAAAATTTTAAGGAATTTCAAAAGTAAAATACAAATAGCTAATATAATGGTTTTATTTATATGTTACCATTTGGTAGAAATTACAATCAGTCTGTGAGTTTTGAATTACAATCAGTGTGTATTTAAAAAAATTATTATAAATAAACATTGAGTGTTATCTTATGTACCTGTCGTGGCCATATATGCTCATTGCATGAAATGATCGATCATTTCGTGAAATGGTCGCATTTCATGAAATGGTTGAATGTTTATTGGCCACATCATGATGTGGTTTGAGCAGATCAATGATAAGAAATCGTTTCTCGATCTGGCCAACTAAACGCGCGATTTTTTCATGAAATGATCAAAATTATTTGATCATATCGTAAAATAGTTACATTAATTATTGGTAGAGGCGCTGCAATGTGCGCTGCAAGCGCTGTGTTTATGTGATAAGGTGGCGGCCGCTGGCGAAAATTTAATTATTCGCAGTTAAAAACTTCATAATTCGTTTACTTACAATATGAAGAAATTCATAGCAAAGAATTTACGACGAAGAGGTTCGAGTACTATGGAAAATGCGGATATCTTATATTGAAGAAAAAATGCGTATAAAATCCTATAGGTACATAACTATATTTATATATCCTACTATATTATTATAATTGTTTCTTTTTTAAAAAGCGATTCCCTTCTGGCATTCGCCGGCCGCTGCCACGTTGTTTATTAAAGCCAAATTAACCTAACCAAACTGTTTTCTATTGCAAAAACCATTTGCTTCTGGCATTCGCCGGCCGCTGCCGCGGCACTAACTTAAATAACAATAAACAAGTTCTTAAAATATTCAGAATTTTAATAATATTTTATGGACTCTATATTTTATACGATCTGGCCAAATGTGGATGACCAAATCGTGAAACATTGACGATTTAACGATCTGATCAAACTATGTTGGCCATTTCTGAAATGATCAATTATTTCATGAAATGAGCAAATCTACGATATAGCCACGACATACCTAAAATAAAACTGTAATGCGCGCGGCTTGTGTGTCGGCTGCTCCCGGCCGACAATCAAAACAACAAGTCATAACGTGTCTCAATTAAGCTCCGCCCCTATCCGATATTATCCGAAACTTTTATTTCGGATTCGGTTACGGTTACGGATATTTTTTTATATCGGATATCCGATAGTTTCGGTTACGGTTACGGAGCTCCCTAACATCCCTGGTTAAAAGGTTATCTAGTAATCCGAATAATCGGACGATTAAATTATTTTATTCATCCGGTAATCGGACGACTAATTTATTTTATTCATCCGTTTAGCGGACGACTAGACACTTCGATTAATATTTTTGTTAAATTATAAATTGCGAATATTAATAATTTTATTTTATTTAATCTATTTTACAAAAACTATACTTAATAATAATTATTTTTAATGTTGTTGTTAAAAAATATACAAATTTCATAAATAAAATTTAAATTATAATATTTTTTTTGTTAGATAGAAATGTTTTACCTGAAATGAAACGCGTTTGACAATCGCTGTAGGTCAATTTGACACTGTCATAACAGTAAGTTCGCGTTTCAAAGATAAAATGGAGTAAAATTTTCCGATTTTCAAAAATTCGTGACTCAAAAACAAAAAGTTTTCGCGCTGTGAAATTTCAGATTTAGGTTCCATAGGACAATAGCTAACCACAAAAAAAATTACGACTCTCAACTCCACGCCCTATAATGTACAGTTTAGCCCATGTATTTAACATGAACATTAACTCTTCGAAAGCGTAGATGTATGCAAAAATGTGAATTTTTTCGAAATTCTGTATATGTACGGTTCTATTTTATTAAAATATCATAATATTTAATAAGTCAATTTTTTTCCTCCGTCCCTTCATGCCGTACTCCAAGAACTCTCTCTTTATCGAAGAGAAATTGTTTTTACTAAGTCTTCTAAAAACAAGTTACATATATTATTAAAGCGGAGCATCAAAGATAAAATATGAAAAAAAAAACATATTGCATGAAATTCACTTGTGTCCGTACGGCCGTACCTATGTATCGAAGAAGTGAGCGAGGCCTTGGAAGGGCTGGTGCGGGCGTCCGCCGAGCTGGTGGAGGCGCTGGCGTCGGGGCGCAGGCGCGGCGCCGGCCCCGCTTCGCTGCTCGACGACGAGCCCTCCGCCAGGTGCCGTATGCCGCGACGCATCCTCTTTCCCAGTTACATCATTTAAACCGAATAAATAGCGAAAATATTCAAAACTTCGTTGCTTACACTCCACTCATCAATTTTGACATCTACCGACAGCTGTATGCACGTCCGACATTCCAGGCATTTCTAGTTATGGCAAAAAGGTGACATATCTATACTAATATTATAAAGAGGAAAAGTTTGTATGTATGTATGTATGTATGTATGTATGGTTTTCACGCATAAACTACTGGACCGATTTCAAAAATTCTTTCACCATTAGAAAGCTGCATCTTTACTGAGCAACATAGGCTATATTGCATTTTCAAAAAAATTAGAGATCCTTACCAAAAATGCAATAATGTAACCCAAGGTGTAAAAAATTCCTCAATAAAACTTCTGTCATCGCGTGCGCTGCGGAATCTATTGAAGATAGAACAAAAAAATGTTCTACAGTATTATAGAATGGATCAATATCTACAAGAAAGTCCGCGATACCATATGTCCATCTTCAGTAGTTATGTTACTACAACAACTTTTTTACGTTTTCAAAGTAAATAGAAGTGCCGACAGTAATCAAACCATATTATCCATACACATATATTAATCCTTATCCCATTAAATTATGTTTTATTATAGACTGTTTCAATACCAGCAAAATACTTTTTAAATGAAAAGAATTGGATATTCCATTCAAAAGATATAACGAATTTTTAAAAGTGTCAATCTACAGAAAATAGTAGGTATACTGTTCGAGCAGGCCGTAGTGCGGGGGTCACGGAGGAATTCTACCAATATGCGTCTTGACGGAACACAGTGGGGTTTTGGTCGGTAGGAATCCAACATAATCCACGGCCCCTCCCCCGGAGGCCGTGGGTATCTATGAAAGATTTCCCCACTAAAACAAAAAAAAAAGGCGGTAGTGCGGGACGGGGTAAAGGTGATTTTCATGTGATTAAAAATTAAACCTATAGTCCGACCTATAGTAGACTTTTCACTGTAACGATATCGCTATCTATGCGGGTGAAACCGCAGGGCATTGCTAGTATATAATAATATACCAGTCCAGTCAATAAATGTCTTGTCGCTTTCGAATTGGGTTTCGATGAACGTAATACAATGATATGAAATAAATACTAATACATAATAAATATAGATAAATTAAATATAAGTATCTTATTATGATGAATAATAAATACATACGAATTATTACGACGAATCTAAATCTCTGAACGTGTGTCCCAAAAAGTAGTGATATACTGAAGCTAAGATGTAGAGGACCTAGAGGGCTATCCGAATCACCCCATCTATGTTATGCGATTTTTCGTATTTTCGGAGTTATAAGTTTTTTTTTCAATTTTTCACCTATCGCCGAGTACGATGCGATTTTTACTCATGGTGATGTGACTTATTGCGTAGATGCTTGATTTTTTTTTGTGTGCTTAGTGCTAAGCTGAAAAATAACCAGTTCAGTATGGTAACGTTAATTACTATATCGTTAGATCGTTTAATGGAATAAAAAAAAATTAAATGCCAAGAAAGATAAAGTTACCCAGTATGTTCACAACTTCAAGGGACCGTAAAAAAATAAAATCACATTAAAAGAATTCCGTTTGGCTTTTAAAAACTTGCTCTATCTATTAGGTAGCTACTCTGAAAATTTCATTTTATTATTCACTAGTGGTCTGCCCCGGCTTCGCCCGTGGTACATATTTCGCAATAAAAAGTAGCCTTATGTTCTTTCTCATGGTCTTAAGATTATCTGTACCAAATTTCATTAAAATCGGTCAAGTAGTTTATGCGTGAAAACCATACATACATACATACATACAAACCTTTCCTCTTTATAATATTAGTATAGATAGGGCTTTAATCGAAAAATTAAAATCTAAATGTGGTACCTAAGTGCAAAATTTTAATTTACTGATGATTAATAAAAACAACGTAAAACCAATAAAAAGGTTTTTAATTACAAGAAATGTTTACTGTTCATGATACATAGGCAAGGTTTATTCATATTATAATGCATCATGTCATATTTAAGTACCTACTTGAGTCAAATTATTTATTTATTTATTTATTTAGCATCAAAAATTCGGATATCGTAGATCCATTTGTTAGTAAAAAAATAAACCTAAGTATTAATGCTTTATTAATGTTAGTAAAATTACATCTAAAAAAACTAAAAACTAAGTCCACCACAGGACACTCTACGCGTAGACATGTCGCTTTGACGCAACAAGTGTGCGCACAAAGTGTCCCATGATTGGCGCACTTACATCCTCCGCGATGGTCCTTATAATACTGTTGGAACTGCCCCGCACTCTCATTAAAAGAGAAGCTGTTTTTTTGCGAATGACGGCCCAGAAATCCGATGTGTGTGCTTGAGCGAACATCCCGGAGGCGCTGCAGAAGCGTGGCAGTTTCAACAGCATTCGGAAGGCATTATTATACAGGACACGAAGATCATTTAGCGATCGATCCGCATAGTTGGCCCATAGACTGCTCGTGTAGAGATTCTGACAGAACGCCTTAAAAAGCATTATTTTTACGTCTTTGCTACAACGAGCAAATCTACGAGCCAACATATTGGCTCTAGCCGCCAACGCCCGTCGCTCCCGCTCAATATCTATGTATTTACGTATTATTATAATTTATATTTATGTATTTACTCACACACATATCAATTACCTTCGTCGACGCCATCTTGGATTTAAGTTTTGACCTCATATTGATTAATAGCTACCCCAAAAACCATTAAAATGACATCCGTGAAGAAAAGATGTAAAATTTTCGTCGGCGCCATCTTGAATTTAAATTTTGTCCTCATATTGATTAATAGCTTCCTCAAAAACCATGAAAATGACATCCGTGACGAAAAGATTTAAAATTTTCGTCGGCGCCATCTTGGATTTTAGTTTGACCTCATATTGGGTAATAGCTACCCCAAAAAATATGGAAATGACACCAATGACGAAAATTTGTTAATTTTTCGTCAGCGCCATCTTGAATTTTAGTTTTGACCTCATATTGGTTAATAGCTACCCCAATAACCATGAAAATGACACCCATGACGAAAAGATGTAAAATTTTCGTCTGCGCCATTTTGGATTTTAGTTTTGACCCCATATTTGTCATACTCATACAGATCGACTAACATCAATAGTCTTCCTACTAGTCTACTTCAAAACTTTGCCGCTTTTCCTACCCATCCAAATCCTAATCTTACTAAGAACTGCTTTACCCCACCAATCTATTCAACATCCCATAAAAAAGAGGATCTCAGGCAAGGTAATTTTTAAAACATTAATCAATATTTCATTTTATAGCGGACGCATCACGCAATCCTAAGTTCGCCGCCCCATATACGAGGTTGCATCCTCTTTTTTCGAGTCATCTTGTAAGCTCCGATGCTATATATACAATATTATCTTCTTCTTCTTCTTCTTCTTATATATAAAAATGAATCGCAAAATGTGTTGGTAAGCGCATAACTCGAGAACGGCTGAACCGATTTCGATAATTCTTTTTTTATTATATTCCTTGAAGTACGAGGATGGTTTTTATGTAGAGAAAACGTAAATATGTACCACGGGCGAAGCCGGGGCGGACCGCTAGTATTTAATAAATAATTCCATAGTTTACGGCCATTACGGCAAAGGCACAGTCACAGAACTTTAAAATTTGTTTATACTGTTCTGTTTTTTTTACGGTTTAAGACATTTATTTCTCAAAAAGATTACATTTGAATCACTTACAGAGAAATAATAATATAAATTATAAACATTTTTGCTCGCTTAACGTTGTACGTAGTAACTAGTAAGTAGTTTGTTAACACAAATAGAATACATCCAACAATAATAACAAAAAAATGGGCGGTAATTTTTATAAACATAATTTCAGACTACCCCAACGACATTCTAAAGATATAAGGCTTGTGTTCTAGGTAAAGATATGCTATTTTCATGAGATATAAAATTAGTTTAATTTTTGTTAACACTTTGTTTTTACTAAATATATAATATGTATGTTAATAGTAAAAGTATAATTTATAGGTTTTATTTATGTTTATTTTTTATATTTATTTATATATTTTTTTTATTATAATTATTTAGTCTAAAAGATGTTTCTTTAGCAATTTCTTGAAATTAGTTATCGATTTGGCTTCTTTAATATTTTTAGGCAATTTATTATACAATTGAACTCCTTCGAATAAGATACTCTTTTTCCCGTAACTTGTCCTGGTACAGGGCAGGGATATATTGTTTGCGCGCCGAGTCATACGGTTTGTGTGTTGTATATTGGTAGAAAAATTAATTAGAGAATGAACATTTTTAGTCAAGATTTTTTTTATTAACAGACATATATTAAATTGATAAGTTTGAGCCAGATTCATGAGCCGAGTTTTTTTGTATATGAGTGACGTGGGTGTTCGAGATTTATATTGAAATAAAGTTTTTATAATTTTATTTTGTGTTATTTGCAATTTTTTCAAATTTGTTGCTGATCCTGAACCCCAAACCTCGATTAGATAGTCAATATGTGACTTGACTAGGCTATTATAAATTGAATACCGCACTTTTTGTGGTAGACAACGAGCAATAGGTCGTAGCACGCCTATCAACGAAGTAAGTTTTTTACGTACTTTTTCGATGTGGGCTTTCCACGTGAGTTGTTTATCGAGAAGGAGACCGAGATATTTTTCTTCGTTTACTTTTTTTATCGTTACTCCGTTTATGGACAATGGATTGTAGGAGCCTATTTTCTTATTTTTTGCGGTAAACATGATGTAATTGGTTTTGGAGGCGTTTATCGTAAGTAAATTTGATTGAAACCATCTGTTTAATATGTTAAGATCTTTTTGGGCTTGATTTACTACAATATCAATAGAATTACCATAATAGAACAAGCATGTGTCATCAGCATATAAAGTAATATCTCCGGTTAATCCTATTTCGTGAACGTTATTAATATAGATAAGGAAAAATAGGGGGCCCAAAAGGGAGCCTTGAGGAACGCCACAGCTAATAGGTCTTTTTTTGCTATATTGATCATTAATTTTTACGACTTGATACCGATTTTTAAGGTATGATCGAAATATGTCATAAGCTACTCCGGTTATTCCCGCATTTCTTAATTTCAGTAGTAAAATTTCGTGGCTTACGGTATCGAAAGCTTTCTTAAGATCGACGAATACTCCAAGAGCTACCTTTCTACGGTCTATGTTGAGTCTGACATTAGTGATAAGATCCACCGTTGCTGCAATAGTATTAGATTTTTCTCTGAATCCGTATTGTTTATTAAAGAAAAATTTATTAGACGTGAGAAAACCGTTTAAACGGGAGTGCAAAATTTTTTCAAATATTTTTGACAAAGCTGGTAGAACTGATATTGGACGGTAATTACTGGGATCTAGTTTAGAGCCAGATTTATGAATGGGAATTACTGAGGCTACTTTGAGGGAGTCCGGAAAATAACCTTCTCTTAGGCATTTATTTATTATTTTCACCAAGTTATTCACTAATAAATCTTTTATATTTTTTATTACCCGAATGCTTATTCCATCCACACCTATAGCAGTATTTTTACGGAGACTATTTATTATTTTTAAAACTTCATTTTCAGTTGTTGGTTCTAATTTAGACAAGTTATTTGCAGAATTTGAGGGGCTTTTAAGTATTATTTTAATGTTTCTATGAAATTCTTTAGGAATGTCGTTGGCTAGTTGAACGCCTACGGTGGAAAAATAATCGTTAAAATATTCACAAATTTCATTGACGTTAGTTATTTGCCCAGAGTTAGTTGTAAGTTTCGTAATCACCGGATCTTTAGCCTTATTATTACATAATTTATAAATCAACTGCCACATTTTTGCAGGATCACTCTGACAATTGCTAAAACTTTTAATATAGAATTGACGTTTCGCCGATTGAATTTTGCTGAATACGAGATTTCTTTGTTTAACAAAAACTTCTTTCAGTCGTTCGTTACCAGGAGTTTGTTTCAGGTTGTACCACAGTTGGTTTCTGTGATTTATACTCTCAATCAGATCTTTATTTATCCAGTCTTTACTTGGTGGGTTTAAAAATTTTGTTCTTGTTATTTTATTATTGTTGATAGCGGCTGTCAGAGTCGTTTCAAATTGCTTGTAATCAAGGAATTCTTCTTTCGAAAATATGTTTTTGATAGTTTCATATAAGCTTGTGTAATTGATTGATTGGTATTGAACTCGTTTTAAAGCCTCTCGTTTGTGTCTATTCAACTCCAAATATATTTGTTTATGGTCAGAAAGTGAAGATTCAATAATAGAAAGCTGAAAGGTGTCATTGTGTAGATTAGTAAGAACATGATCCAGGATGGACTTTGAAGATGACATATCTCGCGTACAGTATTCAATACTAATTTTATTTAGTATTTTCATATTATTTTCTTTTAATATTAGTTTATATTCTTTTATTGATTGGTCGTTGCTCAGTAAATTTAGGTTAAAATCACCAAATACAAATACACGTTTTCTTTTCGTTAGGTGTTGACTAAAATTTTCAAGAAATTTTTGCGTATTTGCTGCTGGCTGTTTGTATATAACTCCAATATCTAGGGAAAGTGAGTTCAGATGTACCCATAGAAAATGATTACCATCTTCAAACTGTTCCTCAAGAAATTCATGTTTTAGGCTATCATGGACATAAATAGAGACTCCTCCTCCTCTCAGTTTAGTTCTGTAATTATAGTAGTGCGTATATCCGGGTAATTGTAATCTTTTCGCCTGGTCTTCATCCTTAATCCATGTCTCCGTCAGCACTATCAAATGAACAACAGCTTGGAAAGATTCGACAATACATCTTAATTCATCTATTTTACCTATTTTTACTATACTTCTGACATTGGCGTAAAGAAACTTTATGGATTTGGTGTGAACTATAATGTCGTCGTAATTTTGACAGAGTTTGTATGTGATATTATTATTTTTAACCTCGGAATTTGCTGGATTTTCATTCGTATTTAGTTTTTTGGAAAGTTTTTTAAAATTGTGGGTATTCCTTTAATGTATTTGATGGTTAGATTTTTTTCTCCGTTTTCTGTACGCAATCGCAGTTCTTCTTGCACATTTATCATATATTGTTTCTGGATTGGTGTCTGGTCCCAATAGATTTTAACTTTACCATCTTTAATTATTGATTTTTTTATCAGTATAGATTTTGCAATCTCTTGTGAAGAAAAACAGACTTTTATAGGACGTAGTTTATTTTCATCAAATTTTCCAAGGCGAAAGATTTTTACTGGTTCAGGACACTGTGGATTTATTTGAGATATAATTTTCATCACTTCGCATCTATCAAGCTCTCTCTTCTTCTGCAAATCTTCCATCTTTGATTCCGTAATTCCAACAATTATTATGTTTTTACTGCGTTCCAGTCTGTCTTGTACTTCATTTATAATGTTAGTCGAAGAACCCATTAAATTTGAACCTTCTGTATTTATGGATGACGATTGAAAATTTTGTAGAAGACGAACGTCATTTTCCAATTTAGTTACTTTCTGTTGGGTATCACCCACATTACTCGTTAAATTCTCTATTTGGATTTTCAGGTATTGGTTTTCAAGAGCTAGTCCGTCTGTTGTCGTTTTGATATCTGCAAGTTGATCTTTAATTGATGAAATATCATTTTTAATTGACTGAATACTATCTGTTTGCAATTTGCCAAAGTTATTCAATATATCAAGCATTTCCATTTTAAAATCTTTAAATTGCGATGCAAATTCATCTTCAGGCATTTTTCTCTTTCGTATTGATACATTTTTTTGTTCATATTCTGCTTCTTTAAAAGAAGATAAATTTGGCTGAGAGCTGCTACCCGCGATACTCAATGTACTTTTTGGTGAACGTAAAATACTCATTTTCGTAGAATTCAGCAAACTTAGTAATAAGATAACGCAAAAAATATAGCACACAATATTTATCGCTTCGCTCTTGCGGTATGCGCTAAGCTTTACTGCGGTGATGTATCGCACGGAGACAGCAGGACAAAGAAAGATGCAGTTTACGCAGTCCGTCTTGCTCACTACACTTATATTTTTGTTCACAGTTTGTTGACGGAAATTACACCATATTCTATTTGATTAAGATTTTAAATGGCTTGACACTTTTTTTATTAAATTATAAGATTCACGTAAACACGTCTGTACTCAACGCGAGTCAGCGAGCGAAAAAAAAAAAAAAAAAAAAAAAAAAAAAAAAAAAAAAAAAAAAAAAAAAAAAAAAAAAAAAAAAAAAAAAAAATAAAATGGAAACATAACTTTGCGATGGACGCTATTTTATTTTAGTTTTAGCATGGGTTTTAGTCTAAAATACTAAATGGCGTCTGTGTTCTAGGATGCTCGGTCTAAACTCTAAAGTCTAAACTCAATAATTTAGACCGAGCATCCAAATTCCAAAAACAAGTAACAACTCAATACTTAACCGAACAACCGAACAACCGAACAACCGAACGACCGAACGACCCAACAACCGATTACCGAACGACCGAACGACCCAACAACCGAACAACCGAACAACCATAGAACCAACCCATGAAGGGTAATTTTAGTTATACTGACCCTACAATATATGGACTCGAGAAAAAATAATTATAGTGCGATACAGAAATAATAAAAATAAATTACCGCCATCTATTATCACCTTACTCAAGTAATATTAATTATATCGAACGATCTGTCGTGAACACTCCATTAAGCCATTTTTAGGACGGTACTATAGAAATGATGATTAAAGAAATTCTACATTAAATTAATTTTTATCTATTTATGCGTATTATTATGATTACCGATAGATATATAATGAAAATGTTTATATTTGGAAACAAGGCCATCTATGCGACAGATGAAAAACTTTAATAAACGCAGCAGCACTCTGTGATTATAGCCCACCCAAAAGGTCCGAGGTTCGAGCCCGGGTGGGCATGCTAATTATTATTTTTTAGTTTATCTGCGAATTATCGACATCAGATGATATTATAATTTATATACCCTATTTAGATGTATTGGGTGGATTCGTAGTGTTTTTTTATCTTTAAGATACACTTAAGACATATTATAATATTTAAAAATTAATTATTATTATTCTTTATTCTTGTAAATGACTGCTTGTGGAGGATAGTAGTTATAAAAGGTAGTTAAAAATTATTATTTTAACATTTCTTTATTATAATATAATACATTTAACTACATAATATAACAAATTTAAAACAGCATTATTTTATTTTATTATATTTGTGTACGTTAAGTTTTTGTTGTTTTTACCCAAAATACTTCAAAGACGGTGTTAGACAGGGTGTCTAAAATTAAAATAAAATTAAATAACAAAAAAACTACAAAATAATTATTGTTCAACCGAGTTTTGTAGTGCGGATTAGCGTTAAAATCTTATCTCGTATATTTTATTAACCGTTTGTTCAATTTCATTAAATTTGGTATGTATAGATGCGCATCAATAAGAACTTTTATTTGAAACTAATATTGTGAAAATTTATCAACCCGCTGAGGAGTAGTAGGGGAAAATCACTTCCAAAAGCGCTAAATCTCTCCCTCGAATAATTAATCAACCAGTAAATAAATATTATCGATTTTGGTGTCTACGGATGCGCAATAACGAGATCTATCGTTTCATAACAATTTCAGGAGGATTTGCTTACCTCTTTAGGAGAAAACGAGGAAAATCATATTGGGAGCCACCTCTCATATCTATTGAACTGGGCTATGTACCCCATTCAATTTGGTGTCCAGGGATGCGGCCTAAAAAGACTTTTCATTTGATACCAAATTTGTAAAAATCGGCTCACCGGTTTAGGAGAAATCGGCGAAAAACGAAACGCAGCGCCCACCCACCCTCCCAGTCCACATCTCTTAGGCACATCAACTCGGTTTGCACAATTTTATACCTATTTTTTTTTAATTTTTTTTTGAATAGACAAATGATAACCGAAGACGATTATTTGAAAATTTTTTAATTTGGACTTCTACAAAAGGCTACAGAAATATTTTAAGTTCCTGTTTTTTTTTTTTTTTTTTTTTTTTTTAATGTTGTTATAGAGAAACCTACCCAAGCCAGAAACCTAACCTAACTTTGACATCAACCTAACCTAAACTAACCTAACTTTGACATTAACCTAACCAAAACTAACCTAACTTTGACATTAACCTAACCTACACTTACCTAATTTTGACATTAACTTAACCTAAACTAAGCTAACTTTGACATTAACCTAACCTACACTAACCTAACTTTGACATTAACCTAACCTAAACTAACCTAACTTTGACATTTAGGTTAGGTTAGGTTAGGTTAGGTTAGGTTAGGTTAGGTTAGGTTAGGTTAGGTTAGGTTAGGTTAGGTTAGGTTAGGTTAGGTTAGGTTAGGTTAGGTTAGGTTAGGTTAGGTTAGGTTAGGTTAGGTTAGGTTAGGTTAGGTTAGGTTAGGTTAGGTTAGGTTCCCGTGTGGAGTTTCTGGTCTCCCATCGGGCGCGTCCTCAGGTGGCGGATAGGGGGAGGCCTCCCAGATATGGGGGGTACCGGTGGTCTTGCCGGCGCGGACCAAAATCAGCGTGGAGGAACTCGAGGGCTACCACGTCCTCGTTGCAATCTCTGCTTTGCAGAGAAATTGCTGGGTTTGTTTTCGAACAGTGCTGCTTTTGCGGCGAGGTATGGCGACCAGTGGTTGCGGACGATTTAGTCCTACTGGACGACGGGCTGCTTTGTAGCGATGGATGGCGGTTGTATCAATCGCGGCGCGGCGGGCTGGGCGGCAGGTTTTTCTGTCGCCTGGTTAGAGGCTTCGGCCTCCCGTCGGGCAACCTGTTATCCGTCGTAGTGTTGTTGTCACGTCTAGCAGCTACGACGGACCAGGAGGCTTGCCTTAATCGGTTGGCCTGAGAGGAAGGACACCTCATCAAAAACCCTCAAATCCGCGTTGTAGTCCAGCGGCGTGGATTTCCTGTCCTTCTTGGACAGTTTGGCTCGGGAGAGCGTGAGCTTTTAGCTGTGTACACCCATGGATACCGCCCGACCTCCATGGTGTAAAAGGGTTATCCGGGTGCAGGGGGCACCGCCCGGATGGACGTTTTATATCCCCCATACTCGTGGGAACAAAAATGTCCTTTAACTCCGAACCGATCAACGACGACTTTAGCAAAAACACAATCATGGACTCCGAAAACTTTTATGATATCGAAGATACTGACGGGAGTATGTCTCCGGCACGTGTCAAAACAAGGCGGGGCAGGGCTGTGCTGCTTTCGAGCTCCAGTTCTGTCAACAGCATTATTGAAATGGACGGAAAAGACAGGCTGTGGCGGAAGCGGACGCTGGACACCAGTGGTTCTGGTTCCGACACAGAAGATGGCACAGGGGTTTTTACATCCCCATTTATTAAGACCACCTCAAAAAGAGGGAAGGGCCGCCCATCGGGTTCAAGCGCCACTCGGCGCGAGGCCACATTCGATATGACGAGGTTGCGTAAGAGGGAGTTGGAGGCGCAGGCCGAGAAGGAGGTTGCTGAGTGCGCCGAGCGCATTGAAGTGGCGCAAGCTAGCGCTCCTCTCCCTCCCATTCCAGCAAAGACAAACACGTCCGAGGCTCTCAGTCGCCGCATTGCCGATGACCTGGCTGCAATCGCGAAGGTGATGACCAAGTCATCAAATCTCAAGGGCACTTTCAAAAAGGCCTTGAAATTGGCCCACGATGACATTGAGCAGTCGGTAGCTCTATTAGAGAAACACACTGTCTCTGAGGAGACGAGATTGCTGCAGGCAGCCAATTCCCGCCTACAGGCGGAGCTCGACTCCCTGAAAAGGGAACTCCAAGAGGTGAAGGCCTCTCAGGGCTCGTCGCTGCCTGCTCAGCCCCAAGATTCGGATATCTTGCGCCAGGTCGGAGCAATGATTAACGCGAGATTTGAGGCTCTAGAGGAGCGTCTGCTGCCGGAAAAGCGCATAAGACCTCCGCTGGCGGCAGATAGCAGGAAAGCGGCAAAGGCGGCTGAACAAGCGATGGCCGATGACCTCGCACCGCCCCCTCCATCAAAGGCGAGGACATATGCAGGTGTTGCGGCTTCACCACAACCGGGTAGATCGGTGTCTGGGCCCGCAATTAAGAAAACCGCGAAGCAGACGGCGGTCCCAGCTTTGGAGATCGAGGCAACCTCGAAGAAGAGGAAAAAGAAATTGGCGAAGGGGAAGGAAAGGGTCCCCGTGCAGCCTGATCCGGCGGGCTCAAAGCCCCCCAGAAAAGATACGCTGGCCACGTCATCCGGCCCCCCGCAGCAGCCGTCAAAGGACGGAGAGTGGACTGTGGTCGGAAAGCGAGGAAAAGAAAATAAGGGGAAAGGGAAGAAGCCTGCGGCTAAGTCCCGCAAGAAGAAGTCGCGAAAGCTCCACGCTCCGAATTCCTCGGCTGTCGTCCTTACCCTGCAGCCGAGTGCGAAGGAGCGTGGCGTAACCTACGCCGGTGTTTTGACGGAGGCGCGGCGTGGAATAGACCTCGCCGAAATTGGCATCAGTGCAATGCGTTTTAAGCGCGCTGTCACTGGTGCCAGGATACTAGAGATCCCCGGTGCTTCCAGCACCAAGGAAGCGGACTCCCTTGCCGCCAAATTGCGGGAGGTCCTCGGTGAGGATAACGTTAAGGTGTCCAGGCCGGTCAAGTGCGCAGACTTGCGAATCACTGGCCTGGATGACTCGGCCACAGTCGAGGACATTGCGGCTGCGGTATCGCGCGCAGGGGAGTGTACCGCGGAGCATGTGAAGTGTGGTGGCCTGCGCACGGGCCCCCGAGGTGCTGTATCAGCCTGGGTTAGTTGCCCGGTGACTGCGGCGAAGAAGCTGGCGCAGGCGGGGCGCGTAATGGTTGGGTGGGCTTCGGCGAAAGTCTCTCTCACCGAGCAGAAGCCCCTGCGCTGTTACCGCTGCCTGGAGGTGGGCCATGTCAGCGCCACGTGCTCCTCGCCGACGGACAGGAGTGCCACTTGCTTCCGCTGCAGTGAAACAGGCCATAAAGCTGGTGGATGCGATGCCGCCTCCGCTCGCTGCGCCCTATGCACGGAGGCAAAGCTACCGGCAGAGCATCGGCTTGGAAGCGCAGCCTGTAAGGCCCCGAAGCCTAAAAGAGGTGGAATGCGGAAGCAAGATGGCGCTCCAACGCCATCATGCTCTGCTCCGGTGCCTGATGAGGTACCGCAAACGGAGGCAGCCATGGAAACGCAGTAATGGCCCCACTGCGTTTCCTACAGGCCAACATCAACCACTGTGCCAGGGCCCAGGACCTTTTACATCAGAGTCTGGCAGAGTGGGAGATTGACGTGGCGGTAGTGTCTGAGCCATACAATCTGCCCCCCCGGGATAACTGGGTGGGCGATCTGGACGGCTTGGTGGCGCTGGTTGCTCAAGGCGACACACAGCTTGAGCAAATCATAAGGCGACGGGGATGCGTCTCGGCGGTTGTCAATGGCTTCACCGTTGTGGGGGCGTACTTCTCGCCGAACCGCTGCCTCGCCGATTTCGAGCAGTTCTTGGTTGAGCTGAGGGATCTGCTAGACTTCGCACAACCTCAATCTGTGCTTCTGGCCGGGGACCTGAACGCCAAGTCGGTGTCTTGGGGCTGCGTGGCAAGTGATATACGTGGCTCGACACTCGCTGACTGGGCAGTTGCGTCGGGACTGACGGTTGTTAACCGTGGAGCAGAATTAACGTGTGTTCGGCAGAGGGGTGGATCCATTGTAGATGTCACGTTTGCGAGCCCCCCTCTCGCTCGTCGTATACAAGACTGGAGGGTTCTTTTGGACGTGGAGACGCTCTCGGATCACCGTTATATCCGGTTTAGCGTCTCCACGCCCTCGACGGCTCCCAGTCAATTCCCCCCTGGCGATTGTCGTCCGCGCTGGGCACTTGGTAGCCTCGATAGGGAGCTCCTCATTGAGGCTGCCTTAGTGCAGGCTTGGCTCCCGTCGCAGCAGAATGGCGGCGAAAACGTAGAGGAGGAGGCCACTTGGCTTGCCGAAGCTATGTCTCAGGTGTGCGACGCGAGCATGCGGAGGGTGCGGTCGGTTCCACGTAGGCGCCAAATGTACTGGTGGTCCGCCGATGTTGCCCAGCTGCGTGCTTCATGCGTGGCTGCGAGGCGGGCGTACACCAGGCACAGGCGCCGTAGGCGGCGTGACGAAGAGGAGGAAGCGCGGTTATACGCCGTCTATAGGGACTGCATTGTGTCTCTGCAGCACGCCATCAGCAGCGCTAAGACCCGTGCATGGGAAGAGATGCTCGAGAGTTTGAACCGCGAACCTTGGGGTCGGCCGTATAAGAGGGTGAGGCAAAAGCTTCGCCCTTGGGCCCCGCCCTTGTCTCAAAGTCTCGAGCCACGATTTCTGGAGCAAGTGGTGACGTCCTTGTTTCCAAGTCGGGGAAGACATTCTCCCCCACCGATGGCATCCACGATGACTGCGCAGGAGGAGCTCAACAACGAAAATGTCCCTCCAGTCACTCGCAACGAGCTCGCTGTGGCAGTAGAGCGCCTTAAGGCGAAGAATGCCGCCCCCGGCCCTGACGGTGTTCCCGGGCGGGCCTGGGTGCTGGCGCTAGAATCTCTTGGACCCAGGGTGGAACAGCTGTTCACAAAATGCCTCCAACAGGGCCAATTTCCCCGTAGGTGGAAGACCGGGAACTTGGTCCTGTTGCAGAAGGAGGGACGCCCGCGCGACTCGCCCTCGGCTTATAGGCCGATCGTGCTGCTCGATGAGGTGAGCAAGCTCTTTGAGCGCGTCTTCGCAGCTCGCCTCATCGACCATCTGGAGGGAGTGGGGCCGGACCTAAGCGAGAACCAATTTGGATTTCGCCGGGGAAGGTCCACTATCGATGCGATTGCTGAATTGCGGAACCTCGCTGATCATGCAGATAATGAAGGCGGAGTGCTTTTGGCGGTGTCCCTTGACATCGCCAACGCATTCAACACTCTGCCGTGGAGTTGCGTGATCGAAGCGCTCCGCTACCACAACGTGCCCGGGTATATGGTGCGCTTGTTGCAGTCCTACTTATCGGAGAGGGCTGTGGCGTACCCCGCGCGTCGTGGGTGGCAAGAAAAGGAAGTGACGTGCGGTGTTCCACAGGGCTCGGTTCTTGGGCCCCTTCTGTGGAACATCGGCTACGACTGGGTCCTGCGTGCCACTTATCTACCGGGTGTCAGCGTGCTTTGCTACGCGGATGACACCCTGGTAACTGCACGCGGGGCCTCGTACAGGGAGGCAGCCCTCATTGCGACCGCTGGTGTGGCGGATGTTGTGCGCCGAATCAGACGACTTGGCTTAGAGGTCGCTCTGAACAAGTCAGAGGCAATTTTGTTTCGCGGCCGTCGAAGGGCGCAGGCTGCTGGTTCAGCTATCCAGGTGGGTGGCACGTCCATCGGCGTCGGTTCCACTTTGCGCTACCTGGGCATCGTGCTGGACAGCCGGTGGACATTTGTGGAGCACTTTCGTCGCCTCGCCCCCCGCCTTGTTGGGGTGGCCGGGGCACTTGGAAGTCTGCTCCCGAATCTAAGAGGGGCTGGGGGTGCGTGTCGTCGTCTATACACCGGCGTCATTCGCTCCATGGCCCTCTATGGTGCGCCCATTTGGGCCGACTCTTTGAGCGTCCGTACCAGACCATACTTGCGTAGACCGCAGCGGGTCATGGCGCTCAGAGTCGTGAGGGCATATCGCACAGTGTCCTTCGAGGCCGCGTGTGTCATGGCTGGGACGCCCCCGTGGGACCTGGATGCCGAGATGCTGGCGGACGTTTATCGCCGCGTCACCGCGTCCAGATCGCATGGAATTAATCCATATCTGGAGCAAGTCCAGCAATGGAGGGCTGATGCTCTCGAGCGGCGGTTCAGGGAGTGGGAACGCCGGCTCGAGAGGCCCAGCGCAGGAGCGAGGACGGTCGAAGCTATCCGACCGGTCCTACGCGAGTGGTGCGACAGGCGGCATGGGGCAATTACCTTCCGCCTGACACAGGTGCTGTCCGGACACGGCTGTTTCGGGTGGTACTTGTGCAAAGTCGCCAGGCGGGAGCCGCAAATGGCTTGCCATTGGTGTGACAGTCCGGAGGACACGGCAGACCACACTCTCGCCGTGTGCCCCGCGTGGTCCGAGCCCCGTGCTCACCTAGTCGCAGTCGTCGGCCCTGATCTCTCCCTGCCTTCCATAGCTCGCGCAATGGTTGGCAGCGACAGATCGTGGCGCGCGGCTATCACATTCTGTGAAGATGTGATGTCGCAGAAGGAGGAAGCAGAGCGGGTCCGCGAGGGAGATCCCAACGCGGATCCTATTCGGCGGCGACGTCTTATTGGGCGCAGTCGCCGAGTCGCGACCGCTGTACACGGTCGCGACTTGCTTCCCTAATGTTGGGTGCCGGACGGTGGAACGGGGACATAATCCATCGTCCGGTGCGGTGAGGCGGCGTGAGACGTGTTCCGTTCACGCCACCCCCCAGGAAGGAGAAACTGGCGAACACTAGCCAGGTCTTAATCGCGATGGGCCTATATAAAAAATAGGCTGCCGCTGACGGGGTTACGGAAGCGGTTACACCAAATACCCGCGACCCTGCCAATATAGCGGAGCGACGGAACACAGTGGAGTTTAGTCGGTAGTCGCCGCATTCTGCGGTGTGAGTCCGACATAACCCAGGGCCCTTTCCCCGAGCGCTCTGGGTATGCCTAAATGCATTCTCCACTATAAAAAAAAAAAAAAAAAAAAAAAGGTTAGGTTAGGTTAGGTTAGGTTAGGTTAGGTTAGGTTAGGTTAGGTTAGGTTAGGTTAGGTTAGGTTAGGTTAGGTTAGGTTAGGTTAGGTTAGGTTAGGTTAGGTTAGGTTAGGTTAGGTTAGGTTAGGTTAGGTTAGGTTAGGTTAGGTTAGGTTAGGTTAGGTTAGGTTAGGTTAGGTTAGGTTAGGTTAGGTTAGGTTAGGTTAGGTTAGGTTAGGTTAGGTTAGGTTAGGTTAGGTTAGGTTAGGTTAGGTTAGGTTAGGTTAGGTTAGGTTCCCGTGTGGAGTTTCTGGTCTCCCATCGGGCGCGTCCTCAGGTGGCGGATAGGGGAAGGCCTCCCAGATATGGGGGGTACCGGTGGTCTTGCCGGCGCGGACCAAAATCAGCGTGGAGGAACTCGAGGGCTACCACGTCCTCGTTGCAATCTCTGCTTTGCAGAGAAATTGCTGGGTTTGTTTTCGAACAGTGCTGCTTTTGCGGCGAGGTATGGCGACCAGTGGTTGCGGACGATTTAGTCCTACTGGACGACGGGCTGCTTTGCAGCGATGGATGGCGGTTATATCAATCGCGGCGCGGCGGGCTGGGCGGCAGGTTTTTCTGTCGCCTGGTTAGAGGCTTCGGCCTCCCGTCGGGCAACCTGTTATCCGTTGTAGTGTTGTTGTCACGTCTAGCAGCTATGACGGACCAGGAGGCTTGCCTTAATCGGCTGGCCTGAGAGGAAGGACACCTCATCAAAAACCCTCAAATCCGCGTTGTAGTCCAGCGGCGTGGATTTCCTGTCCTTCTTGGACAGTTTGGCTCGGGAGAGCGTGAGCTTTTAGCTGTGTACACCCATGGATACCGCCCGACCTCCATGGTGTAAAAGGGTTATCCGGGTGCAGGGGGCACCGCCCGGATGGACGTTTTATATCCCCCATACTCGTGGGAACAAAAATGTCCTTTAACTCTGAACCGATCAACGACGACCCTAGCAAACACACAATTATGGACACTGAAAACTTCTATGATTTGGAAGACACTGACGGAAGTATGTCTCCGGCGCGTGTCGAGACAAGGCGGGGCAGGGCTGTGCTGCGTTCAAGCTCCAGCTCTGCCAACAGCATCATAGAAATGGATGGAAAAGACAGGCTGTGGCGGAAGCGGACGCTGGACACCAGCTGTTCTGGTTCCGACGAAGAAGATGGCACAGGGGTTTTTACATCCCCATTTATTAAGACCACCTCAAAAAGAGGGAAGGGCCGCCCATCGGGTTCAAGCGCCACTCGGCGCGAGGCCACATTCGATATGACGAGGTTGCGTAAGAGGGAGTTGGAGGCGCAGGCCGAGAAGGAGGTTGCTGAGTGCGCCGAGCGCATTGAAGTGGCGCAAGCTAGCGCTCCTCTCCCTCCCATTCCAGCAAAGACAAACACGTCCGAGGCTCTCAGTCGCCGCATTGCCGATGACCTGGCTGCAATCGTGAAGGTGATGACCAAGTCATCAAATCTCAAGGGCACTTTTAAAAAGGCCTTGAAATTGGCCCACGATGACATTGAGCAGTCAGTAGCTCTATTAGAGAAACACACTGTCTCTGAGGAGACGAGATTGCTGCAGGCAGCCAATTCCCGCCTACAGGCGGAGCTCGACTCCCTGAAAAGGGAACTCCAAGAGGTGAAGGCCTCTCAGGGCTCGTCGCTGCCTGCTCAGCCCCAAGATTCGGATATCTTGCGCCAGGTCGGAGCAATGATTAACGCGAGATTTGAGGCTCTAGAGGAGCGTCTGCTGCCGGAAAAGCGCATAAGACCTCCGCTGGCGGCAGATAGCAGGAAAGCGGCAAAGGCGGCTGAACAAGCGATGGCCGATGACCTCGCACCGCCCCCTCCATCAAAGGCGAGGACATATGCAGGTGTTGCGGCTTCATCGCAACCGGGTAGATCGGTGTCTGGGCCCGCAATTAAGAAAACCGCGAAGCAGACGGCGGTCCCAGCTTTGGAGATCGAGGCAACCTCGAAGAAGAGGAAAAAGAAATTAGCGAAAGGGAAGGAAAGGGTCCCCGTGCAGCCTGATCCGGCGGGTTCAAAGCCCCCCAGAAAAGATACGCTGGCCACGTCATCCGGCCCCCCGCAGCAGCCGTCAAAGGACGGAGAGTGGACTGTGGTCGGAAAGCGAGGAAAAGAAAATAAGGGGAAAGGGAAGAAGCCTGCGGCTAAGTCCCGCAAGAAGAAGTCGCGAAAGCTCCACGCTCCGAATTCCTCGGCTGTCGTCCTTACCCTGCAGCCGAGTGCGAAGGAGCGTGGCGTAACCTACGCAGGTGTTTTGACGGAGGCGCGGCGTGGAATAGACCTCGCCGAAATTGGCATCAGTGCAATGCGTTTTAAGCGCGCTGTCACTGGTGCCAGGATACTAGAGATCCCCGGTGCTTCCAGCACCAAAGAAGCGGACTCCCTTGCCGCCAAATTGCGGGAGGTGCTCGGTGAGGATAACGTTAAGGTGTCCAGGCCGGTCAAGTGCGCAGACTTGCGAATCACTGGCCTGGATGACTCGGCCACAGTCGAGGACATTGCGGCTGCGGTATCGCGCGCAGGGGAGTGTACCGCGGAGCATGTGAAGTGTGGTGGCCTGCGCACGGGCCCCCGAGGTGCTGTATCAGCCTGGGTTAGTTGCCCGGTGACTGCGGCGAAGAAGCTGGCGCAGGCGGGGCGCGTAATGGTTGGGTGGGCTTCGGCGAAAGTCTCTCTCACCGAGCAGAAGCCCCTGCGCTGTTACCGCTGCCTGGAGGTGGGCCATGTCAGCGCCACGTGCTCCTCGCCGACGGACAGGAGTGCCACTTGCTTCCGCTGCAGTGAAACAGGCCATAAAGCTGGTGGATGCGATGCCGCCTCCGCTCGCTGCGCCCTATGCACGGAGGCAAAGCTACCGGCAGAGCATCGGCTTGGAAGCGCAGCCTGTAAGGCCCCGAAGCCTAAAAGAGGTGGAATGCGGAAGCAAGATGGCGCTCCAACGCCATCACGCTCTGCTCCGGTGCCTGATGAGGTACCGCAAACGGAGGCAGCCATGGAAACGCAGTAATGGCCCCACTGCGTTTCCTACAGGCCAACATCAACCACTGTGCCAGGGCCCAGGACCTTTTACATCAGAGTCTGGCAGAGTGGGAGATTGACGTGGCGGTAGTGTCTGAGCCATACAATCTGCCCCCCCGGGATAACTGGGTGGGCGATCTGGACGGCTTGGTGGCGCTGGTTGCTCAAGGCGACACACAGCTTGAGCAAATCATAAGGCGACGGGGATGCGTCTCGGCGGTTGTCAATGGCTTCACCGTTGTGGGGGCGTACTTCTCGCCGAACCGCTGCCTCGCCGATTTCGAGCAGTTCTTGGTTGAGCTGAGGGATCTGCTAGACTTCGCACAACCTCAATCTGTGCTTCTGGCCGGGGACCTGAACGCCAAGTCGGTGTCTTGGGGCTGCGTGGCAAGTGATATACGTGGCTCGACACTCGCTGACTGGGCAGTTGCGTCGGGACTGACGGTTGTTAACCGTGGAGCAGAATTAACGTGTGTTCGGCAGAGGGGTGGATCCATTGTAGATGTCACGTTTGCGAGCCCCCCTCTCGCTCGTCGTATACAAGACTGGAGGGTTCTTTTGGACGTGGAGACGCTCTCGGATCACCGTTATATCCGGTTTAGCGTCTCCACGCCCTCGACGGCTCCCAGTCAATTCCCCCCTGGCGATTGTCGTCCGCGCTGGGCACTTGGTAGCCTCGATAGGGAGCTCCTCATTGAGGCTGCCTTAGTGCAGGCTTGGCTCCCGTCGCAGCAGAATGACGGCGAAAACGTAGAGGAGGAGGCCACTTGGCTTGCCGAAGCTATGTCTCAGGTGTGCGACGCGAGCATGCGGAGGGTGCGGTCGGTTCCACGTAGGCGCCAAATGTACTGGTGGTCCGCCGATGTTGCCCAGCTGCGTGCTTCATGCGTGGCTGCGAGGCGGGCGTACACCAGGCACAGGCGCCGTAGGCGGCGTGACGAAGAGGAGGAAGCGCGGTTATACGCCGTCTATAGGGACTGCATTGTGTCTCTGCAGCACGCCATCAGCAGCGCTAAGACCCGTGCATGGGAGGAGATGCTCGAGAGTTTGAACCGCGAACCTTGGGGTCGGCCGTATAAGAGGGTGAGGCAAAAGCTTCGCCCTTGGGCCCCGCCCTTGTCTCAAAGTCTCGAGCCACGATTTCTGGAGCAAGTGGTGACGTCCTTGTTTCCAAGTCGGGGAAGACATTCTCCCCCACCGATGGCACCCACGATGACTGCGCAGGAGGAGCTCAACAACGAAAATGTCCCTCCAGTCACTCGCAACGAGCTCGCTGTGGCAGTAGAGCGCCTTAAGGCGAAGAATGCCGCCCCCGGCCCCGACGGTGTTCCCGGGCGGGCCTGGGTGCTGGCGCTAGAATCTCTTGGACCCAGGGTGGAACAGCTGTTCACAAAATGCCTCCAACAGGGCCAATTTCCCCGTAGGTGGAAGACCGGGAACTTGGTCCTGTTGCAGAAGGAGGGACGCCCGCGCGACTCGCCCTCGGCTTATAGGCCGATCGTGCTGCTCGATGAGGTGAGCAAGCTCTTTGAGCGCGTCTTCGCAGCTCGCCTCATCGACCATCTGGAGGGAGTGGGGCCGGACCTAAGCGAGAACCAATTTGGATTTCGCCGGGGAAGGTCCACTATCGATGCGATTGCTGAATTGCGGAACCTCGCTGATCATGCAGATAATGAAGGCGGAGTTCTTTTGGCGGTGTCCCTTGACATCGCCAACGCATTCAACACTCTGCCGTGGAGTTGCGTGATCGAAGCGCTCCGCTACCACAACGTGCCCGGGTATATGGTGCGCTTGTTGCAGTCCTACTTATCGGAGAGGGCTGTGGCGTACCCCGCGCGTCGTGGGTGGCAAGAAAAGGAAGTGACGTGCGGTGTTCCACAGGGCTCGGTTCTTGGGCCCCTTCTGTGGAACATCGGCTACGACTGGGTCCTGCGTGCCACTTATCTACCGGGTGTCAGCGTGCTTTGCTACGCGGATGACACCCTGGTAACTGCACGCGGGGCCTCGTACAGGGAGGCAGCCCTCATTGCGACCGCTGGTGTGGCGGATGTTGTGCGCCGAATCAGACGACTTGGCTTAGAGGTCGCTCTGAACAAGTCGGAGGCAATTTTGTTTCGCGGCCGTCGAAGGGCGCAGGCTGCTGGTTCAGCTATCCAGGTGGGTGGCACGTCCATCGGCGTCGGTTCCACTTTGCGCTACCTGGGCATCATGCTGGACAGCCGGTGGACATTTGTGGAGCACTTTCGTCACCTCGCCCCCCGTCTTGTTGGGGTGGCCGGGGCACTTGGAAGTCTGCTCCCGAATCTAAGAGGGGCTGGGGGTGCGTGTCGTCGTCTATACACCGGCGTCATTCGCTCCATGGCCCTCTATGGTGCGCCCATTTGGGCCGACTCTTTGAGCGTCCGTACCAGACCATACTTGCGTAGACCGCAGCGGGTCATGGCGCTCAGAGTCGTGAGGGCATATCGCACAGTGTCCTTCGAGGCCGCGTGTGTCATGGCTGGGACGCCCCCGTGGGACCTGGATGCCGAGATGCTGGCGGACGTTTATCGCCGCGTCACCGCGACCAGATCGCATGGAATTAATCCATATCTGGAGCAAGTCCAGCAATGGAGGGCTGATGCTCTCGAGCGGCGGTTCAGGGAGTGGGAACGCCGGCTCGAGAGGCCCAGCGCAGGAGCGAGGACGGTCGAAGCTATCCGACCGGTCCTACGCGAGTGGTGCGACAGGCGGCATGGGGCAATTACCTTCCGCCTGACACAGGTGCTGTCCGGACACGGCTGTTTCGGGTGGTACTTGTGCAAAGTCGCCAGGCGGGAGCCGCAAATGGCTTGCCATTGGTGTGACAGTCCGGAGGACACGGCAGACCACACTCTCGCCGTGTGCCCCGCGTGGTCCGAGCCCCGTGCTCACCTAGTCGCAGTCGTCGGCCCTGATCTCTCCCTGCCTTCCATAGCTCGCGCAATGGTTGGCAGCGACAGATCGTGGCGCGCGGCTATCACATTCTGTGAAGATGTGATGTCGCAGAAGGAGGAAGCAGAGCGGGTCCGCGAGGGAGATCCCAACGCGGATCCTATTCGGCGGCGACGTCTTATTGGGCGCCGTCGCCGAGTCGCGACCGCTGTACACGGTCGCGACTTGCTTCCCTAATGTTGGGTGCCGGACGGTGGAACGGGGACATAATCCATCGTCCGGTGCGGTGAGGCGGCGTGAGACGTGTTCCGTTCACGCCGCCCCCCAGGAAGGAGGAACTGGCGAACACTAGCCAGGTCTTAATCGCGATGGGCCTATATAAAAAATAGGCTGCCGCTGACGGGGTTACGGATGCGGTTACA